>NC_062569.1:117870416-118486666 GCF_022837055.1 Prionailurus viverrinus
GGCAAGGGAATTAAAAGCAAAAGTGAATTACTGGGACCTTATGAAGATAAAAAGCTTCTGCACAGCAAAGGAAACAACCAACAAAACTAAAAGGCAACCAACGGAATGGGAAAAGATATTCGCAAATGACATATCGGACAAAGGGCTAGTATCCAAAATCTATAAAGAGCTCACCAAACTCCACACCCGAAAAACAAATAACCCAGTGAAGAAATGGGCAGAAAACATGAATAGACACTTCTCTAAAGAAGACATCCGGATGGCCAACAGGCACATGAAAAGATGTTCAGCGTCGCTCCTTATCAGGGAAATACAAATCAAAACCACACTCAGGTATCACCTCACGCCAGTTAGAGTGGCCAAAATGAACAAATCCGGAGACTATAGATGCTGGAGAGGATGTGGAGAAACGGGAACCCTCTTGCACTGTTGGTGGGAATGCAAATTGGTGCAGCCGCTCTGGAAAGCATTGTGGAGGTTCCTCAGAAAATTAAAAATAGACCTACCCTATGACCCAGCAATAGCACTGCTAGGAATTTATCCAAGGGATACAGGAGCACTGATGCATAGGGCCACGTGTACCCCAATGTTCATAGCAGCACTCTCAACAATAGCCAAATTATGGAAAGAGCCTAAATGTCCATCAACTGATGAATGGATAAAGAAATTGTGGTTTATATACACAATGGAATATTACGTGGCAATGAGAAAAAATGAAATATGGCCTTTCGTAGCAACGTGGATGGAACTGGAGAGTGTGATGCTAAGTGAAATAAGCCATACAGAGAAAGACAGATACCATATGGTTTCACTCTTATGTGGATCCTGAGAAACTTAACAGGAACCCATGGGGGAGGGGAAGGAAAAAAAAAAAAAAAGAGGTTAGAATGGGAGAGAGCCAAAGCATAAGAGACTTAAAAACTGAGAACAAACTGAGGGTTGATGGGGGGTGGGAGGGAGGAGAGGGTGGGTGATGGGTATTGAGGAGGGCACCTTTTGGGATGTGCACTGGGTGTTGTATGGAAACCAATTTGTCAATAAATTTCATAAAAAAAAAAAAAAAAAAAAAACAACACATCAAAATTCTCATAGACTTGGTTCTCCCCCAAACAACTTTATTTTCTCCTAGATGAGCTTTCATTTTCCAAGTTTTCACACTTGCATTCTTGCAATCCTTCCTGACACTCCTTTTCCAATCTACTTAATTATTGCATTCAGTAAATTCTTCCACTTCATGTTGCTTTCATTTTCCCTTCCTTTCCATTCCCATTGATATTAACACCTTCCAGTCATTCTTATATGGCTAGTTTAACAATCCCCTCAGATATCTTTTTGCCCCCTTAAATCCACCCTGCACACACTACTGCTAGAAGAAACCTCCTGAAGCATGCGTTTTGCTCGAGTCACTTTTCGCAAAAAGTTTGTCAAGGGTTTCACCATTCCTGTAGGTAAAATAAAACTAAATTTATTCATCTTTGTAAATTTGTTTCTCTTCAACCTCATTTCTTTCTACTAAAATTATGTACAACTGTAGTCAAGAAAATTGTTCTATTTTTTAGCCTAAATATATATTATTTCAAAAATCTATACTTTTTTACTACAGAAAAGATCTAAGATTCACTCATTTGTATCTGACCATGATATTTGCATATTCATATTTATGCTCTTTGCCACAGGAGTAATACTTATGTTCCCTTTTCATTTTTTTGCATATTCTAGCCTCAAGGGCCAATTTGATTTTTTTTTTTTACTTCCTGTAAAATCCAGCAGAAATGTCTAGTCTTCATTCATCTTAATTCCCTGGATGTATAAGAAGAAAGATATTTTTGTAATTAACTACTAATTAATATTGTTCATTGTCTCCCTCTCTCCTCCTCTTCCCCACCACCTTTCCCTCCTCCTCCTTCTCTTCTTTCTTCTTCTTCTTCTTCTTCTTCTTCTTTCTTCCTTCTCTCCTTTGTCTTCTTCCTCCTCCCCTCCTCCTCTTCCTGCTTTTTCTGCCTCTTCTACTTCTCCTTTTTCTTCTTGTAAACATTGAGTTTCCAAGTGGACCTTAAGCATCTTGGAGGCAGAAAATCAGTCATATATGCTTTGTCACATCAACTGCTTAAAATACTCTACATTGTTAAAGAAGAAAAAAAAAATAAAAAAGAAATGCTCATACCAGTTCATTCAATAAATATTTTTAACAAATTCCTCTTTAAATACCATAATCTAAATCAAAGTAAAACTCAAAAAAACTGGTAATATTTGTATTTTTTGTTTTTAATGTTTGCCTGTTAAGTTTATTAGTTGCTTATAACATCTCATTTTTTTGAACTTCGCTATACCTTATACTGAATGTGTCTGACCTAGGCCTTGGAACCAAGACTTTAAGCAATTTTGTTCTTAATTCTACACCTTAGAACGATGCTTTTAAGTAGTTATAGGATATGCTCCTTTTTTTGTAAATTTGACTAAGGCTAGGTGTGAGATATAAATAATTTGTACACAATATCTACAGAAATATAAGGAAAGGAAAAAGTAACTTAAAATACATGTTAATGGGAAGATTATCACCACAATGCAGATTAACAAAATATATAATCTACAATTAAAATAAATCTAATTTTTATCAGTGAACCTTGCATTTATAATGATTTCCATCATAATTTAAAAAAAATTTATTTTAGATTATGTTTTTATCCAGTCATAATTAAAGCAAACCAAAATTTAAAACTTAGTTTTAAATCATTTAAAATGTTTAATGATGCGTTGTGATCAATATTAAAAAGCATATATTTGTGATAAATTAAAGTTTGAAGTTTTACTTACACTGTATTACAACTATTAGTTGAAACTCTGTGTAAAGGCTCTTTGGAATAAAGCAAGTAAGCAAACAAACAAACAAACCCATGTTTTGTAAGGATTTTATTTGAATTTCAGGCTAATTAAGAATAAAATTGCAATATAAGCTGCTTTTAAAAAAACTGGACCTAACAGTAATTCTCTCTTCAGACTGTCACTTTATGTTTAACCTTTGTTTAAAGCACATCATGATGTTCTGAATCTATGCATTAGGTCAAAGCTGAGCTCTTTCAAAATAAATCAGCTAATTTCAACATCAAATGTGTTTCTAGGATGAAAGTTAAACTCCCAGTTTTAAGCTATCAAGGAACACTTAAATACTATGTTTCTAATCAGCATAATATCATAGAATTCTTGCTATGGAGTGGACCTTAGAGATACCTATTTCAACCCCCTCACTTTACATGGAAGTAGTATTCACAGAGATTATAAGGCAGCTTGCCCAAATTCTCACAGCATTTATGGTAAAAGATAAGAGGCTGATAATCAGGTGTTCTGGTTCCTAGTTTAATTCCCTTTCCATCATAATTTTTTTGGGGGTGGACAGCAAGAATACCTTCTATACCCCACTGGAGTAAAATGGAAGCCTCTTTGAGAGTTCCTTGCACTAAACATTTTACTAAATCTGTGATTTTTTTTTTTTAGGAGGTAAGTATTAAAGCATGAAAAAGTTTCCTTTTTCAGAAGAGAATAATCCGAATAGTTAGTAATTCCCTGCTGTGAATCTCATTTCTGTTTGTCTTCTCTTTTAAAGAATGTACTTTATATATATAAACCAGCGATCCAATTCACATATCTTAAGTGTACGTGAGCTCGTCAATGCAATGGAAACTAAACACATGCACAGGAATGAAATTTATCTCAACATTTTTTTTTTTAAAGCACAGAAGGATAAGCTAGTCATCTCTTTTTCATGTCCTATGTGATATCATGCAAACTGAGATAAAGTTAGGATTTTATGATATAAAGAGGAGGTCTCAACTGATGTCACGATATAAAGAGGAGGTCTCAATTTTCTCAATTAATGTCACATGGTACATTTATGAAAAGTCACTATAGTGTAAAAGTGCAAGAAATGCAACGGCTGAATATATATCAGAACAGTAGACGTGGAGCTCTAAGTGAAGGTAAATGATACTAACTTCAAAATTAATGATTCAAAATTAATCTGTAAATGCAGACAAGTATCTTTAAAAAGCACAATTTAGGGGCGCCTGGGTGGCGCAGTCGGTTAAGCGTCCGACTTCAGCCAGGTCACGATCTCGCGGTCCGTGAGTTCGAGCCCCGCATCGGGCTCTGGGCTGATGGCTCAGAGCCTGGAGCTTGTTTCTGATTCTGTGTCTCCCTCTCTCTCTGCCCCTTCCCCGTTCATGCTCTGTCTCTCTCTGTCCCAAAAATAAATAAACGTTGAAAAAAAAAATTAAAAAAAAAAAAAGCACAATTTAGATCTCTTAGTTTAATATTATGGCATTTTCTGAGACCAGCATATAGAAGAAGTCGAGTGAAGATTTGAACAATTAGGACTATGATGCTAATCAACACGAATAGAAGAAAAATACAGTGCAAAACACTGACATTGCTGACCAAGCTAATTTTAGATATAAAAATGAAAAATTAAAAAAAAATACTAACATCTCGTTTCCAGCAGTGTATTTAAAGAAAACTACCGTTACTTTATGCTTTACTTCTCTAGGGTTACAGAGAGATCTACATGAATCCTGAGAAGGAATACAAGGAGATTACAGGCCAAGTTGATTTCAGTGGCTCCCTTTTCAAAGAAGATATTAACTTTATAAAGACTGTTTTAAATTTTATATTAAAAAGAGTATTCTTTGCTAGGCTTTTAATTGAAATTAATTAAAAAAAATTTTTTTTAACGTTTATTTATTTTTGAGACAGAGAGAGACAGAGCATGAACGGGGGAGGGTCAGAGAGAGGGAGACACAGAATGTGAAACAGGCTCCAGGCTCTGAGCTGTCAGCGCAGAGCCCGACGCGGGGCTCGAACTCACGGACCGTGAGATCGTGACCTGAGCCGAAGTCGGACGCTTAACCGACTGAGCCACCCAGGCGCCCCTGAAATGAATTTTTTAAAAAACAAAGATTCTGAAGTGACTAGCGTGATTTAGCTTGGGTAGCTCAAAGCTAAATAAGACATTAAAAATAATGTTTAAAGCTATCAATATTTATAAAAGTATGGGTAAATAATTCCCTATTATCCCTCAGCTTATGTCTCAAGGATATGCAGTCATTAAAGACTATCATGTACTTCACGATGGTCAAATGATAAAATAAATTGCTTGTGAAAACTGGAATCTCTTCTGTAGAGGTCCCAACGTTCTTGTAAGTCTGGGATAAAACCAGTGTGAGGACTGACTGATTGTGGAACAGTGTATGCTATAAATTCATGGACATTTCTAACCATTTTTCATACACTCTTTCATTTTAAAAAATCAACTGGAAAACACACCCTGAACCGCTGTGAAGGTCCTGTCACACAGACTCTCCAAGCAATTTTATGTGACCCTCCTTCTATGGTTGGTGAGGATGAACCAGATATCCAATTCCATACCCTTTTAAAAAGGGAGACATGTGCTTTAGGTCTAAGGAGGATTAAAGTTAAATGCTCCGGTCATCACCTAGGAGACATTATTTGTACAACCATTTTATGTTTTCCAAAGATAACCTGATCATTGTTTTACTTGGCTAATTCTTCTATTACATTCTTCAGATCTCAACATAAATCCCTTACTATGTTAAAATACAATATAATGCATGTTTGTTCGCGAAGAGCGTAAAGCTGAAGTCAATTGCAAAATGGCAACATGATAATTAAACCAACTTTCAGTGAAGAAATAGGCAAAGCAAACTTAATGTTAACACTATTTTTAAATTGAAGATTAAAAGCCCATCCAAGCTGGTCATCCTTTCCCAAATGGGATTTTGATCAAGCTCAGTGATATTTCCCTTTCTACTTGAGTGCAGCTGTAAACAGGTCTCCAAATCTAGGGAAAAGCCTGATTCTGTGTACCCACCCACACAGTTTTGTAAACATTCAGGATTCTACATGTGGTATCACTCAGTTATTAAATGGAAGCCTGTTCTTTCATTGTACCCCTGTCACTGTGTGGATTTCTCCAGTTCAATGTAATGCATCATCTTGGATTAGACAACAGCAAACTCTTCTGTTTTGAACTGCAAAAATATAACAGATGAAAGAATTTACTAAAATAAGAATTTGAGGGCTTGAGAAGCCTCTTTCACAACATCCTCTGGGATACATCAACAAGTGGCAGCATGTAGCACAGCTTTTGGTAGACATCCATGTTTCCTTTTCAGAGGCAGTCTTGCACTAGGAACAGCTGTGGGGTGGAAGAAACAAGCACACACACACACACACACACACGCACACACACAAACTGACCCTTACATAATTTTACTTAGCCAATGATCTTACAGGAGAAAATAAATTTTGTTGGTGTATGACTTCCACTAAACTCTACAAGATTGCCTGTGCCTCTTTTAAGTAATAGAAGCTTGTGATGTTATGAAAGCATATTTCTAAACTTGGGGCGTTTTAATCAAATATCATTTCACCCTCAAACACACATGGCAATATTATGTATTGCTCTCGATATTCACTCTTCATCTTACATTTTGGCAAAACAAAACTCAGCTACTGAGAACTTACTTCATATGCCTCTGAGGTAATTCCCTAGATAACGAGAATGTCACTTGAGTTTCAGCGCTCAAATCTGACATTTAAAACTCTCCAAAGACAGGTCTGAATAGTTTTATCCGGTGCTTCTCGGACCTGATGTTCTAGCACTAGAGACTCAGGAAATATTTATTTCTGATAGGAATGAGTGAAGGCGGTATCCTATAAGATGTTTAGAGAACGCTGTAACTGATACTGTTTTCACACTTTTGTGCCTGAGAAATGTTCTTTCTTCTACATGTGCACCGGGGAAAATTTATATTTAACAGAGTGTAAAGATTTTTGAAAGGTTAATTTTGTTTTGAAACAAAGTGATAAATATCTCATCCTGCACAGTTGTATTCAAAGATGACTGGAATCACTTAATGTCTCCTGATGTAAGATAAAAATGATATGTGGAAGCATCCTATTATCCATGAGCGGCTTCGAGTCCATACATCAACAGGTTCTGATGTGACTGATTTGTGTCCAGCTTGATGCTACTTGAAAATAAACTTTCAGCTCCTGCCTGCACACACCTATTCCCTGTTAGAACCATCAATCAGGCTTTTGCTAGCAGAAGTTCAGGAGTTGCTGAATGTATATTGTTGATTTCCACAATAAGGTACCAAAAAGAGTGGATGCAGACAAAACTGAGATAATTGTTATATAGGGAAGAAGTACTAAATATTTTTGAAAGATTCTACATATGGTATCACTCAGTTATTAGATGCTTTATCTTTTCCTGTCATGATGATAAATTTTCCTTAGTCCTGAGTAATACACTATCTCTTCTATTAGATAAATGAAAGACTCTGCTCAGTATTTCTCTAAGAGGTCACTAGCCAGCTGTCCCCCCGTTGCCTGAAGATATACATTAAAAAATGAGATATATGTGGCCTCACTGAAAAACAAACACCGGCCTTTTCTTTGTGCCGTGTGTGATTCTCGATAAAATACCCTCTAGGAAAACATCTTCACCACCAGCTCTGATAATGTAGATATAAATTAGCATTCTCCCAACTTTCCTTCTTTTAAGTAGTTTTATGTCTGTCACTGACCATGCTCTTGGTGGAGACTGTTTGAAGATGTTCACGTGTAATTTTGCCAAAGGCGGTGACAAAATTAGACATAGTTCAATTTTATAAGTACCACCTGTCATTAATATTTATTTATTGATTGATTGATTGCCATAAGGAGACTTAATATGGCATTTACACTGCAGGCCTCAAGATGACTGGCCGGTCTGGCTGCAACAACCTAGAGAAACATGCAGAAATATTTAAGAATCTAAACTATTAGCAGGAAGCTGTCAAGAAAGAGTCGGGCAACCTCATTGCTTCAGTTCGTGGTAACAAGATTTTAAAGAGAGGTCAGGCTAGGGTCAAAAGTCAGAGGGGAAGGTAGAGTCTTTAGAAAAGAATTTGTGTTTATGAAGACGCTTTTCCCTCACATTGATTCTGATATATGCCACTGCTTTCAATTTTATATGTCACATCTTGCATTTCCATTTCCTGTCAAAAATCATGATTCTAAACATACGAGTGTGTGTTGGCAATCAGTGAACCAGCACTGAGCGGCTGTACTTAAACATCGGTCAGAAACCCTCTGATTCCTTTCCTCCTTGTCTCACACCCGGGGATCCAACACCGTTCCTCCAGGAGACCCAGGTGGCCGCAACAGCTGCAGGTCTAATCAAGGAGCAGGAAAAGACACCACTACCTGCTGATGGCTCCAGAGGAGACATTGCTAATCCCCTTTCTGCCATCCTGGAAGTGAAAGTGAGGTCAGTTTTGACCCAGTCTTGCCCCCTACTTCTCCTTTTTCCTTTCCTCCAGGCCTTTGGGATGCCAGAGTATTTACCATTCACATATTTAGTGATTTCAAACTACGTAAGTCAGCAAACAGACATTGGATCGATACGGGAGCTATGTAGAGAAAGGTAAGCAAGTCAAAATTTCACTGACATAGGAATATCCTATTTCATAGTTTATAACAGTGCATGCAACACTTCAAACTCACAAAGAAACTTCATCCTGGCACAGTTACTATGTCAGTTCTGCCGAATGACGATTTCTATCCCAAAGCCTTTGCAAGCACTTCTGTTTTGGGGCTGGTTTACCCTAAGTGGCCTTGGGCATTACTGCAGGATAAAGCGACTCACTCCAAAGAAACTGAGTATCTCTCTATTTGAACACAGTTCTTTTCAATTATTTTAAATAATTTTGCCTTTTCATCAGATGAAAACTTAATGTTTCATTTTGGTTGTTTGCAAACAACAAAGTTTTATACTTTCCTAGTATGATCTTATGAAGTGTCTCATTAGAGCAACCAAGTCTGAGATAATCCATATTTTCCCCAGACAAGTTCATTTTGTATTATATAAAGAGTATAAAGGGGCACATTTAACACTGAATTGATTTAGGTATGATGAAATAAAAAATGTGTTGTATACCAACTGAATCCTAGAAATATTAAGCATTTAATTCTCTCCTCATTGATTAAGCTACTTCTAAGAAATCTTAACTTCCTTTATACTTGGATGTAATTAAAGGAAAAATAGTCAAAAATTTGCTACTGAATCAATAGCTCTCCTGAAAAGGCATATACAGCAGCTTAGAAAAGGAGACAACAGTTTGCACACACTGTAATAGGTAACAAGCCTCTTGATAATCAGAGAGCCTTATGTATTTTGCTGCAAAATTTCCAAACTTAAAAAGTTGCAAAGAACAAGGGCGTGTGGGTGGCTCAGTCTGTTAAGCGTCCAACATCAGCTCAGGTCATGATCTTGCAGTTCATGGGTTTGAGCCCTGCGTTGGGGTCTGTGCTGACAGCTCTGGGCCTGGAGCCTGCTTCAGGATTCTGTGTCTCCCTCTCTCTCTGCCCCTGCCCTGCTTACCCTTTCTCTCTCTCTCTCTCTCTCTCTCAAAAATAAACAATTTTTTTAATTGCAAAGAACAAATTTAAAAACCCATTTCAGCCTTTGACCATCATGTCAGTACAAAATGTTGTGTTGTGATTCAGTGGAATACAGGCTAGCATTTCCCAACATGTGTTCTGCAAAACAGATACCTAGTTAAAAGCATTCTGTGGTCAGATGAACTTGAATGATGTAGAACAAGCCCGGTTAAACAGATGTTTTGGTGCTGTACTTTCTAGAGGCTTTAACAGAGAAAAGCATGGGGATTCACCAATAGGAGGCATAGAGCATAAACATTTTCCATACTTAATTAGTCACAATACCGCTACGGCTTTTTCCAAAGCAGACCACTTTGTGTAAACCTGAATGTCCCCCCAACCCAGGAATGCTTTGTGTTTTCCTTTAAATGCACATAATTTGTAAGAATGAATTTTAGCAATATGTATGCATCGTGATCCTCAGAAATATATCAGTTGTAACTCAAATTGGTGTGGTAACTGCCATCTTTTTTTTTTTTTGCACTAAGAAAAAATAGTGAAACCACAAACTGGCATCATAAAACCACCTACTTACCATCAGCAGAGCTATATCACAAGGAGAGTTCAATTTTTCTTTTTTACATAGAGACTTTCCACCTAATAATCTTGATTTCATTTCTAACACACGTAGATTCCAAAACTTTCTAGATGTCACAGAAAAATATTAGACAAAACATATAATCTGTAGAACTCTTATCACAAACAGTGTTTGTGATCAGTTCTGTTTTTAATTCAATAGGAAATTGTGCCATATATTTGCTGTGTTGTAGATGGAAAATTAATGTTCAATAAAATATCACTGATCATGCAAAAGTTTGTATTCCCGTGGAATAGAAATAGTGGGCACAAAGACGTTTGCAGATTTATGTGTAATTTGAAATTTTTTTTCATCAGTTACATTTCTAAACTCCCCTTATTTGTTCATGCCAAATAAAAGCAGCCAACAATCCCTTTTGATGCTTTGCAACAAAAAAAAATGTTTATAAATACACACATAATTCATTGTGACATCAATTTTGGTAATTGTTAATTCTAGACAATGATGTTCTTTTTCAGGGAGGACAATGAAGCCATCTAAAAAATGTTTCATTTTGAAACCAGTGAATGTAATTTAAAAGGGGCACGTTTTAGATTCCATAACCGTTACGCAATTAAAGAAACAATGGAAGAAGACAGTGATTCAATGGGTAGCTTTGGAACTCCTTCTCATCATTAAAAAAAAATTTTAAGATAGCAAAAGACATCCATTTATTCCTGAAGAATTCTGAAAATGGACAAAGGTCAGACAGGGATTCTGGAACTAAAGAGCCCTTATAAAAATCCAAAATTATGAGCAGCTGGTTCTATCCAACTCCTGTGAAGTAGAGTGCTCTGGTTCAAGAGTTTTCTTGTCATGCAATCATACGACGGAAACATTAAGATTGCAGATGGAAAGTGGTGACACACTGTAATTTCATACAGATCATGATGGTTTGGTGACATAAGAATTACTAGACCATGAGGCCTGGGGTCCATGAAATGGATTAAAGCTTTATTGCTCTTTGGAGTTCTGACAATGACAAATGCTCTCTCTGATGTTGGGATTATCTTGTCTAAACTTTTGTTTCCTTAGTTTCAAGTTTCACTTTTTCCTTAACCATCTTTTAAGATCGCAAATAACTTCCGTTTTTTCATTGTTACTGGAAGGCGTTTAGAAACACCCTCTAGTTTTATGCCTCCTTCTCTGGCATCACATCCAGGCATATGGCCATTTTTGAATTTCCAATATCCTGATACGGGTTTTGATTGATACACTTAATGACATGGTCACATGATCTAACTCCAAATTCCTATTAAAAAAAGAAAAGAATGAAGATAATAAGAAACTTTGACAAGAAAATTCAGATACAAAGCATTATGAATATTATTTATTAATACATTTATCCTACTGCTAGCATCAATTAACCAACAGATTTTTGACAACAGACTTAAATAAGACAAGTAAATATATCATATATGTCTTTTCTACCATGACACTCACACACACACACACACACACACACACATACATACAGAGTTTCACAAGTAGGGTTTCTGATTTAAGTTGGAAATAAAGACTAAGTAAATTTTGGAAAACATTTTGCAAAGGCATTCATTTTTCTTTATTAAAGCAGAAAATATAACTGATAGAAAAAAAGCGGTGTTTCTTTTTACTACAAACCTGATGGCACTTTTCTCTCCTGTTGCCATTCTGTCTTTGTCATTATCATGCATTGTGAAAATACTACTTCTGGTGAAGTTAAGTGGGTGAAATCTCTAATATGAAAGGAGTTATATACTACACCAATTCAGCAAAATCTGATAGCATTAACATTCAGTGTTTCTCTAGTACCTGATAAAAAGTGTGTGAAAGTCTTACAGATGGAACCGCATTAGGATTTTACATATTGCTAAAATTTCCAGTAAACCAGATTGGAAATTTTGTTCTAAAAGCATTACTTCCCAACAGAGTTTCAGACTGCATTTAAATGTATTGTAATTGCAGTTACTTTTTAAAAAAAAATTGAATAAGTAAATAGTGGAGGAGTGATCTAGTTAAACTAACTTTATTAATTTTTCTGTCTTACACACACACACACACACACACACACACACACCAAGAGGACATTCTAGGTACCAAATAGAAGTGTATCATTTGACACAGCAAAGCAGCATGCACTTTGCTTTAGGGAAGACAGAGAAAGAAGCCAGCAAAAATGTCTCCTTTTTCAGATGTAATGTAAATTTCAAAAGTTTTAAAGTAGAAATTTCCTGTGATTTAAGATATATCATGATGGAAGATTTATAAGAACAAGTAAAACCTTTATGGAAGTTTTTTTTTTTAATCATTTCTTATTCTTTCATTTAATCCCAGGCAACCAGCATGGTTTTTGGTTCATGGTCTTTAATAACCATTTCAATTATTGGCCAGCTGATTACAAACAACTGGAACTTTGTGTGCTGAGCATTGTTTTAAATCTTTTTTTTTTTTGCAGTTTTTAATTAAACTCCTGTTACTTAACATACAGTGTGATATTAGTTTCAGGTGTACAATATAGTGATTCACACTTCCATACAACACCCAGTGCTCATCACAAGTGCCCTGCTCAATCCCCATCACCTATTTCACCCCTCCCCCCACCCACCTCGCCTCTGGTAACCCTCAGCTTGTTGTCTATAGGTAAGAGTCTGTTTCTCAGTTTGCCTCCCTCTCTCCTTTTTCCTCTTTGCTCATTTGCTTTGTTTCTTAAGTTCCACATATGAGTGAACTCATACAGCATTTGTCTTTCTCTGACTCATTTTACTTTGCGTGATACCTTCTAGCTCCATCCATGCCCTTGCAAATGGCAAGACTTCATTCTTTTTGATGGCTAAGCAATATTCCGTTCTCTCTATATACTATTTCTTTATCCATTCATCAGTCGATGGACACTTGGCTTGCTTCCATAGCTTGGCTATTATAGTTAATCTTCCTATAAACATCAGAATTCATATATTCATTTGAATTAGTATTTTTGTATTATTTGAGTAAATACCCAGTAGTGCAATTGCTAGGTCATAGGGTAGTTCTACTCTTAATTTTTTGAGGAACCTCCCTACTGTTTTCCAGAGTGGCTGTACAAATCTGCATTCCCACTAAGGGTGCACAAGGGTTTCCCTTTCTTCACATCCTTGCCAACACCTCTTGTTTCTTGTGTTGTTGATTAGTAACCATTCTGACAGGTGTGATATCTCATTATAGCTCATTATAGTTTTATATATCTCAGTATATCTCATTATAGTTTTGATTTGTATTTCCCTGATGACCAGTGAAATTGAATGGTAACCATTAAACAATAACAGAAAGAACATCCACCAAATGAATGAATTTATAATATCAAAATATTTTAATTTTTATCTAAGAAACTGAAACAGTAAATTTAGAATTAGACAGACATGCTTTTAAATATCAGTTGTCACTAGCTGTACCCTGAGGCAAACGTCTGATCTTTTATAAGGTCTAGTATCCACATCTATAAAATGAGGAAAATAATATCTACGTCATAATTATGGTAAAAGATTAAAAGAAATATCTTCTATGGAGTGCTCCTCCCCATAATCAATCAATAAAACATTAGTCCCTTTCCCTTGTATCAGAAGACTTAAAATCAAAATTGATAAAATATTCATTCTTTAAAATTTGAGAACTTCAATATTGGCAATCACATTGCATGGCATTGTTTCTGCAGTGTAATATTAGGAAAACGGGACCTCCAGAGGTTTAAAAAAGAAAGTCAAAATGTCCCTCACGCCTACACCTCCATGTGTTTCTTCTCTAAAGATTGCTAATGGCTTTTTTGGGCAAGCTGACAGAGTTGGGGTTGGTACCCTGAAAGTTCTTAGTCAAAAGGCATCTTCAACAATTCAAAATGCCACCTGAAATATACTTTTCATACTAAAAAGGAAGCTGAGACTTGTGAAAAATTTTTTGACAAAACTATATATATTTTAGACTATATTAGTTATCGCTAATTTTTTGACATTTCTACAAAAGGAAAATGCACAGAGATAGAAAGCAGATCACTGCTTGTCTGGGGCTTGGATTGGGAGTGGGGAAATGCAAAAGGGGGCAAGGGAAATTTCTGGGGTGTTCTAAAACTGGATAGTGGTTATGGTAACACATTTGTAAACATTGTAAAAAAGCTATTTATTTTAATAGATGAATTCATGTAACTTATATTTCAATAATATGTTTTAAAAAAGTTACAATACAGCATTATATTTGCATTATGGGAATATCAATTTCTTCACACCATTGACTGGCACAAAAATGTACCAATGTTTGCACATACCCTATTTAGGAAATTATACCCTTGAAAACAAAATGAATTTTTATTGTACTTATATCTTCCTCTCAAACTCTCAGTAATAAAAAATAGACTCCTCCCCCCAGGGTAGAGACTACCTCTTGTTTATCTCAGTATCTTTCATCTATCACACAGTTTTTGGTATATCTATTGATATTCAATAATATTTCTGTTGAATAAATATCATGCATGGTCAGGAGTAAATACAGGCACTAAGAAATTAAATAAATATCAATATTTCCATTTCACTAGTCAATATGCTTTCACCGAGACTGCTTAAAAACATTTATCTCTATGATTTAAATTATTTGGAAACATATTTGAATACTGCATTTAGCAACAAATAAGACTAGTGTGAATTTACCCATAGGAAAAAAATAATACTGGGGCGCCTGGGTGGCGCAGTCGGTTAGGCGTCCGACTTCAGCCAGGTCACGATCTCGCGGTCCGTGAGTTCGAGCCCCGCGTCAGGCTCTGGGCTGATGGCTCAGAGCCTGGAGCCTGTTTCCGATTCTGTGTCTCCCTCTCTCTCTGCCCCTCCCCTGTTCATGCTCTGTCTCTCTCTGTCTCAAAATAAATAAACGTTAAAAAAAGAAAAAAAAATTAAAAAAAAATACTGAAATTTACAATGTAATTTACATTAGTCTAGTTTTTTCTTTTTCATTGTTCGGAAGTTTTCATTAAGTTTATCTTTCATCAAACAAGAAAATGAGTGTTTGACAAATAACAAAGTTAAAATCAGCAGCTATATAAAAAGTAATTGCTTTAAAAATTATGCATATTTTGTATCTGTTTCCTAGTGCTTATGAGAGTTTCAATGCCATATCACTGTGCTTCCTATCTATTTAGTGTTACTCTACTCATTTAAAAGTGATTAAAAAATAATCTTAAACACTTATCACATATGCTTGCTTATAACTAAATTATGATGAACATTCTTAAGTAGGAAGAATTAGAATTTCAGTATGGAATTATCTAGTAACATTTTGTGTTGTTAACTTATAAGACCTGTGGACATTTCAGATAGGTTCATTAAGAATATTTCTCAGAACAGCACCTGAGTAGCTCAGTTGGTTAGGCGTCTGACTCCTGATTTCTGCTCGGGTCAGGATCTCATGGTTCGTGAGTTCAAGCCCCACATCAGGCTCTGCACTGACAGTGTTGAGTCTGCTTGGAATTCTTGTTCTCCCTCTCTCTCTGCCCCTCCCCTGCTCTCTCTCTCTTTCTCTCTCAGAAAATAAAATAAAATAATAATATTTCTCAGGGGGCACCTGGGGATTCAGTCACTTAAGCATCTTACTCCTGGTTTCAGCTCAGGTCATGATCTCATCCACTGGTGAGTTCAGCCCCACATCAAGCCCTGCATTTACAGTGTAGAACCTGCTTGGGATTCTCTGTCTCCCTCTATCTCTGTCCCTCCTCCACTCACACAGTCTCTGTCTCACTCAAAATAAATAAATAAATTTAAAAAAAAGAATATTTCTCAGAAAAATCTAGAAGAATTTAATCTGAATCATATTACTTAAAATATATGGAAGCATAGCACATATAGTTTGAGGCATCTAAACTATACTCAAAACAAGTAATTGAATGGAAAAATACATTTCATTTAGAAATTGTAGACTATCTTTATAGTATTGGAAACCTGCAACTTGGGATATTGTAGGTCCTGTCTAGCACGTGGTTGGCACTCAGTAAATATTAAATAAAGAAGAAAGGAAGAAAGAGGAGAGGAGAAGAAAAGCAAGACAGAAGAAAAGAGAGAAAGATAAAATATAGCCTTTTCCATGTGGCTTTTTAGTAATGAAAACCGTGGAATCCCCAGTAAAGCTGTGTATGGCCAACTTCATGATAAAAAACATGCTGTTAGCTGTATCATTAAAAGATGCAAAGATCCCCTGAAGGCAAATGTAGGGGCTGAGACAGATGTCCTCAATCATAAGAGTTCATACAAAAACATGCTCCATATGGTTTAGAACACAAGATGTATGGCTCAACTGACCCAAGAACAAGAAGAGTACACAGCAAGCCGTGGAGAAGAGGAAACAATACAAGATCAGCACCATGTTAATTATAGTGTTGAGAGTATAACAGCTAATACGAGAATACCAATTAACAATGGCTCATCTGCACGTACAGGACTGAGTTTTTTATTTTTAAGTAGTGTTTTATTGTCATGTAGGTTTCAATTGCTGCATACACATAAAACTAAAGTGAAGAGGAGACTTTATCAAACCATATCTTTTGATGTATATGCCCATATCCTTACTAAGGGTAGAAAACACTGTTAAAATTGGTTTTAAAACTAAAAGAAGAAATTGCATCCAGACTTTTAGGAAATTGTCTGTCTCCTGCACATGTATAAGTATCAGGTCAATGTGCTTTAGCTTTGTTACAAGATCAACTCCAGAGATCTGCATCTAGTACTTTAATCTAATGCTTCCTGAAATAAGCAGTTACTGTTAGGAAACCCAATAAAAGTGCTTGTTGCCCACAATTTAATAAAGAGATTTCCACCGTGGGTAAACAAATACAATCAAAAAGCTACACAGGCTAAAATCACTCATAAGAGCCATATTTTCTTCTTTAACAACCACATTGAATCAAATAGTGGGCCAACGTTTTTCCACGCATTTACTATGTAGGATCAAATAGTTCTTTTAATCAAAATACAAATTTGCTGAGTGAATCAGATCTTCTAAGAGCTTCACATTTTTCTTTTAATTGTTAAAAGGCTTTGGAAACATTTTCAATCATTTCAGACTAAATGTAATAATTTACGTGTCCTACAAAGCAGGAAACTATGCTCACAAGGTAGCCATTTACCACACTTAATATCTACTCACTTGAAACAACATTCCCAGCCCTCTAAATATATGTAGTCTTCTGTAAACTAGGAATATATGGCTTATAATTTAAAACCAGGAAATAGAAATTAAGTTTTTTTATTATTTAAGTTGGACTGAAAAATAGCTTCCATAGAAAGTCAAAATATTCTGTTTCACTAAAGTAATCTTTTTATATTATGTAAACTTTATTATTACTTATTTCAAATGTCAAAAACGAAGTCATTTTGTTAACAATGAGATATAGGAGAAGGTTTGTTTTATATTTTGAAACAAATTGTTGATTAGTTTTAACATAAAAAAATTATCATTGGAGTTGGCCAAATGTCTGACAATGGGTCCCAAAGGGTTTTTAATTTACCTTTTAAGCTCACTTCTTTGACATCTCAATTTTGATGAACATCAATCCTCAAACCAGACCTTTCACTGGACCTTGATAATTAAGTAGGGAGAGAAGAACTTACCTATTTGAGTGAGGTAAGTTTACTTGAGGAAAACATTTTACCTATAATATTCCACTTTATCCTTCCAACTCTATTAGCTTGATATAATTATTTTAATACACATGGTAAAAAAAAAAAAAAAACCTTAGTCTCTAGAATTCAGTCAGCATTGAATTCAGCTCATAAAAAGAGCTAAAGGCCTTGAACTCAGGTCTGTTTAACAGTAAATCCTGATTTCTTTCCACTGCAGTACATTGTAACAAGCATAACAGGAAGCATTCATAGTGATATACAATATCTGATGATATTCATGTTTATTCACTTATCCATTCAAAATGGTCACTTTTTAAAAGCCCTTCAGTGTTCAAAACACCTGAGGCATACAAATAAAAAATTGTTAGAGCCAATTCTCCAGAAGTATACAGTATCATGGCTAAGGGTGTTTCAGAAAGTAGAAAACTAAGAAAAATGCAGTTCACTCAGTGAATGTGAGTTTAATGACCAAAGCATGGAATGTAGGAGGAGCAACTTACAGCATCTGAACTCTTGTGGGAGTCAGAAAGGACTAACATTTTTTCCAGCTTCAACATGAATTTCAACTTACGTCTTCACTATATTCCTCACTTCTCTATTTCACCAACATATCCAAGGCCCAAATAAATGCCCGGCACCGAGTAGGTATCCCAAAACAAGCACACAAACAAAAATCCCGTTATTTGTTGTGATTGCAATAATGCATGGGCTTTTGGCTTATTGTAGTAGTACCAGACAACTCATTCAATTTCATGCTTTTGTTTCTATTGCCCCATTCGTTCAGTGATCTGCAACCAAATAAACAAACCATAAATGTGTGCCTATAAATTCAGTGGTGGCTTTAACAAAATTTAAAGCCACTGGGGCCCAGTGGCTCAGTCGGGTAACTGTCCAACTCTTGATTTCAGCTCAGGGCACAAACTCACAGTCCTGGCATCAAGCCCTGCATTGGGCTCCATGCTGAGCATGGAGACAGCTTGAGATTCTCTTCCTTTGTCCCTCTCCCCAGCTCGCACTCTCTCTCTCTCTCTCTAATATATATATATATATATATATATATATATATATATATATTTAAGTGTTTAAATGAGAAAAAAAAAGCCACTTATGCTTTTATCAGTATGAAAAGTATGGGGGCACTTGGGTGACTTGGTTAACCATCCAACTTCGGCTCAGGTCATGAGCTCACAGTTTATGAGTTTAAGCCCCATGTGGGGCTTTGTGCTGACAGCTCAGAGCCTGGAGCCTGCTTCAGATTCTGTGTCTCCACGGATTCTGTCTCTCTGCCCCTCCCCCGCTCGTACTCTGTTTCTCTCTCAAAAATAAATAAAACATCAAAAACTTTAATTTAAAAAAAGGTGTAAAAAGTACAAACATCAAGTGAAGATGCTGTTTTTTGGAAAAAGGAAGAATAAACAGAATTTCTCCCACATGTCAAATAATCCAGAATATTACAACCAGCCAAAGGATTCTATGCCGTTTTCAATTAACTCCTTAAATCCTGGAGACCAGTTCAAAAACCTCTGCTCAGTGGCATAGGCAATAATCTTAATTCCTATAGAAAAATATGACAATTTAAAAATTATTATAAGTGGTAAAAGTATACATATATACATATATATACAGGTGTATGCATTTTTTCTCACTTAAAATCAATGTATGTAACAAAGCCATGTTTTATTTTTCCATATATAGCACTATAAGTTTATATATAATAATTTTTTTAATTTTACTGTTGAAATACAATTGAAATACAACATTATATTAGCTTCAAGCATACAACATTGTGATTCAACAACTCAATACATCATGTAATGTTCACCATAAGTGTTATTACCATTTGTCACCATACAAAGTTATTACAATATTATTGACTATATTCCCTATACTTAATTTTTCATCCCTGTGATTTATTCATTCTATAACTTGAAGTCTGTACCACTAAATCCCTTCACCCATCTCCACACTCCTACTTTATGGCAACCACCAATTTGTTATGAGTCTGTTTGTGTTTTTTGTTTGTTCATTTGTTTTATTTCTTAGATTCCACATACACATGGAATCCTATGGTATTTGTCTCTCTATGTTTGACTTACTTCACTTGGCAAAATGCCCTCTAGTTCCATCCATACTGTCACAAATGGTAAGATCTTTGTCTTTTTTATGGCTGAGTAATATTCCATTGTGAATATATACCACATCTTCTTTATCCACTTGTCTATTGATAGACAACTTGAGCTGCTTTTATATCTTGGATAAAAAAATAATGGTACAATAAAAATAGTGTATATATCTTTTTATATTAGCATTTTAATTTTGGGGGGAAAATGCCCACTAGTGGAATTACTGGATCATATGGTATTTCTATGCTTAATTTTTGGGGAAACTTCATGCTGTTTTGGACAGTGGCTGTACCAATTTACTTTCCTACAACCATGCATGAGGCTTTCCTTTTCTCCACATTCTCACCAAAGCTTGTTATTTCTTGTCTTTTTAATATTAGTCATTCTGACTGGTGTGAGGTGGTATCTCATTGTGGTTTTGATTTCCATTTCCCTGATGATTAGTAATGAACATCTTTTCATGTGTCTATTGGTCATCTATGTCTTTCTCAGAAAAATGTCTATTCAGGTCCTCTGAATATTTTTAATAAGATTATTGTTTGTTTTTTGTTTTGTTTGTTTGTTTGGTTTTTTTGGTTTTTAACTGTATGAGTTCTTTACAGAATTTGCTTATTAACCCATTATTAGATATATTATTTACAAATGTCCCTTCCATTCAGTAGGTTACCTTTTTATTTTGTTAATGTTTCCTTTTACTGTGCAAAAGCTTTTTATCTCAGTGTCATCCTCATAGTTTATTTTTGCTTTTGTTTCCCCTTCCTGAAGAGACATCAAATATAAGAAATTTATAATCCTCAAGGTTAGTCACATATCACAGAATGTTAGAACAGGAGTGACCTATAAAAAATATCTAGACCACTTCTCATTTGGTACAGGTGGAAAAAGCCAACTCATTTGTTCATCTATACATTGTCAAAATGTATATGTATGTTCAGAATTACACTTGTTTATTATAATAATTTGAGCAACTACTAAGAAAATTATATAAAATGTTATACTCAAAGACATTAAAAATAAATCAAAAGGTTATACTAAAGAAAATGTTAAGTTACTCACAGGAAAGCAAGAAAAGAGAAAGAAAGGAATGAGAAATGGAGGAAGAAAGCACAGAAAACAAATAGTAAGTTGACATATCTAAGCCACAGTGTAATTACTTTACAATAAATCATCTAAGTACACAAGAAAAAAGATAGCGATTGGCAAAATAGTTGCAAAATCAAGACCAAACTATAGTCTATAAAAATTTCACTTCAAACGAAATGATATAGGTATGTTAATAATAAAATGAAAGAAAATATATCATGAAAACATTAATTTTTAAAAACAAGATTAGCTATTTTTATATCTGATTAAATAGACTTCAGAGCAAAAAAAAAAAAAAAGAGAAGGGTTAAAGAAAGGTAACGCACAACAAAAGGATCAACCCATCAAGAGAGTGATCCTCAATGTGTATGCAGCAATAACTGAGTTTCCCGATTACAAAGACTAAAAATGAATAGAGTTCAGAGAAGAAATAGGCAAATCCACAATTAAAGTTGGGGACTTCAAAACCCCACCTGAGAGTGTTTAAAAGTAATAGGGAAAAAGTGAGCAAAACTATAGAATAATTAAAAAACACTATTAGGGTGCCTTAGTGGCTCAGTCTGTTGAGCATCAGACTCCTGATTTCGGCTCAGATCATGATCCCAAGGTTGAGGAATCAAGCCCTGTGTGGGGCTCCATGCTGAGCATGGAGCCTGCTTAAGATTCTCTCTCTTTCTCCCTCTGCTCCTCTCTCCCACTTGAGTGCTCTCTATCTTTAAAATAAATAAATAAAGGGGCGCCTGGGTGGCGCAGTCGGCTAAGCATCCGACTTCAGCCAGGTCACGATCTCGCGGTCTGTGAGTTCGAGCCCCGCGTCAGGCTCTGGGCTGATGGCTCGGAGCCTGGAGCCTGCTTCCGATTCTGTGTCTCCCTCTCTCTCTGCCCCTCCCCCGTTCATGCTCTGTCTCTCTCTGTCCCAAAAATAAATAAACGTTGAAAAAAAAAATTTAAAAAAAAAATTAAATAAATAAATAAATAATGCTATTAACCAACAAGATCTAATAAATATTGATAAAAATCTTCCAACAAATGACAACATTAAAATGCATTCTATTAAAGTGCCCATGGAATATTCACCAAGAGAGACCTTATCTTCGGTCATGAAACACACCCAGACAAATTGAAAGCATACAGTGGATGTTCTTCAATCATTCTAGCACCAAACTAGAAATCAATGACAGAAAGACCACAGGAAAATCTATAAACATTTGAATATTAAACAACACACTTTTAAGTAATCCATGGTTGGGGCGCCTGGGGGCTCAGTTGGTTGGGTGGCTGACTTTGGCTCAGGTCATGATCTTGCAGCTTGTGAGTTTGAGTCCTGTGTCGGGCTCTGTGCTGACAGCTCAGAGCCTGGAGCCTGCTTCGGATTCTGTGTTTCCCTCTCTCTCTGCCCCTCCCCCACTCTCTCTCTCTCTCTCTCTTTCTCTCTCTCTCAAAAATAAATAAACTTTAAAAAATATTTAAGTAATCCATGGTTAAAAAGAATAAGTCTAAAAGGAAATAAAATGTTCATAGAACTAAATGAAAATTAATACAAAAAATATCAGTATTAATGAAATGTGCCTGAAGTAGTGATAAGAGAAAAATAATATAATACTGTATTTTTATTTTCAAAGAGAGAAAAGACTTAAAAATCAATAATCTGCCAAGAAACTAGAAAAAGAAGAACAGCAACAACAAAACCCTAAACAGCGGAGAAGAAAAGAAATAATAAAGATAAGAAAAATTACCAATGAAAATCAGAACAGGACAACAATAAAATCAATGAAGCATAAAAATGGTTCTTCAAAAAAAAAAAACAAAACAAAAACACTTATGTTAAACTTCTTGAAAGACTAATAAAACTGAAAATAACAAAGATGTAAATCACAAATATTAGTAAGACCCCAAAGACAACAAGCAAATACTAAAACTACACTTGTAAATTTGACAACTGATTAGAACATAAATTTCTCAAAGACCACAAATTACCAAAACGCAACCAAAATGAAATAAATAAACCAAATAGTCCCAAACTCACAAATACTTTGAATTCATAATTTAAAATCTCCTGAGAAATAAATCTCCAGGCCTAGATATTTTCACTGGCATATTCTATAATTACTTAAAGAATTTTATACAATCTCTCCTAGAAAATAAAAGGGAAAGGGATAATCTTCAACATTTTTTATGAAGCCTGACACCAAAAGAGAAAAAAATAAAAAAGTAATGAAATAAAAGAAAGATTAAAAACTACATCTACATATCTCTCATGAACTTAGATGCAAAATTCTGAACAATTATTAAGTTGAATCCAGCAGCGCATTAAATATTTATACATCATGAGAGATTTGTTCCAGGTAAACCAAGGCTGGTTTAATATTCCAAATCAATCAGTATAATCACCATATCTTCAGGCTAAAGAAGAAAATCATATGATCATTCCAATTGAGACGGAAAAAAAAAACATTTGAAAAATTCTAACCCCTGTTCATTAAAAAACTCAGAAAACTAAAAAGAGTTCCTCAACTTCATAAAAAGATTCTACCAAAAACTAACAGCAAACATCATACTTAATGGTGAAAGACTGAATGCTTGCTTTCTAAGACTGAAACCCAGGCAAAGATGCTTGCTTACCACTCTCATTCAACACAGTACTGGAAGTTGTAGCCAGAGCAATGAAAAAAGAAAAATAAATTAAAAACATACATATTGGAAAGGAAGATATAAAATTGTTATAGTTTTTGGATGCATGATTGTCTACATCGAAAAATTCTAAACAATCTACAAAAACCTAAAACGTAAAACTAGTGAGTGAGTTCAGTGGGGAAGCAGGATATAAAATAAAAACAAAAAAAATAATCATTTTCTAGGAACCAACAATGAGTATGTGGCAACTGGAATCAAGACTGCAATATCATTTACAATGTGCCCAAGAAAATGAAGTACTTAGGTATAGGTGAAACAAAGCTTGTACAGGATTTCTACGATGAAATTACAAAATGCTGATGAAGGACATAAAAGAAAACTTAGATAAATGCTTTGCTCTGTAGAAATCAGGGCTTGGGGGAACCAGCATGTGAAACTAATGACACTCTGGCTTCAGCTATTGCTATGGGGGCCAAACCACCCACTGTGTCTCATCCAGAAACCTCCTGCCTTCCACCAGCATCCATGAAAGTGTGATAGGCTAACTTGTTGGCTTATAAATAGGATAAAATCTCAGACTTTTCACAATTCTTGATATCTATCTTCCCTCTCTCCCCTGGGATGCCTGTACTTGGAAGTAGCCACCATAGTATGAGGAAGCCCAAGCCACAAATACAAGCCATATGTGAGTGCCTCAGCCAATAGCCCAGTTATGTCCTTAATGACAGCCAAGATTAATAATGGCATAAGAATGAATGAAACTTCAGATGATTCCAAACCATAGGATTTTTTTGAATGTTTATTTATTTTTGAAGGAGAGAGAGACTTACCATAAGCGGGGAGGGGCAGAGAGAGAGGGGGGAGACACAGAATTTGAAGCAGGCTCCAGGTTCTGAGCTGTCAGCACAGAGCCCGACATGGGGCTGAAATGCATGAACTGCAAGATCATGACCTGAGCTGAAGTCGGAGGCTTAATCGACTGAGCCACCCAGGCACTCCCTAAACCATAGGTTTTGAGTTTGCCATCTGAACCGTAGAAAACATGGAGTAGAGATAAGCTCTCTATACTATGTCATGTCTGAACTTCTGACCCACAGAAAATATGAGATTAGTGACTTTAGGTGATAATGTTTTAAGCCACTAAGTGATGTTACATAATAATAGTCACTAGAACACTCATTAAAAAGAAACACTTTTAAAAAAGTATTTCTTGACCTCTTTCATGTGCATGTTTTAGAAGGAAAGCATTTCTCAAAAAAATTTTAGTTTTAATCTTGGCCTTGCCATTTACTAATTCTTTACATTTTAGTAAGTCATTTACTATACATGCATTCCCTTCCTTCAGCAGGAAAAGATACAAATAATTTCTTTTGTTACCTGCAGTGATACTGAATTAAAATTATTTATCTTTTAATAAATAATTATAAGTGTATTCTATGGACCAGTCATGAACCAGGTTATGTGTTAGATTAGACTTGCATTTACCAAATTCTCTCTCAATTTTTAAGAGAAACATGAATCTAAGTGGAATTAGATTGTATATTATTCACTGGATTCATAGCATATTGGTTGAAAAGGTAATATTATTTGTTTTCTAACAACACATTTAAAATTCATTCAACAAATACTTATTGTGTGCCTACTTACCTACTGTGTGCCAGGCATTGTGTTAGGCATTTGATAATTGATCCATTCCTATTAGACTAAAATTTATAGCAGTGTCATGCTAGAAACTTCCATGATGAAATGATGCTTCCAACGAAACTGTAGCCAATTAAACAAAGAAAAAAATCCCGTTTCCAAAATGTCTTTGAAAATTTAAATATTCAATAATTTAATCTATTTGATTCTGCAAGCACATACTAACCATTCATGTATTGAAAGGATTTTATCACCCTGAGATATTGTAACACGATTTCAATATTCCATGGGGTATGAAATATATATATGCACATACACACACACACATATATACAGAAATCTCTAGAGTCAGAAACATAAAGCAATTGAGTATTAGGGGATCCTCAGCCCAAGATAAATAATAATATTGGCAAATTGAGCATTGTCTAAAGGAGAGTATCCAAATTGGTTTTGACTAGAGTCTTTTTCCATTTTTGTGCTGCTGAGTTGCTGATATGAAATATGTATTTATTATATGAAGCGTACCTATGGCAGTTAAATTCAGATAGTGTTATCTATAACAATTTGTATTGGCTTCCTCCCAAGGCTTTTGATTTGCCATGTATGAGAATAAATGAGAACCATATGAAAGTCAATAAGTTCTTGATAGTACATGACATTCTGTGTTCTCTCATCCTTGATTTTAGCAAACATTCCAAGGTTTTGGCTTCCATCATTGAGGGTGATAGGCTTTAAAAATATAAGGGCTTTTTTCTTGGCTTCAGATAAGAATCCCAAACTTAACACACTTCCATAAATCATTGGTGTGGAAATCTGTCAAAAAATAGCACAACAGTACTACTTTTTCCTTGTGGTATTTGGTGTTTCCAAATTAGATTATTTGTTGAATGTTCAAGGGAGTATGTTTGCTTGAAGGGTTCACCATATGTCAGACAAATCTCATGCTCTTGAAATGGAGTTCACAGAAATGAAATCAAGGGTTACTGTTTGTTCCTTCCTCGGCCATAGTAGTAAGAATCAAAGGTTTCTGTAAAAACGTGTCTCTACCAACAGGGTTACTGAATAACATGCACATTGAAAAGCAACAAAATGGAGACTATCTGAGATCTTACATCAGAATGCATTTTATCATCATTCTTCAGATTTTATCCTCATTAGTACTATAATTCTCACAGAGTGTGGTCATTCAGTGCACAGGTCCTGGAGTTGATTTTGACTTAAAGTTCTTCCACTAGCTAGCTATATGATGTAATGTGATTATTAAACCCCCGTAAGCTTCAAACTATAAAATGGATAACAGGGGCCCCTGGGTGGCTCAGTCGGTTAAGCGTCTGACTCTTGGTTTTGGCTCAGGTCATGATCTCACGGTTCGTGGGTTTCAGCCCGACATTGGGCTCCACACTGACATGGTGCCTGCCTGGGATTCTCTCTTTCTGCTCCTCCCCAGTTTGCATTCATGCTCTCTCTCTCAAAATAAATAAATAAATAAATAAAATAAAAAAAAATAGATATTCTCATTTCATAAATCTCAATGTTCATAAGGAAAATTAAATTAAATGATTCATATTAAGCGCTTGGCACATAGTAAACGTTCAATTGAAAGTACTTATGATTTGGAACAGGTGAATATAATACATACATGTATATGCACATATATGTAATAGAAATTATCCAGCAATTTTTAGATTTGTATTAGGTTTTAGTATTACTATTGTTTCTTTTACTATTTCTAAGCCAACTGGAAACTTATCTTTCTTCAAAGAAGGAAGATGATAGCCCACCTAGTGGGAAAATCTGATTTAATTAAGACTACTCTCCATCAGCTTGTAACTGGGTTTCCCAAAGAATTTCAGGGTGAGGACTTCTGTAAACCACCAAAATCTTTATTTTATGGTGTATTTAATTCTACCACTTATTTTCCCAAATTGTGTCTAGATCCCCTGGGTCCATAGAATGTGTATCCCAGTTGCCCCATAAGAAAGTGGTTTTTAGTAGGCATGTTGACGTTATTTGTACATAGTAAGAGAGTATAAAGGATCAGAAAACCTTTGGCATTTACCTTGTTAAATTTTTATAGCTAAGCTCTGGTTCAAGGGTCTCCTTAAAAGACTTAACTGCACTAAGAAAAATGAGAGCTTTGAGACCAATGAAAGGAGTCCACAAAATTCTATGAAAATGAACCAGTCTTAGCAGAAATCAGTATGTTCAATGATCCAAGATACACAACCAGGACATTAACCAGTTTCATTGACCTGAAGGAAATTTACACTTTTATCTACAAGGACAAAGAAGTCAGGGACATGACCCTTTATATTATTATCGAAAATTGTTTTAATATATTAAGTCAACTCAGATAATTTTGAATGCTTATTATATACAAGGCATTGCAATAGAAGAGGTTTAAATCATGATTTACAAGGCACAGTTCCTGGAAAAGTGTCCTCAGCCACAAGTAGGGATGGGACCTAAAGAAAAGGCAATTTATTTATTTATTTTTAATGTTTATTTATTTTTGACAGAGAGAGAGACAGAACATGAGCAGGGGAGGGGCAGAGAGAGAGGGAGACACAGAATCGGAAGCAGGCTCCAGGCTCTGAGCTGTCAGCACAGAGCCCTACACGGGCTCGAACTCTCGTACCACAAGATCATGATGAGAGCCGAAGTCGGACGCTCAACTGACTGACCCTTCAGGTACCCCAAGAAGAGGCAATTTCAATAAAAGTTGATGTGTTATGTAGGATCAATCACAGGGTTCCTTTGCTACACACACAGAAAAGAAATTTAACACAGTGCTGGGGACATAAGGAGAGGAATAAAAAGAAAATTGGCTAAGTGATTCTAAACAAAAGAACAGAAGTTTAAAAGCCCTGATGCTCAAAAAGGAAAAAAAGTGGCATATTCAGAGAACTATGAGTGGTTCAGTGCAGCTGTGTATAGTGTGGACAGATGAGAACGTGCAGAGAAGCAGGGTTTTATTCAAGGCAGATCTAATGTACCAATATTAGAGTCTATATCTTAGAAATGATAAGGAGGCAGCTGCGAGCTAAGTTCAGCCCTTGTGTATATCTTCTTCATTATGAGATGGGATATCATACTGGAAATACATAAGAATTTCTCACAAAAACTCAGATTAGGCATTCTTTTAAAAGATCAGAAATTTACATTGGATCCATGTTGTCTTGTCCCTGAGAAATTGTTTTTGGACGAACAGAGGGTGCTTTTATCGAGTCACCATACTCTTCACTTGTTTCGCATATTTATATGAACTGCCCAGCCCCTGAGGCATTTGTTTTGCAAGAGGAACTGCATAATTAAATTTGTGCTAATGTATCAGTCTGACTGATATTGGAGATATCAGTATCACAGACAGGTGCATTATGCAGGAGATTTCTTTGGTAATCAAAACAAGTAAGGAGGTTACCAACAGAAGGTGTGGTGGGACCTAGAGGAAAGAATAGAAGTTAACATTCCTAACATGACTGCTTAGGGGATCTAAGATGGGATAAAGGGAAGGGTGAAGGGTGACATCTTAATTTTCAGGTTAACCAACTTGAGCATCATTGTCTCAGATGAGACTCATCAAGAAACAGACATCAAGAGGAAATTAGACCTTCCAGAAATCTTTTGGTGGGGGCGCCAGAGAAAGATCCCGGAAGAGAGCAAGAGAAGGCATAGGGAGCGTTCAGACTGGAGTTCATGTCTGAGGCCTATGGAAAGAGAGAGCTGAGGAAAAGAGCCATAGGGAGCTCAGACCATGGTATAGCCATGAGAAAACCTCTTCCAGGATGAGATAAGCTTGAGATGGTTACAGGAAGCCATCACTGGGGAAGAAATAGCCTTGCTCTAGTATTTCTGCCATGCCCCGTGGCTTGGTGCTGTGCTGGGGTTTTTGAAATAAAATAGCTCTAGGCTATCAGCTAATTGTTCTCTTTCTAATAAGTTCTGTCTTGTAAGGAGATCTGAATAGTGCGGGCCCAGAGCGGACACACAGACCATTAATAGAAGTATTGGGTTTAAGCAGAGAGAGAAGAGTTAAACATGGTTGCCTGTAGAGAATATGAAATGGGTGAAGTTAGCAAGAAACTGATGTTTTTTTAACAGCCTTTTAGAACTGCCTGCCTCTCACATATTATACATGTAAGTAAAAAGGACTTGTGGCAGCAACTGTTCCATAGACTCTAAAACCTTTTACTTTTCTATTTAGGCACACTACTTCCTGCACACTCGCTTGCAGTCAAATACAGCAATACGACTTCTAGTCAATGGAAGGGGAGGAGAAGTGACAGGCGCCACTGAAAGCTGGGCTTGTAAAATCCACCACAGTCAAGACTCCCTTCCATTTTAGGGGCCATGAGCACAAGATTCTAAGGCCTTACATTGCACAAGACAAAGAGGGCACGGGATCTGAATCACTGCTACCAAGGCCACCCGACAAACAGCTTTCTCGGGTAATTCTGCATTTAAAACATTGTTATTTTGGGGCGCCTGGCTGGCTCAGTCGGTTAAGCGTCTGACTTCGGCTCAGGTCATGATCTCGCGGTCCGTGAGTTGGAACCCCGCGTCGGGCTCTGGGCTGATGGCTCAGAGCCTGGAGCCTGTTTCAATTCTGTGTCTCCCTCTCTCTCTGACCCTCCCCCGTTCATGCTCTCTGTCTCAAAAATAAATAAACGTTAAAAAAAATTGTTATTTTGCTATTTTAAGCTGATGGGATGTGGAGATTTACCTACTTGAGCAGTTGGCATGAACTTAAGAAAGGTGGCCCAAGACAAAGTTATATGTATGTACACAATACATAAAGATATATAGATCTTGGCATCGTCTCAGAGACACACTTTACCTTTGAATTCTTTTTTCTAAAGCTTCAGACTCACATTTTCAGGACCTATTAACTTATTAAGGTTTGGCTAACACCATAAATTTAGCAAACTCATAAAGTTAAACTAACTTCTCCTTACTCCCTACTTCTAATGGTGCCATCATTTCCATAGCCACTCAGGACCTAACGTTTTATGGTTCACTTTGATTCTTAACCTTTTGAATAATTCTTATATCAAACTGATAAATTCTGCTAATTCTCCTTTATGTCTTTGTACACATTTCATTCTTCATATTCTATTGCCACCATTGCAGAGTAGCTTCATGCCTACAGAACCAAAGTAGATTTCTAATATCATACAGTCTACTATAGCTTCACCCCAAATCATTTTTGTAAATTGCCACTGTCACTCCCCCCCTCCCCCCCCCCCCCCCCCCCCGGAGCATTCTTGGGCTGACAATAGCAATTATATTAGGGAAAGAACACAAAAGAGGAAGGTTCCAGCTTTGAAATATCTATTAGTCTACTCACTAGAATTGTTCTGGGAAGGTGACTTGTACATTCTGAGTCTTTATTCCCTCATATATTAAAAGTGAGCAATCTGTAGCCCCAGGATTGTTGCAAAGATTGAATGAGTTAGCTTGTAAATAGTGGTAATAACAAAATACCTATTTCATGGTACTGCTTAGTACATGTTTATTGAATGAATAAATATATTCCTCTTTACCTCTTCCCCTTTACTTAGCTAATATGCTGCTTACAAGTTACTCTCTACTCAACATGATCAAATGCTTTTTCTCCTTCAAGGTAAGCTTCCATCTGAGCTGTTTTGTGACCTCTCCCTATTGACTTTACTTACCTCTATGGAATTCCTGATGGCTGATCTTGCCTTATATTGTTAGTTAGCTTTCTTGGTTTTCATGTACAATCATTTTCTTTAGGTAGATTGCACATGACTAGGGACCTACTTTATAAAAAGTATCAGGTGTTTCTTAGAGTGCTATTTGTAGTTGTGTGCGTTTGCTTGCTTTTCATTTTTGTTTTGGCTTGTGCGGAATTCTTTCCTTCTTTTTCTCATAAACGATATTCTGACTTTCTTTTAGACATAAACCATTTTGACACCTCTAATCCTGTAGATCATCAGTTCCACTTGACCCCACCCACTGTCTCCAAGGGCACCGCACATGACTAAGTAAGTACTTGCCAATTTCAGTAATACACTCTCCTGCCCAAAGTGACTCACATAGGGCTTGTGAGCCAAGCAAAGCATGAGGGGCAATTATTATCCCACGGTAATTACAATGTAGAATTATATGAACTAGAGCAGTATTTTAAACGATACAGTTTGCAAACTAACCCAGTTGGGAGAAAAATAGGGTCAAGTGAAGAAGACAAAGAATAAAAGACTTACTCCTGGATCCTACTGTATAGAAATTTATCTCCAGTCTTTTCAGCCACATGGGCTCAAAGTTCTTTTTTTTTTTCTTAAGCTAATTTGTATTTTGTCACTTATAATCAAAAGAGAACTGTCTCATACAGTTGTGCTTTTTAACTATGAAGATAATATTTACTGCTCATTTTTGTAGCTTATTAATAACGAGATTTAGACATAAAAGTGGACTACGTAACACGAACACTCCTCACTAATGGAGAAAAAAGAAACAGAAGCACATTCTTTGTGACTATATAAATTTCATTATGTTGCTGTTTAAAGAAGCACGTATTTTATAATATTTAAAAAAGCTTCAAAGACCACTTCTGTATTCCAATCTGTAAAAAATATTTTCATTATGTTTATTATAAAAATATAAATGTTTCCACTACAAATCATTTTACATTAGTAAGAGGCCATCTACATTGTACGATATAAACTAAAGGAGTAATTTGTGAAAACACAAATTTAAAGTAAATACATATTGCCAATCATATCATATTTATACATGGCTTAATTGATACTTAGCACAGCATAAACTGGGCAAGTTACTAGAAATAAATAATAAATGTAAATCAAATTCAAGATACAGAACAGATAATATGGTACATAACATTGTGAAGGGATGTGGTTTCATGTTTATTGAAAGACAACGCAGTTCCTGTACAAAGAGATGGCCATCAACATTCTAGTACCTCTACTCCACAGTTAAGAATCGTACACTGTTATGTTTACATATGTACAGGGTAAAAATTATGTAAAGTAAATTTATAAGAGGTAAGATAGAAAAATCATGGAAAAAACGAAGAGCAATATACTGTGGATATAACCTCTACTTTCAAATGGAAACCACAGCCAAAATAAGTGAAATAGATTCAACAATTCTCAACTTCTATTAATTCATGAAATGCACAGATTTTGAGGATGCTCAGAATGGTACCTAAGAAAGTAAATTCTAGCATGGGAAAAGATGATATTGAAGCCAGATTTAGGTCTTAATGAATATTCCACGACACAAACAAAACGTTTGATTAAAGAAGAATGTTTTTTAGCTGCTTCTAGCGGGCTTAAGTGAAATTTGTAATTAATTTCATAATCGCATATATCTTTTTAAAAAGTTCATGCTCTTATATATCCAATACAGAATCCTAGTAGGGTGATTTGACTATAAGGGATATTGCAGAAATCTAAGAAATAATTTCATACATGAAGGAACACAACCTAAGCCTTATTACACTAAATTTACAACAGATTAGCACTTGTGGATTTTGATCTGTGACTATAAGCTATATAGTGTTCCATTTTGCATAAGAACATATGGGTTGCAGCTTTGATTTATTCATTCTATTCTTGTGACATATACACTTCTTATTTCTTATTCCCATTACATGAGCATATCAGCATTAGAATATAGATAGAGCTAAAATGCTGCTTCACAATATATTAGTGGCTAGATCTCCACCAGGTACATCGTTTCAAATATTACCGAGTACACTTATATTTGGCCCGTGTGGAGTAGTAAATCTAAGTTCTTCCAAGGAGAGATCTCTCTCCTGCCGACAGATTTTGAGTCATCTGCTAGATAACCAGCTATTTTTGAAAATTTTATGCTCAATAAAGGCAAAGGAGTTCAATGCTTCTAAGTTAGACATCAAAATTACAACAGGTGCATATCAGTGGAAGACTTTTAAAGATACTAATACCTGCTATTGATGATCTCCATGTTTAATTAAATTAACTAAACCCCAGTGATGCAGATGAGTAGTTTCGTTTTCATTATTCCCTATAAATAGCTCAACAAGTTTAAGCAAAGATATTAAGTGACATTTCAAAGCCAGTCAGTAAGTGATTTTTTGACTCATGCGTTGGCCTATAGGCTTTGTTGCCAATTAATGCAGCAATCTACATAGGATTCGAATTCTCTCCAGTGTAGCTATTCTCTATGCAGGAGCTCTAGCGTAGCCTGTTTACTAATGGAGGGAGTTGATGGTCTGTCCTCTAAGCACCAGAGCAGGGCAGGTGTGTCATTGAGAATCCATTACATATAAGCCAGTATATCACACTAAATTAGGAGCATACAGTTTGTAATCAATGGAGAGACAACAATGGATAAGATAATTCAAGCTGAGAGATTTGGGTAGTGTATGAAAGGATTTGGTTTCTTTCATCAATACAGAGATATAGGTACATATGAGCAGATGGTTCAGAAAATCTAGAAAGAAACCCATCATTCCCCATGTCTAGTTTACCATGTTTCCTACTGCTGACAACTTGAGACAACATTTGGCACTTGGCTGTAACAAATCCAAATTAAATCATCAAAGCATAAATAGAAAACAATAAAAACAATTCAAAAGAAAATAAATATGTACTTTTCTTAAAAATTAAGACACATTTTTACATGATAATACTTAAGGAAGCTAACAATTAAAAATATGTAGTACTTAAAACAACTACAAACTTCACTTCTATATGCTCTTAACAGATAAAAGAGAATAATACAGTGAAAAAGGTAGTATATATGGCCAGATAGTTTGAGGTATAAATTCCTCTATTTTGCTTGTTTTTAAAGAAACAAAATACCTGTTACAGATTTCTTCTGTGTATAAAAATATCACAAGTCTTTTCTTTTGTGGCTATTAGTAAACAGAGCCACTGTGTTCATTTTGTTATTACACTTGTTTTGCTTTTATGATAATCAGTTTATGGTCAATGGCTCTATGCTAGTTCTTCATCATTCCACGCTGAAGAATTTTAATTTAACCCACCAACTAATATAAAAAAGCAATTACAAAACAAAGTACACCCCCCCTCCCATCCACTAAATGACAGGGGAAAATAAAGAGTTTTTCGATTCCGTTTTAAGGCATTTGTATTCATATCTGAGTGTCTTATTGGGCTTGGAACAGCATCTCCAGCATTATCATCTGTCTGTAGAACGATGCTACATCTTCCACAGCCACCACTTCCTTCCAGAAATAACACTTTACACTGGAACTGGACCACTTTTTGATTGTGTTTCTAGAGCTTTAATGCTACTGATGATTTTCTTCTGTGGACCAACCACAGTGACACCAACTTTTTTCATATCGCTGTAAAAAAAAAAAAAGAAGAACATGTCTGGTGAGAATCCTGGTTTCCTGGATAATATATGAGCAGAGGATTTTTAGTCAGCAAAGCTTGTACAATAATGTAGCTCAGTGCTTTGAACCTAATTTTCTGATTTTTGCATCATCCACGTATTGTATCCTGACCAGTCCACCTATGTTCTTATGGAAGAATGGATGGTGTGGTGGGTTGACTAGTGTCCCTTCAAAATTTCTGTCCATCTGGAACCTTACCATGTGACCTTACTTGGAAATGGGAGACTTTGCAGATATAATCAAGACAATGGATCAAGATGAGTTCATTCTAGATTACAATGAGCTTTAAATCCAATGAGACTACCTTGGAATTTCACTTAGGGGGAAAAAAGACCTAGCTAAGCATGTGGAAATGATTAATTAAATAACCTTGATTCAAATAATTTGTCTACATATTCACCTCTTTCAGGTCTTGACTCAAACACACCCCTCTCAGAAGGCCCTCTCTGACTTCTTATTTAGTATTATAAAACCTCTTGAACCCATATCTGCATTTCCTATTTTCTTTTCTTGTTTTATTTTCTTCCAAAGCATTTATCACCATGCAGCATAATACCTTTCTTTCTGACTTATTTATATTCTCTATCTTGTCCCACAAGTAGGTGAATTCCATATGAACGGGGATTCTTACTCATTTTGTACTCTGCTTATTAACCACACCCTGAACAATGGCTATTAATAGTAGGGGCTCAATATGTACTTAATAAAGAATGAACCAATACTCTAGAATATGTTTATCCAGGGAAGATGACAGAGGAGTAAAGTATCACTTAGCAAGAAGCATCGAGAATGGCATGAAGAAAAAGTATGCGGGCAAATATGTGCACGCACGTGTACACACACACACATACACACACACACAGAAGGGGCTCCTTTATACTGAACATAAAGGAAAGAATGAAAAATAGGGAGTTCAATTCTACAAAAATGGACCAATTGATTTCTTAAGAAATGAGTTCCCAAGCAACAAAGGTGTGCAAGCAGACACTAGGTACCATTTTAGAAGCAATTTACATGCTCTTAACACATCTGTTACATAAAATTCACCAAGACTGTGTTGCATTCCTATCACCTTGGCTGGGAATGGAATCCTGGTGGCCTGCTGGTTACCTCCCTGCTGCCATTCAAGGGGCTGGTAAATTCTCAATGTACAACTTGTATCTTGCCTGAACCCTCTTTGATTTTACTCCAGCAGCCTTACTTCATGAGGAAGGCTAGTGGGGCGATATGGCTGCTCCTCTGTGTAACTGTGGATAATGAATCTCTCACTTAGAGTAACGTAGGTTATTTACATACATTGATCCCTGCTTCTGAGGTGTATTGTACAAGATTTATCCCCACTTATCCTTTAGAGCCAGAAAACAGGGCAGATATAAATATATGTGTACAAATCAATAGATCCTCACTCTGGATTTCTTCTCTCATTCTTCTAATTCTATATTATACTTTTTATAACTTACCAGTTTTTTTCTCTGACTTCCTTTTCTCTTCCTTAAAAAAAACTTAGAAACACAAAATGATAATCATGGAAAGCAAGAAAACAATGTTTCCAGTGAGAGAGTAAAACATGCTATGATGTCTGGTCCGGACCTTTTTTATAGAACTGAAGCACCCATACCCCAGTAAGCTAGAAAAAATAAGATGAAGAGTGTTCACAGATTGCTTTGGGACAGCTCTGAAGGGCCAGCCCAGCTCTGAGACTCTTGTTCCAATAAAAAGGGCCAAGTTTTCTCCTATAGCTCAATGCCCCCCTCATCACTTTTTAAAATACATATATATCCCAAATGCACTCCTCAAGAAATCTTGTGCATAAAACTGTTTCAGATTCTGTGCCTGAAACCCGACATAAGTAAACAGATACATAATTTTGTATATATTCATTGCAAAGGATTACATTAGAAAAGATAAAGTACAGGCACCTGAGTGGCTCAGTCCGTTAAGTGTCCAGCTCTTGATTTTGGCTCAGGTCATAATCTCATGGTTCCTGAGTTTGAGCCCCACGTCGGGTTCTGTGCTGACAGTGCACAGCATGCTTGGGATGCTCTCTCTCTGCCCCTCCCTGCCCCCAGGCATACTCTCTCACTCTCTCTCAAAAAAAAAAAAAAAAGATAATTATCTCTTTAGGTTATGCCTTAGCTGGGGTTTTATGTCCCCTCCATCCTCTCTACCCCTTCCAAAATGTCTTCTACCCAGCACCCTGCCACGTCCAAAATAGTTGTAAACATCCAGCTGCTGTAATCTAAATAACATTCCATGTGCTTATCTCATTTTGACTATCCTATTCAGAAGAGCAATGGAAAAGTTCAAGTCTAAAGAGCAGCTCAAGATTGAGAACAGAAGTTAATAAGCGATCTGGCACTTCAAAGGCAAAGGCTAGGTGATGGCACTGTGAAAATGGCATCCAAGGGTGCAGGGTAATGGCATGTAGCAATTAATCTGCCTAATATTCATTCTCCATACTCAATTCTCTCTCAGTTTCTACAGTCCCTCTTGCCCTCTTTCATTCCCTTTTCACATTAACCTTCCTAAATCCAACTTAGGCTATGAAATAGTATGTTTTTAAAAAATGTGATTTGTACTGAACAAAACAGCACACTTTCTGGATTTCACTTGAAAATTAGATGACTCGATTAGTAAATGAAGTCCCTACACTAACTGAAATAGATAATTATTTATTTGGATATGAAGCTTTATTGACTTTTGTCCTATGAGTTGAGAGTCTGGATAGAAGAACAAAAAGTGAAAATCTTTTTTTAGGTATTTTGTCTTATTTCAGGAGAGCCTCTAGAGTTGTTTGGGCAAGAGAATAATTTCTGAATTGAGTCTGGATGGCACACACACACACAAAAGATTGAAAGAAAGAAAATTTAAACAAAAAAGCCCAAGGCTACAAAAGGTAGGATGAATTATTGAGTTAGATATTTTACAGCACTTCAGTAAGAATGTTCCCTCATTAGATTTCCCCAAATTGTGTATTATATATACATTATATATGTATTATATATACAGTATATATGTATACATGTATATGTATTATATATACATATATGTGTATTATATATACATTATATATGTATTATATATACATATATACGTATTATATATACATATATAGTGTATTATATATACATATATATACGTATTATATATACATATATAGTGTATTATATATACATTATATACGTATTGTATATAATATTATTTATACATATATACGTATTATATATACATATATAGTATATTATATATACATTATATATGTATTATATATACATATATAATGTGTATTATATATACGTTATATATGTATATATATATGTTAATTTTATGTTGTCCCTGAACTGAGGATAAAGGACAGGAGAAAGAACATTGTGGGGACTGAAATACAGAGAGATGTGAAACCGTCTGACTCAGTGTGAAGGACACACCTGAAAGAGTCGAGTCTCCCAGGAAAAGTCAGCTTTCAACTTCAATGTACGTTCATGGGTTGTTGAAATAATAATAATAACAATAATAATTAAGTGAAAATATTCTCACCGACCAAAAAGAGCTTACCGTCCAACAATGCAGTGTTGAGACAAACACATTCTTAAGTCGGAAGTGTAACAAATGCTCCCACTTCATAGTCTTAAGCAAATAGCCTTCTTACCACATTCACAGCTTATGACATCTGACTATATTTAAACTGTGAGCTAGCAGTTGATCATATTGACAACGTTCTGCTAATCCACTTCTGTAGAGGTTTCATTATCTAGAAGCTCTGGGTGTTGATGTTTGATGGAGAATAAACATTTGTGGACCTTTGCCTTTGAAAACCTGGCAGTGGTCCAAAATGGTCAACTTTGTGTTTGTTCTTTGTTAGGCTTCTGTGCTCTAAAGCAGGTGTCTTGTACAGTGTAACCTGAATTGTTTATATTATTAAAATTAGAATTTATAAAAATATTGAAAGACATGAATATATCTTGGGACTGTCTGATCAAAATAACTACCACAGAACCTCAAAGAATATTGTTGATCGGGTCCGAAGTCCATTTAATAAACATTACATTCCACTTCATACAGAAGTACCAACACATGTCAGGTACACGAGAGTAACTTTATTTTCCAGGAACAAATTCTCTTCTTAATAGTAACGTACCCTTCCTAAAAGTACTTTTGTGAACTTTTGGGTTTCTTTCTGATTGGGATCTATGTCATAAATGCTAAGCTTTACCTATTTGTTAGGCACTTGTATCTCGATTAATTATACTGCATGCTCCTTTTTTTTAAAATTTTTTTTTAATGTTTATTTATTTTTGAGATAGGGAGAGACAGAGCATGAACGGGGGAGGGTCAGAGAGAGGGAGACACAGAATCTGAAACAGGCTTCAGGCTCTGAGCTGTCAGCACAGAGCCTGACGTGGGGCTCGAACTCACGGACCGCAAGATCATGACCTGAGCCAAAGTCGGCCGCTTAACCGACTGAGCCACCCAGGCGCCCTTGCATGCTCCTTTTTGACATCTAATCTGTTGCTCTCCACAGTGACTTTGTTTAGATGACTGACAGGATGACAATGAAAGTCTTTAAATATTCAACATCTAAATATTAAAATATTGAATGGAGAGGATAAGACTTAAAGAAACTTGAGGGCACTACAGAGTTTATTTAATGTAACAAAGATTAAGGTAGGAGACTCTAACACAAAGATGGGCCTGGTCTCCAAACAGACCCTGCACACTACACAATTATGGATAATTAAAAAAAAATTAACGTTTATTCATTTTTTGATAGACAGAGCATGAGTGGGGGAGGGGCAGACAGAGAGGGAGACACAGAATCCGAAGCAGGCTCCAGGCTCTGAACTGACAGCACAGAGCCTGACGCGGGGCTTGAACTCACGGACGGTGAGATCATGACCTGAGCTGAAGTCGGACACTTAACGGACTGAGCCACCCAGGTGCCCCCAATTATGGATAATTTTAATGTATATGCCTGGCACAAAACCTCTTTCTTTGGAACAGTCCTCTATCTTATCCTCAGAAACGGGTCCCTAGAGCTAAGTTCATGTTACCTTGTCCCGGGTCTTTTGATCATGGCACATGGCATATGATTTTTGAAGAGCCAATCTACAAGCAAGCGGGACTAGCTCACCAGAATTTCTTGCCTGAGGACTGAGTCAAAAGACAGTTGGACCTTGGTCAGTTGAGGGACACACCAAGATTGTATGACCTAGGTCTGAGAAAACCATGTCTAGCCATGTGCGTAGACATGCAAAACAAAAAAAAAAGTCACTGGGCATAAAAAAGAAAAGTATGATGTGGTTACATTAGGAAGTATATTAAATCGGCTCTCATTCACAGAGAGATGGAGAATATGGCTTCTCGTTCTTCATTTTCCAGTTCCCAATTACTATACCCTGTGAATGGGGACTAATTTCATTGATTATTCACTGGATTCACCTGATTCTTTATAAACTTCCTTTATCCTTACGGCCATGTGTTCATATCAAAGGATTCCTATTAGCAAAAATCCCTGTCTAGGAAATACAGCACATTATACTTGGTTATTTTTGACATTTACACACAAAACCATAAATTAACACTCATTAATGCATGCTAATTATGCATATCCTGTGTTTCCAAACTTCCTATAAGCCTTTTAAGGAAAACAATAATATTATGTCTTAAACTTATTTATAACTTCATTTTCTAGCATGATATCCTTCACAGGGTAGACAATAATAGATGATGATATACAATTATTTAGTAGATGTGAAAACTACCTTTAGATTGTAGTGTGTTTTCCTGTATACCAGCTTATCCACTTAGTTCCTAATTTTCCATTTCCATAGAGGTTAAGCTTTGTTATCAATAATAGAAAATCACAAATGCAGGAATGCAGTTAACCAGAATGCTATGTTTACTTATGTCCTAAATTAAGAACTTGGGTCATTGGGCTGGGAGTAGGGAACAGGTCTATATCTGCTGGTCTATCTGAAGGAGGTCATAGTTCAATGGAAATACCTATTGTGGGGAGCTACGGTGAGGAAGGAAGACACATCAAGATACATAATTCTAGAAGTTGGCATTGACAAAGAGACCCGGGACAAAGCTCAGTGGTTATAGAAGACAGTAAGAACCTCAGAGTTTCAGCTAATATTTATAATTCATTAGTCCGAAACACGTATGTCCACTAGAAAGTTCAGAATCATTCGGTCTTAAAAACTTTCTCTTACTCTGTGGAAATCTTGGCTATGGTGTCACAAGAACTGTACTCCACGCCTGTGAAGATTTCCTTGCACTGTGCTGTCCGGACACCATTAAGCCAGTCACCTGTTGTGCGGAAGGTAGTGATGTCGACATTGCTTTGGTCCAGAAGAAGGTTTGATGGCCTGCAAGAAAAGAAAACACCAAAGGAAGAGAGATCAGGAATCAGCAGAGTTGCTGCGTGTCAAAATTTGACACCAACATCAGCAGGAACTTCCAGACTTCATGTGGTGTTCCTGTTTATTTGTGGAATTTATCTGCCATGAAGGCTTCATCTGTTCAAGCTGGCAGCTTGCAAGAATACTGTGTAATCATCTTGTCTCAGTGCTTCCCTTTTCCACTCATGCCTGCTTTGTAAATCATTGAAACTATGCCAGTGGAATGCATAAATATATCCATACATACTTGGATAATTTATTTTCTTTAGCTATTAGCAAAGATGATGGTAATTCAGGATACAGTTATAGGAGACCTGACACACTGAATACTTTGCTTTATAGATGTTCATTTGTAGACATTGTATTGGTTGCTTTCTAAAGGACACTTGAGCAACCTAGATTATACTTACAGCAGGACATGAAGTCAGCACAGATAAAAATAATGTCATATATGTCATTAACAATTAAAATCACAAAAAGAATAGAAAAAATAGCTGAGTAACAATAAATGAAATTCTCACATCTATTGACAATATTAAATGGACTTCATGACATATAGAGAAAGATGAAAGAGAGAAAAATATCGGTACTGGTACTGTGACTGTGATTTATACTGCACAATACAATCATCATTAAGGGGAAACGTTTAGAATTGTTTTATATGACAGGTCTGACCATACATCTGTGACCAAATGCAAGATCTGGTGAATCTAAGGAACAGCAGGGACATAAAAGAAACAGAGGAGACCATATTTTCATTCTGGGAGAGCCAAAAGCAGCAGCCTATTGGTAAAATGCCCTTTGGGTGTTTTTTTCAGATCGCAATGACCTGTTAATTGTCCTTTGACTCATAAGACTGGGACCAGATAGACAATTGACTTTCTTTATTTTCTTCTCTTAAGGGAAGGAGCTTGAGCAAAAAGCACTAATGAAGGCCTTTGTTTTGAGATGAATAATAACAACAACAGCAGCAATGATTACATTGAACATTTATGAACACTTCTAATGTAATGGGGTCTATACTCCGCATAGTACACAGATAGGAAGGACTGTGATTCTTACAACAGGTACCAATGCTATGTCCCTATAATAGAAGTGGAAACTGAAACCGAAAGAGATTAATCCACACATCTGAGTTTCCTCAGGCAGAAGAGCCAGAGCTGGGATTTAGACACCAATTATTTTATTCCAAAGCCCACACTCTTGGCCACTATGCTATACCATTTAGGTGGAACTTAGTTCATATTGTTTTCTTTTAAGTTATTTATTTAAATTTACATTTATTTATTTATTTAAATTTATGTGTATCTGAATTTATTTAAGTTCCATGATGTGGGCTCTTTAACTTTTATATTCCATAAAGTGTAGTGGTCCAGTGCACAGACACTGGAACCATAAGGCTTGGGTTGAATCCTGGTTATAGCACATACTATCTGTGTGATCTTCAGTGATTTCTTATCTTGTCTGCTTTCTCACCTGTAAAATGGGAATGATGATCACAAGAGATTTCACACAACTGAAGATTAATGAATTTTAAAAAAGATTACTTATGCAAGGAATACTCAGAGATGTGGACATGTAATATGCTATCGGTTAGCTATTTGTTACTCTGACATAAGGTAACACATCTTGTCAAATGGTTGAAGGTTTTAAAACTTCAAAAAGAAAATAACACAATAAGTCCCAGTTTATAAAAGCTGCTGGAAGTGTGGTGATCTTGTTAATGATCTTTCTGAGCAATTAAAAGTTTAGTCATGTATAATCTTATGAGCATAATAGGGCAACAACCTTGTAAAGCAGGTATAATTGGGGGCCTTATTTGAATAGCCAATAACTTTTACAACCTCACAATCATTCTATAACCAATGCTTGCAAATGGCTATGCTATTCTGATTTCTGTAGTTTCTGTTTTCATTACTGCAGTAAAATATATTACTAACATTGAGACTGTGTGTCGTAACCTAATCTTTAACTTATAATTGAGAAGGTGCATTTAGATTTGTACTTTTTTAGAGTTACCATACAGAATCTTTCATGTTTTAAGATACTGCAGTTGAATTTGATCAGAATTGAGCTCTTAAAACTTTTTAAATTATTAAAAAAATCTCCAATATTAGGATTTGCTAACTAAACTTTGCATTTTCTTAAGTGTTAAAAATTAATGCTTTGCCTGAATGAAATCTGTTTTTTGAAGATCTTAAATTCAATATTTAGAATTATCAGAGGACATCAAAACAAATGAAGACTATACTACCATGGATTTGTCCTTGTTTTAGAAACAAATTCAGCTCTCTAAAGTACCAATTCAATAATATTTTTAGAAACAGCATGAAATAACAAAGTGAACCATCTTGATGAAATTAAACTGCATAGTGTTTTATCAATGAATACTAACCATTGATTATCACCTAGGAAATGTGGTAAAGCTCATATTCTCACGAGAAAATCTTTCTGTAGAGCAAATCTACAAATATGCCAACTCTACCCACATTTAAAAGCAATTTTTAATTAGGAGATTTCTATTACTATTGATAATATTTCTCCAACTAACTCCCTGATACACAGGAAACAAGTTAACATTCTTAAATCTGAACAAATTTGTACCATGTCCTAACCCTGCATGCTGTTGGTGGAGACACATGAAAAAATGTAAATGGACTATCCATCTGGATTTTGATGGGGATATATGGAATGTGTTTGATAAAAATAAGTTTTTAACTAATTTTTTTATTTGATAAAAGTGAAATATTAAGGAAATTTTAATACTGAGTTGAAGAAAAAGTTGGCAACATGACAGTTTCGTTCTGTCTATATTTTCATCTTTGTGGAAAATATAGATCGATAGCTACTTTCCTTTTTCTCATGATCATTTTTAGAGAGGGAGATAGCTGAAAATGGAGGACTTTTGCGACCTTCTTTCCATGAGACTAAACTCAACTATTTCAATCTTCTTTACCTCAAGTATTTAATTTATAAATTAAAAATTAAACTTAAAGAGAACGTAACATATTTATATATTACGGTTTAATTTTAACTAATAATCAGAGGTTATCTTAAAAAAAGGAAAAAAAGATGGGGTGCCTGGGTGGCTCAGTTGGTTAAGTGGCTGACTTCGGCTCAGGTCATGATCTCATGGTCCGTGAGTTTGAGCCCCATGTCGGGCTCTGTGCTGACAGCTCAGAGCCTGGAGCCTGCTTCTGTTTCTGTGTCTCCCTCTCTCTCTGCCCCTCCCCCATCTGCGCTCTGTCTCTCTCTGCCTTTCAAAAATGAATAAATGTTAAAAAAAAATTAAAAAAATAAAAAAAGGAAAAAAGAAACAAAAATTAGAAATGATTTTTAAAAATCATTGATTTCTTCAAGGAATACCTAGAAAACTACAAAATGTAACATTTTATAAATTATTCTCTCCTGGGGCATATGTATAAATAGTTCTCTATGATTCTTTAAATTATTCAACAGAAAAAAAGGTTATTTTAATAATTATAAATTTCTTGCCTTTGTTTTTTTTTTCCCTAGGATTTTGAGGAATCACAGATACATATATACAGGTTAGATTCCAAAATTTACACGATATTCTTGGGTTGTTTTAGCATGACGCTCATGGGTAAAATAGCCTTTGTCACTAGCCAGCATTAGATGTAACATTGGACCCTGTGGGTAAGCCACTGAATTAGTACACAAAATTAATAGGAATAACATTAAATCAGGTGTAAGAAATTTTGATAAGAAAAATGAAGTCATACGTAGAAGACAATGATATATTAAACCATCTATAGGCATATGTGCACAGGCACACACCACAGCTTGGATTTCTACAGTAGCTGTAGCATAGACTCTAATGTCGACTCTTGTCAACTCTTGGTCCCATGAACAGCAATACTCCTTTATTTATGGGTTTGTGGGTATGAAGAATCAAACCCCAGGACATTTATTCAGAATATTTATGAACTGTGCCTAATAGCAAAATGCAGAGTTTTTTTCTTCTTAGTTCAAAATGGTTTGTATTTTTAAACTCAACACTATAGCCAGACTCAACAAGAGTTTAGAGAAAATTAGTATAAACAAATTGAAATAGAACAGGACGTGCAGATTAGGGATTAGAGTGACCCCAACTGAGTTTTTCTGTTTATTACTTGGATCAAAGTACAATGAAGACAAAGAATGGCCTAATTTTAATGCCAGTGACCTCAGAATAACCAGCCCTGCAAAGTATCATTTTTCCACTTCCAGGATTTCTCTTGGGAATTCAAATAAAAATTGGTTCCTTTCCTCCTCTGAGAGGACATCTGGAGAGTTTATCAATGGATAGGAATTTGTCTCTCACTGTGAAGAGCCTGTGATGTCTCTTCATGCGCACCAAGGGAATGTGGGCTTTTTGAGCAGCTGCAGGCATTGGGGTTTTTTTTTTTTTTTTTAGACCCAGCCCCAGACTTGGGTCTGAAGGGGAAATTTATAGGCTGGGTGATGTGCACCGTGAGCTCACACTTTTACTAGACAAATTAGATAGGTTTCAATCCATGCAGCTGTAAACGATGTCCTGCAGAGTTCCACCTGATCTTTTACAGCTTTTCATAAATCAGTACCTACTGGCCGCAGACCGCAGTCATTAAAAAGAAATCATGGAAATTACATGTTTGCTCAGGGGAAGCAAAAAATAACTTTCCTCCCCTTCTCTCTCCCTCCTTGTATTTAGGTTTGTGAATTATTCTTTTATGGGTTTTCATACTGTTGCATTAAAGACGTATACATATATTTTCTTCTGATTAACTCCTATTTTACCTGCAAAAGGTTTCATACCAATTAGCACCTGATATTGGGTACCCAATGTCAATAAACAACTGTCACTCCCAAGAATATATTCTCATAATGATGTTACTTCAATATTGCTTTAGAATTCCAAACCACTAGGATTGAACGTTATGTTTTTATAACATGAAAAGACTCCTTTTGGTATACAAAGGACTTTATCTTTCATGAATAAAAACAGTAATGAATACACATTCCCTGAATAAGTAAGTGGATGCCAACTGAGTTTAGAAGTAAATATCAGTAATACTGGAGATGTATGTTATACCACTGTAATTATCTACTTATTGTCTGTTGTTCTGAACAGTTTCAGGAAATATATTTACTCAAGAATAGTTTCTTAAAGGCAGAATATTAATTATATCTATCTTTATTATTGTCTGAAATTAGTAATCTAATTTTCCAATATCTTTTATAATTTATTGTTAATTTTTAAAATTTGAAATGGTGCCTTATCATATTTCAGGGGGAAAATCTTTTATTTACCAATTTTTTAAAACGTGGATTTATTACAATCTTGATCTTTTTATATCTAACATTAAAAATTCCAGATAAAGTTTAAGCAAATTTAATTTGTCATCAGTAACTAAGAATCCTTTTTGAGTATATAGAGTTCCCAACAGGGGAGTAGGATATACACGACACATTAAGGTGAAGTACAGTTGCTGTGTTTATTTTAATTATCTTTAGGCCTTAAGGATAAGAATCTTAGCAGTTATAGCTATTACAGCTGGTTTAATTCCTCCCAGTGGCAAAATTACCTACTTTGATTTTTAAGATTAAAAAAAAATCACCTGGGTATTTGGCATATTTGCTTCCCTCTAAAAAGTTCTGTATAATATTTGATTAGTGAGGAAAGTCACCCTGTCAGTTTCAGAATTGGAGGTCAAAGTCACATTGAGAAATAGACTGTTTTTTTGGTTGTTAGACTTCTTTTAAAGGATGCAGTAGTTGTCAAAATACTTACTCTCAAAAAGAATTATATTTTGTTCTCTTAGCGATCAGAAGCTTTGATTCATACTAATTTAGTGCCATTAACAGGGAAAAATTACTAGTATTGCTCCATTTATCTTGCAAGTTAATAAATATGAGTCCCTTTAAAGATAGTGATCGATGCAATGGAACAATATAGTTAAATCATTTCAGTAAGTTAAGTAAGTACAACTGGATCTCCAGAACTTCATTGTGCGATCTGAAGAGAAACCAGAGTATCCAGAACTTCATTGTAAATTACTATTAAATATACTGTTTAAGATCTTATGCCATGAGGGGTGCCTGGGTGGCTCAGTCGGTTAAGCCTCCGACTTAGGCTCGGGTCATGGTCTCACAGTTTGTGAGTTGGAGCCCCGCACTGGGCTCTGTGCTGACAGCTCAGAGCCTGGAGCCTACTTCAGATTCTGTGTCTCATTCTCTCTCTGCCCCTCCCCCACGCGTGCTCTATCTCTGTCTTTCAAAAATAAATAAAAATGTAAACAAACAAACAAAAAGATCTTATGCCATGAATTTGGTTACCTTCACTTCAGACCTCCATTCTAAATATATGGAATGTATTTAATTCTTTATAACAAAAATGTGTTTTCCATAAATTTATAATACTATTAAATAATATAACTGCCTGGAGTATGAAAATTCTGTGAATTTAAAAATAATTGATCTATTTCATTTTATATGCAAAAATATCCAAAAATTAAAGAGGCCATCTTATTGCCTGAATGGAAGTGAATTAATTCATCTCTCATTTTTCTCTATTGTTAATCTTCTTTATTTTTAATTTAGCTATATTCATAGAAATAATTTATTTAAATTCAGGAGTTATATCTTATATATAATGTAAAGGCAATTGAATATTTATATAATATAAAAATGTGCATCATGAAATTAATTTAAATAGTATAAAACTAATCCTTCAAAATAGTCTCTTTTAAAAAATGAATTTTGTATATTTCTCCTATCTGCATAACTAAATTACATGTTAGGAAGTAAGAGAAAATTTATCACTGTAAGACCATTTTCAATTTATTTTTATAGAACTGTTTTCTATCAAGAACTTTTAAAAAAAATTATTTAAATCCAAGTTAGTTAACATATAGTATAATAATGGTTTCAGGAGTAGAATTTAGCGATTCATCACTTACATGTAAGACCTAGATCTTATCCCAACAAGTATCCTTCTTAATGCCCATCACCCATTTAGCCTGTTCCCCCACCCAACACCCTTCCAGCAACCCTCGGTTTGTTCTCTGTATTTAAGATTCTCTTATAGTTCGCATCCCTCTTTGTTTTTATCTTATTTTTCCTTCCATTCCCCTATGTTCATCTGTTTTGTTTCTTAAATTCCACATGTGAGTGAAATCATATGATATTTTTCTGACTTATTTTGCTTAGCATTATACATCCTAGTTCCATCCACATTGTTGCAAATGGGAAGATTTCATTCTTTTTTATTGCTGAGTAATATTCCATCGTGTATATATATATATATATATATATATATATACATACCACATCTCCTTTATCTATTTGTCAGTCAGTGGACATTTGGGCTCTTTCCATAATTTGGCTATTGTTGACAGCACTGCTATAAACATTGGGGTGCATGTGCCACTTCAAATCAGGATTTTTGTATCCTTTGGATAAATACCTAGTGGCACAATTGCTGGGTCATAGGGTATCTCCATTTTAAACTTTTTGAGGAACCTCCATACTGTTTTCCAGAGTGGCTGCACCAGTTTTCATTCCCACCAGCAGTGCAAAAGGGTTCCTCTTGTTCTGCATCCTCGCCCACATCTGTCGTTGCCTAAGTTGTTGATTTTAGCCATTCTGACAGGTGTGAGGTGGTATCTCATTGTGGTTTTGATTTGTATTTCTCTGATGATGAGTCATGGTGAACACCTTTTTATCTGTCTGTTAGCCATCTGGATGTCTTCTTTAGAAAAGTGTCTGTTCATGTCTTCTGCCCATTTCTTCACTGGATTATTTGTTTTTGGGTGTTGAGTTTGATGAGTTCTTTATAGATTATAATAGTAACCCCTTATTTAATATGCCATTTGCAAATATCTTCTTTCATTCCATCCGTTGTCTTTTGGTTTTGTTGATTGTTTCCTTTGGTGTGCAGAAGCTTTTTATCTTGATGAAGTCCCAATAGTTCATTTTTGCTGTTGTTTTCCTTGCCTCCATAGACATGTCTAGTAAGAAGTTGCTGTGGGTCAGGTCAAAGAGATTGTTGCCTGTTTTCTCCTCTAGGCTTTTGATGGTTTTCTATCTTACATTTAGGTTTTTCATTCATTTTGAGTGCATTTTTGTGGATGGTTGTAAGAAAGTGGTCCATGTTCATTCTTCTGCATGTCGCTGTCCAGTTTTCCCAACACCATTTGCTGCCTTTATTCCATTGGATATTCTTTCCTGCTTTGTCGAAGATGAGTTGGCCATATGTTTATGGGCCCATTTCTGGGTTCTCTATTCTGTTCCATTGATCTGAGTGTCTTTTTTGTGCCAGTACCATACTGTCTTGATGAGTACAGCTTTCTAATACAGCTTGTCAAAAACTTCTTTAAGAAAGATTTCTTCAATTCTTAAAATGGGAGGGAGTTTTATTTTTACCATTTTCTACATGTGCATTATATTTATATTTTTTTCTAAATTTCTCAAAAACACTGTCTTCACCCTGCTTGTTCATTATTTAATTATAACTAAACCTCTTAAAATTTTGTATCTCATTTATCACTCTAAAACAATCAAAATATTCCTCTAAAAAGAAACCAGAGTTATGCTCACTGCTTAACTGAATGGCTTTTTTTCTTCAGTTGTATTTTTGTTTGCTCACTCTTCAGCAGCTTTTGATAACACACTTCATTCTATCCACTTTTGGAAAATTCCTTGAGCTGTGGATTCCCTAATGGTCTAAGTCACATTTGTAATTCTATTCCTTGTTTCTACTAACCATTTCATGTTCTTCTGCTCTGTGATTGGTACTGTTCCCCACAGCTTAAAGAGACCATTTTCTTTCTCTCTGGGTAGAAGTTTATGCAGTGACTTACTGTTTTGACATAGTTTTGAATGTTTCATACTGTTTTTCTTTTAGGATTTCCATCCAATGGCATTAATTGGCTCCACAATCCCCTCATAAGGTGCCTGAAATCCCCATGAGCTACCATTGCATCCTATTACATAGGATGGAAGCATATACCCATTTCAATTATCTTCTTGGCTCTTGCACACATTTTAGTGACTTCTGGACTAAATGACTGAGGCATTTTAGAAGTTTCAGAAAGATTCCTAGATAATAGGGCACCCCAGAGGCAGCAAGGAGAAGCTCAAAAGTTCAGTCTGGAAGATTGGGAGGAGGGATGACTCATTGGCGACCTGTATGAACCAACACTCTTGGAGTGTTCAGAGATTAAAATCTCTATTTGGAGGTTAAAAATCTCTTGATAATCCAAGGGCACCTGGGTGGCTCAGTTGGTTAAGTGTCTGGCTCTTGATTTTGGCTCAGGTCCTGATCTCATGGTGTGTCAGTTCGAGTCCTGCAACCGGCTCTGTATTGATGGTGCAGAGACTGCTTGGGGTTCTTTCTCTCCACCCCTCCTCTCCTCCTTGCATTCTCTTTCTCTCTTAAAATAAATAAACTTAAAAAAAATATAAAAAAGTCTCTTCAAAACCCATGAGATATGAGAACTTTAACTAGAAATTAAAATTTTAGAAAAAAATAGGTATATTTATGGTAAAACCTAGCATTCCTAGATTGAGATTTGTACTATTAAGCAAGTTTCTATGAGGTTTTTTTTTCTTTATAGAGAGAAGGTTCTAAATTGATTATCCAGTTTTAATGGCTCCCCAGTTTGAGATGTAAACTTCTAGCTTCTTGTAGGACTTGGTCTCATTGTTCCAAAATGCTCATCTGCCTTGCAGACCTGTTCTTCCTAATGCCCTTCCTACGCTGTCAGCGAAAGCACTGTTCTTATCGTCCTCCATGTTCAAAACCTGGAAGTACTCTCCGATACTTTCCCTGTCACTCTGCACATCTCATTGGCCACCATGTCCTATAGTACTTCAGGAAATTTTTTTGAATTCACATCTTTTCTTTTTATTTCCTCTGCTCTACTCTAGAGGAAGTCCTTTCTTAGACTACTGAAATCAATCACCTTCAAAATCCTTATTACGAACCTCTTCACCTCCAGTTCTTAGGTATAGCTGCCAGAGAATTATTCCATAGGCACAGAACTACATATCCTTTAAGTATCTTCAATGGCTCCTCTTTTCCTCAAAGACAAAAGTCCAGATTTTTTTTTTTTTTTTTTTTTTTAGAGACAGACATACAGTCAGACAATTTCAAGCGGGCTCCACGCTCAGTGTGGAGCCTGATTAGAGTTTGATCTCACGGACCATGAGATTATGACCTGAGCTGAAATCAAGTCACCCGACTGAACCACTGAGGTGCCCCCAAAGCCCAGATTTCTAATGACATTAAATCTTCCATTATATGATGAAATAATCGATCAGCCTCTTTCTTCATACTATATTCCAGCAGAATTGTATTATGCAATAAAATTTGGAAGGATCCTAAGTTTTTGTGTGTCTTTCTTTTTTGCACAGTGTTCCCCTAGTATTAACGCTGTTATGTGCTCACAGAAATTTCATCCACCATTCAGAAGGTACTTCTTCTCTGCAACTGATCACCACAGGGCATAGTACAATGCCTTGCACAAAGTAACTGCTAAATAAACATCTGTGTTTCATAGTGATGTACTGCCTAAACTTCAAATTCATGTATGTCTCCTCCAATTATACTACTTTTAGGAAAAGAAATCAATTACTAGAAGACAAACATGGCATAAAATTTAATATAACTTCCCTTCTCTCCTTACCACCGTTTCCAACATCCAAGTAAGTTTTTAGTAGGCACACCTTGTCCACGGGCTCATATACCTTTCCACTTCCAGCAGTGATAGTCACCAAGAAACTCTTAGTGTAAGACTCTCTGGGAAAGATTCTGTTACGAATCATCAACTCTACTGAAGGCTCAGAAGTGAAATGATGCATTATAGAAGGATTTCTGTAATAATATATGAAATAAAGTTTGCCACAAAACTAACTCGACTCAGGATGACTCTGGAAAACATCATGTCTATAGGAATGATAGAATAATGTTATTTTTTCATAGGACTTTCTAGGCATAACTCTGTACATTGATCTAGAGAAGTCATTCAGAAACCTGAAGTCTTGGTGTCATTCACAAACTCAGATTGTGATGGGCTCCTAGTGTGTTTGGAGGAGGATGTTTTTGAGGTTGAGGTGGCAGAAAGACATGAAATTTTGCTGAGAAGAAAATTTTAAGCTTTTAGTATTATGACTAACATCTGCAAAAACCTACATAATGAATAGAAAAAAAAACCCTAGAATATTCTCTAAAAATCGTGTATCTATTGAAATGGACATTTATTATTTTAGAAAATGTATACTCATATACTTAATAGATATTATTGAATTCCCAGTACCAACCCGCTACTGGTAATACAAGAGAAGCATGGCATTGAATCTCACAGGGCTTAGGATTATTGGAGAAATAGATACTTAAAAAGAGAAAACACACAACTGAGTTAAAACTGTGATGGCACTCTGTATAAAAAATAATGGTGTGGGCCTTTATAGGATGTTGCCAGAGAATGCCTCAATCAATACAAGTTGCAGAAGAGGGAGGAAGGGACGAAACTGAGAATCTAACATAAGGAGAACAGCATGTGCTACTGTCTTCATACTTGAAATGCCTTGGCCTTCTGAAGGAACTTGACGCTGGCCACTGAGGCTAGAGTGTTGTTTAAGTGGAAGTGGCACAGAGATTGGAAGCTTGCAATGCCCCTCTCTTCACACTTTTCGCCCTCCCTCCACAAAGCAGCCATGTAAATCAAATCACGCTGCTTCTCTGCTTTAAATGCCTTAATGGATTCCTCATGTTTTTCAAAAAAATTCCAAAGTCCTCACATGGCCTGGGTAGCCTCAAGTGCTCTGGCTTCTGTTTGCTTTCTCAGACTCATGACAGACTCTTCCTTCCCCTACTGCTCTTCAGTTATGTTGTCCTTCTGCCACTTTCTAGAACCCTCCAAACTCATTTGCAGTTGCTTTTTCCTATGCCAAGAATACTTTTTTTTAGGAGTGTGTGTGTGTGTGTGTGTGTGTGTGTGTGTGTGCGCGCGCGCGGAGGGGGGTAGGGCTCTTTAGACAGCCGGCTCTTTTTCTTTCTTTAGGTCTTAGCTCAAATGTCTCTCCACAGAGGGTTCTTGCCCAATCACCCTTTTACTATCTATCAGAACTATCTATTTATTTCCTTCCTATAATCTGTGCTTGTCTGTTGTCTATTGTACATCCTCTGTAATTTAAGCTCTGGCAAGGTAGGGACCATTTTTGCCTTCTCCACCATTCTTGAGTCTACACATGTCTAGCACATAGTATACTAGCATACAATAAACAGTTGTTGAAATATGAAGAAAGTAACCTTTGAATAAAAGAAATGACATCGGAAAAGCAGGGCTATTTAAGTTGTCAACAAGAGTCTAGATTTTTTTCCAGTTCAAAATTGGTTATAAAAAGGTGACTAAAATTAAATCACATATTTTTGTAATTTTATTGATTAATTTTGAGAGAGAGAGAGAGAGACAGAGAGAGACAGAGAGAGAGAGAGAGAGCACGAGCAGGAGAGAGATAGAGAGAGACAGGAGACACAGAATTCCAAGCAGACTCCACAGTGTCAGTGCAGAGCCCAATGCGGGGCTCGAACTCACAAACCATGAGATCATGACATGAGCCAAAAGCAAGAGTCACTTACTGAGCCACGTAGGCACCCCAAATTCCATGTATTTTGATAAGAAAATTCAGAAGGCTATGTGCAAAGATGAATGAAAGATGAATGAATGAAAGAATGAAAGTAAGAATGAATGAAAGAATGAAAGCAGGGCGACAAGTCAGGAGACCACTGCAGTGTCTCAGCCAGAGGCTGAGTGTCTCAGTCATAGCAGACGGGGTTTGCAGTGGAAAGGGAGAGGGACGGATCATGCTGATCCAGTGGCCTTCTAGATCAAAGTGTGGAGGGCAAGAAAGAGGTGCGAAGAATTACTCTAATCCTGACTGGGCAAATGAATAGGTGCTGGTATATTACACTAAATTAGGAAAGTGGTGGAAGGATGAAGCTACCAGGAGAAAATAAAAACATGAAATTTCAGAATATTAAGTTTGAGATGACTGTGAAACTTATTTGAGAAGTTTGGCCATGAAGGCTCGCAGACAAATAAGGAAGGAGTTGGCAGAGATGTGAGGCCGGCAGAGGTAATGTTGGTAAACAGCATTTCCTAAGTTGCCTTTATGACAACAATCACCTGAAGTTTTTATCAAGCATCCAAATTCCATTCTCTTTTCCTAGACATTCTGGATCAGTAGTTGGGCGAGACCTGGAAAGCTGAATGTTTAATTAGCTCCTCCCAGTGATTCTTCTTGCCAGCAAAATTTGAGGAACAATGTAATAGAACATATTTCTATAACAATGGTTCTGCCAACAAAAGGACCTGGATATACAAGGGAGAAGGAGAGGGAGAAAGAGGGGAGAGCAAGGGACAGAAAGGAAGGATTTGCCTCTGACAAATAGAGGGACACTTCCTCTCTTCCTCTCTTGTAATTAGAGAAAGAGAGGGGGAGAAAAAGACAAGACGCATGGGTGCGGGCACCAGTAATTTTTTGTTTTGCTGCTGGAATTTCCCATTTGATGGCTTGCATTTTCTTGATGAAGTGTGTGGCAAGGGCATCACCGAAAAATTATAGGGGGAAGGGAATGAGTTTAATCAGTTATGATAAAGGATGAAATAATCATTGTCAAAGTGGGAAAGCAAGTTTTCTGAAGGAAAAATAAATATTTTCTTGACATTGTTGCATGGCAACTTGTTTGTTACTAATAAATTTACAATGATGCAATCCACCCACTTGTGTGTTTTAATGCCAATAAGTAAAGCTATAAACATAATTTCTAAGACTTTTATATTTAAGTGAATCAAGATGTATGACACTTATTAGAAAAATATTTTCACAAAAATTACATGTTTTCTGACAAAATACACAGAATTTATTCAAGTATTAAAGAATATATATTAGGAGAGGGGCACCTGAGTGGCTAAATTAGTTAAGCAAAGCCTGATTGGGATTCTCTCTCCTTCTTTCTCTCTGCCCCTCCCCTGCTCACGCTTGCTCTCTCTTTCTCAAAATACATAAACATTTAAGAAAGAATATATATTAGGAGAAATAATATTAAATTTCAATAAGAATGGGAAAATGAACTTAAGAAGTATGCTAAAATTTGGATACCCTGGCATACTACAATATGATATTAACACCATTTTTCCATGCAGAAGTGGAGTTAAATATCCCTTGATCCTATTAGATGGGTCGGTTTTTATATTGATAATACCATCCTATGGAAATGGTTTGAATGTTTTCTTTATGATATGGAAATAATTGAAAAATGTGGAGTTTTTTTTTTCTCTAGGATTGATATTAAGTATGGATAAAAAGAAATGGCTTCGGGGTACAAAACAAGGACCCTATGGCTCAGGGAAGGATGAGTTTGTTACACTGTTGGTTGTCAAACTGTCAGTTGGATATCCAAAAGAGTCTGTACAGTTTCTCTCTGTGAAGACTGGGATAGAGATTCATTCTTACAGGATAAATTATGAGTAGTTTTTCCTACAAGAATATGTCATCAAGTTGAATCTAGTGACCCCTAAATGCTATTTTCAACAAATAATCTATAAATTTTAGATACTGATATTAAGACTTTGGTTCAGATTCCCCTTATTCATTTTATCCAAATATAGTGCAAAAGCTGGATCATGTATGTTCAAAAGAATGGTTCCTTTTAATGTCAAAAAAATCATATACGCGATTATAAAGTGCAACAGCAAATGCTCTATCAGTTTGAAAGTCATAATTCTTGGTGATTATCAATAAAGACAGCAAAAAAGAAAGAAATTCTTACCAGTAAGGCAGTATTTTATCTTTTACACATGAGTCACAGTAAATCATCACTATGTAGCATTTATACGTGTCACTTAATACTGTGGATTTCTAGGCACACGAAATGTAGTTCTTTTACTAAAACCATATAACCGTCCTATAAGAGCACATATCATTAGAATGTAAAAGAATTGTTCTTCTCTTATATGTACAATGAGAATATAAATCCTTAAACATGACAGTTAGCTTTGCCTTTAGTTTCACTAGGAAGTACTAAATATATTAACACTTCTTTGTTCTCGTGGCCCCTGGCAAAATTCATCTCTTCTTCCCTATTTCTTTAATTGCACTTTTTAAGATACATTTTCACTTCCATTTCCCAACATCATGAGGAGAACTGAGTGATTCTTAACTAGGCGGGAGATGCATAAAACCTAATGGATGTCATGCATTCTGGGTTGCATTATGGCTATCACGTACTGACATTTGTGTTGCAGTCTGGGGACACCAACACTTTCGTTCTCAGTTTTCTTCTCTACGATGTCTAACAAAGCTGTTGGCACATGATATGGGTTAAACAAACTTTGTTTAATTACACGGTGGGGGAAACTGCATTCTGCTCGCCGGTGCAATATTTTAGAAGCATTTTTATTTTTGAAGCTTTATTTTAAATGAGGAATGAATCAGGACTTCACTAGGATTTACCACCACTCAGGATTTCATTTTTTTTCCTTTAAAAGAATTTTGTTTAAACAGTAGAGAGTGAAAAGGAGCTATGTGTCTGGGGTTCCTATTTTCCAAAGACAAACACAAGCCTGAATGTAGACTAATTCCTAGTCAAGATGGACGTTAGAAATATCTCTGAATCTTATCATCATGGATAATTCCTCTTGGAAGATTTTTTTTTAAAGAAAGAAAAAAAAAAGACACTTTTCTCCATTACTCGGGAATACAAGTTTCAAAGAATGCAATGAGGGAGGTGGGAGGAAAAAAACATTAATACACTGGAGATAGAAAATACATCAATTTCAGAGTGAGTGCAGAATGTAAAATCTAAGTGTCACCTTGCTGCTGCACTGGTGATGATCTTCAGGCTGCCCGGGTTCCGGATAAGCTTGTCCAGAATGCTGACAATCTGCTCAAACTTGGGTCTGTTGTTTCTGTCTTTCTGCCAGCAGTCCAGCATCAGCTGGTACAATGCAGCTGGGCAGTCCATGGGGGGCGGCAGCCGATAGCCTTCATCCACAGCTTTGATCACCTGTGTGAGAAGCAGTTTCCAGGGACTTAAGAGCTGAGACTCCTTTCATTTTCCATGGGCAGGGCACACCAAGATGAATATTTTAAAGTTAAGTGAGAAAGTTCTCATTTTAAGTTGCTGGAAAGGATAACAGCTTATCAAATAAGTAAGAGATTATTCATAACTGGAAATGTTATACACAGGAAGATCGACAGAGAAAGCGAACTTAGGAAAGAAGCATTTGTAAAGATACTCTGCAGAATAAAATCAAAAGAAACATTCTATGATATAGGAAACTCAGAGTTACAAAGAAACTATTACTTGGTAATACAGATGTACGTGGAATATTGTTCATATATGAATGAGTGCAGAGAAAGTCTACAGATTTCAGTTGGACTTAATTCAAACGGTACCTTTCAAGTCATAGTAAATTCCTTAGGTAAAATCCTATGTGCTGAACCATGAACTACCTATTAATTCATTTGTACTTTTAAATCACCCAAAACAGTGATTTTTCAAACTTACTGTGTATCAGAATAATCTGGAGGACTTATTAATACAAAGATGTCTCTCCTCTGATTCGTCAGTCTCGAGGAAGGCCTGAGAATTTGCATTACTGCAAATTCCCAGGCCACGCTAGAGGTGGTAGTCCAGAGACCTCACTTTGAGATCCTCTAATATAGAGAAGATTGGGAAAATAGAGATGTGGAAGAGTCCGATTTTCCCAGCACTGCTGGGAAAACAGCTTGACTAGAGAAGTACAGAAAGATTTTTATATCCAAATACAGTAAAAGCAGTTTTGTATGTAGTGAGTAGGAAATGACGAAAAGCATCTCAGCTTTCCATCTTAGGAATCTGTAAGATCCAGCTCATAGTCTCCGGCTAAGCATAAAGAAAAATCTCTGAGTGCTGATCCCATGTCAATAGCATCCTTTTACGAAGCATTTGCAAAGCATCACTTACAAAAACACAAATACTTTTGAAAAATCACATCACAGTTGCCACAGAAAGTTAAAGATCATTTTTCCATCCAGACACTTCAGGGCGTGTAACTAAATTTGTGTGCAAGTTTAATACATGAAGAGAAACAACATACTGCAGATTGGCTGTTTTGTCTGACTTTGGGAAATACTATGTTTAAGGAAACAAAATGTTGGCACAGATCATTAATTAAACCTACGAAGGGTGGCAGTAATGTGGTTTATTAATATTACATAGAAGCACTTTTGTAGCAAAAATACTTCAAACAGTCCCTTATACGGATTGGTTATCTTTGCGGTCACTTATTTCCTTACATTCTTGCGACAAATGTCTTCATTTTGTCTCATTTCTAAATCCCTGCTTAAGGGAAACATGTAAAGTTGCAAAAGCAACTCAATTAATATCCTTGCAAGACCTGGAAACTATTTCATTTCTTCTAAGTATTCTGTTTCAATGTCACAAACTGGGAGCCACCTGGTTTCATTATGCTCCACTTCCTTGCACAGCTTGATCTCTTAATCTGAACCCATAATTCATTGACTACAAATACTTACATCCTGATTGGACATCTCCCAGTATGGTCTCTCTCCATAGGACATCACCTCCCAGAGAACAATCCCGTAACTCCACACATCGCTGGCTGACGTGAACTTGCGGTAAGCTATAGCTTCTGGTGATGTCCATCGGATCGGGATCTTGCCTCCCTTTTAATATAAAATCATGTACATGCACGATCAATGCATAAACCAGCTAACATATAATATAAAACCCGACTGCAGTTGAGTGCTTCTCTTCTGAAGTGGAATATGGGTTTCTGCTGAGATATCTTGATATTCTATTTAAAAAAATTTTTTTTAATGTTTATTTATTTTGGGGAAAGAGAGACAGAGCATGAGCAGAGGAGGGGCAGAGAGAGAGAGAGACACACACACAGAATCTGAAACAGGCTCCAGGTTCTGAGCTGTCAGCACAGAACCGGATGCGGGCTCGAACTCGGGAACAGCAAGATCACGACCTAGGCCAAAGTCTGACATTCAACCAAGTGAGCCGCCCAGCTGCCCCTTGATATTCTATTTTAATATTAAGCAGAAATGAGTGGCATACCATGTACTGAGGTGTTTACTTCCAATCATCAAGGAAAGGCAAATATTTAAAAACTGCTCAACTACTGCTGGTTTATATCAACTATGGCACATTAATTACTCATGTGCAACACAGTGACCCAAAGTAGATGTGCTAAAGACTATCTTAGAATTGAATGAGGTATCCTGAGTCAACCTTTATTGATTTAGCATAGATTTATGCTTGACCAAGCAATCTTAGTTCAGAATACAAGTTAATACTTGTAAAGAACTTATACCATTCCTCGACACAAAAGTTCTCGTTGACATTTGTTTACTAAATAAATTCAAAATAAAATTATACTTCTAAAAAACTCTCTTCGGTACCCAGTGTTTCACTGCATCATTAATGGCTGAAGTACCTTCCATGTCCTAGGTAGACACCATATGAACCAGATAGATATAATGACTACATTCCCAGAACTTATAGTCTGGAGGAGAATATTGCTTCTCTGAGTTATGGGAGGTATGAAGGTATGACTCCCATGGAATTTGCTCTCAGTTTAATAAATACGTTTAATAAAAATGTGTTGAGTAGCAACCATATGGGAAGTATTATGCTAGTCACTCCGGGTGAGACAAAAATAAATAACACACTAGCCCTTCTGTTGGGAAAATATCAGGCAAATAGGAATGATAATTAGTTGTTTTGAATAATGAAATGCAGAAAGAAATAAGTATCTAGTACTTTGTTTTCCAACTTTACTATGTATATGAAGCATCTGGAGCTTGTGCCCATGGAAATTCTGATTCAGTAGTTGCACAGTGTAGCCATGGTCTGCATGTCTAAAAAGCTCCAGGTGATGCTGACCACGCCGGTCATGGATCTCGCAGTGAGTTAGGAACAGTAGCAGAGACAGCTGTGATGCAGAACAAGGGCCTGAGATGCTCACTAGAGAGACCGAGGAGGTCACATATGGATTGAGCCTTACAGGATGTACAAGTTTTTCATACAAGTAGTAGCTTTGTCCTATATGTTGCCATCCATAAAATTCTTGTACCCAAACTATAATTTGAAATCCTCTGCCTATGAAAAGCTAAATAGATCATAAAGCTGAAGATAATGAGCATGAGCCCCATGAGCCTGTACTCAACTGCAGAGAGCAATGGTCTTGCTTAGACATTATCTTGGCAAATGTGCCGGGTAGGCATTCAACAAGTGCTCACTGACTTGAATTGAATTACCTTTCTCCTAAATACGTGCCATTCTGTTTTTTCTTGGGAAGCTTTTTTCCCTGTCTGCCTTCTGCACCTAGTAAACTTAGCTGAACATCCTGGTCAAATGTAAACTCATTGGTGGAACATTTGGAAATGTTCCAGGCCAAGTTGGTCACTCCATGTTCTGTGATCCTTCTACCTTTTAATTATCTCGTGTAGACTGGGATGTTCAGAGGAGTTATAGGCTTGCTTCCTTTATCTCTGCATTCCCGTAGTTTAAAACAGGAGTCCGACTTTCAAGCTCTCCTGTTTACAACCTTGTTTCCTGGAGGTGTGTGTGTATTTGTTGAGAGAGAGGACTATGTTATGGGCTTAGAGTGGTAGATTTTACTGAAGATATTTAATGATTTTGAGCATTTACAGCCTATTTTTAGAAAATACATTGAGCCTAGTTTTTCAGAAAATGTATAAATACTAAGAATGAACCTGTGAATAGCATAATAATAGCTTTAAAAAATCATACTATTTATTTATGTCTTCCTTCCAAGCATGCTGCTTAACAATGCTGTTATTTCCATAATAATAGTAAATATAAGAATTACTGAACAAGTTTTTACAGTATCTACAAAATTATGAAAATATCTCCCAGGGTATTGCATGGATTAAAAATTTTAGAGTCTGAAGAATGCTTTAAAGATTTTCATTTGGCTCCATAGATAATATGCATCTTCTACCAACTGTTTCAATATTAGTATTGCAGGTACTCTACCAGCCTAAAACCTAAATTTATCACTGATAACTTAATAACCATTATTGTTTCTTAATATGAATATTACACTATTCCTTTGTAGGATGAGTAAATACAAGTTTTAAACATAAAAATTAATGCATGGCTGAGACTCATACGATGACTGAAAATAAATGACCTATTTAACTGCGAAGTGAGTATGTCTATTTATGAGTTTACTCCAAAGACATCTTAGCAAAATAAAATTAAAAAATCAAAAATAAAATGGCCATGTCTAAAATTTGGAGCACTGGGAGAAAAGAAAATTTCAAGTGTTAGATCGACAGCAAATGAGAATAACATTTTAACAGGAATAAAAGTCATACCATTCATTGCATTCTGTTTGTGATATCTCAAAGTTCAACATTCTAGGCCTTGTGGCAGATGGCTAGTCTGTTGCATATTGCATATTTTTTTTTTTTACAAATGGCAATGTGTTCTACATTGCCCCATGCAACTTGCAGTCCAGTATGGATAGGAGAGATTATCAAGTACTTGAGAGGGATATTTGATCTTCGTTCCCATTTTTTACACATTCTTTACACATGTTAGGTAATTTCACAACAAGCTCTCTCTACAGTAGCACTACTGATACTTCAGACCAAATTATTTGTTGTGGGGTCTGTCTTGTGCATTGAAAGATGTTTAGTAGCATCCCTGGCCTTTACCCACTAGATAACATTAGCATCCCTCCAATTGTGACAGCCAAAAATGCCTCAAGACAATGCCAAATATCCCCTAGGAGGAAAATTAGCCTCACTTGAAAACTACTGGTTTAGATGGTATGTGACAAGCTTTAATTAGCAAGGGAAAATCATTCAGATGAGGTCCAGGATTTATCTGGGATTTTATATAGACTAAATGGAATTATCTTTTTCTTTTTTTAACACCATTCCTGTACTTTCCATGGATATTTTTATTTATGTTCTTGTCAAGTAAGGGTCAAGTTCAACAGAGCTAATCTTCTTATACTTGGGTTTTGGTAAATATAACAGTATCTCTTTGAGATATTTCCCTCTGTTTTTAATTATTTTTATGTTTTTAATATTTTTGTTATTTTATTTTCTCCTTTCTTTTTACCTTTCTTCCATTCTTTTATTCAAAAATAGGATAACTTCCTATTGATAGTGAAACTTTTCTTTATTAAATGGAGGTATATATGACCAAAGAGTTTAGTAAAAAATAAGTTTTTACTTCAAGAGCAAACACTATCTGTGGCTACAAAAGCATAAATGTCATTGACATAGACACTGGATGCCAGTCTTTGAGGGCCCAATTCGGTTCTGAAACATGGATGAAAGAAGAACCCATACATTTTAATACAGTCTAACTTCCCGATAAGGCTGTCTGCCTTCAAGTTAAATATCTGTAGATCTGAGACTATCAAAATAAAATAAAATGAATCTATAAGAATTGACTAAATTTTTTTACAAGTCGCCCATTGTAGAGTTTATTCATACTTTTTCTCTTGACTGATCACAAAAGTTCCTCTCCACACCCACCTACTCCCCACCTCAACAAATTCAAGCTCATATTGTTTGACTTTTTTTTTTTCTTTTTCAGGTCCAGAAATTGCTTTCTCCATTACATATGTTGGGGTGTATTTTGAAATTTTAGATGCATTTCGAATAACTGCCAAACACATCCTGCAGTGGGCTATCCAAAAATATGGATTCAGTGAGACAAAAAGTCCTCTTTGCCATACTTCTTTCCTGCCACAGTAAAACTATTCCAGTACAACTGTCCTTAATGAGCTAAAACTCTGAAATCAGTTGACAATTTCAAGTTTGGTTGGTAAAATGCTACTGGGCATTCAGAGTACTGTAAAGCACAGCTTGTTACCATAAAGATAATTTATGACGATGTGTTCTTTTACAATATATAAATACATTGTAAAATGACCACATTTACTTAAGGTGCTCTCTATGTCTACATGTAAGCTTCCCAGATTTTTATGTATTTGAGAAAGGCCTGCAATTGCCTGGGGCAAGCTCAGAATCACAGTGTGTGGAGTGTGCCTAAAGCCTCAATTGCAGAGGGAACTCTATAAAAGAATTAGAAGTTAATGCTTGTTTCCCATATTTAGAAGCCCACACCTAGGGCCAGTTTCTCCCAGTGAGATGTCTTATCCCGTGTAACTCAGTAATTGGGCGTGCAGGGGAATTTATAGTCATTGTTCCATTTGCATTTTTAAGTTGAGCAGAAATCAAGAGTTTTAGTTTCCAGCTTAATTTTAGCATACTGTTTAATTTTAGCCAAGTTTCTTAACTTCTCTGTTCAGCTATCTTGTCATTCATATCTTGTCATAGGATCATGGGGGATATCTCTAACAGCTGTGCTGACCTATGAACAACTTTCTTAGGTCTACTCCTTCAACTTTCAAATTTCTGTCTTAAACCTACATGTGTATCAAGGATGCTGACATTTTCAATGTTAATTATTTTGGACTCTTAAAGATGATCCTAAGCTTTGGCTACTACATACCTATTGAGTGTCAAATCTGGATTGAATTCTATAGAATTCTTACAGAAAATTTAAAAGAGAAGAATAAAATGGTGCAAGTGAAGACACTAGGAATTTTCTGGAAAGAGGAATTACATAATTGCTACACTCAAATCCAGGATTAGTTGAAGGAGTCCAAAACCTTGTTCACTTTGTCCAGAAATAGCAGTTAGAGTAAACCTATTCTCAAAAGATCCTGCAATTCAGTTCTCTAAGCTTAATGAATTTAGACAGTTCAAATGAGACATTTGGCTAAGAGCCTGAATTTTTCAGGCGCTCAACTAAAGTCAGCTCCTTCACTATGGGTTAGGGGGCTTCAAGTCTTGATTTCTAAGAAAAGGAGTATAATTGCTGAACTCTCTGGACATTAAGGCATAATATCTCATATCTGCCCCAATTTTTCTTTAATTATATACACAAATCTCTCCCTGCTGATTTAGTAAATGCTTTGCGGATCCACAGTTCACATTGCCTGCTGGTGAGCTCTGTCAGGTCATACTTAGAGTGACAAAGGACTTTGGAGAGTTTATCTTAGTAAACCCTAAGTAATTGAGTGTTTAACCTGGAGGCAAATATTGGCTTCTCAGGTTAAAAGTGGAACCATAGAGATAAATCATTTGACTCTAGGATTTAGCATCTATGTATTGTCAGGGCCTAAACTTCACTCACTGTAGACAACACTAGACAACAAGGTGAAGGGCAAGCCGGGAAGACTCCCAGGGGAAGCATCTGTTCTAATCCCCAGTAGTTCAAATCTAAAAGCCATTGAGAGAATTGTTTCAGCAGATGTTGATTGCCACAAGAGATCAGAGACAGATGATCTCTTAGGTAGCAAAGCCTATCCCTTGAACTTTTGAAATGTTTCAACATTATGTAAAATGTTTAAGAATTTCTTAAAAAATAGGAAAATCTTCACCTTGAAATCTAAGTTACTCTATGGCTACCCAGGTAATGCAATACAAATAAGTAATTTTTCTGTTATTTTCAAATTAGTTCCTCTGATATATAATGTCTGTCTTCAACAAAAACAATGCCAAAGTTTATGGATAAGGTTAAAAATGTTTCAGAGTTCAGTGAGGTTTTAAATGCTAAACTTTGTGGTTTATACATACTCAACCCTAATTTTGTTTAAAGAAATTCATTTACGAGTGTGTGTTTTTAGCACTCGGAATACAATTTTCCAAAGAGGCAATGCTGTAAGTAAATAAGTCAGAAAGATCTATTCAGTGTACAAGAATATTATATAATTGCAATAAAAATAATAAAAATATTTGATTCATTCTAGTAATTAACCAAAAAAGTGCAAAACTTGAGTAAGTTTAATACTGATGATTGAAAAATAAGGAAAGATGAAATGATAGGTTGAGAACCTCATAATATCCAGAGAACCTCATAATATCCAAAAGACAATTCTGACTAGACATCAAGGCAATGATTCCCTTAAAGGTCTATGTTTAGTAAATACCTGCCTGAAATATAGGGGGATTCCAGAGCAGTGGTCAGCAAATGAAAAAGAAAAACGAAATCACAGGAGTGTATTTTAACCCTGACATATAGAATTATCATTGAAAAGGGGTGATAGGGCAGAAATGAGTTGAATTATTAGTCATTCCAGACATCAAGAAGTAAGACTGACTTAGGACATCAAGACTGCTGTACTTCCTGTCCCCCCACCACCCCCCCCAAAAAAAAGAAGAAAAAAAAAAGAAAAGAAAAAGAAAAGAAAAAAAAAAGACCGCTGTATTTTCCAATGCCAAAGGAATCTGGGGCTGGTCAATGGCTTTGGGGAACCTGGGAAAAGCTTCAGGCAATGTGTCATCACATATTTTAAAATGTGGAATATTCACAGTGAACTGGAAATAATTTCAGAAAGTGAGTTTTACTAAGCTTCCAGGGCTCACCAACATTACAAACTAGACCAGTCGCTATTAGCCTGATGTTTAGTCTCAGTTAAATCATTAATCTGACTACTTAATTTGTCTTCTTGCAAAGTGAGCCTGTTGGACTTAGAACAATGATTAAAATTCATTTATTAAATTGAAAACATAGTTAAAACAAAGTAAATCTGGTTAATTAACCTTGCTATTTATATTATTTGTTCCTTCACTCTCTCCAATTCACTGCTCTAATGTCATTTTCTCAGGGAAACTCTCCTGATCTTTCTTTTTTTGTTGTTGGTTTTTTGTTGTTGTTGTTGTTGTTGTTTTTGTTTTTTTGATCTTTCTAACTAAAATAACACACTCGGCCACTACCCACATTCTCCATGTTACTTCTATGCCTTGCTGTAACTTTACTTGTTTGTTTATTACCTGAATTCCCACACTAGAATGTAAACTCATGAGGTCATAGCTTTGTTTTATTTACTGCTGGGTCCTTTTGCCCCAGAACAGTATCTGGCATATGGTAGGCACTCAAATATGGAATGAATGAATGAATGAATGAATGATGCATTTTAGAGAAAATTGTTAGTGCTAGAGATGGTGTGTAATATATTACATACAATCTTCTCACTACTATGTTCCACTCCAAAATTATAGCTATGATTTTTCTCCACATAAATCTAGATAAATTGTTTTCATGTGTTAAAATATTTGTGGTATCTAACTCTCTGAACTGGGTGACTAGAAAGTACCAGATCTCTCATTAAATTTTGATACAACATTGACAATTGAGATTACTAAATTTTCTAGCCTTTCCTGATTTTTGAATATGTGGCTTTATTTTGTGAAGCTACACGAGGCATGCTCACACTGATTCTCAGAGAGTAGGGAATAAAGTCATGACTGACATTACTTTGGTTCAAAGCTTAAAACACATTATTATATGAAGGCCACTGATTAGATATTTATGTATTTTTTTTCATTCTTAGCTGAATGACATATGACATATACTACTTATCAAAAGAATATAATTTTCTTTCTGCATCACACTGGTTTTTGGTATGCATAGTTTTTAGTCCTTGACACAGAATCAAGGTTCATATTTTCTATTATTTATGTCCTTAGAATGGAGGTATCCCGAACAGGAGCATTTAACTACTTAGCTTTTAACTACTTGCATTAGCCACTTAAAAAAAAATTCTTATCTTACAAATGAAATTAGGTAAAATAAAGCTATCATAGAATACATTGGATATCAAGTAGGCAAAATTACACAGGAAAAAAATCAAATAAGTTATTATGTAAAATAAGATTTCTTTCTTTTATTTGCTTAACACACAATGCCTGTGACAACTTTTTATTTGGTTTTATCTTCCAGAAATTAAATAGTTGCTAATGGGCTATAGGGCAATGTAACAAAAGGCAGAAGCTTATTATCCAATATAAAAATCTAACTCCTTAGGACTCAGTATGCATTTTCAGGACAGAAATAAAAAGAAAAAAAAATGAAAAATAAAGGTTATAACCAAAACCAAATCATCTGGCTTTCTCAAATTTCTCAAATCTGTTTAGGTAATTATATCCTTAAAATGAAATTGGGAGCTCAAGAATTGGAATTCACTTTATATAATATACCATATAAATTAGATAAAAGCCTATAATTTCTCTAACTTGATCCTGTTAAACAGCAAATTGAGCACCATTATGGCAGAATTTTGGACCCCATCTATTTGAACATATGAATACAGGAATATTCATATACACAGATGCATGCATGCACATAAAAAATGGTAACCATTCAAAATGAAATTTCATAAGGAAAAAGACTAGAAAATTATTTAGTGGTAAACAGTTCTCACCCATAATTCCATGGTTCTGTTAAAATGAAATAAAGTAAGCTGGTAATTCAGTGCAAAAAAATATAGGAAATGTGCCATAATTGTGCTTTGAATTCATATGATGGGAAACCAAAGAGAGGAATTCATTTCTTGTATGTTTTTCTCAACAACGAAAACTCTCTAACAGTATAAATCTGCAGAGCTAAATGCTCCATCCCAAATGAAATACAAGGCCTTTCAAGATGATTTGCAACCCTTGGTATGCAGCTGCTTTTATGCTTTCAAGGCCTTTCTTCAAAACATTCTATAATATAATATAATACAATATGCCAAGGTGTTATATCATTTAATAAATACTAAGACATTTAGTTTTTAGAGTGTTTTTTCCTGACATAGTATCTATAACGTGGTTCTCAAAGTGTCATCCAAGCATTTCTAGGTGCCCCCCAAGAGCTTTTCAAAGGGTCTGCAAGGCTGAACTATTTTCATAATAACACTAAAATACTATACATTTTTCACTCTCAAATCTCATGTGTATGGTGGAATATTAAAAAGGTTACAAAATGCATAATAATGTTGTATGACAGAAATTGTTAATGTTTGGAGTTTTTGCATAACTTAGTAGTGAGAAATGAGGAGAAATAACCATAAGCGAGCATTGAAAAAACTTCTGCTTTCCTACTCAATACCCTTATAAAAAAGAGAAGACATAAAAAAAGTGTGTATTATGATCTTATCTGACCCTCTCCTCCCAAGGAATTCTGTTGGGACATAAGGAAGGAAAACTTGTGATAGACTTAAGATAGTATCAGAAGCAGCATGGGAAAATGTCTGATAAATTGTTTCAAGTTTTAAGGCTAAGCATTTCCTCAACTCCTAGGTGGTTCCCTCCAGTTAAAAAAAAATAAATGCATAATTAGTGGACATAAATTCTGTTCCACTCTTCTACTTTGCCTGTGGACCACAAAGATGCTTTTAAAATGAGAGCAGCAGACATCTTATATTCATTCAGTGGCACTGAATCAAATGCCAGTGCAATTACCCTCTACCTAAAGGCAGTAACTTTTAGAAGAGCAATCTGGGAAAAGGCTTCGTGCACTGAGGCATTGAATACTAATTTTTGAATCCAAGCTACACTAGATGAAATGTGTTACGTGTGACTAAAGTAATGTGACTGGCTTTTTAAACCAGATTCACCAGAATGTGTTTGCCCAAAAAGAATGCCTTGACACACTGTTTTCAATGATGAGCTTGTTTTTCTGAAGGAACCATAATCACGGGACGCTTAATCAAATAAAGAAAGTGGATGTCTACGCTGAAAAATAATGTTTTTGGTTAAAAAAAGAACCAGACTTTATTATACAACAAATGTGCTGCTTTTCTTATTTACTAACTCTAAGCTTATTGAGACCAGAGATTTTTATCTCAGGCAAGTATGTTTCCTCAAATACTACATGCTTAAATAATTTGGAATGATGCTATTGTTCACAATCTAATTTCAAAGATAATTTCAAAGGAGGAATTCCCAAAACATTTTGTGTAATAGCAGTGTTCCCACAGTAATACAAATTCCCAAGAATGAGTATGGCAACACTTATTTAATTGTTTCAGTGTTTGTTTAAAAAACAAAATAGTAGTCCTATTACTTTAAACCATACCTCATATTTGGGGGTAAATTATAAAATCATTGTACCAAACAAGGATTATTACAAGAGATTAAATTAAAGATTTCTAAATTATTCTAGAAATGTAGATGCAAATTATAGTTTTCTCAGAAGAAGTCAGGACCATCATAGATATTTTGAGTTCTGGGAAAATATAGGGATGAATATTAAATAAATTAAATGAATATTAAATTCTAAACAGCTATTTATTGGTAGTTAATGAGCCCATTTAGTTGATTTTTAAGAATCTTCTGAGAATAAAAAATGCAAAGGTCCTTTTGCACTTTTATTTCACAAATGATAACAAAGAATTTTGACACAGTAATACCTTTTTTTTCTGTTAGTGTCAAGAAATGATCTTCTGTACCCCTTAGTCCTGACAAAGTAACAATCAGTACAAATGAAGCTCTGAAAGTTAACCCAATATATTCTCTAGACAGCAGATGATCCAGATTTGGATGAATCTTCCAAGTTCCTACAAGAACAATCATTCCTTAGAGTGTCCTAGAAATCACGACTAATACTGAAAACAAGAATGTTCTAGTTTAAAAATGGGATATGGCACTGAGATTAAAACCTGACTGAATGACCAGAAATCTAATATTTCAAATAAAGGCTTTTTAATCAAATATTTTTACTAAAACTGGAAATATTTCTTTTATTGGGTGATTGTTGTAACAACAAGGACAATACCAGCAAGAAGGATACCTTCCACGGAATGTGTTAAAAGCTCATATAGTAGCAGAAGGTTACGAAGGATATCTTTAGTAGCAGTGAGTAGAATAAAAAAAATCCTCAAAATTATAAACATATTATCATATATTGCATATGCTGTCTCCTGAGAACTTATAATCATAATTTATTGTCATAAAAATGATGCTTTGTTGTAGAATGCTGGCTGACTAATTTTTCTTGAAATCAGAGAAGGAACAAAGGAAAACTAAAAAAAGCACTCGATAGTGCTGATGCATATTTACCCATGTTTTGTAATTTTTTATTTTTTCAGACCTTTGTTTTCAGAGTCACTGTCATAAATTTAATTTAACTAGCTGCTAGATATACAATTTTATTTTATTTCTCTTGCTTTTAACCTAGTGAACTGTATGCCTAAGAACAGCAACATTTTTGTGCAGGACACATTTTAACAAATACTTAGATGTATGAACAGAGTGAATCCGCTAGAGTGTAGTTGAAAATGGGAAATGCTAACAAAAGCGTAGTGGAGAAAGCCATCGGGGGAGTTTCAACTCTTGTATCAACTCATCGAGGAGTATCTCTGGGACACCGTGCTTCTGAATTTCTGGTTCTCCCACTGTGGCTTTATCACTTTGTAGATGAAACTCAGTCTGGCAAATCGGGCTCTTTCTCAGAATGTGAGATAGATGCCACGTAACACACTTGGTGGTTGATAATGGAATCATTAAAATTGATGATTTCAGAAACACATGAGTTTCTTTTTTTTAAATTAGTAATGATTAGAAACTGGAAGAAAATAACAGAAGTTGACTTTTTAAAAACTGCCCATTTTCTTGGCTGGTGAGAGTACAGGGAAACAGCCTCCTTTATATGTTGCTGTTAGGAGTGAAATTCCATAACAAACTATTTGGGAAACAATTGTGCAATTCACACATGAAAATCCACACATATTTGTACACATTTTGACTCCACAATTGTAATTCTGAAATTTTATCCTGAGGAAATAATCATGACCAGACATGAACCATTTATCAGGATTACATCAAAGTATTAAGAATAGCAAAACTTTGGAATGCTGCTCAATTAATAGTGCATTGGATAAATAAATAATGTACATGATTAAAATGGAGTACAATACATTATTTAATGATATTATAAAAAGTTAATCATCTAGAAAAATCCACATTTTATATTTTAAGTTAAAACAGGCAGATTACATAACAACATTGAGCGTGTGTATAAAGAAAATACTGGGTTGACAAATGGAAATCACTTTATATATAAGTATATATATATATATATATATATATAATATGATCCCATTTTTATAACTATATACATAATTGGTAATTATTTACATATGACAATGTGTAGAAAATATTTTGAAAGGAAAAAAATAAAATGTTAAAATTGGTTACCTCTGGTAATATCATTAGTGATCATTATATCTTTATTTTCTAAAATTGTCTGTCATGAAAAAAACTCTATAAAGAAATGTCTTTTCAAAGAAATCTGCCAATAAATATATGAAAAAATAATCAGATGCATTTGAATCAAGTTAAATATGAATGAAAACAATTAGGTATAATTTTTTCAAAATTAATAAATACCAAAAATGATGATATATAGTTTTATCAGGATATAGTTAAGTATGCTTTTAAAACAGGCACAAAATTTTGACACAGAAAATCCACTTTTAGGAATATATCATAGGAAAACTATCAGACTCATACGATTATGAATACAGATGGATCAGTTATACATTTGTATAAAATATTGAAAGGCTAGCCTTTGATAAAGTACAAAATCCATTCATGATAAAAACCCTCTGCAAAGTAGGTCTAAAGAGAACATACCTCAACATAATAAAGGCCATATATGAAAAACCCACAGGGAGCATCATATTCAATGTTGAAAAACTGAGAGCTATTCCCTTAAGGTCAGGATGAAGACAAGGATATCCACTCTCACCACTTTTACTCAACATAGTACTGGTAGTTCTAGTCACGGCAATTAGACACAATAAAGAAATAAAAGGAATCTAAATAAGGAAGAAGTAAAACTCTCACTATTTGCAGATGACATGATACTATATATCGAAAACCCTAGATACTTCACAAATAACTACTAGAACTGGCATCTGAATTCAGGAAAGTCACAGGATGCAAAATCAGTAACAGAAATCTGTTGTATTCCTATGCACCAGTAATGAACCAGCAGAAAGAGAAATTAAGAAAACAATCCTCTTTACAATAACACCAAAACCCATAAAATATGTAGGAAAATAAGCTTAACCAGAGAGGGGAAAGACCTGTCCTCTGAAAACTATAAAACACTGATGAAAGAAATTCAAGATGATGCAAAGAAACGGAAAGACATTCCATGCTCATGGGTTGGAAGAACAAATACTGTTAAAGTGTCTGTACTACCCAAAGCAATCTATACATTTAATGCAATCTCTATCAAAATACCAACAACATTTTTCACAGAACTAGAACAAACAATCCTAAAATTTATATGGAACCCGAAAGACCCCAAATGGCCAAAGCAATCTTGAAAAAAACAAAACAAAACATTTGGAGGCATCACAAAAATGGTACGGTACTGGTATAAAAATAGACACACAGATCAATGGAATAGAACAGAAAACCCAGAAATAAACCCGCAATCATATGGTCAATTAAATTTTGACAAAGGAGTCATGAATGAATATACAATAGGAAATGACAGTCTCTCCAACAAATGGTGTTGGGAAAACTGGGCAGCAACATGCAAAAGAATGAAACTGGACAATTTTGCTTCACCATACACAAAAACAAACTCAAAATGGATTAAAGACCTAAATGTGAGACCTGCAACCATAAAAATCCTTGAAGAGAGCACAGGCAGTAATCTCTCTGACATTGGCATTAGCAACTTTTTCCCCCAGAGCTATCTCCTGAGACAAGAGAAATAATAGCAAAAATGAACTGTTGGGACTTCATCAAAATGAAAAGCATCTTCACAGTGAAGGAAACAATAAAAAAATAAACTAAAAGTCAACCTACTGAATAGGAGAGGATATTTGCAAAGGACATATCCTATAAGGGTTTAGTGTTCAAAATATATAACGAACTTATATAAGTTAACACAAAATAACAAATAATCCAATTAAAATGGGCAGAAGACATGAACAGACATCTCTTCAAAAAATACATCCAGATGGCCAACAGACACATGGAAAGATGCTCAACATCACTCATCACAGGGAAATGCAAATCAAAACTACAATGAGATATCACCCCACACCTGTCACAATGGCTAAAATCAAAAACACAAGAAACAACAGGTGTTGGCGAGAATGTGGACAAAAAGGAACACTCATGCACTACTGGTGGGAATGCAAAAACAGTATGGAGTTTCCTCAAAAAATAAAAATAGAACTACCCTATGATCCAGTAATTACATCACTGTGTATAACCAAAAAAATACAAAACACTAATTCAAAGGTATACATGCACCCCTATATTTATTGAAGCATTATTTATAATAGTCAAACCATGGAAGCAGCCCAAATGTCCATAGATAGATAGGGAATGGATAAAGATGCGGTGTGTGTGTGTATGTATATATATATATATATATATATATACATACACACACAATGGAATATATACAATGGTATATATATATATATATATACATATATATATATATACACACACAATGGAATATTTAGCCATAAAATAAATGAAAGCTTGTCATTTGCACCAACAGGGATAGAGTTAGAGAGTATAATGTTAAGTGAAATCAGTCAGAGAAGGATAAATACCATATGATCTCACTCATATGTGAAATTTAAGGAACAAAACAAACAAGCAAAGAAAAAAAAAAAAGAGAGAGAGAGAGAGAGACAAACCAAGAAACAGACTCTTAACTTAGAGAACAAATTGATGGTTTCCCAGAGGGAAGGTGGGTAGGGGGATGGGGATTAAAGAGCACACTTATCATGATAAAATAGTAATAGTAATAATAATAATAATAATAATAATAATAATAATAATAATTAACAAAGAAAGAAAAGATAGACATAATACTAATTTGCTCAATAATTAGGGGTTAATTTTTTAAATGGCAAACCAGGTAATAGAATATATCAAACTTACTGACAATGAAATACATTCAAGAGATATACTGCTAAGAGAAAAAAAGGCTATACAGTGATGTTATAAATAATCCTATACATAATCCTGATCTAATAACATATTCATTCATAGGTATGTATAATAGGTATGTAGAAAAAAATCTGGAAGAATTAACTGACAAAGTTACAAGTGTTCTCTATGGGTGGCAGAATTATGGATGACTTTATTCCTTTTTATTGCTTTGTTTTGAAATTTTTATAGTGTGAGCATGTGTTACTTATATAAACATGAATTTTAAAATGCTTTAAAATTGTTATCAAATTGGACAGAGGTATGCCACCTTATAAACAGTGGCCATCTATTTTCTCAGAATAAGTAAGAGTATTTTAATGTTAAAGGATATGTTTCCTTTGGGGGAAGATATAATTGACAGCATGAAGAGAGGTGATTTCTATTTATTTGCAAATCAACATAGCACAATGTGGGAAACAAAGATAAAAAGGAAAAAAGAAAAGAAAAAAAAGTTACTCACTCGTGTTGTATAAGCAGCTTCTGGGTCATCTTCTAGAACACGTGAAAGTCCAAAATCAGAAACCTTACACACCAAATTACTGTTGATCAAAATGTTACGAGCAGCAAGGTCTCGGTGAACATAACCCATATCTGAGAGGTACTTCATGCCAGATGCTATCCCTCGAAGCATCCCCACTAGCTGGATGACCGTAAACTGGGCATCGTGTTTCTGAGAAGTATTTCAAATATACAATTAAGATGTGTTGCTCTTTCTTAAAGATAAATCTTGGTTACAATCTCACACACTGAATTGTAAGAAGACTGATTATATACATTTTAGTTCCAAGCACCCCAGCCTCACAAGCAATGTGAATAAACAGAAATAAGGCTAAAACAAAATAGCATAGTAGCTGCATCACTAAATAGTTCATAACAAGAAGGACCCTAAATATTCTTTGACTTCAGGTTCAAAACCATAGCTTTCATGGTCTTTATGTGACATACAAACTCCTCAGAAATTTTAAACTCAGGAACCACAAAATGAAATGAGTCTTGGGGCTATTTTAGTTTTACATATTTGTTTGATTGAGTGTTCATTCTTCCTTCTAGTTTTCCAGATATTTTATTAATTGCTTCAAATAAGGTAGATGTTAAATTTTTAAATCATCATAATTCTTTCAGAATTGGTCAAAGATATTTACTGAGTATTTGTTTTTCTACTCAATCTTCAGTTATAGTTCATAAAATGGAAAACAACAAAACACAAGTCAGAGTCCTGTATTTAGAAAAACTTCCAATTTACTTTGATTAAAATAGAAATACAAGGGGAACTGGGCTTAAGCATCCTACTCTTGATTTCATCTCAGGTCATGATCTCACAGTTGGTGGGGTCGGGCTCTGCACTGACAGCATGGAGCCTCTTCGAGATTCTTTGTCTACCTTTCTCTCTGCCCCTCCCCAGCTCGCTCACTCTCTCTCTCTCTCTCTCAAAAATGAATAAACTTAAAAAAACATAAATACATGATTTATATGATAGGTAAACAAATACACATACATACATATGTAAATATGTGCATAAATGCATGTATAGATAAGTAGCTATAAAATTCCATGTTTAGTTATATATACACAATAACATTTTAAAAGAATATGTATTATAATGGTTTCTATGACCTGATTTGAAGAATATTTGTTTTTGAAATGCTTGTGAAAATAATTGCTGATAAAACTGTGTTTGCCTTGGAGTGCCTGGGTAGCTCAGTAGTTTAAACGGCCAACTCTTGATTTTGGCTGAGGTCATGATCTCGCCATTAGTGAGTTTGAGCCCCACATTGGGCACTGTACTGACAGTGTGGAGTCCGTTTAGGATTCTCTCCCCACCTCCCCGCTTTTACCCCATGTGTACACGCATTCTCTCTTTCTCTCTGTCTCTCTCAAAAATAAATAAACATTAAAAAATTGTTTGCCTCATGAATATTAAAATAAGGAATGCAATTTCTCATTTATAGAAAATTTAGAATTCTCTTCTATGATAATGAATCATCCTATTCTATCTATCTAATATCTATCTATCTATCGTCTCTCTCTCTCTCTACCCATCTCTATTCTATAGCGCTGAATTCCTTTTTTAATTTTATTTAAAAACACTTTTTAAGTTTATTTATTTCTTTTTGAGAAATAGCATGGGCAGGGGAGGGGCAGAGAGAGAGAGAGAGAGGGAGGGAGAGAGAGAGAGAATGAGAGAGGATCCCAAGCAGGCTCTGCACTATCAACACAGAGCCTGATGAGGGGATCAAACTCACTAACTGAGACATCATGACCTCAGCCAAAACCAAGAGTCAGACGCTTAACCGACTGAGCCACTCAGGCACCCTACTATAGTGCTGAAAGCATATTGAGGACAGAGTATATGTCTTTTTTAATCCCTGCAGTCACTGGTGATTGGCAGTGCCTTGTTTTCCATAATTTTTTTGCATTTCTTTGAACAAATTTTTACTGAAGTAACTTAAAAAAAAGTTTCTAAGTTTAAATATTTAAAAAATAGATATGGATGCACATCTATTACCAAAATGTGTCTCTGGTGCTTGCTTCAGCAGCACATATACCAAAATGGTATCTCTGAATTAAGACTGCTTTGGCATTGTAACACTTGCTCATTTTCTGAGACCAAAGCTCTATGTGAGCGAGACATGTTCTTCCTATAGCAGTCTGAGGTTATTTTAAGTGAAGACAAGAGAATATTTGTCTTATATCAGTGTTATTTGTGTCTTACTAAAAGTCTTTTTTAATTTTTATTTTAGCCAATGTGAATCTTGGCAGTACAAAAAGCTGAAGCAGATGGCATAGATTTGTTTTACAAATATAAGCCATTAACCTTGGACACTACAAGATAAAGATGCAATTTTAGTCTTCCTCTTACTATTTAGACCCCCCAAATTTCAGTTCCACTTTAAACTTTGTTATCTAATTGCTGGCAAGATATGAGAGGTTGCCTCTAACATCTTTAGCATTCATTCCACATTTATGCATATGTGTATATAGATAGATAGGGATAAGAGATATATGAATATATACAAAATCTTCTACTTACACGTAAGAAACTGTCCAAGGAACCATTCTCCATGTATTCTGTGACAATCATAACTGGTTTACCTGGATATATGATAAATAACAAACAAATATCATGCAATGAATATATATAGAATACACTATGATACACCTGATGAATTAAAAAATGTAAACTATCTTCCCAGTTTTAACAAAGAAACATTTTTCAATAGAAAATAAAACTAAAAAAAAAAAAAGATTGGTTTTCAGAACAAGGGCCTATAACCTATGATATCTAAATTGGCTTATTTGGCATGGCTCTTTGTGAACCTCATATACCCCTTTTATTCCCTTTAACTGCATCTCAGCTGATCTACAAAATCAAGTATTTCTGCTTTCCACCCCTAGATAGAGCCAGGATTTCCACAATCATTTGTATTTTCTACAGATATTTATAGAACTATGGACTAAGTGCTCCTTTTTATGCTGGTTAGAGCAAGTAAATCAAAGTTCCCATCTTCATGGATCCTACATATGATTTTCATAAAACAATTAAGACTAATAATTATAACTTTTAAAATCTGTATAATTAACGTATTAAAAATTATAAAATCCATGTTTAAATGGAAAATAAAATTAAAATTGTTGTTGGCAGTAACTTATAATAACCATTTTAGAAATATGTGGATTTAAATGCCATTATACCTTTTAATGAGCATTTAAATGTATTTATATGGTCTTATTGTATGCACTTTGCTGGTTTAATTGTTTTATATATGATAACTTATTATTATCATTTCCATTTTACACATGAGAAAACTGAGATAGAGGGTAATTAACTTACCCAATGTCATACAACTAATAAGTAATAAAATCAAAAGTAGTGACCTGAACAGAGTATGCTGTTACTTTTGGAAATTTATGCTGTGGGAAACATTTAAAATATGAGAAAGTGTTAGATACAAAAGTGCTAAGTATATTTATATAGAGATTCACAAATAGAATATATGTTAAGCCATGGGTAATAATTTAATACGATCGCTGGGTGTTAATTCTATGGATTATTTTGAATTAAAATGATAACTCTGAAGACTAGCATTTTACATTATTGTTACACTTTAATATCATGTGAACAAAGCTGAAAATATACTCTATATACGTTATGATAACAACTTGGAAAATAAGTAACGCAAAATGAACTTTTAAAAAAAAAAAGAAATACGGAAGATGGATTTTTTTTATATATGGGAAACACTAGTAAATTTTTTGCATAGTTAGCATTACATATATATATATGTATATGTATGTATATGTATTATATGTATATATGTATGTATATACATATGTATGTATATGTATATATATTATATATATGTATATATATTATATATATATTATATACATACATTATATCACGTCATCTTCACATCATCCTATGCTTTAGTAACATATATTATTCCCATTTTATGATGCCCTCAACCAAAAGCATAGTGGATTTAAGAAACTGGCTGAGGTTACATAATTAGCTAGTTCTCTAGCAAATCCTTAACATGGCTGTCTCTGATATCAAAGCCTACACTGTTACTACAATATAATTATCTTCCTTTATTTTTTCTGTAATATTGTTTTAAATATAATTCCATTCTATTACAAAAAGAAGGCAAATTATTTGTCTTCCATGTCAGGAGAACCTGAATCAAGTCTTGAGTGAGCACTGCTGAAAGACTTTGAGCAAATTGCTCTTTAACAAATATCGATGCATCCCTAATACAGAGTACACTTTTAAGCTTTCCTCATACGTTCCTTCTATATCATGAAAGTTAGTTTGCCATTCTGGTGATAGAAAATAGCGTTCTTTGCTTGCTTTCTCCTTTCATAGGTAAAAACTCTTAACTCACACTGGTTATGAATTATGGCTTGGTATCATGTAGGTTATACTTGTTATATTTAGCATTTGAATGCATCCCAAGCTGTATGTCTTATTTAATGAGAGGTAAAATATATTTAAATTCTATAATTTTTAGATAATTTTTATATAGGTAACAATCAATTGATATACCAATCTATCCTCCATTAAGATACTGATTTAGTTATATATTTTGGGTAACACATCATATATATCTTGTTAATCTGGTAAATGTCTGAAAAGCCATTTATCCGAAGGCTTAAGCCTCCATAACTTGCTTCTTCAAAATTCTAATTAAGCGCGGATTTGACAATATTCAAGACAAAAAGGAAGATTCAACATTTCCTTGGAAACTTCTATCTCTCTTGAACTGATAAATCCACTGCCTGAAGACTGATCCCAGAGACTGACCCGAAATTAAAAGAATGGATGAACAAACAAATAAATGAACGAAGGAATGAATGAAATCTTTCACAGGCATGTTCTCCATAAATCACTATAATCACTATAATTTTCTATGTTCTTGCCTTAATACAATTCTGTGAAGAATAATATGCCTGCAAAATTCAATGCATACATTAAGTGTAGTCATAGATAGTTTGCCTCATACAGCCAACTGTCAATTACAGTGGCCAGTTACTGTGTTTTTGTACTACCTAGACCTTTGCTTATCACTCGTTTCCTTCTGGCTCCCAGCCTATGACCATTTCATTTCTTGTTAGCATGTCTAGTGGAATGTTTGGCAAGGGAAATAAAAGTAGCTGAAAAATCAAACCAGTCAATTAAGCCAAAGCCCCATGACCATTCAGAAATCAGATCAGGCTGTATTTAGCTCTAAACTTTAGGTATTTGTAAACACATCAGTTAAGATGGGCAAGTCTGAAAATATGCTTTACATTAAGTTCAAAGATGCAGCAAACCCAAACGTACAGACAAAGAATAAACAAAATCACAAATATTCTACCTTGGAAAGCCTTAATTTTTAACTTTTTCTTTTTTTTTTTTTTTAAGTGTCTAAGTGTCTATTCTGCCTTAGTTTCACTTGTGCTTTTGATTATATAAATAGGGTTAAAGGAAAAGAAACTCTCCATGACAGTGGTGAGAACTAGTTCTAACATGTATTAAATACAGCTGGAAATCATAAAATATCAGCTCATCCGTACATGGATGCAATGTATTTCTATCCAAGTTTGCATGCTCTTTCATATGTATTTTCAAGAGCTTGTATCATTCGCCGCCCTCAGAAATTCTAAAATGCATCTGAGTATCCATACTAAACTCACCAAAATTATTGCGGGATAACTGGCTGAAGTGAAACTCCAATAAAAATGAGCAAAGCAAATTGTGCAGAGGAATTTTGCTTTTGTTCCTCAATTGATTCTTGAGTGTAGATAAAATTATGACCTTTTATAATTAAAGGGTTACAGGAAACAAATCAGTCTGTTACAGTCAGTTGGTTCATTTCCTCAACTATCCCCAGTGGCTCAGATATATTACTAATCATGAACCACTGTTTGATGACAGAAGAAATGTGATTTTGAAAACTAAGATTTCCATGTTCAGCACCATGTATTCCAACCACAACTTTCTAATCACATTTTCTATAAAAAGAAGAGCCGGAAAATGTAATAAATATACAGCCATACATGAGATTTTTATTTCAACTATCAAATAAATATTGGCTTTAGATTAAAATGTTTTCATTATAACATAAAAAGTATTTATCAATGATTGAAATATTAAAAATTACTGGAGTGCCTGACTGGCTCAGTGCGTAGAGCACGCGACTCTTGACCTTGAGGTTGTAAATTCAAGATCCACGTTGGATGTAGAGATTACTTAAAAAAATAAAATTAAAAATAATTATTGAAATTTAATTCATTTTCAAAAGAAATGCTATTAATTCCTATTACCGGTAACTGTATCTCACATACTCTATGTCTCATTTTCAAAAGACTTAAACATACTCTAAACACAGGAGTATGGTTTATAAAATCAAAACTTTGACCTTAGCAGCCTGCACTCATTGTTAGTATCATGGAGCTAGAATCAAGGAGGAAGCCAGAAAGCATACACAGGAGAAGGAAAAATAAAAAAAATTAAAAAACTGACAAATACACTTCATTATTCCCAGGAAAAAAGACTAGAATCACTTTTGATTAGAAAGAAAATGTTTCGGTTTTAGATTTTCATGTACTATGTCTGACTGAGAGAGATATTGCGATGACCTAGAGTGTTTTTCTGTGGTTTCCCATTATCATATAAAACTACAGGGTAATCTTTTCCAAATTCAATTTTAATCAAGACATTATTCATTTCCAAAATGACCCCTATTACATCCACTGGTCTAGGAGTTAATGAGGGCAGGAACCAACTCCATGTTGGTTATGTTCTAAAACTAGCACCTAGCAGAGTGCCAGTTAAAATTGATAATCTTTGGGGCACCTGGGTGGCTCAGTTGGTTAAGCGATTGACTTAACCTTCGACTTCGGCGAAGCGATCATGAGGTCATGATCTCATGGTTTGTGAGTTCTAGCCCCGCGTGGGGCTCTGTGCTGAGAGCTCAGAGACTGGAGCCTGCTTCAGATTCTGTGTCTCCCTCTCTCTGTGCCTCTTCCCCCACTTGCACTCTGTCTCTCTCTTTCTCAAAAATAAATAAACATTTTAAAAAATTGATCATCTCATGTCTATCATTTCAGGGTGTCTAAGGACAATCTCTTTCTTAAAAATCAGGCTAAGAAACACTTTCTCCCAAGTCTTCCTAAACAACCATGCTCCATCAATCTCAGTACGCTGAATGCTTTACATTCAACTGACTTTACGTTTTTAAAATTTATTTGTGCTTAATTTGAAACAAAATTTAATACTTTCAAAGACAGGAACAGATAAAAGTACAGCATAGGCAACGTGGTCAATAATATGCCGTACATTTAAAACAAATATATCATTGTACATCAACTGTACTTAAATTAAAAAAGACAAGAGCAATATTTCTACTCTCCCTTTGAATACAAAGCTTATTTGCATAAGTACAACAATAATTAATAAATATAGTACTCTGAATGTGCTCAGTCTGATTTTATAAGGGCAGCTTAGCATTTCCCTTTTCAGGCTTTCTACCTTTTATTTATTTTCTTGTTTAACTATAGAAATTAAGGCCTTAGGTATATTAATGAATTAAAGTGGTAATAGTAGCATTCTCACTTCTACTTTAAAATAAATGTGTTTATGTTTTAGTACTAAATATGATGTTTGTAGGCTTGTTTGTTTTTGTTTTGGGGTTTTCACATTTATCAAACATACATATTTTCTATGTAGGATGTGCTAAGAAAACTTTTTAAACTAAGGTGTTTATTTTCTACATCCATCGAGATTGGCTTTTTCTTTTCTATTAATGTGAGTTTCCAGAACGATTAAATAGTAAACCAACTTTGACTTCTTGGAATAAACCAAACTTGAGAATTATATAGTATCTTTTATGATACATTGTTAGCTATGGCTTTACAATTACTCGAGTGTTACTGAGTTTTTGTTCATGAATTACAGTTGTTTTCCTCTCTGAAAATATTATTGTATGCTTTGGTATCAAGATATCATTAACCTCATGAAATAGGGGTGGGGTTTTTTTCCTCACTTTCTGCAAGAATTTGTGTATGACTAGAATTACTCAGACAGTTATTAAGTAAGTATATAATTATAGCTCTTCTTTAGGAGAGTTATTGTATATTTAAACTAGTGCTCTTTAAAAGTCAGTCTTTGGGAACATGTGTCATGCTCTAACAAATGTTGTTAAGTTGCATTTAACCTTTCAAAAATATCATAAGTTCATACTATTTAAATGGGGAAAATAGACAACAACATATTTTTTTGTAATTCAAATGTGGCCAATATAACCAAAAGATATAAATGGGCAATGTTGGAAAAATAAAGAAAGTTCTTAAGCATGTAAAAATAGCATTCCCTGTCTTATGTTTTTCTCCAATATATTCAGCAAATATTTTCCTAATTTTGTTGCTGTGGACATTAAGACAGAGAGGCACCCGACTCCTTTCTCAGATTAGTCATGAACGCATGAGAACTTGGGTTACCAGAGTTTAACAAACTACTTCTACAAATTATTAATAAAATAAATATAACACATATATGGACTATCTTAAATACTACAGGGAGTTAGTACCCTTAAGATAAGTACAGAAGAAAACTCTTAGAGAGAAGCAAACAGGACAAAGCAAGAATTTGACATCGTCACCACAGAATGATGTCTTATTTCAGCGATATTTTTTTTTATCATATATGCAGGAGATAGAAAAGAACAAACAAATGACTAAGCTTTTGGTGGAAGGTGGATGCTCATACCAGCATAGAAATGTTTTAATTATGAGAAATTGTCCTAATGTTCTGCTCACTGTATTCCTTAATGATGCAAAGTTATAGTTAAATTGCATTATTATTTTTTTTAATTTTCAGAAAATAATCCCTCTCCAAATACAAAAACACATCAACCTTATCTAGTATAATTCCTTTTATTTCACTGGATGAATAGTGGCCAATGGAGGTCTTCTTGGAGTATCAACATCATTTGACTAATGGTGTGATGGCAGAAATATCAAACATTTGCTAAAAACAAGTTCCATCTTTTTGAACTCCAGCTAAAATTGATAACACATGTTAGTACCAAGTTCTGAGCAGAGACTGTGCCCCCAGCTTTCTGCTACTTTGAAGATCAGAGACTCTCTCACCTTCTCTTGTTTAAGACCATCAGGCTCAAAACGTATCATTAAAATTGTTTATGGCTCAATTCAAATAAATGAAAATATAATGATTGAATAAAGGGCTTTCTCTAAAAGACTTGAAAATGATACATTATAACAGACCTAGTGTTTCAAGCATATAATTAATAGCAGTAGTTTAAAAAATTATCATTGAGCAAAAAAGGGAATTGTTTCAAGAATTTTTTTTTTCTACACAGCCAAGATTAACTGATAAAATCTCAAGCTTACCAGAAGTGGTAATTTAGATTTTCATGGCTCTATTTCACTTAACAATGTATTCCTACATAATCTTATTTGATCTTTAAAGTATCTGGAAATAGTGAAGTAGAACTGCTCTTCCAAATTACAGGTGAAGAAAATGAGTCCCTGTGACTGGTTTGATTCACCAACGGTCTCACAACCAGTTGGGTTGAGTCAAAACTAAAACTCTGAACCTCTGATTCTTTTTTTTAAAGTTTGTTTGTTTGTTTGTTTACAGAGCACACACACAATCAGGGGAGGGGGAGAGAAAGAATCCCAAGCAGGCTCCATGCTGTCAGCACAGACTGTTGGTTGAGTATCTGACTCTTGGTTTCAGCTCAGGTCAGGCCCGAAACCAAGAGTCAGATGCTCAACCAACTGAGATACCCAGGTGCCCCTGATCCTCTGAGTCTTAATCCAGATACTGATATAATTGTTTTTTTTTTCCTTAAAACACAGGTTTGTTTATTAAATTATAAGCTCTACATCACTCTTGGGGTGTGTGTGTGTGTGTGTGTGTGTGTGTGTGTGTGTGTATGTTTCTAAACTTTGCAATTGGATTGTTTTAATAGTCATATATTCTCAGGGAACAAAGAAAATAACAGGAGTGGATGAATAACTTCTGGTGATAAAATTGCCTTATTTATATGTTAAATGCAACATATTAACTTTATTCTAAGGACTGCTGTTTCCTCTCCGATGTTATAGGGTACCAGACTTAGAGGTTTTAAATATGCCACTAAGAGAGTTCAAAATCTAATTCTAGGTCTGCTACCCTATTATGTTCACACTATATGAGATGACTGGGATCTGTATAGTCAGATTTGGCAGCCTCTTACATGCTTATATGACCAGGGAGATATATCAAATTTAGAACTTTAACCCTAAGAATAGGCAGTTGTAATCCATATTAGAATGTTACAGAATCAGACTTGAATAAGGTATTTAATAGATAATACCTGTGGTTTTTAAAGTCTTTTTTTCCTCAATGCAACTTTTTTTTTTTTTTGCATTTTGGTCTTGGGGATTGTTTTATGATTCTCTTTGTCAACTGACCATAGTTCATATTTGATTATTTCATTTTTATATTTCAAGAAATCCTGCCATAATAATTATGGTTTAATATTGCTCATCATTCAGTAAATGAATTTATAGGTAACATCTAGTAAAATGTAACAAATTAGTTTCAATAATACATAACACTGGAAATCAAAAAATCAATTTACATTTGATAAAATATAAGACCCAATCAATGAATGTAAATTTAAACCTAATATTTAGTTTGTCATTTTTATCTCATTTTTTTCTTAGGTGTAGGTGTTGAAGTTAGGTGATAATTCTGCCCATGCTAAAATATAACGATTTTTTCCATCACTCTCTGAGCGATACATGCAATTACACAACTGCACTTCATGCATTCAATTTAAGAACAAACACTGAAGAAAGACCTATAGGAAGAAGATGTTGCTCTGTTCCTCATTCAATCAATCAATCAATCAATCAATCAGTGTCTTTATTCCTTGACATTGGTAAATTAAGTATCCAGCATGATCCAGGTTCTATTTTAGTCACTGATTATAAGTAACGTGGATTCTTGCCCTTTATGAGTGTTTACATTTTGTTTTAGATGTTAAGGGTTATTAATCTCCAGGAAATTACTCTCCAGAAAAATGTTGAAGCTTGAGGGACTCTTTGGTATGATCAAATTATTAGGGAAAATTAAAAAAAAAATCAAGATACAAAAGAATAAGTAGAAGACAAGATGAAAATTAGAAACCCATTTTTGTTCATGGTTGGGGACAGAGGTGAAACCAACAGACCAAGTTCCCAATGCCATCTCTGGCACTTTCTAATTAGACAAGCGACTTGCTCTTTGTAGTTATTGTTTGTTCAAATGTAAAATGGAATTATTGTATCTAACTCACAGGGTAGTAGTGAGAATGAAATGATGTCCATAGTACACTTTCGGGCACATAACAGTGAATGCATAAAGAAAACCTTATGAAAACTGGGTTAAAAGAAAAATGGTTACGTAAGTACAAATGCATTTCCTCCTTAGTGGGGCTCAAGATCTGGACAACCAGTTGGTGAGGATGCTATAAAGGAGACTAAATGGCTAATTGACTATTAAAACATTAAGTTGTATGGTCTGGCCCTGGAGGAACAAAGGATCCCAATCCTTACTACTACTGTGTTTTTATCATTACTTAAAAAAAATTAAAACAAGGTCTTCATCAGAAAATATTTCAGTGTTATTACTAGTATGGCCTAATTTTTAGGAGCATGAAGGGAAAAAATGCTTCTTACAACACTTAATGTGGGCTTACAGTTTATGGTTAAATTCTACATTGCTCAGTTCTTAATCCCATTTATTATATTACAAACTCTAAAGGAAACCAAAGTACATTTCAATTATGCCATGCTCTTGTGAGAAAGGAACTGCCTTTTTAGTCACACCAAGATGAGAATAGGTATTAGTCCCATTTGGAAAGTGCTCCATGTAATGTTAAAGAAAAATATCATTGTGAAAAATTTAATGTGTAATGTCTGTTGGTAACCATAGAATATGTAAATGTGGTGCCAATGAATTATCCCCTAAAGGATGCCAAATTTCCTGCCATATGTTGTCTTTCGCTCTAAGTAGTTTGCTGCCAATTTAGCTTATTCTTCATCCTGTGCTCCAAAATCTCGAGGAAAAAAAAATCCTAGAGCATTCTCAAGAGGTTTTCATTGGTATTGGAGCCAAAAATCACATATCTGCCTCACGGGATTCCTTTTGAGTCTGGCTGGAGAAACTATCATGGAAATAAGTTCAGATCTCTATCATGGGCTGTGAGCCAGAGTTTCCCCAGACCAGTCAAAAATCCATCTGGGACTCTAGATTAGAATTATTTGAAATCCACAGAGAACCAGGAAAAGGCCTTGGGTCTAATGTGATCCCACTCTTTACAGCTCAGAAGTATTCCCCAAACCCCCATAATTTCCCTAAAGCCAGGGGGGTAAAGATTTGGAAGTTTAACTAAAACTGGTGAACAGTAAAAGAAAAAGCAGCTAGCTGGGAGTTCCGCAATTCCTGTCAAAACTGAGTCATCGTTTTGCCTTGCTAGTCCACGTAACAGAGACTTCTCCACAATTCACTTAACTGCCTTTTCATCAGTGTGTCTTAATGTGGTCCTTTCTTTTTAGCTCTTAATTTTTTTTTCAATTTTTAAGGATGTAGAGTAGTACTTTCAATATAATACTAAAGGCCTTTGCTTTCTTGTTGAAGAAAGACATGGCAACCCCAAATAGTCTCTGTGAGGACTGACATAGCTATGAAAAAAATGTCAAAATTCTGAAATGATTGAGTTAGGGTTTAAACAACCTCTGCTCAACATAGGCAAAAGTCAATCTTTTGGCTTGACTTACTTTTAGTAACAACTCCCTCCAATCGAATGATGTTGGGATGGTCAAATTGTCCCATAATGCTTGCTTCTCCCAGGAAGTCTCTCCTCTGCTTTTCTGTGTAGCCCACTTTCAGGGTCTTGATGGCCACTGAAATTTCTTTTTTTGAAGGGAGTTTTAAGCGACCGCTGCACACCTCTCCAAATTCACCTGTTAGTATAACAAGACGACAACAAAAGGTAAGGAGTTATATAATAAAAATATTATCAGCAGATAATAGATTTTCAGATATTATTAGCAGATAATAAGAGATAATAAACTGTTCCCTGTCAGTAATTCCATTCAAAGTATTTACACCTTTGACCTGCAAGATATACACTTAGATCTCCAACTTAATTGAGAACATGATAATTGGAGACTCCCTAAGAAACCCCAGAACATCCAGAACCAAGTAGGAAATGGACCTTGTGAGTAGCCTCATACATTTTGAAGTACCACACTGTGAACAATATAATATGAAAGAGCAGGAGGAAAGTAGGAAGGCTAAAACAGGGTTTTAGCTCCTTGTTCTCATAGCCACCATCTCCTCAGGTTAATCAACAGACCGACATAGATATTATCGGTTGAGCAATGGATTAAATTTCAGATGTTTCTAGTAATTCTGTTATTAATAAGAGGACCAATTTAGCTATATACTCAGACTCTCTGAAAATGAGAACAGAAGCATCTGCTACCAATTCATTTTATTGGAGTATTGGCATGTTGCATTATTGACATACGAGTTGTAAAGTTCTCTGAGCTTCTGGAAGGAAGATGAATATACTATTTTCAAAAAAAGGTAGCATATTTTTTCTACAGAATCACTGTAAATATTTTCAAAGTCTTCAATAAAAAATCTTGTTTTAAATGTACAATTAATCCAGAATCTACTGAATTTGGAATGTTGGTGACATTTAAATAGTCTAATCCTACTGGTATAAAATTGCCTAGAACTAGTTTGGGCACTATCTTCATATATATTGTTATTGAGAAGATTTACCCATAACTCTTTCATCCTATTTTGAACTTCCTGAGAGCAGAGGCCCTTTACATTCATTTCTCTGTCCCACTGCTTGTCATGGTAATTGCCACAAAGTAGTACCACGCATAGAATGCTCCTTGTTCAGAGAGGAATTCCTAATATTGTGCAGATTACTAGATCTGATTTGTACAACACTTTAAAAAATGTTTTTTAATACCAAGTGAGAGATTTTTCTGAAAAGGATTAATTGCATAATTCATTGTTAGGCTGTCTGTGGAATGGCAGAGGATTCTTGGTCCAATCTTCTCACTGTGAGTTTTTGTACAAGCTCCATGCCCCATGGCTCAGCCAGAGAGAAGCTGTCAAGAAGTGAGATGCTTCTTCTCTATATTTTGTTCAAGCAAGTGGTTCAACCCACAAAAGCAGCAGGTTGTCCTATTGATTTACCAGCTGCATTACTACAAATGACTTGCTTCTCTCCAGGAAGCTCTAAACTTCCCCAGACTTGACCCCTTTCTCAGGAATCCACTTTTGTCACTGTTTCAAAACCATGACTTATGCTGTAACTTGTCAAAGTCACATAAGGTCCAAAAGCAGTTATTTATACATTTTAAAAATAAATACCCATCAGTTGGCAACACTATGACTGATACTGAAAAACACAGAGTTATAATGCTAAATAAGGCAGGTCTAATTTCTTCCCTTTGAAGGAATACAGAGAAGATAGCAGTATCTGTGGCTAGAGTGTTCTTTAGGATTATAGGGAGAATCAGGGGTAGAGCTTGAGAACATTGATTGATCTTTTGAAATCCAAGGAAGAATATGTCATTATAGAGTGTGAACATTAGGAGAACTGTAATGCAAAGTAAATCATTGTTAGAATCTATAAGCAATACTAAGACTTCCTTTCCTTATACTGGGCTATTGGAGCATTGCCAGAGAGCTCCAGTTCATGCTGCATAAACATTAACTTTGAGCAAACCATAAGAAAGCATCCATAAATACATTTCTATTTTCTTTTTTTTTTTTTTAATTTTTTTTTTCAACGTTTATTTATTTTTGGGACAGAGAGAGACAGAGCATGAACGGGGGAGGGGCAGAGAGAGAGGGAGACACAGAATCGGACCAGAGCCCGACGCGGGGCTCGAACTCACAGACCGCGAGATTGTGACCTGGCTGAAGTCGGACGCTTAACCGACTGCGCCACCCAGGCACCCCTACATTTCTATTTTCTGAAAGAAAGTTCTGCCGTTATCATGAGTCAATATGCTGGAATGGACCATGTATTAAATTTTGATGTTATCACCACTTATTCAATGTGACAAGTCACTTGTCAGTAGATTGCAGGACAGATAATACAGTGCTGTAGGACACAGAATGGATTCTAGGGCCTAATTGCCTCTGTCACTTACTGTGATTTTGAACTGGCATCTTTTTAAAAAATATTTATTTATTTATTTTGAGAGAGAGAGCGTGCATGTGTGTGGGGGAGGGGCAGAGAGAGGGAGGGAGGGAGAGAATCCCAAGCAGGCTCCAGGCTCATGAACCTTCATATCATGACCTGAACTGAAATCAACAGTTGGATGCTCAACTGACTGAGCCAATCAGGTGCCCCTTGAACCAATGTCTTAACCTCTCTGTACCTTTCTCTCCTTATCTATAACATGGGAACACCAATTGCATCTAACTCATGAGGGTTTTTTTGTAATTAAATGAATTAATGTACGTAAAGATGCATAGTGTAATCTATGTGTTAGCCACTATTTTCTTCTTTGAGTTCAGACCCACCTTAAGAAGGATAAACTATCTATCTACTGCTAAAGAGTTAGATCACATTGAAGAGTGAATACAAAAGTGCTTTTTAAAATGTCAAGTTCTGTATTAATGTTAAGAAGAGATGGTTGTGATGATGATGGTGATAACAGGGTTAATGTCATGCTGGACAAGTATTTGTAAAGGGCAGCATTTTGTAAAAGTCCTTCACTGGAGAGATCAGAGGAAGAGTTCAAATTTCAAGTGGGTCAATTAGCGTTCCTTTCCTTCTCAAGGAAATATCTGACATATGTAAATGTATATCTACCTTCAAAATTCAGAAAATGTTTCAGTAATGCTAATTTTTAAAAACCCCCAAACTCTGAAATGTGATTATTTCATCCGATAAATACTAGAAATGGTCACCAAGATGTTATACTAAACATAGAAATGTTAAACATTAATTCATTTATCTTCCTAATCAACAACTGTGTTGGAAAAATTAACAAATTTGGGCAAATGCAATGCCCGATCTTTCCACCTAGCCAAATTTTACATGGTCTTACTCAATTTGCTCTGAACCTATAAGAAAACACACACACACACACACACACACACACACAAACACAAAAAACAAAAACCTTAGATCCTGTCATTTCTAAGTAAAAGCACAACTATAAGATCACTTGGACAGCACTGCTTGATAGTTTAATCCAATAACTGCAGTAGTTTTCATTTGTCCTTTGAAATGAAGTATGTTTTATGGGACTGGGTACACTATATTCAGATTTAAGATGCACAACACAAAATTGTTCAAAATAAAATTTCCTACACTCATTTCATCTAAAATAGAAGAAAAAATCTACTTGTGTTTAAGTAGAATGATACTCTTCCCTCGCTTCACATTCCATTCTCCTACTCTTTTAATAAAAGAAGCATAATGAAAATACATATTGAACAATTTTGATGTGTCAGCTAAGCACTGGTCATAAATTATCTCAATTAATCCTCACAAAAATGTTAGAAGAAGGCACTAGTGTAATTATCAGTGTCTAATATGGAGTTTGAAGTTGGAAAAAAAAAGATTCAAATTTTGGTTTCCCAACGAATAACCATGTGCCTATAGGCCATTCAGATTTTTAGATCTTGTTTTCTCATCAAGAGAAATGGAGACAATAACTATGTAAAATTAAATACCATGTGAATGCCTAGCATAGAATAGGAGTTAAATATATTCTACTTTCAGAAATTTTCAGTATTTAATCCTGAAATACTGGTTGGATTGAAGAATAAAACTGGGAATTTTAGTCATTGTGCATTCCATTATTAAGAAATTTACTACTTTGAGAAGGTTAATTTGTGGCTTAATTTTAATTTTGTTATTTAAATTTGTTATTTGTTATTTGGTATAATTCTTCTGATTATCCAATGTATAAATGAGAGTTTCTGTTATTCTTGTTTTTCTGTATGAAACCTCTGACAGAAAATTAGAGAATTAGCCCACACAAATAGGGTCTTTCTTCATATTTGACTGTGAAAGTTCTGTCATTGACCACAAGATTCAGCCTTGTAACAATGGAAGATAACTGCTAATCATTTTAGTATAATTATTAATTTTTTATGCACAACATTACTTTCAAAATTTTTAAAGGATATAGGAAATGAGTAAGTGTATAAATGCAAGAAGGCTTGCCATGAATAGGTTGTTATTGGAGTAGTTGTGGAAATGGGTAGTATTATACTATACTATCCATTATACTATTAGACAATTTCAGCTACTTTTGTAGATATTTTATATTTTGCAAAAGAAAATGTTAAGAAAAATTGAAAGCTTTCAAAATTTTGATTTCATATTCCACCCTTGAAAGGCTAATCAAGACAGACTAGAATTGGATGCACACAATATTATACTGAAATCTTCCAGGAGAAGAATAATCGACCTTGAAGATATACTTGTTTGCAAACAAAACAGGCATAGTTTTATTGTCCTTAGGAAAAGGAAAATAAGGAAAATGAGGATATTGGCTGCAAAATCCTGAAAATGGAGCACATTTTTTACAAATATGTTTGAAGAAAGAAATGAACAAAGTTGATCTGTCCTGATCTTTCATGAGCATCAGGGACTGACTGTTCAATGATTCAGTGTAACAGTAGCCTTTCCTTTTGTTTTATTTATCAGATACCATTTTGTAAGGTTTATTTGAGAGAGAGAGAGAGAGAGAGAGAGAGAGAGCAGGGGAGGGGCAGAGAAAGAGGGAGACACAGAATCTGAAGCAGGCTCCAGTCTCTGAGCTGTCAGCACAGAGCTCAACGCGGGGCTTGAACTCACAAACTGTGAGATCATGATCTGAGCCAAAGTAGGACACTGGACCTACTGAGCCACGCAGACGCCCCTCAGATACCATTTTTAATGAGTGCGTCTTGTCTCACACCACTGTGTTCTAGCGTTATCAGTAACATCTCTCTAGATAAGCTTTTACTAGTGGAAAGGGTCCCAAAGTTCAAGGTCCCCATGTGTCTGTCTGGCCTCTAGACATGGCTGAGCATAAATGAGTTTCTCCTTCTCATATCGTTTGATTGTGCAAAGTCTTTGTGCTACGCATGCTCCTGAGGTTTCCATGCTGGAGAACAGTGCACTCTTGTGGGACAATAGTAACACCAGAGCTACAAGAACCACGTGCACCACAGAGCAGTTTACAAAGCAGAAGTGTACAAATGAAAGAGAGTAACCGATATTTATTTGTGTTCACTGGATTAGCACAGATATATGATGAATGTGTGTATTCTTGAGTCTTAATTGTGAAAAAAGAAGAGCATGCTTTATTTTCCTTTTATGAATTACTAGTTTCACATTTGAATATCACCTGCACAGGTGAGTTTTAGCAGGCTGAAATACTAATAAAGTTAGAGGAGAAGATTTACTAAATTATCATTTCATTTAGATAATATGAATTACTCAGATTTTCCTGCTTGAATAATAAATACTGCTACCTTTCTAAATACTGCTTTGATGTATAGAAAAACAGAGAAAATTATATGCACATTTGTGTAAAGAAGCATCCGTCATAAATATAGTACTTGAAGGAAACATGATCTGATGCTACTCACTATTCAATGAGTTGGTTTCTCAGTCTTTCTATTTCCCACATCAACATAACTACTTCGCATTTGTTTTTAAAATAATATTGAAGAATGAGATGGTGGAGCAGAACTATTGTAAAAGATTATTTATTTTCACTTTTGAGTAGTAGTTTTAATCAAATGCACACTGAATGTCAGTGGATGTCCCTGTGTTTATGTGTAAATGTAAAAAGTGTTATTTTATAAGTATCTGTAACTTTTATTGGCAAAAGGCAACTGCTATTCACAGTCACTCCAGAGCTGTTTGTTAATGGGATTATAATTGAGTCCATTAATGATTAGATTGAAGATGTATCTATATGAAAACAAACTTCGACAAAAATTTAAACTATATAAAGTTATAGGCAAGTATTAAAATGGAGCACTTTATGTTATTTAAACTATCCACTCAAAATAGTTTTGAGGAAGTTTGTGTAAAATGCGTCATTGATGATTTTACTTTGTGTCGCCTTTTTACTGTAATTCCAAAGAGGATTCTAAAATTGCCTGTTTTACAAACTCAAAATTTTCACTTAGTGAGCTTGTTTAAAGTAAGACGCACTTTTATCCTGTTATCCCTGTTTAGTCAAATAGGCTTTGTGACACATGATCGGCATAGTCAGGGGAAGACTGAGCTATTGAGGCTGCCGCCTCTGAAATTCAATAAATAAAAAGCTGGCCATAGTCTGTGAGTCTGCAAGTCTGGCACCTTTGAAATCATTACATTCCATTAAATGCTCCTTCATTTATTTATTGCCTGCCTTTGATGTTGAAATCAGAAAAATGTCCCTTTTCACAGCAGTATAACTTAGGCTTGAGAAATTGCACATTCTTAGGCAGCATTCTTATTCATAGTTGCAAACTTGTAATTAACATGTAGATAGAGAGTGGGGTTACTGTGATGGTTACCTGCTCCAACAACTTTGTCAATGGATATGTTGGTGGCATCCAGTTCCTTAGCAAACTCATGAACCGCTTGGGTAGGGTCTTCGTATGTGTGGGGGTCAACATAAGTCCTGAGACCTGGAAGTTTTACTGTTTAAGGGAAGGAAGAAAGGCATTATTGTAAAAACTGATTTATAAAAACTTTACTGAGAAAATTTTATAACCATATTATTAGTGAAAAAATATCCCTATTACCATAAAGTGAACCAACTGTTAGTTTATTCTGCAATTGGCAGAGAGGTTGGACTATGCATTGAACAATTTAAGAAACACAATTCCCCATAATGAAACAAAGAGGAACCACATTTCTCAGCAAAAACACTACAAGGAAAATGAGCATTCAAAAAGGGGAATCTCGAGGAGAAGATCGAGTAGATCTAGTAATTATACCATCAGCCGTAGTGAGTGCACGTTATGACACATTTATGATTCTACAAATAGTGCCGTAAACAAGTATTTATGAAAATGCCACATCTGACAATAAATCAAAGTTTGGGAAATATTTTCAAAAGGCAGTACAGTGACTAAGATTATAGATAAATTAATTAAAGGATATAAAACGGCATGTCTTTTGTCTGACACTATTCTGCTCTTAATAACATTCACAATCAAACTCATCCCTTGTAATTATAGATATACTTAAACCTGTGAAGATATGCATATATAATATGGGTATTATATGAATATACTAACATAATATAAAATTACTGAAATCTTACTGTGTAGCTTTTTAGCATAAAGGCAATATAAATTCTCTATATTTTAATAATGGTGCCAAAAAGCTAAATCCCAAACATAAATTACACTTGTAGCCTATTAAATATAAACCTCCTTCATAATATGTATATTTATTTAATAATTCTGAAGGTGAAAAATTTTTGTGATGTTCTATAATTAAAGTAGCATGGATAAAAGATACAGGAGAATCATTTTGGATTTGATTTAATACTAATGAGATTTCCACTATTTGGAAAATAAGTCATATTAGAAATAATTTGGAATGTTTAATAAACTAAATTTCTCTACAGTAAAACTAATTTTTTAAGTAAGCTTTATGCCCAATGTGGGGCTTAAACTCATGACCCGGAGAGATCAAGGGTCATGTATTCTACCAACTGAGTCAACCAGTCACCCTTAAAACTAAATTTTTATAAAAGGGAACTTAGGATCTATGAAAGTACATAAACATGATCTAACACTAAAAGATACAGTATATGTATTTATATGATAGATTTTTGTTTTTAATTTTGGTAATTTTTTAAAAATTGGTAAAAAAAATATTGTTTTAGCAAGGGGCAGGAATGCATAATAGTGATTGTTTTTTCCTTTATGACCCTATATTACTGAAGGATATTTTTTATCCTAAAGTAACAAGTAAAATAAGATGTTATCTTTTACAGTATCCCTTTATAATGAAAGCATCTTAATGGCAAATTGCAACTGAACATTCAGTGATGACCAAAGAGGTCTCTGACTCAGTTTTGTAGTTTGCATGAAATGGATGTAGAGACTGACGACAGCAATTATTCCAGAGAGCCTTCAGCACGATGGACAGTAGGCCAACGGGTCCAGCATTTCATGGTTCGGGCTGAGAAATGATCAGTTCATTGACATACAGGACATCTTCATGAATTCCCTGGTTACACCACATAATAAGTTATGTTCCTGCAAAGTATCCATAAAGGTTTCAAGAGATGACATAGAGGCATAAGAATAAATGGATTATAAAAAATAAGTGGTGGTTGGGAAGTAAAAATTCAATTTTCCTCAGTTACTTCTCCAGATGATTTTTGAGACTCTAGAATAGAAATGGGAGGGTCAGGAAGCAAATGGAGAAGAAAGGCTAAAGCTCCTCCTACTTGGCCTGTGTTGACATTGGCACTGCATGCAATACAACAGCCTCTCCATCCTGAGGCCAAGTGCAGATTATCGAGAAGACACCAATTGAAGGTTACCTCCACAGAACTGGGGGAATGACAAGTCCTTTGCTCTTGCTTTGGGTAAACCGTGAGTAGAGCAGCTTTTGAAGTAAGAACTTTTGAAGCTTTTCTATTCTGAACAGCTCAGGAAAAAGAATTAGCTAGGTGTCAGAAAACGAAAGCTCTTGAATACTTGTTATTCAAGTGCTAGGCACAAGTGCCTGTTATGGTGTTAATGCTCAATAAATGATAGAGATTACAGACATTGTATGTATTTTGATGGTAAGAATGTTTAATCAAATATTAATATGATTGAGGTTTCTGGAGACAGGATTTGGGCCAGAAATGTCCATTCCTTTTGAGCTCCCAGATCAGTTTGCAAGCTTCCGCCATTATTGTAAACATCATTGCTTCCTATAAAAACACATGGCAGAGTCACTCTTTAGTTCAGTGGTCTATTATAATTTATTATTTCACTAAAACTATTTCTAATATTATCAGTACCAAAACACTTTACCCTTAAAATAAGCAAACAGATTAAGGAAAGCTATGATACTTTTCTTGCTTAAGAGTAAGGAAAACAGCAAAAGTAACTATAGACTTACTAAAATATGTTAGGGAATAAAGTTCTGCCAGAATCTTTTTGTATAATAAGTTTAGTTACATTTAAAAAAATTTTTTTTTTCAACGTTTATTTATTTTTGGGACAGAGAGAGACAGAGCATGAACGGGGGAGGGGCAGAGAGAGAGGGAGACACAGAATCGGAAACAGGCTCCAGGCTCTGAGCCATCAGCCCAGAGCCCGACGCGGGGCTCGAACTCCCGGACCACGAGATCGTGACCTGGCTGAAGTCGGACGCTTAACCGACTGCGCCACCCAGGCGCCCCTAGTTTAGTTACATTTTAATAAAAGCTCACATCAAAGGGAGACTGGGATATATGATCATCCAGTTTTGATTTATCTCTAGTAATTGTACAGTAAAGGACCAGAAGATAAGGAAATTTAGTATTCCTTTTCAAGTAAAAAAAAATAAGGTAAAAATTGGGGCACCTGGGTGGCTCAGTCAGTTCAGTGTCCGACTTTGACTCAGGTCATGATCTCATGGTTCCTGAGTTCAAGCCCTGCATCGGGCTCTGTGCTGACAGCTCAGAGCCTGGAGCCTGCTTTGGATTCTGTGTCTCCCTCTCTTTCTGCCCTTCCCCCACTCTCTCAAAAATAAATAAACAGTAAAAAAATTTTTAAGTAAGGTAAAAATTATTTTTTAAAAAATGAAAATTTTTCTTGTAAACAATTACAAATGTGTTAACCTTGCTGAACTTAAGGAAATCAATTTGGAAGCAATTTACTAGTATCAGAATTTACAAAGACCATTATAAAGTGAGTTGTCAGAAACAATGTCTAACATTTTAAATAACTACTAGCTTTAAACAGCCTTGAATTGTGCTTTAGAGTGGCCCTTCTATACCTGTCAGCCCTAGAGAGTATATGTATCACTAAATAATCTGAAAATTCAGTCGCCTTTCCCTACTAAAATCAAATTCATTGCAATTAAATAAAATCATATAAATTGCTTTTCTATCCACATGAAATTTGGGAAACAATACAAATATAAACACACACATCCCCAAGTTAAATGGCCTGTTCACTGTGGGAGCTTTGGCTGCTGACTTTTAACTGCTGACCCCAGAAGTGCCAGGAATCAGGTGATGCAGGATACAAGGCACATAATCCCTTCACACCAATAATTAAGGGCAACATACAGAGTAACTGGGCTGTGTCAAGAAAACCAGATAATAAACACATGCACACGTGTTAAGCTGTACTACTTTACAGCTCGTTCTGTGCAAACACAATAATTTACATTTCCATTTTACCAGCATGAGTTGCCCTAAGGATAGCAAAAAATAAAAAGGCCTAGCCAGAGAGGGCAAGGGGACAGGATCTTAGGAGGTGAAACACATTTCTTTCCTTTTGAAGCAATATTATAGGATTTGTAACAAGACTGGAGGGAATAGTTCATAGCTAGAGCTTTTTAAAGTAATACCAAATAAATGGTCTGAAATAAACCAGCTGTAGCACTAAGACGCAGAAAGTTTATGACATGCATATAAGTTATTTTATGCCCTTACAGCTAGGACAAAATGCATTTCTTTTTTGTTTGTCTATCATAAAGACATTGTACATTTGAAGAAAATTAAAGTTTCAACCAATTCCACCAGAAAAACCAAGAGCTAAAACAGATTGGAGTGATAGAGGAACGTGCTTACCACTGAGACACAGAAACTTATCATTGTTCCAAATTCATGAGATTTACAATTCGATATTAAAAGACCCAAATCAGTACTGTTTTACTCTAAAGACAATATTTACATTGACTATCCAACTCAAATTAGGAACAGTTTAATCCACAGGAATGTGACTGCTCTAATTTATGCACGGCAGCTGTGACTCAGTGTTTTTGGGGGGGACCATGAAAAAAGCTACATAAGCCTCCTGCAATTTGTTCATTCATTCTCTTAAAGTAATCTAAAATGATGAGATGTTGCCATGAGGAAGGCAGCACTTTGGCTTTTGTGAATTATTCTGTGATGACTACAATGAGAAGGATAGAACAAACCATGCCCTTTGTAAACTCTGTCACTGTGTTCAGCTCACATCAGTTTACATTTTGGAACACATTCTCTTTTTCTTTTTTTGCAAGCTACTGTGTGCCTCCTGCATGTTAGCAACAGGTAATCAAGCTGTTACTTGAGTTATAAGGGGAGCTATAGTTTTTAGATGCAAAACCAATGACGGATATGAAGTATCACGCTGAACTGAAAATAATTTTACAAGGCAATAGCGAATCAAAGAAAGTGATGCTTACAAGACTACGTCAGTCATATTGAGACGATCTGAGAGCACGAAAGTATGAGTTTAGTCTGCACTAATTTCCATAAGAACATGCTATTCCCTTTGAGTCCACTGATTAGTAATTGCCACATCGTTTGGAAAATCAAAATGCCTGGGATGATTTGTTTTGCCAGAAGAAGAAAAAAAAGAGTCAGTCCTCTTATTAGATATAAACACTTTGCTTCCCAAAAGAGTATTTCCTTTAGAAAATATTAAAAGGAGACGAAATTGCTTGGTATTAACATACGAGGGAAAAGTGCTGGCTTTCCGACCAGTTAGGTATCGTGTAACTCCAAAATAAACAGTTTATTTTAAAGGCTCTCTCCTGGTTGGTTGACAAAATAGACTACGGCGTTTCACATAAACAGAGGTTGTTTATATTTATTTGGGAGTTCAGAAAGGGACAAGGTTTCTATTTAGATTTTAGCGAAGGATGAGAAATAAGGAAATGGAAGATACGCTTTGCCTTTCAGCTACGCAGAGCTGACTAGAGTACATACTCCCCATCATGTACATTATTTGGCTATAAACCATAGGTTATCCTTCACTTTGCTGAAGGATGCTGAAATGTGACCATGCAAAAATTACTTCATGCAGAGCCATGAATTTCCTTCCCCATTTTAAATTAATTTAATCTGCTCAATTCTTTCCTAAAACTCCTTTTGCATTCTCTGCTTTGTGGGGAAGTTATCCAATTATGTATCAATAAGGCTAAAACTAGAACAGCGAAACCAAAGCACCAAAACAGCTTAGGAACTTACAATGTCCATTCCCAAAATGAAGTCTTTTTTCATCAGCACCATGTTTTGACTTGTTATAGCCACAGAACCTGGAGGGAAGTCAGGGGAAGAGAACACAGAAAGAAAATATATGAAAGCAATTATCTATGCTCAGAATGTGCAAAGCACAAAAAAAAAAAAATAAGGCATTTTCCTCAAACAATTAAATGCTTTAGTGAAAGTTTAATGACTTCATATTTTCTAAATCCTTTATAGAAAGCCTCTTACTCTGGGGACTCTGGAAAGCTGCCTAATGAGGAGATATGCAGAGTTGCTTCCCCACTGTGCAGACCCCTTCAGTTCAGTTTTTATAATGGCCTTAGAAAGTGTTTATAGTATTTTTTTTTTAACAACTGCTGTTAGAATGAATGAAGGGTAAAGTCTCCATTGTCGGCGATTAGTGCTGTGCTGCCTTACCAGTGTTCTGGGTGAGAAAGTGGCAGGGAAATCTGGGGTGTATTTCAAGAGTGAGAGAACAATTGGAAAAAGAGAGTAAAAACCGCAAACGAGGTCAAAAGGGAGAAGCGGTATAAGGTTGAAAAGTGGGGCAGGAATTTCATGGAAAAAAAAAAAGAAAATCAAAACTAAAAGATGGAGAAACAAAAGAAAGGGAAGGGAAGAAAGAATAGATACAAGCAGAGACATTCTTAGTTGTTAAAGTACTTCATTGACCACAGTCTTCAGATTGTAGCCGCAATTCAGGAGAGCGAGCAGAGCAATAATGAGTGGCTGTAAAAGAGACCGCAAACTCACCTCCCTATCAAAACGTAGGTGACCACTGTGAGGAGAATAATGGCCACTGCCGCTGAAATGGCAATCATTACCACTTGGCTGTTTTCACCGGAGATGGAGAAAGCTGGGGGGTGGAAGAGAAAAAGAAGAAAAGGCCAGGCATTAACACACCATAACTAACATCGGCATGGAAAAGCTGATAAACTCAGTCATAGTTACTCTGCTTTTACCTAAAATGTGGCTTCCTGCTTCATACAGTGTAAACAGAATTCCCCACGTTAGTGTAAAAACAGACAGTGCCTATAAGGGTGCTTGAAATTTCCAATTAATAAGATAAGATACTCTCTTTCAAAGGCATCAATCAATCGCTACTTGAGTGCAGAACTTTCCGAAACATCCTGGACTGGTTTTCTGTAGGCTTACTGCAAAGAAACTCATTGGATACACCAGAAGTTATCAGAGGAACATAGTGAACAGGTCAGATTTCCCTGAATGAAATTATAAAAGATTCCTAATTTTTTTTTTTAATGTTGATTTATTTCTGAGAGAGAGAAGACAGAGCATGTGTGGGGGAGGGGCAGAGAGAGAGGGAGATACAGAATCCGAAGCAGGCTCCAGGCTCCGAGCTGTCAGCACAAAGCCCAGTATAGGGCTCAAAGTGACAAAAGTTGAGATCAGACCTGAGCTGAAGTCGGATGCTTAACCCACTAGGCCACCCAGGTGCCCTAAAAGCTTTCTAAACAAGCTTAATTATCTTGCAATATCTAGAGTTATTCAAATGGTTTTTTTTCGTTTTTTTCGTTTTTTTCTTTTCTTTTTTTTTTTTTTAACACATACCACCAAAAAATTGCTCTCCTACCTTTGTGAATGTCTCATCACTCACTCACCTAAAAATAGTCCGGGAGTCAAACCTGGCCTGCTACCAGTTTTTGTATACCTCAGGAGCTTAGAATGGTTTCACATTTGCTTCATGGTTGTAAAAAGTCAAAAGAAGATTTTTGACACGTAGAAATTATGTAAAATTCAAAATTTGGTGTCCATAAGTAAAGTTGTATTGGAGCACAGCCATATTCATTTGTGTATTATCTATGGCTGCTTTTATGCTACAATAGCCAAGTTGAGTAGGAGCACAGAGGCTGTCTACACACACAGCCTAAAATATTTATTATCTAGCCCTTTACAGAAAAAGTCTACTGACCCTTGAGCTAGACCAGTGCTTGTCTAACTTCAATGTTCATTCAAACCACTTGGGAATCTTTTGGAAAAGAAGTTTCTGATTCAGTCGGTCTAGAGTGGGGACTGAAACTGTGCTTTTCTTTTTTTAAATTTATTTTATTTTATTTTAGAGGGGTGTAGGGGAGAGGGCAGAGAGAGAGAGAGAGAGAGAGAGAGAGAGAGAGAGAGAGAACCTTAAGCAGGCTCTAGACTCAACACGGAGCTTGGTGCAGGGTTCGACATGGGGTTCAATCCCATGGCGCTGGGATCATGATCTGAGCCAAAATCAAGAGTTGGACACTGAGCCACCCAGGTGCCCTGAGACTGTGCTTTCCTTATGAGCTTCCAGTGATGCTGATGCTGGCTGATTCCAGACCATGTTTTGAGTAGCAAGGATAGAGAACACAAATACGAAATCATCTTGTCTTCTCTCTCACCTCATCATTCACTATCCAATTAATCACCAAACTGTTTTAAGTGTTTTTTAGTTCATGTCTTCATTTCTCTTCTGGATTACAATTAGAAAATCCTAATTGGTCTTTATTTGCATGTCTTTCCTATCTTTTATCTGGCCAGTAGAATATTCCTTCTAAACCATCAATTTGATCATGTCGTCGTCATGCATAAAAGTTTTGCAGGGCTCTCCATCACTTTTTTTAAAAAGTTTTTTTTTTAACGTTTATTTATTTTTGAGACAGAGAGAGACAGAGCATGAACAGGGGAGGGGCAGAGACAGAGGGAGACACAGAATCTGAAACAGGCTCCAGGCTCTGAGCTGTCAGCACAGAGCCCGACGCGGGGCTCGAACTCACGGACTGTGAGATCATGACCTGAGCCGAAGTCAGATGCTTAACCGACCAAGCCACCCAGGCACCCCTCTCCATCACTTTTAAGGTAAAATGCAAATTCTGTAGCAGAGCAGGTAAAGCCATTGAAGATCCTGTTCCTTGCCTACACCTCCAGCCTCATCTGCTAACAAACTCCATAAGCATCCTAATCCCTAGACTCTAAAATACACGCAGCTTCCGGAACAAGGCCTTTCACATGCTCGTATTTTAACATATATTGCCCTTGTAGTAAATGCTGATTGAACAAATGAATGAGCGATGTATCTAAAGAGCTTAGAAGAGAGAGTGTGATTATTTGAATACTATCACCTCTCCAGACGCCATTATCAAATGTTCAGCCTGATCAAAATCTAAGTTTGGAAGGATTTCTTGAAAATAATTCAGTTTTAGGGAGAGCTAAATGATGCAAATAAAGAGACATGGCAGATGGGCTGTAAGAAGTTTTCTAAGCATCTGAAAATAAGAGCTCCAAGTGTGGTAGGATGGCATCCTCATTATATAAACTGCTGCAAGCTCTTTATTCTTTACTACCAGCAAACTGTTTACACCACTGTGGCAGGCACGGGAGTGCCTGCTCGCATCTTCCCGCGACCAAATTTGCAGCGGGCAGACAGACTCCAGCTGCTGCACCTTCAGGACCCACCGCAGCCTTCATGCACGGGCCACCTCGCCTCCATGATGAAACACTACAAGGGGACTGTAGCCAGGCCCTCCCTGCTCAGTGCAGGACTCCTCTAGGGCAGTCTTCACTCTGGGGCTCCCCACAGCTTGCGGGACCCCCAGGGGAGACCCGCAGAGCTGCGCTGCTGGCTGAAGCTCCTCCTCCTCCACTCTTCTCTTTCCCTCCACCTCTTCACAGACGCTGACAGACATCCCAGCAAGAGGTGCAGCCTGACCGCTTCTGTTCTTCCCGCCTCTTTCCTCTCTCTGCATTTTCCCCTATTAAGCTCATAGAAGTCCATCTTAACATCTCTCTCCCAGAACCCCTGGACGGATACATACCTATCCATTGGATACAGATCTGTGATTAGTTTGCAAAGTAACTTAACCTAGTGATTCAATAATGCTCCGTAAACCTATAATAATAACTTTATCTCATGCTTTCTATGTTGTACGTACATCGTAGTAACTTCTAAAGGGCAGCAAGGTCTGCATTCTCTGTGAAGTTTAGCCAGGAGATGAGATAAATGTCAATGAAACTGGGAGAGGAAGCATGATAGAAGGAAGAGGAATTCTCTGTTTCTTTTTCTGTCACAGACAGAATTAAATTAGGACATCTCTGCAATGTCCTCTAGCTCTAAATATCTATGAATCCTGGGGACTACCTAAGGCACATAATCAAAATGGATCATTTTTGTTAGTGAAATTAGCAAACATTTATAATGAGGGATTTTGAATAAATGCATTATACAGTTGTCTAAAAATGTTACGTGGAACACTTTTAAAAATTGCTCTCTATTACATGTCTTAGAAACTCATTTTGAATATGTTTTCCCACAAGCAAACTGCTTCCCCTGTTTCTGGCCACTTCCCATTTAGAACATCCTGCACATACAGCCGACCTTCTCTCCCTAAAGCAGACTGGTTAGGAGCTCAGTCTCGTGAAACAGAATGCTTGGATTTGCACTTACTTTGCTGTGTGACACAAGATCACTGTTGCAAGGATTAAACGGGTTAATACAAGCAAAACACTTAAAATAGTTCCAAGCACTGAGTAAGTGCTTAATAAATGTTATATATTTTTATTATTTCATTTCTCCAGTAAAAAACTGGCAAAAAGTGCTGTGGATTCAGTTTCTGCCCAGTGAGGGTTTCCAGACAGTTGACTTGTCTGCTTTTCCAAGCACGTCAGTTTCATTCTGTCTGTACTTCGTGCTTTGGAGATGCCACCTTGACTCTAGGGAAGCCCCTTTACTCCTATGAACTCTACAATTTCAGCATAATATCTTTTTTTTTTTTAATGTACAACTGTAGCACTAGATTAGTACTCCAAAATTTGGAGATTCTAGGTTCACTGACTCTACTTCCTAGTTATGCAACCCAAGAAAAAACACACATAAACTCTGTCCTAAACCATGTATAAAGGAAATAATAGTACCGGAATAACTTATGGAACAGGATCAAATAAAATGCTTATGAAAGTGCTTAATGGATCCCTGGATGGGTCAGTGGGTTAATCGTCCAAGCCTTGATTTTGGCTCAGGTCATGATTTCAGGGTTCCTGTCAGTGCAAGGCTGCTTGGGATTCTCTCTCTCTCTCTCTCTCTCTCTCTCTCTCTGCCCCTCCCCTGCTCACTCTTTCTCTCTCTCAAAAAAACAAAAACAAAAACAAAAACAAAACTTAACAAAAAAGAAAGAAAATGCTTAATATATTATCACATAAATACATAGGTTCTCGAATCAGACCTGTCATTTACCAATTGTGTGATTTTGGAAAGCTTACTTAAAACTCTCTATGCCTCAGTCTCTTTGTCTGTGAAATGAAGATGATAATAACTATAAAAAATAAGACATTTTGGGGCCCTTGGGTGACTTAGTTGGTTAAGCATCCGACTTCTGCTCAGGTCATGATCTCGTCGTTCGTGAGTTTGAGCCCTGTGTCGGGCCCTGTGCTGATAGCTCAGAGCCTGGAGCCTGCTTGGGATTCTGTATCTCTGTCTCTCTCTCTCTTCCCCTCCCCACTAACACTCTGTCTGTCTCAAAAATAAACATTAAAAAAAAAAAGATAATTACAAAAAATATTATCTAAACTCCAGGTAAAAACCCACTTTGTTCTAAGAAATATCTATATGTGTTATGAAAGATAACTTCTATTATAATTTTTAAAAATAAAAACTAGAAAAAAATTAGAATAAACAGCAAAATGTTAAAGAAATACAAACATCAGTCTTATATATATATATATATATATATATATATTTTAAATATCAATATATAACAAATAAGACTCTTAAGTTCTTAGAATGAATTTTTATGAATACATCATTCTGATTAAAAAAACAGAGAGTTGATTTTGTCTTTTTTTCCCCCTAAGACAAAAGATACCTTTTTTTCTCATCTATATTTAAAGTCTGGAAGAATTCTATGGTGAAAAAGAGTAAACTGAGTTTTTAAAATATCAAACCATACCACTCAAAGATTTTTATAATGAGGAACATGATGTTAAAAAGCTCATCTTTTCCTTCTTATTCTCTTTTCATCTGCTGTATCCATCAGTGGAAGTATTGCAAATATAAAACTTATTTGGCAAAACCCCCAAACCCTGTAGTTTTCAAATGGAATATTTCTTAAACCTCAGACACGGAAGCCTCATTAGGGGTTCGTGCAGAATGCCGTCACGGCAGTATCTGTAGTAAATCTGGAATCACATTAGTATATTGGGATTTGTTGTTCCCTTTGAAAATTTACATATCACCTAGAGTTAAGTGCTGATTAAAAACGGAAAATATGTTTATCTAATGGTGATCTGACCCTCCTGCCCCTCAATATACCTAATTTCTACCACAGGATATAATGAACATGTGTTTTTTCGCTTTCTGGGATTTGTGATCTTTCTTGGTAAAGCAAATGTAGGTTTTGTTGTTCTTAACTTAAATAACCATTTAAAAGTTTGAAAAAAAATTCAATTTGTAATCATTTCAGAACAAGAAACTTGTTTGCGGGGCGCCTCACTGGCTCAGCCGGTGCAGCCCACGACTCTTGATCTCAGGGTTGTGATTTCCAGCCCCACTCTGGGTGTAGAGATTACTTACAAATAAAATCTTTAAAAAAAAGGCAACTTTTTTGCATTACTTAAATGTTACAAAAAGATTGAGAACTACCAATGTTAAATTGCAATTAAACTCTGTTATGATGTCATCTAAAATTTAAATTTGTTTTAAACCTGTTCAGGATGCACTTTCATGATATTTTATAACGTTCTGGTTTCTAATGTTCTCGGAAAGCCATTTCTCTTTGGAGTCCCAGAGGGAAGGCTGCCCATGGACGAGTCCTACCTTAGGCAGAAGAGGCTGACTCCTGTGCCCTTGTGGTGTTTAGTCATGGAGGAGAGCGTGGCCCGTGCAGGAGGCCTGCAGTGGGTCCTGGCAGGTGCAGCAGCATAAGGCTGTCTGCAGCTGCTGACTTGGTGGCAGGGACATCCGAGCAGGCACTCCCAAGACCGCCCCACAGGTGAAAACATGTGTATCCATCGCAGGAGAATTAGCAGAGGTTTTGAAGTATATATAGATTAGTGTTTTGGGGGATGGCAGCTCGCCTTCGAGTTAGAAGAATTACCGCGTTTCAGTGTGAGCTGATAATTTCTAAGAACACTAGATTCTCAACACCTTGCGGAAGGTACAGCTGGTTACGGTCTTAAGTGGCGTTTCCAATCAGCTGACAAAAGGTGTGCCATAAAATAGCATAACTGTTTGATACAGTAACTATTATTTAACTTAAACTGTTTTTTATAATTTGTGTTTATCTTTTAATGTTTCTATTAGGTATGGATTGTGGGCATAATAAAAATATTACCGTACCAAAACCAATGTGCTTTTAGATCGCAGACAAAATATTTAGACAGGAAATACACATGCCAGGAGAAATGCCAAACCAGAACAGTCAAAAGAGATTATTGGGTTTCTCTTCGGTACTGTGCTGGCCATTGTCAGACCCTCCCTGGATGATTTTTTCTAAAAGGAGTTCATCTTTGATTGTCTTTCTAGGCTATTTTACAACTGTGAATTTAAGTTGCAGGAAACTGAGTGATATATACAATTTTTCCCATTACAATTAAAATAAAACGTTCACTAGAGATAGAACTGGTTTATGTACAGTAGAAAAGATGACTCCAATCATTACATTTATTGTCCTATAGGATATTAATCAGTCTGGGACAAATTAATAAATTTAAGTATTCCTGATTGCCTGTAATATATATGCACACAAATATGTATTTATATATGCATATTTATCTGTTCTTCAAATTTTCCTTTAAACAAGTTTAATCTAAAAAACAAATAAACCAGTTTAATCTTTTTTAGAATATAATAAACAGAAATAAATATATAATAGTCTCTTCATTAATTAATACACTAAATAAAATCCTTAGCTTGAAGTTGAACTTGTGTTCACTCCATATTAGTACCATGGCCATGATATTTATTAGCTTTTTGAAAATCATATTTTAGCAGAGGGTTTTTCTAATATGAAGCAAATGCATTTGAAGAAAAGAGAAATGTTACTGGGAAAATGTTTGCCAATTTTAGACCAGTCTATGCCAAATTTGGTGTCAGACACACAAGATTATCCAAATTGCTTGTGAATGTGAATGAGGTGATAAATCAGGTTTTAGAAAATCCTTAATCTCCAAGTGATACAAGATTGAATATGTTAAGGATTAAAACAATATTAAAATCCTCATGGATCAGCAAGTTTCTTTTCCTAGTTCACTGAATCATGCAATGAACCCGGAACATCTGGATGAACAGGTACTGGGAGTATGTTACCATATTAAATGGCGTTCCTCAAAGCAATTTATGGCCAACAGAAGACCAGTAGCATTCCAGGCCTTAGAATATGTTTGATTTGTAAAAAAGAAAAAAAAAACCCACACAGATGCACACCCACACTACAGACCCAACGCCATATAAATGACTAAATATTTCAAGCAGTACACTTTCAATGTGTCTAAATGTCAACATATTATCTAAATTTAGATAGGGAGAAAAAGAGTGAATTATCAGACAACTTTGCAACAGCCCTCCCCCCTACACCCTATACTGAAATAATACATACAGTCCGGGCTAGTTTCAAATTCAAACTTGCGACTGTTGGTCCCATAGCCAGCTGCAGTTCGGGCTCGGATTTGGAATACGTAAGTAGTGTCAGGCTTGAGGCTACTGATGGTAACATTCGTGCCTCTTGCCCTCAGAATGGTATAACTTGTCTCTTGCTCCTGCTTTGAGGTAAGAAAAATCATGTTACAATCAAATCTTCATAAGTCTATTGGATGGTAAAAAGGTGAGCCACCCAAAACCAGTTCTTTCAGATTTTAACATAGGACATATAAAAGAGGTGACAATTATTTCACTCTCTGAATACAATAGAGGCATTTTGAAGCTAACAATATATACAGAATTTCCTAATTTGGATAAAATGATTTGCGCCTTGCACATAAAGCAGGAAAAGTTAGTTTTCATTCTTACTGGTTAGTGAACATGCCAAGTGATATGCTTTCTTCACAGCCAAGCCTGAATGAAAGCTTCAATCCGATTTCAAAAATAAACTTACAAAGAGGAACATATCCTTTTGAATTAAACCTAATAGGGATGCCCTACTGATTCTCAGAAAGATATCAATTATAAAATATTAAACTTTAAAAAGGCCCAGGTTTTACATATGGCGCTACATTAAATTTCTCAGCATCACTTATATGTGCACTGTATTTAATCTAAGTCACTGTGGTTTAGCAGAGACAAATATCTTCAGATCAAAGCCTAGAGACATTTCCCCAAAGGATCTTCTCCAGGAGACTTACATTGTATGTGAGGAAATTCGCAGTGCAAAGTAACAGTAAAGTCTTTGTGTCAAGCCTTGTGTACAAAACTCGGATTTTCAGAGAATTGTGTTTTTCCCCTAAGGCACATTAACGTATACTGAGCACTTTATGGGTAACCTGATTTTGAACAACGGTGGAATGCCCTGCACCTGTGCCGGGGCCCGGAGTGGATATCCTCAACCAAAATAACAGAATTTACCAGAAAAAAAGTTGCACATTACACACATTTTTTAGTTAATGATGCTGGTTATGTATTGAATCACATTTGAGTTGGTATATTAAATAATAAAGAGGATCAAATATATTTATTTTACAGAAAGAATTAATTCATTTTTTAAAAAATTGAGCTTATGCCTGGAACTTGAATCTGTTCATCATCATTAGTGAAGTAAACAGTCAAGAAAACTAGACCTTAAAAAAAAAAAAGAAAAAGTAAAAGAAAGCTAGACCTTACAGAATTTAAATCTAGTGAAACATTCAAAACATTTCTAAGCATCATTATATATATGTATATGCATATGTATATGTGTGTATATATACATATGTATATATATGTATATGTATATGTATATGTGTATATACATGTGTCCGTATGTGTGTATATGTATTTGAGGATAATTTTTAAATTTATGATTTAAGATAAAAGATATTTAAGATAAAAATAAGTGTTTATATAAATGTCTATATTAAAGATAATATTGCAAGTAAGTTTGCATCAAATGGTTAAATGTTTAAGGATTAAAAAGTAGATTCAGCCATTTTTTCTTGCACTGGTTAATATTGTTTTAATATAAGGATGTGCATTGTGCTTTGTTGGTAGAATCTGACAATTTCAGAATTTTGTGTATGTTTGTCAAGATATGAACATAGATTAACTGTATTTTTGAATTGGCTCTAAATGTCTAAAGGTTGGGTGTTTTCTGGTTTTGCTATCTAATCTGAACTGAGGCATATCATTAATTTTTTTTTATTTTGTTGCATTGTCTATAAAACATGGATTCTTATATTTGCCCAATCTATCTTGTCACACTTTTAAAAACAGAAGATCTCGATCAGCTGAGTATTTCACAGTGTCACAGTGGAGCACCAAAAGCTAGGATGTAAGTTATTTATACTATGACTTTAGCACAGTGAAGTTTATTAGGCCTCTTGTTTTCTTTTAATGAGAGAGACATTCCTTTCCCTGCATGTGGCAGCATGGAAAAAAATGGCATCATACTTGTTTGTGAAATACATTACCCTCAATAAAGAGAATAACTACACAATGTAGATAAATGTTTATACATTACTTTTTTTTGCACAACTGTTTATACCACTAATTCTCTAATGATCCATACTCGGGTAGAGCAAGGTTTCTAATACAGGGAAACATACTAAAGGAGGAGTCATGGCTGCCTGGAATCAAAACAGATACCTGTTTATTAGCAGTGAGCTTGTGAGGAATTCAAATAATGCCATGGACTCTGTTTTCTTATCTGTGGATGAACCTATTTGCCCACTTTCGTAGGATTATCAGACAGGTCAAAATTAAATAATGTATGCAGAATTGTTCTATGAAGTGCTCTACGAATGCACAATTTGTTTTTAATTCACCTTGAAATACTTTGTAAACTGCACACAAATATGTTTCGTTCACATTGGTAGCTATAAAGCCACCCACCTCTGATAAGATTTGAATACATCTTGCTTTTAAACCTCACCATAATTTATAACCAAAGAAAAATAAGTGCCATTTAGAGTGATGAAATACTATATCCTAAATTCTACTTATAAATAATCATGTACCTATTTTTATAATTGTATTACTGAATCACAATTTTATGATGTGGACCAGACTCATCCATCTATGCCCACCTTCTAAATTACCTAGTACAACATCAAGACAGCTTTTCATTGTCAGTTCAATTATACAATGGTTTTGTTATTAGTTCAATGTTCAACAGTTCAGTATCTGTACTGAATGAAATTCATGTGAATGTGAAGGTCAGGAAACGATGCCTAGGCAATAAACTAAGGAACAGTCCATCAAGAGATGAAGGAATCACTGTGAAATAGCTGACAGAACAGCGTCTCTCAATGTAGAAGGAAAAATGTCATTTCGAATGCCATAACTAGATGGCTTCAGTTTGGTACTGACATCTTTGCTGTGGCTTATTGCTATAGAATGGGGGATATTTGGCACAGTGATTTCAAAACCCCACTCTACTTATAAATCAAAGGTATCAGAGGACCCAAGTTCCAAACAGAGCTCTACCATTTCTTAGCAATGCCACTGGTTTCTTTGCAAGTGCACAACTCATAAGAAGGTAACCTCTTTCCCTACACAGCCCAACCCTTTGACATCATCTCCCCACCTTTTCATAGTATTTGACCTCGTAGTCCAATATGATCCCATTAGGGTGTTCAGGCTCCTGCCAGGATAAAGAGATGCTGTTTCTGGATGTTCGATCCTTCTTAATTGTCATGATAGGTGATGGAGCTGTAAAGAAAATGGGAAGGGATGGGGGAGGACACAAATCAATCCAATTGGGAAGGGCGGTAAGGAAGAGCAGAACGAGAAGGGAACAAGCAAATGCAAGCTATCATTGCTCTAATCTTTGGCAAGAAAGCACTATCTCCATTTCAAAGGCTCTGGAGTATTAATCTGGCCCCATATCAAGCCTCAGCAGCTGGATTATAGCCTTGGTACATACAGGCCTATGGAAAATGAGCTGAGATTTTCAGCTGCTGGTGGACTAGTGGCAAGTGAGCAGATGTTTTCAATCTGCTACTATAATGTAAGCAATGAAATATATTTGATATATTAAAAAAGAACAAAAAATCAGGGCTACCTATTTGTTATAATGTTGCAAAGTTATTAATGCCAGATTCTTCAGCTCATTGATAACATTTTCATATGCAACTCTTTAAGAGGACTGGAATCCATTACGCACCAGGAGTCCCTTGGTATCTATAGATAATAATAATATTTACTGTATTGTAAAATACACAGGGTTTAGAACATATTATAGTAGGTCTTGACTTCTAACCAAATCTCTCATGAATAAAAATATCAGGAAACAACAATCTTCTGCTGTTACATTTTTATTTCTTAAAATATATATATTTAATAAAAATACCAAAGAACCGAATACACTTCGTGTCACAAATCTTGGGACATATTTTGAGGTGTCTTATTGGGTGTTGACTCTGTATTTGTTATGTTTTGCTATGCATTATCTAAAGTACAGAATATGAATAAAAATCATCTGTTTGGATCAGATATCATACGGTTACCTTCATTTCTAATGGAAGATTAAATATATTTTAAGTGATATCCTCCTTAAGTCCTTCCATTAAAAAAAATGCGTACTATCCCTCAGTGCACTTCTGGTTTCGGATCTCAACCCTGGTACACTGGCCAACTGAAATATCTCACTGTGGGGTTCAGCAGCATTCTGCCCTAATAGAATGCGGCAAAAGAAATTGCAAACATGAAACAATACAAAAATCAAGAATTATCAAGTACATTAACTGTTGAATTGTTTTCACTGCTAAAGGACCTATTTTCTTACAGATTTTTCTCAATCAAGAAGCATTAGAACGCTATGTATTTGTATTCCCCAAAATAGCCAGCATTGGAAGATTCCTATTTGTGGATTTGATGTTTCTGTGATTGTCCCATGCTGATGTTTGCATCTAACCTCTTAAATTGTTCCTGTCTGTAAATGCCTTTCATTTGTATTCCTTACTTAAAATAGAGCTTTTGCTAAGCTTGCCTCGTGACACTGTATTAGAAAGGGTAAATCTAAATGAAAAATCCGCTTCAATAAATTCCCCATTCTCCTATTTCTATTATTTGTAAGATCTTCTGAACTCTTTTGTAATTAAAGCTTCATTCATTTAATGGCCTGGAAATGATAATTTAATCTTTTGCCAAGGAAAAATGTAGCTGTTGCTTTTCTGATGGGAAAGTAAATATATTTTCTTATCCATATTTTGTTCCCATTAGCAATTAACATCCTTTCATGTAACTTAACATCATTTACCTTTCATATTCAATTTTTGTCTATTCAATATTATTGTTTTATTTCTTGGATTGGCCTCACAGCACCCTCACCCCTCCAACCTGTACTGGTTTCCTGCTCTTGAATTGATTCTTAGCAAAGGATAATTTATTTTGGTTATATTTCATTAAAATTTTATAAATGTATTCAATGTTTCTAAATACATCATTCAGTTATAAATAAACAAAAATATGTTAATTTTTGAGAATTATTTTCTTTTACTTTAACCTTTATATTTAAAAAAAACAAAACAACAATTCATTAATTGTTAATAGAAAAGTTGTAGCCCTAATGTCCTGGGAAATAAATACTGTTTTGTACAAAATGAAGAAATTCCATTCATTTTTGTTCTGAAATAAATCCATTAATGGAATAACTTTTAATATATACTTACAGAGCATTTCAAAGATTCTTGATGTTGGAACACTTTCTTAGTAAACCCATGGAGACCCTACATTCATTCATTCCATATCACCATGAAACTGGTTTATTTTTCCTAACAATTAAAATACAGTTTTCAGAGAAGTTTTGAAAATTACCATGTATGGCATCTCTCCTTAAAAAAACAAAAACAAAACAACACAAAACGAAAACAAAACAAAAACAAAAAATGAGAGAGAAAATAATTCATTTCAAAGAACAATCGTGAGGAAGGCTGTATTAACTTTTTAATGAAAGCTTTGCAGGCTGCTTGGGATCTGCCCAACGTTTACTGCTTCTGCACTGAGCAAGACTTTATAACTGCTGAAATTCTTCAAAGATCTTTGAGCAAGCTGCAGGGCCCTGTTCGACTGTAATAAATAGTCTTTTGTAATTCCACACTTACTTAAGTAGAGGCAATTGCTCGGAGCTTGTGCCTTCTCTAAGTTAAATGAACCTCTTCTGATTGCTGCTTTTAGGCCCCTGTTAAGTCATTTGTTCTGCTCTTTTAGTGCACGCCTCTTGTGTTGGCTACATTTCAGCAGTGTCAGCCCTGTGCACCAGCTGGGATCCTGTCACATTTAGGTAATGCTCATCAATATTTTAATATTCATAAATAATTAACAGAAATTGTTTTTCTCTCTCCTAATAAATAATTTTAAGACATAATAAAACATACTGCAGGAAGAGATGAATTCCGTGGGCATTACACTGTATCAGTGCTCTTTAAAAGATTTTCTAGAACACTCTGAATTCATGTCTTGAAGTATAATTTATCCACACTTCCTTAAGTGCTCACAGAATTTGTAATATTAATGAGAAACAGTGATATGGATTACATCTCTTTAAGTTAGTTTCCAGGTATTAAAGGGTGATTTGTTCAAAGTGCTAGTTTCCAAAATCCATACAAATCCTTTAAATTTATTATATTTTGTATTTAAGAGAACACGGTATTGCATATATATCATAAAATAGATTTGATTTTTTGGTCTTCATTTCCTTTTTTTTTAACTTTGATTTGAAAGAATGGCAGGTAATAGTTACATGGAATGAAAAAAAAATCTAGGGGAGCCTGGGTGACTCAATCCGTTGTCTTACTCTTGATTTCAGCTCAGGACATGATCTCACAGTTCCTGAGACTGAGCTCCACATCAGGTTCTGTGCTGACAGCACAGAGCCTGCTAGAAATTCTCTCTCTCCCTCTTTCTCTGCCCTTTGCCCGCTGGTGCACATTTGAGAGTTTACTCTCTCTCCCTTTCTCTCTCAAAATAAATAAATAAATTAAAAAAATATATATATATGTATATATCTATATATCGATATATATATCTATATATATATCTATGTATATATCTACATATAGATATATATATCCTAAAACTAGAAAAATGCTCTCACCTAGAGTGAGAAGTTACATAGGAGAAGGAGACACAGCTTTTTCCCAGCAAAATGTGGGTCCTATAAGCTAAAACAGCAATTACTGGTCAACACCCCAATAGCCCAAGATTAAGAGTTTTAATCTGGTGCCTCTTTTATATATACTAAATGACACATTACTAAAATGACTATCTTATTAAGAGAAAGAAGTTGATGACAAAATAGGCTGCTATGAAACTGGTCCAGGCTTTTATGCAGATTAGTAAATGCAGAGTTATACAGGGAAAAAAATATGAAAAAGGGGTAACAGGAAAAATTAAAACAGTAAGAAGAAAATAATTTTTAGTAAGTTGACCCTCTTTCAAATAATGTCTTGGTGTATAAAATACATTTTGGTTATATTGGTATTTGAGAGGGAACAATTATTTGATCTTCGCTTTTGCTGTTCTGGGTACAACCGGATATACATGTCCTCTGGAAAATGAAGAATGGAGACATGATACACTTATAAAGTGAAATGTATTATATTTTAACTGAAATGTTCCCTAAAAGAATACACATACAAGAAAAAAGGGTTGGGAGGGAAAGAGAGGCTCAGGAATCACACAGTTAATCATCTTCCACGAAGCCTTCCTATACTTATATTACACCACTGAAAAATTATGACCCTTCAACGTACTACAAAAATTCTGTGGTGTCACAGCTGACTTGCTCAAGGCTCTTTCAATTAATTCTTTAAAAATTTTCTTTGGTTGGGGCATCTGGGTGGCTCAGTCGGTTAAGGGGCTGACTTCGCTTAGGTCACGATCTCGCGGTTCGTGGGTTCGAGCCCCGTGTTGGGCTGTGTGCTGACAGCTCAGAGCCTGGAGCCTGCTTTGGATTCTGTGTCTCCCTCTCTCTCTCTGCCCCTCCCCCACTCGCACTCATGCGAGTCTCTCTCTCTCTCTCAAAAATAAATAAACATTGAAAAAAAATTAAAAATTTTCTTTGGTCATTACATAGACCTATACCGATATTTTCACCTTATGTTATCTTGTAATATGTGTTTTGTAAAATCTGCTATCAAATGGTTTCAATTTCTATTCTGGGGAGACATCACTTCCTGGGAGCCAAGGATTGAATGTACACTGGGTGTTTACTTGCCTAGTTCCAGACCACTGCAATTGGTAGCCTCTTGAATCAGAAACATGTAATGGGTAGTCCAGAGGACAGTGACATAAGAGAAGTATAACCCTAAATAGTTGATAATTGAACCCCAGTTATTTATTTATAAAGGAAAGGCAATATTTTCTCTCATTGCCAGTGTAACCTGAGCCACTGACTGCATCTAATGAAATAATCAAAAAAACAAATTTCAGTGAAGAAGCAGAAAATGTGGGCTAAAGAGGTTTCCAGGTAAAGAGATTGGCTTAGAGATGGGGCTTGTATGGTTTACAATTTGTATTTGAATTACACATGATATACTTACACGCCAAATCTACTGACAGACATGGAAGAGATTCATTATTTTAGCTGTGGTATATTCAAGCTACGTTTACTATTATTCTGCAGCTAAAATATGACCCATCCTTAGAATCAGGAAGTCAAAACTTCAAAATTCAACTCCTAAAGGATCTGGTTTGGTGTGTTTGTTTTTATTGGGACTTTCCTCCTTCTGGGTTTGGGAATTTCTAATGAACCTCTGAGGTATCTGTGGTTTAGAGATTGGACCAGTTAAAGTAATAACAAAGAGGGCTCAGTATTTCTTTTCTAAGTGAGCCAAAGCTTTTTAAAATTATCTCCATGGGAAAATATTTTGCAGTAAATGGTTGAAAGATTTTTACTTTGAATCAGACATGCCTTTCAAAGCATTACTCCCTTATATTTTTGTACCATTCATTACAATGCCCACTTAAGAACATTTCCTTCTTGGTTTTTAGGAAGTGAACCCTTCTATTAAATCCAGAAACACTCTTGGGTTTGAATTAGCATAATCATTCATAGTTTAATGTTCTCCATCTCACCACCCCAATCCTGATTTCCTCAACCTGTTGCTGTCCGGAATTTCCTGTTTGGGTCTCAGGACTCACTATCTTTACAGACTAACCAGTTTGAATTTCAAAGTTAAACTTCTTTATATATTCTCCCTCACCAACAACCCTGCAAGCCAACAGCTTCAAAATCTGAAAGCTGACGGCTTTTCTTTATTCAATTCTACTTTTCCATCCCTGTTTCAGTTCAAACTCTTGTCGTTTTTCACCTGCATTGGATTCTATAGTTTTCATCTCAATTTTTCCAGAAATGCAACTTTCTCACCTTTTGATGACTTATCATTTTATAAAGTAAATGAAACATTAACCTTGCCCTCTTTCAAAATTTCATAATTTCAAATCAGTCTTTTCTAAGCTTATTAACTAAATATAAGAAATGAAATAAAGGTCTAAGAATCTAGTTTTAAGAAGTTTGTATTAGAAAATTCTTAAGATCGCACATTTGGGAAATTCTGAACTACAATGAGAGATATCTTTTTTTTTTTTCAACGTTTATTTATTTTTGGGACAGAGAGAGACAGAGCATGAACGGGGGAGGGGCAGAGAGAGAGGGAGACACAGAATCGGAAACAGGCTCCAGGCCCTGAGCCATCAGCCCAGAGCCTGACGCGGGGCTCGAACTCCGGGACCGCGAGATCTTGACCTGGCTGAAGTCGGACGCTTAACCGACTGCGCCACCCAGGCGCCCCTACAATGAGAGATATCAATTGAAATTCATTACATAATTATTTAAGATTCTTCATAAGACGGCAACACCCATACCAGCTTTATTATTATTGCTCTCCTTTCAAACTAAAACTCTGAAGATGATTCCTTCGGTCATCTGTCCACAGTGTGCTGCTACATTAGCTGTCTGGAACACTCAATCTTTTCCTTTTCCATGTGAAAATGCTCTTGTATTTATAATCCTTAGAAATCCATGGCTAATAGAATTCTCCCATGAAACCCTTCCTGAGTCCCTTAGGCGATATTAAGCAGCTTCTTCCTCTGTTCTGATGTACAGAATAGTTGTTCATTCTCTTATTGTTCAGCCTACTGCATTAGGTTGTAATTGCATAATTTGCTTACCAATATGTCTTCGCACTACATTATAAGCCCCTCAGCATCTTCAGTGCCTAATGTCATGACAACCTTGTATAAAACTAGCTATGCAGCTTGGTTAGCTTTGCAGTAAACTATACAATATATTTTGTGGTTATTTCCTTTCAAAGATAAATTCCATTTAGCTCTTGATGTTAAAATAATAAAATTCAAACCAAAATAAAAACCATAATATGTTTAGCAGAGATACCCTTATCTATAAAATCATGTCATTAATTGTCTATAGTAAAGAGAAAAGTAATTTCTATGGTTTAAATTCTGACATTATCTACTAGGGATAGCATCAGAATCCATCGGTTAAGGGCTCAGTCCCACAAGATTGTCACCCATTTAGATACCAATTGCAAGTAGTAGGTTCCCAGATTACGCAAAATTTCGGTTTGACTTGGCTACAAATCAAAGGTTCCCATGACCTCCTCCTCCCCTTTGATTTATTTGCTAAAATGGCTCACAGCCCTCAGGAAAATACTTACATTTATCAATCCATTAAATAACATAAAGAGATATCCAAGACAAGGTCAGGGAGGGTCCCAAGCACAGGAACTTCTCTCCTGGTGGGGTTCGGGTGTGTCACCTCCCGGTACATGGACGCGCTTATAGACCTGGAAGCTCTCCACACCCCATACTATTGGGATTTTTACAGAGGCTTCGTCATGTAGGCATGATCAAGCTTAACTCCATGTTCAGCCCTTCTCCCTTCTCAAGAGTAAGGGTGGCAGGGCTGAAGATTCCAAGCTTCTAATCGTGGCTTGGTCTTTCCACTGACCAGTCCTCATCCAGGAGCCATCCAGAAAACTCACCCAGAGTTACCTCATTAGAACAACAGACACACCTCTGACCCGGGAAATTACAAGAGATTCAGGAGTCCTGTGTCGGCAACTGATGTCAAAGACCAAGTACTAGAACAAAAAATGCTCCTATTGCTCTATCACTTAGAAAACTACAAGAGTTTGGGGAACCTGGGTGGCTCAGTTGGTTGAGTGTCTGACTCTTTGTTTTGGCTCAGGTCATGATCTCACTGTTCATGAGATTGAGCCCCATATCTGATTCTGTGCTAACAGTGGGGAACCTGCTTGGGATTCTCTCTCTCTCTCTCTCCCTCTCTCTCTCTCTGCCCCTCCCCTGTTTGTAGTCTCTCTCTCTCTCTCTCTCTCTCTCTCAAAATAAAGAAATATTACATTAAAAAAAAGAAAATTACAAGAGTTTTAGGAGCTCTGTGCCTGGAACTGGGGACAGAGACCAATATATATTTTCTGTTATCTCACATATGTGATATGGCTTTGAAAATATATGGAAGGTAAACCACGGGTTTCTAAAAATAATGTTGCAATATGAAAGAGGTTAATATTGATAAGTAGCTATTTTAAAAACTCTTATTGTTCACTTGGAGTTGACTAATGTCTAAAATAAAGAATCATGTAGGTAGGAAATAACAGAAATTAGAGCAAATAAAAGTTTTTTCTTAACTATTTGTCTTTGAAAAGTGCAGCATACTAGCAAACTTATCATAAAAATACTGAGATTCCTGAAGAGGTTCTATGTATCTACAACATCATTGTATTTTAGACAAAAATAAAATATGTTCCTTAGATTTGCTGAGATGTTCTACAATATTCTTTTCTCTTTAGGTCTTTTGGAGGGCCATGCATACTTTCAAAGTTTCTACAGTTTCAGATTCTAGTGAGCCCTATCCAAAGACATCATGCTTTGATATACAAGGCAATGATATTGATAGTTGGTTCTTCATCTAAACATTTGTGTGTGTGTGTATATGTGTGTGTATTTGTATGTGTGAGTTTTAACCTAATGTTCTTTCTTACACAGATGATATAGTGCTCCTGGAAGGTCTGGTTGTGTTTCACTCTTTATGTGAGACAAATGAAATTCACCTAAATCTGGGGTGTTCTTCTTTTTCTTCACAAATTACACATGAAACATAAAGTACTTTCAAAATTCCTAGATAGGCATTTGGCTATGCACACATTATTTTGAAATACACAATGTTCTCTATTTCTGAAAATATTTGCTTTACAATTTTAGCTATTTTCCTAGGTCTAAACTTAGAAAAATGTATTCCAGAGATAATATAAGTAATCTACATGGAAAGGATAGAATCTTCCCTCCCAGACAGCCAAAAGTTGTTTGAGGAATTAATTCCTCATTTCATATCTCAATATCTTAAGGTTTCTCAATATCTTAAAATTTCCAGAAGCTATATCTTGACTTTGTGAGTCTTAATATCTAAATCCTGATTATTTGTTAAAAGTTGTCCTTTAGGTGTTTTCCTAGTTATATATTTAGAAAAGTTGCTTTGATGGGATTTTAATATCCCAAGTTCCCAACCAATGTAGATTACTTTCAACAATATCCCCTGCATGTTGTCCTAATTGAGTGGTATCCACAAAATAAAGAGAATAGAGTACAAGCTTCAAAATTCAAGTCAGTAATCAAAATAAATAACTAAATATGAACCCTTGGGCAAAATCAGATAATATCTCATACAACTTTTTAGTTCAGACAAGGCCATTTTAGTATAGACTGATTAGAGCAAATAGACTGGCTAATGGAAATATGGTGGTGGGAAAAGGATTATGGTGCAAAGTCAAGCCCAGGTGAATGAAGAACCAAGTTTAGATTATAACTAAGCTAACCACATTGTGAGTTTTTGCTTGTTTGTTTCTTTTAAAGGGCTGCTGAGGTAATAGGTCTGTTCTGACTCACAGTCACTCAGGGGTACAGCTGCTACATTGCAGCACAGGACAGATGGAACTGCTCTGGACCTTGGTGGCACCCTCTGTCGAGCCTGTGACACAGAGCTTGCTGCTTTCTAATTTACTGCAGGAGTGGAGAGGTACAACTTAAATACATTGTGAGTACAGGAGGGGACTGACATTTATGCTGGTTCCATTTTACATATAATGGTAAGAAATATAATCAAAAAGATTACCCTCTTGAGCTATTTGGTTTATGTGCTCAATCAAGACAGAAATGGGGAGAAAAATTTATGTTATATAATTTTCAGATATCATATAGTTTTATAGTTTATAGTTTTATATTTATTTATAGTTTTTATATTTATTTATAATTTTATATTTATCATCATAATACACAAAATATATACTAGAGTTGTAGTAAACAAGACAAAATATATACTGGCCTTAAATAAATTAAACTTTTTTGTTGGCAAACTAACTGTAGACAGACAGAAAAGTCACTGATAGAAATACACTATATTTTGAGTGAGGTAGATATCTTTGTCAAAAGTCATTGAATTTTACACTTATAATTAATATGATTCGCTATATATAAATGTTGCTTCAATTTAAAAAGAGGCAAAAATAGAATTTTTTACTCAGATCTTACGACGTCACTGTATTAACCATCTCTTCTTATTTTCTGTGTTCCTGATGCTCTGGCATCTGAAGCCTTGCTGACTGGGATAGACTGCCTCTCCCAAGGCCAGCCAATTCCTAGGAATAGCAAAGACTGACCAAGGAGGGTGTTTTTCATATGCAAACTAATAAATCCAGACCCTTCTCTATCTAGATTTATACCCCAGGAGGCAATATGTCTCTGCCATAATCATCCCACGACCAGGTACCAGACAGCTAGGGAGTCCCTATACCTCAAAGTCCACTGAAATTGTTCAAACTAGCCAATCCTAGGTCTACTTATCTTGCCTCGCCTTTCCTACAGAAACCACAATAAAGGCTCTTGCCCATGGTCCCCCCTCCTGACCTACCCAGCCATTTCTCTGTGTGACCCTCTATGGTGTGGCATTCTCCCCCTCCCCTGAGAAGTGTGAGGAACAAACTATCTACTTCATAACAATCATCTCCTACCTGATCTGTTGGTCTCACTATACCTGAATAATAATAAACACGATATTTTCAGAAAATTATAGTAGTGGAATATTGTCTAGAAGTTATTTGAAGCAAGTAAAAGACCTCTTCTTGACAGCACTATGAGCTATCTAAGGAAATACCTGGCATGCACACCGTCTTCTTGTAATTTTGTTTTTGTGTCATTCCAACAAATCCAGAGATTTCCATGATGCACTGTCTTTGATGTCCAACCAACTAAGGTTTAAAACCAGCCTACAGTAGTTTTAATAGTACAGAGTTTTAACATTTTATGCTATTTAAGGAAGAGATCCTTCTGTACTTAGAGGCTTGCTATCTGCTGGGCTCCTGGGTCTCTGCTCATCAGCTCCATGGTTTTAGCCACATCACATCGTTAGACACTAGACACTAAATCATAAGCTAATGCTCTTACCTGGACCTACTCCTACGTGGCATACTTGAGGCCCAAGGTAAACCCTTTTGTTCTGTTTACTGGATCCCTCCTTTATACAAGTAAGAAAATAAAAGAAAAAGGAGAACATGATCCCTAGTCGTGTCAGTCCAGAATTCTTCAAGGGTTCACTTTTAAACCCTTGTTGTGTAGGGTCAGTTGGGGTCTCTGTCACAAGTAATAAATAGCTAACTTTAATTGAGGCACCAATATTTGAAACACACACACACACACACACACACACACACACACACATGCTTTCATGAATTTGCTGAATTCAAGCGTGGCCCTATAATAACTTACTTTCACTCACAAACATTCTTGGGTGAGAAATTGATTTACTCCTGAAGGAATGACAACTGTCCTTATAAGTATCACATGCATGAGTGAGCAACCATTATTTCTCACTGTTGTATGAATCATGAATTTTTATAGTGCATTATCCCTCCATAAATGTACACCATAGAAGTATATGTTATATCTAGATATTATCGATTCTGTGTGTGGAAGCAGAAAAAAATGTTGAGAAATTCTGCTTCGTGTATGGCTTATGAAGGCCGGGCCCCTATGGCTTGTATATGTCCAGCGATTCTACCCTGAATGCAGCAGAGACTAACTGAAGCAGGGAGGGAAGTCCTCTTTAGGAATCATGGAGGTTGATCTCTTCCTTTAGGGAGGTAAAAGCCCAAACCTCCCATACCAGAAAATCTGCAAAGGCTGGTCCAACATTCAAAATCAGATTTTCAAAATTAATTCAGACCTATCCAATTTACTTACATACAGAAATACTCATTGGATTGAAAAAAAAAGGGGGGAGGGACCAAGGGAGTATTCCAGGAAGGAAGATTTTTGGTGAGTAACTATATAGAATATTTGATTACCATAAAATCATCTTCCTGAGCAGTCCTACTATTTTTTTAATGTTTATTTTTGAGAGAGAGGAAGAGAGTGCAGGTGGAGAGGGACAGAGAGAGATCTGAAGTAGGCTCAGGGCTGACAGCAGAGAGCCAGATGAGGGGTTCCATCTCACCAACCATGAGATCATGACCTGAACCAAAGTTGGATGCTTGCTTAACTGACTGAGCTACCCAGGTGCCCCTGAGCAGACCTACTTCTATATTACCTTGATGCTAGTGACTTATTTATGATATAATTATACTGTTGAAGAAAAAACAGTCTTTATTTGTTAATTTGAAAGAAATCACCTGAATATTTTTAAGTAAAATAGGAAAGAGTCAAATGCATTTGACAATTACATGAATCCTCATATGCACTCCACATCTCTTCAAATTATGCATCCCAAACCCATTATCCAATTTCAATTAAAATTTAACAAATTAAGTAGTAAAAAAGAGGTTGTGTTTATTAATTTTTTGTAGTCTAGCTGTCTGAAGGATGCAGGTGGGAAGTATGCTAATTCGGCTACGTTTGCATATTTATACAAACAAAATCCACACCAGCAGAGACTTACAGATTTCTAAAAGCAATCATGCCTGAAAAATTTCTATTTGGCTGTAACATTTGCATTGTTCATGCTTGCATTTAGTAATACTTCCCAAACTCTTTTTGTCCCAAATTCCCTTTCTCTACCTCATATCACTTGATTAAGAAATGCAAACATTTAATTGCAATAAATAACATTTTATTCCCCACAAACAGATTCTAAAAAAATATAAGCAGAAAACAAAGGGGAAATTGCAGAGGCAGACTACCTGCTGCTTAATTTCCATGATGCCTGTGGTTTGACCTCTTTAGCTCCAGGAACAAGATTAATTTATCTAAAGAATTTTTGTCAAATACCTTTTGAGCTAGCATGAGTTTTGGAAGAATTCTAATTCTCAAGTCCATCCAAATAAGGAAAATGCATCAATACATATTTTTGCAATTATGTAAACTCCACATGAATGACCTTAGAATTTTAAGGACTACAGCAAATTAATTTTCACATGCAACATAAAAATTGTAGCTTATTCGAAAAAAAAGAGATTTAAGTTGTTCCATTTTTGGATTGCATAAGTAAAGCTAAAAAGAAAATTATGTGGATACCAAAATAGTAATACTTGTTAAGTATTTGGCTTTCATTTTAATGTGTGTAGTTAGTTTCCTGCATTTCCAATTCCCAATAGCTAACAGTCTTTAGTCTACACAGAGCAAGAGTTCTTAGACAGAGCTGTGTAAACTTCAGTTTGCACAGGAAGACAGTATATTTTACCTAAAGTGTGGAAAAATTCTAAACATTCATTCCCAAGCTTGTGAACTAAACTCAAGTCACTTTGTGTTGTTTTATTTGTGAAAAACTAAATTCAACATAAAGACTCTTAAATTAGAATTTCTATTAAAAAAAAAGCTTCAAAGGCAGTGATAATTTCATCATTTACTTATTAGGGGGTTAAAAGTATCCTAAAACTGATGTATGGCAATGGTTGCATCAGTCAGAAGAGTTTCTAAATATTATTGAATTGTACACTTGAAATGGGCAAATTTCATGAGACATAAAACACACTCCAATAAAGTTACACATATATAAAAGAATAGGCATATATATATACATATATACACATATATGTACATATGTACATATGTACATATATACATATATGTGAATAATAGTAGTATACATCGTTACTGATATTGAGAAGTGGTTACACTAATTGTATGGCTTTGAATAATTTTAAACATTTTTCTACTGTGTTCCAAATATTATTTTTTTCTAATTTTCAGGCTTGTTTGTTGAAAAAAAAAAGGACACATCTGTGTGAAACCATTATATAGGCATTATTACTTGTTACAGACTTGGTCTGTCAGATTCCTTCTGGAATTGAAAAAACAATAAGCCAAGAATCATTACTATTCACATTGCTCAGTCTGTGGTTTAACTTTAGAAACATGCTTTTCAAGTTAAATTTCCTTCAAAATGCACCTAGCTAGAAAAAAATAAGGGAAAAATGCTAGAGGCAAAGCAAACTTGAGGTTTGGGATGTCTGGCAGTCCATTCTCCAAACACAACTGGGTTTTTCTATCCCACTTACAATCTAGGGGGCTCACAGTTGGTTTTCATACATGCATTTATGGATCTATGTATCTATCTTACTTTCCTGGATGGTTAACATGTGGTACTTTCATTTTTTTGTTAACCTTGGGAATAAATGACTGTCAATTTGATTTGAGGCTATAATGGTTTGGTTTAATACTCTGAAAGGGGATCCTGAAACAAGAGTTCTGTAAGACCAGATATTGGGTCTTACACAATGTATAAAATTTGCAAATGAGTACATGTGGAATGAATATTCCACTACGTTTGTGTTCCATGCTAAGCATCCAAATGCATAGCCAATTACACATAATCAATATAATGCCCGTGTTCTTCTCATTTAGGAATTAGAAAAAAAAATGTATGCAAACACATTGGCAAGTTTTTTTGGTAATTCACCACGAGCTTCTGGTGAAATGGTGGATCATGAAATCAGGCCAGACCAGAAAAAAATCAACCCAAAGAAAACAAGCTTGAACAACAGCAAACCTATGTCTTTGTTCTAAAACCTGTATCAATTAAGCTTTGTAATAAGAGATGTGACTACAAAAACTACAGACGCAAAAGGCAAATTTAGAGAAAAATTTTCCAACACATTCCATGAAGTCAGCAGGGTTTCACAAGAAAACAATCAAGCGATTGTAGGAAGAAAACATGCAACCAAAGAATTTATTCAGTTAACATCTATAATTCAACAAAATAACATATGTTCAAAGTCACTTTTTGAAGATAAATTAAAAGGTCCTTATGGACTACAAATTGCTAACTACCAATGTTCATTTAAGGAAAATGCAAGTAATATTGATGACTAACTATCCCAAGAGTGCCAGTTGCAAAACTAGCTTCTGAATACTTAGTGTTGACTTTGCTGGTATCTTTGAAACCTTAAATCAACACATGTTTAATCCAAATATAGGTGCAAGATACGTAATATAGAGGAAACTTTATATTTTTAATTATCAAAATGAATATAAAATTATAAAAAACTATGATGAGTCCAAATATTTTATGAGATTTGAACACAAATTCTTTAAACTATATGAATCATCAGAAATCCAATACCAGTGAAAAATTATAGACCCATAGTTGATATTTACAAAAAGAACACTGATGAAATATAAAATCTGAATGCAATAATCTTTTTTAAAAAATTTTTTTAACATTTATTTACTTTTGAGGGACACAGAGAGACAGACCACAAGTGGGGGGCAGGGGGGCAGAGATAGAGAGGGAGACACAGAATGCAAAGAAGGTCCCAGGCTCTGAGCTGTCAGCATAGAGCTCGATGCGGGATTTGAACCCACAAACCGTGAGATCATGACCTGAGCTGATATCAGACACTTAACCAACTGAGCCACCTAGGCACCCCATTGAATGCAATAATCCTAAAAGTTCTACACAGAAACACATATTTATACACTACGTAATATATTTAAAATATATAACATATCAACTATCACAAATATATATGTACCATTTATATAGGTATCTTATCTGCAGTTTTGCTTTCCGTGGTTTTAGCTACCTGTGGTCACCCATAGTCCAGTGACAGATGATCCTCCTGACTTATCATTAGAACGTCAGTAATACCCTAATGCTATGTCACAACACCTATGTCATTTACCTCACTTCCTCTCATGACATAGGCATTTTATCATCTCACATCATCATCATAAGAAGGGTGAGTACAGGAGCTCCTGGGTGTCTCAGTCAGTAGGTCATGATTTCCTGGTTTGCAAGGGTGAGCCCCATGTCAGGCTCTGAGCTGACAGCATGGAGCCTGCTTGGGATTTTCTCTATCTGCCCCAGCCTTGATATCAATCTCTCTCTCTTTCAAAATAAATAAACTTAAAAACAAACAAAAAGAGTGGGGAGTATAGTACAAAAAGGAATTTTGAGGGAGAGAAAGATAGGAAAAGACACATTCACATATTTTTTATTATGTTGTAATTGTTCAATTTTATTTTTAGTTATTGTTAATCTCTTACTGTGCCTAATAATAAATTAAACTTTAGCACAGGTATGTATGCATTGGAAAAAATAGTATATATAGGGTTTGTTATTGTCTGTGGCTTCAGGCATCCCCTGGGGGTTTGGAATGTATCTCCCACAGATAAAGGGGCATTATTGTATACATTTACATGTATATCCACATATATATGTATATCATGTATATATACATATGCATTTATATGTATATGTGGATATACATGTATATCATGTATATATACATTTCCTATGTAATGCTAAATTGCTGATCAATTTTTTATGTTAAACTCACACATTCTTTTATTTAATTCTGAAAGCTATTTTAAAAAATGAGAATTATTTTTTCTGATTCCACAAAAAGGAAACCTTGAATTAAAAATATTAAGAAACAAGGGGCGCCTAGGTGGCTCAGTCAGTTAAGCATCTGACTTTGGTTCAGGTCATGAGCTTGTGGTTCGTGACTTCAAGCCCCGCATTAGGCTCTGTGCTGACAGCTCAGACATTAGGAATTTTTAGCTTGCTTCAGATTCTGTGTCTCCCTCTCTCTCTGCCCCTCCTCCATTCACGCTTTCTCTCTCTCTAAATAAACAACAACAAAAAACTATTAAGAAACTCAGCTAAAACAACAGTTAGCAAATGGTGGTACTCCCCTTATTTTCACATACTTCTCTAATTTGAGTCCCTCCATTCATACCTACCAATATCCTTTGCAATATAAATAATGAGATAATTTCTGTTTCTATTTTACAGAAGAGAAAAAAAATGGTCATTTTTTTTTAAAGAAAAACAGTTAATAACTACCATTAACCCCATATTCTTCTTTCCTACTACTCTGAATAATACTAAAGAAGTATTGTAGTCCTCTGGAAAGACACTTAAGACAATATAATTTGTATTTCATTTAATAAAGCAATAATCCTAACTAGTCTTAAAGCTCTCCTTATTATTGTTCTGAGGCACTTTCTAAATTAATAATGTAAAGAATATCTCTTTAAATGTTCCCTTTTGTGTATCTTTGATTAATTCCTTAGTAAAAAATATCAAAGAAAATACCATAAAATTATTTCTTTCCCAGAGAATTTGTGTATCTGTTACATGCCAGGCACTGTGGAAGGTACAATGGTTTAAACAATGTAAAAAGCAGATGGAGCCTGCCTTTATAGAGATTGAAAACACTCTCATCACTAGAGTTGGATTTCTTTACAAATTACTGATACCCCATGTTCCCTTAAATGCATATGGAACTTATTTACCTCAGTTAAACACTAACTGGTTTGAAGTACTCCAACCCATCCGGGATACCTAATGTGTATTTTGTTGGTGTCCGAATAATATCCCTTTGGAATTTACAAACGTAGGGTAACTTTTCTATTTCAAGCTGCCAGCACTTACTCTACTTGGGAGGGCTTCCTCTGAGCATCAGAGTCAGTTCTGCCAAACACTTCAGGCTGGAAGTTTTAAGAATTAGTACTCCTTCAATTACATCTCATCCTTGGAACAGCTTTCAGTCAAGGACTGACAGGGAGTTAATGTGTAAATACCCAAGCTTTCTCTTCATTTGGAAGGGATAACTCTAAAGCAAATGTGCTACACCAGCTCTTAAGGCTCAGCAGCAGACTTAATGTCTGGTTTCCTAAAGGGTAACCTGACCAATACCTCACCTTCTGATGGTTTCCTTCATTCCCTGTTTCATTTTAATACTCCCCTGTGTCTCCTGGGATAATCTCCCCAATAAAAAACTTGAATTCAAATTCTATCTCAACATCAACTGGAAAAATACAAACTAAGACACCTTGAGTCTATGAAGATTATCTGGAATACTGATGACAGCCAAGTCTGTCTAGAGCTCTATTTAGATTTTCAAGACACTTAAGCAATTTATGTCTGCTCTAGTTAATAGCCAACTCTGTCATTAGGAATTTTTAGTCTCCACTGGGTCTGAGCTTAGGAAAACCAAACACAAAAAAACATAGCAAGTTTACAATTACACAGAGCTAACACGCACGTGCATATATTCCTACTACAGCATTATCAATGTCTCCAACTCACTCTTGATGTTGTAAATTGTAATACAGATGATAATATTAGGAATTGAGTAACATGACTAGGGTTGTTATAGTGGGATGAGACTGTTTGTGATACTATATGGAAGATTAGTAGCATCACTTGTGTTCAGTGAGGTCTCTCTGTCTACTCTAAGTAGGGGTGACTCTTCTGGCACAAATGGTTACTTTTTAATAATTTTTATCTGGTTCTCCTATGCTCAGAATGCAGCATCCTCAGGTTAGAGAAGCAGAGGTGTTTCATTACTTGACCATTCTTGGGGATTCCCAAGCAAATACCAAAATGTATCATGACAATGGGCCCTCAACAAGAAGCAGACATCCCAATGCATACCAGACCCATAGAATTTTTTTAAGTGGAAAACAGAAAACAGAGTTCCACTGATCTGTTGAAACTTGCCTTCCTATTCTCTGATGACATTGCTGGAATATCTCATACTTTTCTGTTATTTTCAACTATTACTACCCAATATATCCCAGTATAACATGGCAATTTTCTGGGTTTGAGAGATAATGGTTGGCACTTTTATTCCTTCTTCCTCTCTTCTGGTCTTGTGGTGCTGTGAAGAGGTTATGCATAAATGAAAAAGCTCACACTTACTGTGCACCCAACTGCACTGTATTTGTTGAGTTCCACTGTTTTCTTGGCTGATATCTGCTTTTAGAATTGTGTGCTGGATATCTGTAGCTACTCATGACCTTTTTCAGAAGATTTTGTAGGTCTCCATACTGTGTGGGCCCATTTTGAGCCATTTAAAACATCTCCAAGATATATTTGGCCCCGACTTTTAAATTTTTCTTTTCAATGTGGTATACTTACTGCATTTTTGTACTATTTTGTGATCTTAGTTGCCAATTCCCAAGCAATAAAAAAATAACTACACATTTTAGCTTTTAGTTTGGAAACTCATTTTTAACAGATTCTTCTATTGTCTTAATAACCTTTTGATATTTATTATATATAGTACTATATATAGTACCTATATCATAATAATTGGACCAAATGACTCCATCTTATCTTAGAGTAAAACTCTTGTACCTAGGATGAATAAAGCCGTGTAATTACACCTTCATCATACTACAGCTCTCAACGTTTTACAGAGTGAAATTTAATTCTATTTTGGGGTAACATGTTATAGAAGCTCACAAATAAAAGGCTGGAATTGGATTGAAAGTGAGCTAAACTAGATCTCTGAATAAATCCTTCTTGTCAATTCACATGGTGAGTGAAAATTAGAGTCCAGTAGGAATCAGAAAAGAAGGCAGATAAGCAAGTCGCTTCTGGGAGAGATTCCTTCATAGCAAGGTGATGACATCTTGGTATCCTACTGTCTAACAGACCTCACCGAAAGAGACACCTGTCATGTAGGAATTGAAATGAGTGGGCTTACCCAGAGATCTTCTGTTTCTTGCTTCCTCCATTCCCACATTGCCATTTCATAACAATTACTCCCAAAGTATTGTTTTACGAGGGAAGGCAGATGTTAGAAAGAGATGTGAAATACATATAGGCTTATGTAGATAGCCTACATGAAATGAGGAAGAAACTATATGCTTGTAGTAAGTTTTTATCTTGCCTAAGAATCAGTTTAAAAAATAGTTTTGAAGAAGTTATAAATGAACACTACAATTTCTTTAAAAGCAAACATCAAAGGAGATGAGAAAAAAGCCCAATTTATGTCTTAGAAGATCAATATTTACATAGTACTCGTCTGTAAGTCTTTATTCTTGAAAAGATTTGAAATTAATAAAAATTCATTTCAAGAAAAAATATGAATATTATACAGCATGGATTCTACTTGTGCCAAACTAATCAAATTAGAAAGATACAAGAATAAAAACAAGACAAACAAGTAAAACAAAACAGGAACTGAGTCATAAATACAGAGAACATACTGATACTTGCCAGAGAGGAGGGGGGTGGGGAGATGGGTGAAAAGGTGAGGGGGATTAAGAGTTACAAACTTATAGTGAGAAAATAAATAAGACACGGGGACACAGAACACAGCACAGGGAATACAGTCAATAATATTAATATAATAATAATAACTTTGTGTGGTGACAGATGGTAACTAGACTTACCAAAGTGAGTATTTCATAATGTACATAAATGTCAATCACTACGTTGTACACCTGAAACTAATATAACATTGTATGTTAACTATACTTCAATGAAAAAAAAAAAGAATTGAAACCACCTTGATGGAGTAAAAGGACTACAAAAACAAAGTGATAAAATATTTGGGAGGACCACATATTTTCTTAATCAAGATACATCTGTTTGATCAAATCACTTTTTTCATGCAGCAGTTCTATACAGATACACCCTGGGTTCTTTTTGTGGTTTAAACTGATTTTCTGAATACTTCCCTTTAAAATATATTGCCAGTGCAAAGTGAGATAACATACCTTTTGGTAAGAGTCAGATGTTAAGTTTTTCTATTTGTTTTATTTATGATTTAAGGTAACTGTCTCATTCATCAAGAATAATGCAAACCACAGTCTTCAGGAGACAGAGACTAAGCTGTTCAAATGAATGACTATAAAGTGAATAGCTTGTGTGCCAAAGGATGATTCATTTGATTTAAAACACATTTGTGGAACACATTTTGGAACTGCGCACACTTGCTAATTTTTTCTTTCATGATTTCCCTTCTCTTCTGTAGGTTGGCAATCAAACCCAACATTTAGACGGTGCCAGCTTTGAAGAAGTGGCTAGGAGCATACCTAGAAATGGCACATAGGCCAATGAAGCAGCTTTTTGCATTAGAAAAAAATAAGTCTGCGCTCGGTATTAACAAAAGCCACTCTATGGTTTGGGTTTTTTAAATTTTATTTTAAAAATATGTTTGGGAATACAGAAGCCTGAGCTGAAGCATGGGGGTGACCAGGAACTGCCAGAAGTAGTTGATGTGCTCCATCATACTATAGAGCCATTCAAGTCCAAAACTATACCTGAGGCCTCTTCAAGCTTTAGGTCATAACCTGTGAAACTGAGAGTTCTCTTAGGGTCTTCTCCTGATATATCCTGCTATCTTATCTGCAGAGTCCACAGGGGTTGACTGATTCTAAACACTTCACATGGATCAGTCTTTCATTCCAAGGCAGTCAAATGTCAATCCCAATTTGATTTGAATTTCTCAAGCCAGGTTGATCATTAGTTATGAAGAAATTTGCAGTAACATTTTCTTCTCTGCTTCTCTGTGCCATAAGGTTCTAAATTTTTGGAACTGAGCAAAACTTTCAGATAATTTCCTAAGCTAAAAGTGAATCACAGAGAATGCCTTGTAGAAACAATGGACTTGATACTATAAAGCCCAGTAACTCTTTAAATGTTGATTTTTTTTTTAGAAACTATGTTTCTTTTCAGCATCAGTGATCAAAGTTGACCAGGATACAAAAAATTTCTATGAAAGAAATTATTTCCAGTCTTAAAATTTGCCACTTATTTTTCTCATCTTTTCATTTTTTTTCATATTACTGTGTTTTAGGTATTCTTAAAACAACTTTTTTAACATTTATTCATTTTTGAGAGACGGAGAGAGACAGAGCATGAGCGGAGGAGGGGCAGAGAGAAGAGACACGGAATCTGAAGCAGGCCCTAGGCTCTGAGCTGTCAGTACAGAGCCTGACATGGGTCTCGAACTCACTGCTCAAACTCACCACTTGAACTCACAAATGGTGAGATCATGACCTGAGCCGAAGTTGGACGCTTAACCCCCTGAGCCACCCAAGCGCCCCATGCTTTATGTATTAAGTAGAGAGACATAAAAGATAGCAAAGTTCCCCATCAACAAGTTTCCCCTAGTAATTCTGAATGTGTGGCTGCATAATACTAAACTAGAGAAAACAATGACTAACAGTACTAAGGAAACTCCATATACCTTGATAAGGAATACTACGATACTAGCCCATTCTTCCTTAGTAGATATAGTAGCAGCGGACCTAGAACAAAGTTTCCTGTATAATGAATACAAGAAAAAGAAAGATAGTTAAGTTTATGTTCATTAAATGAGTAGAGAAGCTAATCTTCCAGGGAAATTTAAGACATGAGAGCAAAGAGAAGGCCATTCTATTTAAATGTGCGTAAGTAAGTGTCGCCTGGGTGGCTCAGTCTGTTAAGCGTCTCTTGATTTCACCTCAGGTCATGATCTCACGGTTTGTGAGTTCGAGCCTCGCATCGGGCTCCGTGCCGACAACTTCCTTTGAAATACTGGGGAAATGATAGTTTCTACTTTATAGGAAATTCTTTCAATAAAAATGGTATTAACTGATATGAAGAACAGGATTAGCCGAGGGCCTGCCACACAGCATGTCTTTTAACATTTGCAATCCAGCTTCTGTCCCCAAATTTCATTCTAAATTGTCTCAGATGATGTTATACTTCCCCAACTACCTACCAACTGTAGTAGCTTTTGTATTCTGATCTAATTCTGTGAAACCTCTAGTACTTAAATCCTGTGTGCATCCCTTCCTCCATCTTAGATCTCTTTCACTTAAAAAGTATAAAGAAGTGCCTATTTGGATAAGGACCAAGGGAGCCTCTGAAGAAGACAAATGTGGGCCATGCCTGGATCATGCCCTCAGGATCTTAGAGTACAGTAGGGAAGATTAAATGCATATAAAATATCATTCTAATGAAAATTAGAATAGAAGAGCACCAGAAGAGATACTGCTAACTCCTAATGTAGTGCTCTGGAAGGTCAGATGAAAGCACAATGACTTCCAGCTGAGAAAAATTAGAGAAAAAATAATGGAGGTGCTGGCATTTAATCTGGGCATATCAGAATGGAAGACATTTGGACACATAAATATTTAAAAAGTGTATCTCAGGGGAAGGTCACCAAATTTGCCAAACTTCCTGGAGAACAAGAAAGTTTTAAATTCACTTTATAATAAGGAGATGATGGTCGGAGATTTGCATAAATTTCCCCACTTATGAAATGTCTTCATTTCAGGCTAAGAGGTTTCGTTCTGTTTTTGTTTTTGTTTTCTGTGAATGATAGGGAGCTATGAGAGCTTTTCGAGCAGGTAAGTTTTGACATGATCAAAACGTTACTCATTAAGATTAGTCTTGTCATGATTTCATCATAGTTCAATAGATATGGATAAGATGAGGTACCTGCCTTTGAGGACTCACAGCACTGGGCATAAGCAGGTGACAGAGCTGTGAACAGATTTCTGTGGGAGAATGGGAGGAGCTTGCTAACTACCATTGGGAAGTACTACCCATTACTTCTGGTGGAAGGTGACTCATGGACTAATTTTTTAGAGATGAGAAATGAACAGGTATGGAAGGAAATAGCAGAATTTCCTGTAACTGGAAATAGCTCAAATGGTTTGAATGGCATGACACAGTAGAGAGTTTATGAAGAGTGCAAGAAATTGTATTCATAGAGCATAAAGTGGAAAGGCATTAAAAGTCAAGTAAGCAAGGAGTGGGTCACGGAGAGCTTTGCAAGCCCTAGTAAAGCACTCAGATTTAAAGTATTCTGCAAAACAAATGAAATGGAGGAGCGACTCCAAACCAGTGGTTATTGTCATAGGCCGGATGAGAGATCATGATGACAACTTGAATTTAGAGACACCCGTGAAGACAGAAAGGATGTCACAGAAACAGGAGAGAGCTTGTGCTGGTTGATCAACGGGCGTGACTATATATCCATTTGATAGACATTTAATATCCACTCTGTTTCAGGCATTGAGGAAATATATCAGCAATGCACCATGTACAAAAGTGCACAAAAATCTCCTGCCCTCGTAAAACTTAGATTTCTTGAGGAGGACTAAGAAAGGGGACCAAAAAATATGAATTCATAAATAACTTTGCATATGATTATTTCCTAAATGAAATCTGACCTTTGATTCTAAAGTCAGCTATTTCTCCTATGCTTAGTAACTACTGGTTGCTGTTCCCAAGATCTTATTTCGGGCCTACCTATATAGTTTTTAATTCTATACTCTATATACTCTTTTTTCTCTTCAACTCTCATGACTCCCAACTGCACAACTCATATTTAAGTTCTTCCCCAAGAATCAGACTGTCAGCTGCTTGCTTGTACGACCATTTGGACGAACCACCTGCATTTTGCCTTGTTGTCAATTCTAAAATGTTCCATTTGGCATCTGGGTTGCTCAGTTGGTTGAACATCCTATTCTTGATTTCCACTCAGGTCATGATCCCTGGGTTGTGGGATCGAGCCCCAAGTCGGGTCCTGCGCTGAGCATGGAGCCTGTTGAAGATTCTTTCTCTCTTGGGGCACCTGGTGATTCAGTCAGTTAAGTGCCTGACTCTTGATTTCGGCTCAGGTCATGATCTCACGGTTTGTGCAGAGCCTGCTTGGGATACTGTCTCTCTCCCTCTCTCTCTGCCCCCCACCCACCAGCTTGCATGGTTTCTCTTTCCCAAAATAAACAAATAAACTTAAAAAAAATAAAAGATTCTCTCTCTCTCTCTCTCTCTCTGCCCCTCTCCTCCACTCATGCTATCTCTCAAATTAAAAAAAAAGCAATAATAAAATGCTCTAATTATCTTATGCAATCTTCCTCTTTCCTTATCTTAATCAATGGCTTCATCATGCTTTATTTCATACTTGTTTCTATTATTTTCATGTTGGAGTAACTGCAACTCCCCCCATGCTCCTTAATTCACATCTAGTTAATTGGTACATTCTGATTTTTACCTCTGAAGGGTCATGTCTCTCTCTACTTTCTTCAGGTTTAGTTCAGACCTTACTGTCCCCCATTTCGGTTACTGTTAGTTTATTAACTGGTCTCCCTTGCCACTTTATTTATATCCCTAAATCACAGGTCAGATCATATCACTCTTCTACAGAAAAACCTTCATTCCTTTCCATTAATCCTTTCCCAAATCATCTATAACATACACAGCATCACTAGATATTAAAAAAAAATTCCCGTGCATGCTTGACATGCAAGAAATATATATCAAATACATATACAAATATATTTGTAAATATTCCCCTAAAGTGAAGAGCACAAATTCTTGTTTTTTTTTTTCTTTTTTTCTTCCAAATGCATTATACAGAACAGAGAATTAAAGAGCAGTGGTGCAGCAAGACTAGCATGCACTTCCAAGTCTGGCAGGACCCTAGTGGCACAGAAAGTCACCTAAGGCTATCGCCCTGTAGGAATTCAGGAAGTCAGAGTACAAAGGAAAGCCAAGATATACTGTATCTGCTCTTGTGTCCATAGCCCCTTTACTTCACTTAAATTCTATATCCTTGACTATGTCTGTTTGGAAATACTGGTGAATTAGTGTATGTCTGCTTCAGTCCAACTGAATACCCCTGGAAGAGTGTAGACCTCAAACCACCTTTCCAGTCCGCATCCCCCACTCAGGGTTCCCCTTTCCTGTGCTTCACTTGAATGGATTTGCCGGAAGAGACAATTACCTCCCTGGCCTCTCATCTTTAATGCTCTTGTTCCCTTTCGCACCTATTAAATCCTTGTTTATCTTTCACTGTCCACTTCAAAACCCCCCTCTTCGATAAAATCTCTCTCAATTTCCAAACTGGAAATAATCAACCCTTTTCTCTATTCTGATATATTCCAAACGCACAAACTATATTTAGTTGGTTAAATGTTTAAGTAATTATATATTCTGGGAGGGGAGCAAGCATGTATCAATTATCATTATATTCCCCACAATACATAGCACAATGTTGATTGCACAGCAATATTCAATAAACACCTCTGGAATTCAACTGAATAAGAAAACATTTCATTGCTATAACAATGCAATCACTTCACAAACCAAATGTTAAGAAAAACTTTAAAAACAGCAAAGACTGACCAAAATGCAGAAGAAAAAAATAACACAACCCTAGTTAATGCATACTTTGGGGGAGGATCTGTATATTACACTGATTGACTCAGCATTACTCTACAAGAATTTGGAAGGAAACCAAATACAAGTGGATGTTAAAATCCTTCAGAATTAAGTGGATTCAGAAAATATCAATAAAATAATGGCAATCTTTAAAATCTGCATGAATTTTAGAAAAATAAGCATTGTCTTTTGAAGCCAGTATAATATTAATATACATAAATCTAGTTTTTAATGGAGGTTTCCCATCTTCCATTTCTACAAATTCAATATACATGGCCTCAGGCCAGGCAGTTCATCTAAACTCAAACAGAGTAAAGACATCAAATGTGAGAGGGCTGCAGATTTTCTGCCTGTCTTAAAATCCTGCAACTGGGAAAGACTCTTCTCCCAACAACTTCCAAGCGCTCGCTGACAGATTTGGTTATAGAGTGTTTTAAATGTATACGAACTGTATGTTTTAACTATATGTGTTAGGGATCCCTACTTTTATTTTCAGAGACTTTAAACCTGTAGGATTGGCTTGAAGTGGGTATCTATTGGTGTGTGGAAAAGCTTCTGAGTGATTTGTTAAAGCGATTCCATGTTTAAGAGTCACTGAGCTGAGGGCTGTCATAGCACCACCCAAAGATGATGCATAGACTCTCTGAGTGGTGCTATTGGCAGTCCCAACACTGCCCTAGATTCAGGTATGCCCCTCAAAAGCAGAAGAGGGGAAGAAGTGTGGTAAAGACAGTCTCATCAAATCTCATGCTGTTTCCAAAATTCTATCCAAAGAGGTACATTTGAAAGTGACCTCCAAAAGTATGTTGGCATGAAAATGTTTACCAGCAAATAACATTTATAAATAATGTGCCTTTCCACCAATGACATTGCTATTGATAAGTGGTCACTGAAAGGAGCTCTTGAAACTCAATATATTTGCGATAGGATGAGGTGAGAGGATATTCTCTGACGCAGTAGACACTGTATTCCAAGGAAAGCCCAAGAAAAGCCTCCCAAAGAAGAATCAAGACTCACAGAAAGAGAACATCAACATGGTCACTGGGTGAAATCCAAAGATTATTATTGTTTGTGGAACAAATCCTGGCCTTTCCCGTAAGCATATGGTCTAGAAATTCATTCAAAAGAGAGACTGCAATCACATACATACACAGACACACAGACACACAGACACGGACACACACACACACACACACACACACACACTCTTGCCATAGAAATTATAATGGTTAATGTTATATGTCAACTTGGTTAAGCCATAAGTCAAATACAAGTCTAGAGGTCACCGTGAAGGTGTTAATCTCAGATGAGATTAACATTTAAATCACTTTGAATGAAGCAGACTGCACTCCTTTATGTGGCTGGGTCTCGTGTATTCACTTGAAGGCCTTAAGAGGAAAAGACTGAAGTATTTCCCATGAAAAAGGGAATTCTGCCTCCAGAATGCCTTCAAACTCAGCTGCAACACCAACTCTTCCCTGAGTCTCCAGCCTGCCAGGCTGCCCTGTAGATTTTGGAACTGCCATCCTCCACAGTCACATGAACCAGTTCCTTAAAATAAATCTCTCTTTCTTTACACACACACACACACACACACCCCACACACACACTAATATGATTCAATAAATGCTCTCCCAAAAAATACTTATAAAATCAAAATCTATGTCAAAAAAAGGAAAGACAGGTACACAGCTTTAAGATAAATTGATAGAATTATTTTCTTTGGTGCCTTAGGCAACCATCTTATAAATCTCTTCACAATTTCGGCTTGTACAAATCCTCTTTATTAAAATTCTAGGAGGAAAATGGAGATAGAATGGGCCAGACTAAAATCTTAACTTGAGTTAACAAATATAACCCTGACTAATAGAAACATTTCCTTTTAACTGTGAACAGATACAAAACTTCATTCATCTGGTGTATTTTTGGTTCTCATTGTGTCGGTGATTCCTCTTTACAGGACTAGGGCTGATGTCTCAAGCTGCTCTGACATTTCTCCCACGTTGCGTGCATCCTGCCACCTGTCAGTCTGGTGCTTTTCACTGACACTCAATCACATATGTTATGCGCTTTCCCCTTGGCCCCGCTTCCCAACACCCCAACACAAGAACATGCTCTTTATACAATGTACAAGGAAAATGTCTTTCCACTCTGCTTTCTGCATTGCTCATTATAGTGGTCTTATGAAGCTTTCTGGCTGTAGCCTTTGAGAAATACATACATACATACATACATACATACATAACAAAAACAAAAAAATAAAAAAAAAACATGTATTCTGGGGGCGCCTGGGTGGCTCAGTCAGTTAAGCATCTGATTCTTGGTTTCGGCTCAGGTCTTGATCTCACAGTTCGTGGGTTCCAGCCCTGCATCGGGCCCTGTGCTGACAATGCTGAGCCTGCTTGGGATTCTCTCTCTCCCTCTCTCTCTGCCCCTCCCTTACACACTCTCTCTCTCTCAAAATAAATACATAAACATTAAAAAAAAAACCCACTGTAGTCTCTGTGCAGGTGACTTCAGCTAGGCTGAGAGGCCCTAGAAAGAAATATCAACAATAAAAGCAGCTGCCTGGCACCAACTGCAGGAGAAAGGCAGCTGCTTTCTGTACGTCTAGTAGAGCAAAGCTTACTCCTGGGCAGCAGTTGCCACCCTTTCAATAACTATGCAGGCTAATCTCCCACCATCCCAATGGTTATTTGGAGAACAAAAGGAAAATGATTGAGTTTTTCCCTGAGTCACAGACACGCATAATGAATTTCCTTCGTTAGATGGTTCCTTCCTCAAGACGGGAGACATATACGTCCCAGAAAGAAACGAACGCACGCTTGATTAATAGCAGCTAGTTCCACTTTGAAAAGATGAGATGGACCATGATACTTATTTTTGCAAGAAATAATGGTGGTTATTATTTCTGGTGTGGGGTCATCTCACATAGCTGTTGATGAGGTTTCAAACTTCAGTATTATATTTTCATTGCACAAGTCTTTTTTAGTTCCTTCATATTGTGATCAGGTCCTTGGGGAGGGAAGGGGTGGTCCTCACTCTTCCATGCTTTCATTTGGAATATATTTAAGACATAATGCTAGCTGTTGCTAACTACATATGTACCATGTGTTAAATATGTATAGAAATCTTACTTTGCCTACAGCACTGGTGTAGGTCATCATTCTATGATAGACTAAGTTACCTCCCGCTGGAAGAAGTAACAAAGAGAGAATTATTAAGCCATGATCACAGGCAACTCTCATATGGTCCCCACACTGCTGGTTTTGTGAAATTCAAGTTATTATCACCTCTGCAGGCTAAAGGAATAGCAAGGAATGGGCAGAGAGGAGAGTGACACAGACTCTGTGGAGTTAAGCGCTCAAAAAATGCTCATCTTACCTCTAGGAATCTTTAAAGGGGGAATTTCATTAAAGTAAAAGCAACCTTTGAGTGTTCCCTAGACTAAACTGTGAAACATTTTTGAAAAGCAGAAAATCCTTATTTATGGCAGGAATGTTTGAAATTCAAAAGATAAATGCCATTCGGAATGCAAGCATGTTCTAGGTATCCAATATGTAATGGGACACAGCTGTAATAACAGCCACTGAACCAGGGGCCTCTCTATATCATGTCATTAGTTGACTTGTTATAAGCCGGTCTTCTGGCCCTTTTTATAAGGGCCACTGGGGTAAAAAATAAATATATCATGTACTGAACATCTGTGGTTCTGTCACAAAGCACCACTCATATCAACTTTCAAGCTCATATCTTGGGCTACACATGACACCCTTCTAAAAATGGATCTCAACAAAATGTAGAGATAGGAACTTACAGGTCTCTATTTCCAAAGGACAAAGGAAACAAGAAGGCCTGAGCTATGCCTTGGGCAAAACTAATGCATCTTTTTTTCTTATTATTTTAGTGTATTCTTTGGGCTTCAAAACCATATGTGCACTTTAGGTAAGATTCTGAAGATGAATATTTTATATGTGAGATGTTAAGTGAGGAAAGAAATGCCAGGTATCCAATCTCTTGACTTAGTAAGTCATCAAAATCATGAGTCAGCATTTAAGAACATGCAATTATTAGTAGCAATTCCCATCTGAGCCTTTTTTTTTTTCTTTTTAAATGAACCTATCTGGTCATATGAGAAATTCTCTCATCTTTTTATGATGAAATAAAAAATAATGCCTGTCCCCTTTAAAAGGAAACAGGGAAATACTTGAAATAAAATAAATAAATAAATTTATTTCAAGTAAATAAAATACTTGAAATAACCAGGAAATTATATCAGCAATAAAATATTTCAGAAAAAATGTAAACACCATTAATCTATATAATAAAATAATTAATGATATTAAACATTAGTATAGTTTTCAGGCCTATTTTTGTAGAGAAGTTATAGGTGGAAGGAAGAAATCCAGTCTGAAAGCATTTTAAACGATCTGAAATTATTATGGATATGATGGAACTACCATGGTAGCAATGAACATGGTAAGAAGTGGTCAGATTCTCGACGTATTTTGAAGGCATATATTTTTTTTGAAAATGCTGATGGATCAGATATAAGCTGTGAGAGGAAGAAAGGAGTCAAGGATGACTCCAATAGCTCTGATCTAAATAACCTGGAGGGAAAGAGTTGGCCTTACCTGAAATGGGAGGGCCTGAGGGTTACCAATTCCATATTGGCAACTGGAGCAAGGTTGTATCGGTGGGAAGCAGAGTGTTATTCAAAGTGTTGCAACTTTACCCGTAGTAGTTTATGAAAGGATCTTAGGAGTTATATGGACAGACTTTTATCTAATTAGTAATACATTTTTGGCAAGTGATATTAGTTTTCTGTTTACAGAAGTGAAGTTCTCTTTCAAATACGTTTTCAGGACACAAAAACCGAGCCTTGATTTAAGTACACTGTTAAGTTGTAAGAGTCCTGGTGACATGTGGTTGAACCAAATTCCTGAAAGTAGTAGCTTGTTTACTAAAAATTGGGAAAACCACTGCATTGGAAAGACTTGGGTTCAAATTCTTCTCAGCTTGGAAAGACTTGGGTTCAAATTCTCCTCAGCTACTTAAATTAGATAGATGGGGCTAGTTAACTAAAGTCGTGGAACAGTTTTTTTTTTTTTCTTCTATCGATAAGAGTAATGATGCTCAAATTATAGCGTTGTGTTAAGGCTTCAGTGAAAAATATCTAGTAGAGTGTTTAGCAAATTCCTAGCACTACACACTTGGTTGTGTCTTTACATAACACATATTCTGCTTTTTGTGTCCATTCAACTGTTCCTTAGGCTACTACAACTTGAAGATACACACAAATTTGTACAAAATATCTAATGCCCATCAGTCCATCTAAATAAGAAATAGCTACTAATAGCAGAGAAATGTTTATTATCTGAATATAATAAATTTTAAAAGGTCATCCAGTATTCTAAAAATTATAGCAAATGGTGATATAAATACCAATGTTACATGTGAAATCGCATAGATCTTAGAATCTTTTTAAGCACTTCCCAAGAAGACAAACTCTTATCTCCCAACAAAGTGTATATGCAGGTTGACCTGGATAAAGAATGATGGGTAACTCTTTTATCTAATTCCTTTGATAGATTTCTCTTTTTGAAACCCATTTCAATAGGTTTTTACTTGTAATAGAGAGAGTGGGAAATATCTTTTAACTTTCGCGAATAGGCAATATTTGTAAACATGGACATCATAATAAATATCAGAAGACAGAGTAGAAAACCTGGCATGTTATTATGTCATCAGTGCTAAATTATGGCTGTGTATCTTTAGAAAAATTACAATTCATGTCTATAATATTATTAACATTTCTAAAATTGGGGCATTTTCTTAATTGCTGAGATAAAGAGTGTCTTCCATAATAATTACTATCCATGATTTTAGTACATTCTAGTTTCATCTACTTTATGTGGCAACTCTTTAAAAATTTGTATATTTAACAAAATAGAATGCTTCATTCCATATTAATAATAGAAAGTTTGGCTGATCAGAAGAGTGAACAGACAGACTGATAAACAAAGAAATACTGATGTGGAGAGTTTCACCAGATAGATCTAAATATCTGGTCTCATCCCACTTACAAGTTCACATGTTTTGACTAAGTGCTTTACACAACCCAGACACATTCAACTGGGGTACCATTAAATCTCACAGGTAACTATTATTTAATTTGTACATAATTTTCCTTTTTGTGAAAATCTTTGGGATAGTATGTTGTTTTTAGCATTACATCACAAAACACATCATAAAAAGGAAGTTTTTAAAGTATCTCCTTTAATAATAATAAAGAAAAGATGAAGGGGTATACATCGTTCGGCATTATCTGTGAGTGCAAGAGATGAATCTGTTTCATTGGGTTGCTTCACTGGGCTGCTGATGCTTGTTGAAGTCTCCTGGCAGCTGGCCTTGCCTGAATTTTCTTGGCCAGAGCAATCAATTTCATGCTGGTTTCTTAAAACCTTTAAGATCTCCTACTAAACTGAGAGCTCCTTGAAAATAGTAGCCACATCTTAATCATCATTTTATCCACAGTGCACCCAGCATAGTACCTGGCTCATACTAAGTGCTCAGTCATTGGTTAGGCGATAGAAAAAAGCAATTAATCAAGCATGTTATTTACTGGCAAAGAAAACCAGGAGTTAAAAGTTATTTTGATCTTCAAGAGTGCATTTGTTACTCATGCTCCAGAAATTCATTCAAGATATTAACTACCACGTATTGGTCCCTTATAAGTAGCAAGAACTATACATGGTATTACAGCCATTGGTTCTCATCTTTGCCACATCTCAATGTAGAGATAATCCTTATTTAATAGATAGGAGAGTTAAGAACAAAACTATCCAAGTTCAAGTAATTTAGTAGAAAAGAGACTTTCTCTTTTCAAATCCATTAGACTTTATAAACTTTTTATAATTGCACTCTTTCTGAACTTCATATTCTTCTTGAGATATGTATATAAACACACATACATACACATACAAATAGTAAGTTGTAAACCTAGCTTTTAATCTAGCTGTTTCATATTGGAACTTTAATAAGGACATCTATCTTCTATCTGCAATAATAAGAATTTATGAAAATATCTTAGAATGGAAGTATATCTCAAGGAATACTGATGAGATTCATTTTTTAAACTATTCAGAAATAAAAATTTCAAACTAAATCAAGTTCTTTTACCATATCAATTCATATCAACAAAGAACTATGTTATGTTCTAAAATTTAGTTTTTTACTGGGAGTTAATGGTATATGAGGCAATGTATTTCAGATGTCAACTATGAAAGACCTTTTTGAAAGCATTTTAAATAGAGGGAAAAAAGTAAGCCTTACTAAATGACACAGAAATAGAGAATCTCTTTCCCTGGCATGTTGGAAATCTGCATGAATAGCCATAATATGCATTCCTTATACACACAATTATCCTCCATAGATGGAAAAAGATGGATAAACACTGCTCAAAATCCAAATTCAAATGACAAGATGAAACAAGCACATAAAAGAAAATGTGCTGAAACACTTTTCTTTAATATCTATAGTGAGCACAATTTTTTGGCATTTAAAATTTTCTCTTGGAAATATAATAAACTTACTGAAATGTCCCTTAAGGAAACAGCTAATATTCTAATGATTATAAGTAAAAGATGAGCATTTCCTAAGTAATTTACTTTTTTTCCCTTTAAATGGATTTGCCATTACTATCAGCAAAACAGATGAATAAGTAATAGATCTGGAGAAGCTACAAAGGTTGTAGAAGTCACATAACTTCTCAAGGTCAAAGTTCCTGATGTATACTTCATTTTTCTTGCTAGCTGGTATTGATGAACCATGGAGAACTGCCTTCAGATTTTATTCTTTTTTTTTTAAGTTTATTTATTTATTTGTTTTGAGAAAGAGAAAGAGAGTATGAGCAGGGGAGGGATAAGAAGAGAGGAGGAGAGAGAGGATCCCAAGCAGGCTCCACACTGTCAGTGTGGAACCCGATGCGGGGCTTGATCCCATGAATGCAAGACCATGACCTGAGCCAAAATCAATAGTCAAATGCTTAACTGACTGAGCCATCAGGTGCCCCTGCCTTCAAATTTTATTCCTTGAAGACAGTTTCTCAAGCCTCCCTATGGCCTTTTTTTTTTCCTTTTTTGAGTATGGGTGACCCAATGCTACAGTAGTTTCAGGTGTACAACATAGTGATTCAACTTCTCTGTATGTTATACTATGCTCACCACAAATATAGCTACCTTCTGCCACCATACAGTGCTATTCAAATATCATTGACCATATTCCTTATGCTGTGCCTTTTACTCCATGACTTACTCATTCCATAACTGGGAAGCTGAATTGACCATTTCCCCTCAACTATTTTGTTCATCCTCCCACACTCTTCCCTCTGGAAACCATTGTTTGTTTTTTGTATTTATGGCTCTGATTTTCTTTTTGTTTATTTGTTTATTGATCTGCTTTTCACATTCCACATACCAGTGAGATCATATGGAATTTGTCCATCTCAGTCTTACTTATGGTATGCTAATTAATTATAAAATGTTTGTTTTGCATCACAACATTGTCCTTGGTTGCAAGTTTATGATTTTAACTATACAGAATTATTGTTAAAATATTATTTTGTCTGGGCGCCAGGGTGGCGCAGTCGGTTGAGCGTCCGACTTCAGCCAGGTCACGATCTCGCGGTCCGTGAGTTCGAGCCCCACGTCGGGCTCTGGGCTGATGGCTCGGAGCCTGGAGCCTGTTTCCGATTCTGTGTCTCCCTCTCTCTCTGCCCCCATTCATGCTCTGTCTCTCTCTGTCCCAAAAATAAATAATCGTTGAAAAAAAAAATAAAATAAAATATTATTTTGTCAGTAAAAGGACTCAAATGAAATCACAAATGAGAGGGGAGAAACAACAACCAACACCACAGAAATATAAGCAATTATAAGAGACTATTATGAAAAACTATATGCCAACAAATTGGACAACCTAGAAGAAATAGATAAATTCCTAGAATCATATAAACTACCAAAATTGAAACAAGAAGAAATACAAAATTTAAATAGACTGATTACCAACAAATAAATTGACTCAGTAATCAAAAAACTCTCAACAAACTAAAGCCCAGGGCCAGATGGCTTCACGGGTGAATTCTAACAAACATTTGAAGAAGAGTTAATACTTATTCTCAAAGTATTCCAAAGAAAACTTCCAAATTCATTCTCTGAGGCCAGCATTACCCTGATACCAAATCTAGATAAAGACACAACAAAAAAAGACAACAGGCCGGTATCTCTGAAAAACACACATGCAGAAATCCTCAGCAATACATTAGCAAAACAAATCCAACAATACATTGAAAAAAATAATTCACCATGAGAAAATGGGATTTACTCCTGGGTTGCAAAGGTGGTTCCATATTCGCAAATCGAGCAACATGATACATCACATCAATAAGGGAAAGGATAAGAACCATATGAGCATTTCAATAAATGCAGAAAAAGCATTAGACAAGGTACAACATTCTTTCATGATAAAATCCCTCAACAAAGTATGTTTAAAGGGAATATACCTCCACATAATAAGGCTATATATGAAAATCTCACAGCTAACATCATTCTTAATGGGGAAAAACTGAGAGCTTTTTCCCGAAGGTCAGGAACAAGATAAAGATGTTCACTCTCACCACTTTTATTCAACATAGTACTGGAAGTCTGAGCCACAGAAATCAGACAACAAAAGAAAATAAAAGGTGTCCAAATCAGTAAGGAAGAAGTAAAAGCAGATAACATGATATTACATACAGAAAACACAAAAGACTCCATCAAAATCTGTTGGAACTTGAGTGCCTGAGTGGCTCTGGGGGTTGAGCATTTGACTTCATCTCAGGTCATGATCTCGCAGCTCGTGGGTTTGAACCCTGACTTGGGCTCTGTGCTAACAACTCAGAGCCTGAAGACTGCTTCAGATTCTGGGTCTCCCTGTCTCTCTCTGTCCCTCCCCTGCTCACGCTCTGTCTCTCTCTCTCAAAAAATAAATAAGCACTTAAAAAAATTTCTAGAACTGCTAATGAGTTTAGTAAATTGGCAGAATACAAAATTAGTGTACAGAAATCTTTTGCATTATTATGGACCAGTCATGAAGCAGCAGAAAGAGAAATTAAGATCATAGTCCCATTTACAATTCCACCAAAAATAATAAGATACCTAGGAATGAACCTAACCAAAGAAGGGAAAGACCTGTACTGTGAACACTATAAAATTATAGTTTTATAAAACTATAAAACTATAAAACAAGATGATGCAAAGAAATGCAAAGACATTCCATGCTCATGGATTGGAAGAACAAATATTGTTAAAATGTCTACACTACCCAAAGCAATCTACATATTTAATGAAATCCCTATCAAAATATCAACAGCATTTTTCACAGAACTAGAGCAAACAATCCTAAAATTTGTAGGGAACCACAAAAGAGCCTTAGCCAAAGCGATCTTGAAAAAGAAAAGTGAAGTTGGAGGCATCACAATTCTGGTCTTTAAGTTATATTACAGAGCTATAGTGACCAAAATAGTATGGTACTGGCATAAAAATAGACACACAGATCAATAGAACAGAATGGAAAACCCAGAAATAAATCCACACCTATATGGTCAATTAACCTTCGACAAAGTGAGAAAGAGTATTCAATGAGAAATGAGAATATTCAACGAGAAAAAGCCTCTTCGACAAATGGTGTTGTGAAAACTGGACAGCAACATGCAAAAGAATGTAACCAGACTTCTTTTTTTACATCATACACAAAAATAAATTCTAAATGGATTAAAGACCTAAATGTGAGACCTGAAACCATAAAAATCTTAGAAGAGAGCACATGCAGTAATCTCTCTGACACTGGCCACAGCAACATTTTTTTCTACTTATGTCTCCTAAGGCAAAGGAAACAAAAGCAAAAATAAACTATTGGGACTATATTAAAATAGAAAGCTTCTGCACAGCAGAAGGAAACTAAAAGGGAACCTACTGAATGGGAGAAGATATTTTTGCCAATGACATATCTGATAAAGGGTTAGTATCCAAAATATATATAGAAATTATAAAACTCAACACCCAAAAACCAAATAATCCAATTAAAAAAACGGGCAGAACATGAACAGACATTTCTCCGAGGAAGACATCCAGATGGTCAATAAACACATGGAAAGATGCTCATCATCACTTACCATCAGGGAAATGCAAATCAAAACTACAATGTGATATCACCTCACAACTGTCAGAATGGTTAAAATCAAAAACACCAGAAAAAACAGGTGTTGGCAAGGATGTGGAAAAAAAAGAAAGCCTCTTGCACTGTTGGTGGGAATGCACAGTGGTGCAGTCACTCTGGAAAACAGTATGAAGATACCTCAAAAAGTTAAAAATAGAACTACCTTATGGTCCAGTAATTGCACTACTGGGTATTTACCCAAAGAACAGAAAAACACCAATTCAAAGGGATATATGCACCCCTATGTTTATTGTAGCATTATCTATAATAGCCAAACTATGGAAGCAGTCCAAGTGTCCACTGACTGATGGATGGATAGAGAATCCATTCATCATATGCAATGGAATATTACTCAACCATAGAAAATAATGAAATCTTGGCATTTGCAAGGAAATGGATAGAGCTAGACAGTATTATGCTAAGTGAAGTAAGCCAGTCAGAGAAAGACAAATAGCATATGATGTCACTCATGTGGAATTTAGAAAACAAAAGAAATGAGCAAAGGGAAAAAGAGAGAAAAAAACAAACAAACAAGAAACAGACTCTTAACTATAGAGCATAAGTCAATGGTTGCCTAAAGGGTGGTGGATGGGAGATGGGTTAAATAGGTGATGGGGATTAATGAGAGCACTTGTGATGAGGACCTGGTGATGTATTGAAGTGTTGAATCACTATATTGTACACCCGAAACTAATGTAACACTGAATATTAACTATATGGAATTAAAATGATTAAAATAATTCTTATATCTCTGTCCATTTCTTTTCTATAATATTTACAGACACCCTTTGCTTGACTCTCATTTTATTATTATTATCTATCCCTTTATCCTAACCGAAGTCTCAGCAGAATAGACAAATATACCCAAATGCCTTTTTGATATTTCCATTAGATCTTCTCATGGGCACACCTCAGTGTTGACTCAAAGCCAATATATATACATGTGTGCGTGTGTGTGTGTGTGTGTGTGAGAGAGAGAGAGAGAGATGAATGAAGCAAGAATGGCTATTTATATTGATAATTGTTACACATCACACATATGAATTATAATTTTGAAAGAATCGGGACCTAAACCAATCACATCAAAGTAGAGTATTTCAGAGCTTAACCTCATGTTTAAATGTTTAGATCTAGTTCCTCGACAAAATTGTGACCAGAGACAGACCATCTTTCTCTTGATTTGTTATAATTATTTTTTTGTAATGAAATAAAAATAAGTACCAGTAAGGATACAAATTGTCAAGATGTTTTTTTAATCTTGCTTTTAAAGTTTATTTCTTCATTTTGAGAAAGAGAAAGAGAGAGAGAGCACAAGCAGGGGAGGGGAAGAGAGAGAGAGGGAGAGAGAGAATCCTAAGTAGGCTCCCCAGTATCAGCACAGAGCTCAACATGGAACTTGAGCTCATGAACTGTGAGATCATGACCTGAGCTGAAACCAAGAGTTGGATGCTTGACCGACGGAGCCACCCAGGTGCCCCAAATAAAGGTGTTTAAATTGGCATCGGTTAATAGTAAGTATAATATTTCAAAGCTACTTTAGAAATGTAGGGGTTTTTTATTGTTTGGTTTTAACAAGAAAGATTTGGATAAATAGCTTTCTAATAAGGCAATTCAGATTTTTAGTTCTTATCAGTATTGCTCATCATATGAAATTTTGATTTCAAAAGAAAAAATTCATATGATATTTATGCAAGCCCATCAGTCAAGATTTTATAATAATATAATAGTCTTTATACAGTTTCTTCAGTATTACTTATATTTTGAGCAAAGCGATAGAAAAAAGAATATACTAACAGTTAAGGGCAGGAACTGTGGAACTATGTAAGCACAAAAAAAGACATTTAAGTTATAGTTAAGTTAAGCACAAAAAAGACATTAGAGTTATAGATAAATGAGATAATTATGTAATAAAGTATAGTGCAGTGTTAATCATAGTAAGAGGATTTAGATCAGCAATTACTCATGAAACAGGGTAGAAAATTGAGCTTCTCATGTTTTGGCCTTAGCATTCTTTGTCCCACTATGAATGTTATAGAATTCAAGGCCCCGGCACATGGGATGCCATAGTTCATAGTTTTTTTTTTTTTTTTTAATGTTTATTTTACTTTTGACAGAGAAAGAGAGACAGAGGGGGGAGGGACAGAGAGAGAGGGAGACACAGATCCGAAGCAGGCTCCAGGCTCTAAGCTGTCAGCACAGAGCCCCACGTGGGGCTCGAACTCGAGAGCTGTGAGATCATGACATGAGCCGAAGTCGGACACCCAACCAACGGAGCCACCCAGGTGCCCCCATAGTCCTTTTAATTTGGATATTTACCCTGACAATTTTATGTCAGATGGCAGTGAAGTCCCTTTAGCAAGGGGTGCCTTTTTTTCGATTTGGATGATGGTGCTATATTAGGATTATAAAGTCAAAAGTTTGGACCGTGTCAGTAATTCACACTGAGAAATATTTTTATAGATACTGAAATATAATTAAAGGTTTATTATGGAAAAAAAGGTATATTATGAAAGAGTCTGGGCAGTGTTTGTAAAATTTTTGCTTCAGAGAACAAAGCATCTTTTCCTTTTAGATGTGTGTATCTATTCAATTTCTCAATGATTTTACACATACTGCAATTATTCCCTAAGGGCCTTCTATATCTAATTTAACCCTTAAAGGGCAGAGCATGTTTAAAAATTAAATTATTGTGTATACTGTGGTTTGAGATGAAACATATTCTTACTTTGTTTGGGCAAAATAATAATAAAGATTTCTGTTGAATAGGCATTTTTTTCTTGTTTTTGTTTTTGCTCTTAAAAGATGCAGTGAAGATGGCACAAGTTAGCATTAAATGGCTATTTCTTTCTTAGAATTCACATGCTTTAGTTAACACCATATTTCCTCCTCCAGCTGCTTGATGATATCCCTGTTCTTGAGAACACCCTTTGGGAGAAGCCAGCAAGAAAGAAGTAACTATAATCTTCCAGGCACTTGTCTGCTCTATTAATTGTAGTCGTGTTAAGGATCAGAAATGAAGATGGGACGATATTTAATTTAGATCCTGGAAGCCCCCAAACTGTCTTCATCCACAGTTTCTCCACACAGTTGTGGCTTTAAGCTCACATCAAAGTTCTAAATAACAATGCATGGTGATGCTTTTGTTCAGTTTATTGCTCAGGCTGCAGATATGTAATCTGCCTCTGTACCAGGATGTGATGGCTGAAAGGCATCATTAATGTGTTAAATGATGTGGAATGCTTCAGGCACAGTATGACACATCACTGCAGAGTGATAGTCCCAGATGCACAGGTATCTGCCTCCATTTCAAATCAGAAAGAAAGAAGCTAAATTACCACACAGGCAAAATGCACCAGGAAAATTATAATGTATATATTCACTCATAATCTCTGAGCCTGACTCAGACCTCACTTGTTTGTTGAGAGGAATAAAAGGTTAAGATTTCCATTCTCAGGGTTTATTAATCATACAGGTGAAATAAGGAAGGGAGGACTCATCATAGTGCATTCCTAGAATTGTATCCCCACTCTTTCTGTGGTTGATTTTCAATATGTTTTATGATTCCAATTCATGACACCAATGCTACAAAACATCTTCCATGTTCTGGAAGAACTAATGTAGACTCTTCTGGTACCTAGTTTACTTCGATGGTACATAATTACACAACAGCATACATCTCTTCAGAGACTGCAGCAATATGTGTCCATATTTTAATAGCAGGTGCAGCTCTGTACTTTTCTACCTTTACACTGAAACATTCATTTCTTCAGATATACTAAAGTCTGACCGGCTATCTTTGACATGAGGTGTTCGACTATCATATCCATATATGCTGTTTTTAGATTCAAATAGAACAATAAGGTGTATAGAGTAAATGTATTTCAAAATCAGGAATATAGAAGATTTAGAAATTCCTGTTTTATCAATGTAAAAATTTAGAGTAAAATGCTAAACTTAGGCAAAGGACTGATCAATCTAGGATTCATTGAAAAAATTTTTAAACATTTATTTATTTTTGAGAGAGAGAGAGAGAGACAGAGAGAGAGCCAGCAGAGAGAAAAGAAGACACAGAATCCGAAGGCTTCAGGTTCTGAGCTGTCAGCACAGAGTACAACACGGAGCTCGAACCCATAAACGATGAGCTCATGACCTGAGCTGAAGTTGGATGCTCAATTGACTGAGCCACCCAGGCATCCCTACAATTCATTTTTCAAAAGGATGTATTTTGAGGGCACCTGGGTGGCTCAGTCTATTAAGTGTCTGACTTCGGCTCGGGTTCTGATCTCACGGTTCGTGAGTTCAAGCCCCGAATCTGGTTCTGTGCTGATGGCTCAGAGCCTGGAGCCTACTTTGGATTCTGTGTCTCCCTCTCTCTCTGCCCCTCTCCCACTCCCACTCTTGTCTCACTCTCTCTCAAAAATAAATAAACGTTAAAATTTAAAAAAAAATCAAAAAAGGATGTATTTTTTATTTAAGCTATATTAAAGATATCTATTTCTACTAATGGACATCATTACTTCATTCTGTGAAATAGCAGGCCACTAAACCATTGGCCATAAAGCTTCTAACATCCTTTATAGGACATGAGTTGATAGTGTATACTTAAAGGTACATTTAATGATTTATTAATATTATACTAGTAATGAAGTTCTGAATTGTGGTACAAGCATTGCAAAAGAGAAGTAAAACAAGACAGATTATACTTGGATTTCTAGGCCAATCCCTTCATATGATGGACAGCGATTTTTGACCAGAAGAAATGAAGGAATTTGTCTGTGATCACCAGAGTAAGTGGATGACAGAAGTGATTCTGTCCCAGGCTGAGGACAGAAATCTTTTCATTACATTGGATAGTCTCTAAGGTGTCATCCTTCTCTGCAGAAATGAGTGGTCCTTCAATGGGACATCTATATAAAATTAAGTTCTTTTTCTTTTCAATAATGTTATTTAGTTGTCATTTTTTTTTAATGGGACGGCAACTGTGAAACTGCCAGACTAATATCAAACACCTAGAAAGTCCTACAGATGAGGATTGGCTTCCCCTCCCTTTGTATTTTTTTGTCAGACTTAATTCACAGAAAAATATTAATTTATTCATTATTATAAATATGAGCTATTTTATAAATAGAAACTTAAAAAGAACATCAGTTTGTTTTTGCTATAGGGGTTTTAGTGCGACAACTGACAAAAGTTGACTAGTATCTGACATAACAGTAGGTAGTAATGTGAATGTCTTCATTTTGAAAAATGTGTTGAGGTTATGTAAGAAGATGCAGTGATTTTAGGAAATCATACACTAAAGTAGGTAGGAGCAAAGGGGCACATCCTATGCAATTCACCTCCAAGAAGTTCAGAAGTAGGGGCACCTGGGTGGCTCAGTGGATTGAGCATCCGACTTCGGCTCAGGTTATGACCCTGTGGCTCGTGGGTTTGAGCCCCATGTCAGGCTCTGTGCTGACAGCTCAGAGCCTCGAGCCTGCTTCGGATTCTGTGTCTCCCTGTCTCTCTGTCCCTCGCCCATGTATAACTCTCTCTCTCTTTCTCTCAAAATAAATAAACGTTAAAAAATTTTAAAAAAGAGAAGAAATAAATAGAAATAAATAATAGAAATACAGAGAAATAAATAACAGAAATAAGTAATATCTATACAGAAAAGGAGATGGGGGAAAGAACGATAAAACAAACATGGCAAAATGTTAACTTTTAAGGAATCTGGATAAAGGTGTACACACATAATGTATACTACAATACTATTTTGTGACATCTGTAATATTTTCATACACATGAACAAATCATATCTTATGATAGAAACTGTACACATACATGCAGAATTTTAGCAGGGTAAACTGAAAGAGGAGGGAATCTGCTGTTCACTCTAGGTAAAGTACTGGGTCGGGATAATGTTCATAGGAAAAAAGAAGTTTAGATGGAACTAGAAAAAAATATTTAGAATGTGCATGCGTGTATAAAAGAAAAAAATCAAGATTGAGGAGATACTGAAAAGGAGATAACTAGAGCAATACCCAGAGAATGGAGGGGCACCCCTTTCAACTGACACAAATTGAGAGAAACATGACGGCATTTACCTAAGTGTCAAACTAAAGTTAGTTAGTCCAATTGTTCTGGGACTGATGATACTTCAGTGCCAACAATCTGGCAATCAGGAATCCAAGTAGAAAGAGGCCAAAACCCCTAAATCTTATTTTGGGGGGGGGGTGTAAATTTATGGCTCAAAAGTTTAAAAATGCCATGTTAGACTTGAAAATAATAATTGCAGATAACATTAATACTCATATAAATCCAATGATGTTACTGATTTTACTCTTTTGTTATAATTAAGTCATTCATATGCTAAAAATTTTATTTATTTAAGAATTGTTTTAACATTTATTTTAATTTTTTTAAACTTTTTTTTAATGCTTATTTATTTTTGAGAGAGAGAAACAGAGAGTGAGTGGGGGAGGAACAGAGAGAGAGAGAGACAGAATCCGAAGTAGGTTCCAGGCTCTGAGCTGTCAGCACAGAGCCTGACACAGGGCTCAAACTCACAAACCGTGACATCATGACTGGAGCAGAAGTTGGACACTTAACCAAATGAGCCACTCAGGCGTCCCTAACATTTATTTATTTTTTAGAGACAGAGAGAGACAGAGTGTGAGCAGGGGAGGAGGAGGAGAGAGAGGGAGACACAGAATCTGAAGCAGCCTCCAGGTTCTAAGCTGTTTGTTAGCACAGTTTGATGCGGGGCTCCAACTCTGAACTGTGAGACCATGACCTGAGGTGAAGTTGGATGCTCGACCGACTGAGTCACCCAGGTGCCCCTAAGAATTGCTTTATTAACTTATTCCCTGCTCTTTTTTTTTTTTTAAGCTTGGTCATTTATTTTGAGAAGGTGACGGGGGAGAGAATCCTAAGCAGGCTCTGTGCTGTCAACGTGGAGCCCAATGCGAGGCTTGAACTCATGAACGGTAGGATTATGACCTGAGCTGAAATCAAGAGTCTGATGCTTAACTGACTGAGCCACCCAGGTGCCACCCACCCCACCATTCTTTTCAATATTACCTCTTAAAACAAATCTAGTGAAGTTACTCTGCCACTCAAAATGGGTATCTTTCTCCAACATCCTATTATCTAACACTCAGGTTGGTTGGCTTTCCTTTACTATCCAACCTGATTTCTTGTTACCTCTGAACAAGATCAATTTCCTCCTCTCAACCTAGCCTTGTTGTTCCTCAGGGAGCTCAGCTCCAATACTATGCTATACGTATTTCTTTTTCTTTATATCTATCTGATTTATTTCTATTTTTCATCTATTTGTATCTATTTGTATCTATTATACATCTGACTCTTCTCCAAAGGTTTCCCTATAATCCTTAACTGTGACATCTTAACTCATTTCATTGTTTAGTGTCTTAAGTAAATTTATTTATTTCATATATATTGTTTTTAATTCTATACTTAGATGGTAAATTCCTGCATGGCTCGGGCATATATGACATGTACATAAAAGAGACACTCAAATGTATTTGTTGGTCCATTAACACTTTTTATATACATCTCAGTGGATTTTACTTCCTACTCTTTTTTATCTTAGAATCTCAACATAATTAAAAGATGACTATTAAAATTAATCACATCACTTATTTATAAATGTTATAACCAGGAATGTAAAAAATTAACACTGAGTATAGAGAAAAAGGCATGAGGATTCAAAACAATTGAAAGGAAAAATCAAGAGTACGTGACAACTTCTTAAATGTAGAAAATGAAGCAAAGATGTTTCTAAATGTTAGATTAGAGGGGCGCCTGGGTGGCGCAGTCGGTTAAGCGTCCGACTTCAGCCAGGTCACGATCTCGCGGTCCGTGAGTTTGAGCCCCGCGTCGGGCTCTGGGCTAATGGCTCGGAGCCTGGAGCCTGTTTCCAATTCTGTGTCTCCCTCTCTCTCTGCCCCTCCCCCGTTCATGCTCTGTCTCTCTCTGTCCCAAAAATAAATAAACGTTGAAAAAAAAAATTAAAAAAAAAAAAAATAAATGTTAGATTAGAATCTGGCAAACTGGGGAAATGATGGTTGTCTTAGTAGAGAGGGGAAAAAAATAAGGAAAGAAAGCTATTTGAGAGAGAATGTGTTTTAATTTTTGAATTATGGAAATTTCCATTAAAAATCACTTATTCATTCAGTAGACACTTGAGTGATTACAAGGTGTTAGAAGGCCTTGTTGTCTTTTTTCTATGTCCAAAAAAATATAAATGTGAACATGAGACAAGGTCTATGGTCTTGTGAAGTTTATATTCTTCCTAACAATTTAACATAGAGACACAAAGAGGAAATTATTCCTGATTTCCAGGAAGTGACTTGCTATTGAATGAGGGCAGATATCAAACCATGAATGAAAGAACAAAAGGAGAGGTATGGATTACTCTGTGAAAAAAAATCGAATCTTAGATTGAAAATCAGGAAAAAAATAGGATGAAACCTTGATGAGTCAAACCATTTATAATGCACACACACACTTTAGTGTGTGTTGTTATTGCTGCTGCTGTTATTTGATTATTTGTAACTTCCTCTAAGATGAAGGAACACCTATACAACATAAAAGGCAAGGGAAAAAAGCCAGGAGAGGGAATGTTGAAGATGCTAGAAGGGGAGGACATTTGCTTGAGAGCACATTCTATTACGACTCAGGAATTAGTGGGAGTTAGCAAAGTACAGAGGGGGAGGCAGGAATTAGATTTAAAGAAACTGTGGAGGGGGTGGGTAGAGAGTAGCATTTTTCTTTTCCCTCTGAACCTTGAAGGTCTTGATAAGTGAGGACAGTGTAAGAGGAAAAACACACTCTGATATGCCTCCTCTAATCTCAATACTTAACTCACAGAACACTTCGCTTCTGGTTACCAAATGTGTGGGGATTTCCCCACACCAAGCAATTCTGACCCATAAGCTGGGTATCCTACAAGGAATTCAGTTCTGATACTATCTACCTGGAATTAGCATTGAAGCCCAGAGTTAGGGGCCCAGTCCCACAAGGCCCCCCTGCCCTCTTTTTAGCTGCTAATCACAAGTTCAAGTTGTTATCTATAATGCTGTCCCACCAGCTGAAATCAGAGATTCCCACTACCTCCTTCTTGGGTCCAATTAGTTTGCTACAGTAGCTCATAGAACTCAGGAAAACATTTTGCTTACTAGATGACCAGCTTATTATAAAAAGATACAACCCAAGGGCTCCTGGGTGGCTCAGTTGGTTGAGCGGCTGACTTGGGCTCAGGTGATGATCTTGCGACTGGTGAGTTCGAGCCCCGCATCGGGCTCTGTGCTGACAGCTCAGAGCCTGGACCCTGCTTCAGATTCTGGGTCTCCCTCTCTCTCTCTCTCTGCCCTCTCCCGCTCAAGCTGTCTCTCTCTGTCTCTCAAAAATAAATAAACATTAAAAAAAAATTTAAAAAAAAGATACAACCCGAGAACAGCCAGATGGAAGAGATGTACAGGGCAAGGTATCCGGGAAGAGGCACAGAGCTCTCACTCTCTCTTCAGGCACGTCACGTACCAGCACCTCTCTGTGTTCACTAACCCCAAAGCTTTCTGAACCCCATCCTTTGGGCTTTTAAGGAGACTTCATTATGTAGGCAAGATTGATTAAATCGTCTCCAGCCTCCTCTCCCTACTCCTGGGCTTGGGGCTGGGGGATAAGGGAGCTGAAAGTTTCAACTTTCTAATCATGGGGTTTGGTTCCCCCAGCAACCAGACCCCATCCTTAGGGTTTTCCAAAAGTTGATTCATTAACATAAACACAGGTGTGGTTGAGTAGGGGTTGTTATGAATTACAAAATAGACCTTTATTACTCTTATCACTTAGGAAATTCCAAGGGTTTTAGGAGACATGCACCCTGAACTGGAACCAAAACCAAATATATTATTTCTTATTATATATCACAATATCACAGAGGGAAAATCATCTGTGGAGAATGAGGGCATGAAGGATGAAGCTAGGTCTGCGGAAGAGTAGAGATGATAAGGAAGATCTCTTGCAGAACGCCCCTAAGTAACCCCGTGATAGATGGCGGAGAAGCAAGAACCAAGTTTACTAGGGATGGCATAAGTTAGAGTAAATGTTCCAGCAAAGCCCCTCTCTGTCTCCAAGGCAGCATTTATTTTTGTAGCTACATGGCATGAATCATAGGATGACAGAAAGAATATGAGGATAGAAGTTGGAAATGGCATTGGAGTTGGGAGACATAAATGAAAGTTTGATCTCTTTGATGAAATGTTAGAAAAGCCTCTGGGATCTCAGTTTCTCCAGCTATAAAATGGGGGTGGGGTGGACCTCAAAACTGAAAGCCCCTAAGGTCTCTATTAGTGCTCCCTATTTTAGTCTGGGATCATTACATGCTATAGGATAGTGAAAAGGGGGTAGATTCTATGATGGAGGTTGAGAATAAGCAGACTGATATTTCACTAGTGGAATGACTGTTTCCAGAAGTGAAAGGTAAATACACTCATGCAAGTACAAAAACAGGAAGTAACAATTTACACTTACAGATTTTTGCTTTGCAATTTGCAGTTCTTTCTGGATATGTTTGACTGATAGATTCACAGATAGATACAATCTTTATGGAGAGACCATGATTTTGATTGCACTGGCATACCTTGGGAAAGTATTGAACTAACATCCGAATTTACAACATAATCCCCTACAATTTAGAAGGTGCCTTATCACGTGGTCATCACACGGCTTTCACAATGCAATCAAGAGAAAAATCAACAAACTCAATCTCACAAACGAAATTCAAAGGGACACGTTTCACCTTCTCCCTTTATATCCTTGTCAAAGATAGAGAGACTAGGAGGAATTTAAACACCATGGCATCATATCTGTCACAGCCATATCTTTTTAGTAGGTAGAGAGCTCATTTTTCAAGGCTACCAGTCCATTAACCTTCACAAGAACAAAAATAAAGCAAAACAAAGAAACACTCCCTGGAGAAATGGCATCGCTCCTAATCTTGCTTATATATCTTACTGTGGGGATTTGAAGATGGAACAAAGACCTCTAGCACCCCAGGCACACAAAACGATACAGATGCCCTGAAATAAATATATAAATGCTTGTGGTGCATCGTGTAGACAAATTTGTGATTATTTTTTTAAATGATAGTGGGGTTAGAGAGAGTAACTGATATCATCCCTGCTGAATGTGTCTTACCCTGTGATTTGTAACTGGGAGGGTCGAAGCATCAACCCCATTTATTTTTTAATGTCTTGGCCTGTTCTTGTTTGCCCTTACCTAGATTCATTCAGTGTGTATATCTGGAACTATTAGTTTCCTGATAAATGTATTGTCAGAAAGCCAGAGGCCAATGATAACATAGGAAAGAAGGAGCTCTTGGTTGTTTTTATACGTTTTTGTTTGACTTGGGAGAAAATTATAACCCAGATTGATGCTCCTATTTTAAACAAGGTAGTAAATCAGCATGAAATATAGGATTGGGGAAAGCCATTTGCCACATAATTATAATTTCTTAAAATTCCCGTGTTCACTGAATATGAGAAGCTATAATCATGCAATATATAGCAATGGCATTACTCATCTTTTTCTCTCATGGAAGACAGTTACATAAACTGAAGTTACAAATTTTTAAATATTATTAGTTACAAAGTTTAAATACCATTAACTGAAGCAAAGCAAAAGCATATGTTGTTTGGTCTGAGACCTAGCTTCCAGTGGGGGAAAAAAAACAGATTCAGTAAGCAAGATTTAAAAAATGATTCAGCACACTTCCCTTAAAAGTCCTGTCTTTTCCACAGATAAAGTTTATATATCACCATGAGACAATGTAAAAGTGTAAGACTTTCATCAATATAGGAGACCAGAAGCAAAGTAGGACCAAAAGAGGGATTTGGAATCAGAAAGAGACAGGTGAACGTGGACTCTGGCAGGGGTTATACACAAAATACCTATCAATGACATAATAGGGATAAGGACCCCTCAAGAAGGAGGCGTGCCAGTGCAAAGCCCTGAAGACCCCCCTCTTACGCCAGCATTTATCTTTCGGCTGCTAGATTATGGGCAAGGATTACGTAGCTAAGATACTGGGTTTTGGGGGCTACCCAGGATACCTGAGAAATGAACCGATACAGATGTATCTGCCTAACTCCCTTGCAGAAGTAGTTGGAACTACTCTGAACTAGTATAACCAGCAAAGCCATACTGGTGCATACATACTGAACATTAGCCCTGGGTGACATCTCTTAACTGTGTGCCTTTGGTAGTTTAAGGATCTTCCTGAGCCAGCCACGTGAGAGAAACAAAAGTGGTGTTTTTAGCTGTTTTTTTTTGGCTGCTGTTCTAAGACTGCTTTCAGCTAAAGAGAGAATTCAGACCTCTCTCTTTCTTTCCCTTTCCCTATGGCATCCAGTACACCTTCCACTCAGGGCGAAGGGCGAGTCCCAGAAGACAGCAGAGGGGCTTCGGCAGTTTAAGCCAAATGCAGCTAAGAGGCAGAGTCGCCTCTCAATCCTGACTTCTGGCTCAGGGGTGAGCCCATCTGGGAGCTGACAAGAGAAACTGGTCCTTGTTGAAGCATTCTCAGGGCGCATCATGTCTCTTCCTTTTCTCCCATTTTGGCTCCGTTATTTATTTGTGCATAAAGGATGCAATGATATTTCTGTCTTGAACTGCTTGGAATGTAGTATCCCTAATTTATGATACCGCACAGCAACAATTATATACAATAAACACCTATCAGCTTAACTTCGCACAGCCTTTGTTGGCTATAAAAGAAAACTCTTATTCATTCATCACAGTTATCAATAATGGAAACATTGTGATCACCTTATTTCAAAGGGGCATCACTGATATGTCCTTTGCATATACTGTGTAGAGTAACCCTTCCACATGTTTCAGAGAATCACAACTAAAGTCTCATCAGTAATTCTGGACACTACACTGTTGAAAAAAAAAAGCCATACTAAAAAAATCGTAAGAATTATCAGAGAATGAAAAAACATATAGAAGATTTAAGGGGTGATTAAAAGAACAAGATTTACTAACAGTGAAGAAAAGAGAAATATTGTGGATGTAAGATAAAGAAAGGTGAGAAATTTGCTTGTTGTTTCATTTTTCCATTCCATATTAAAGGGCCTTTGCTTACAACCTGCCAATATAGTGTTTTGTTTTAACTGGGAAAAGATGGTCAGCAGGAAATATACAAGATATAAAAGTAATTTATATTTGCAAACATTTTTAGGTCAGTGATTCCAACTGTTCTCTACTAAGACCTCTTTTCACCATGCTTCTCCACAAATTCCCTACTTTGAATTTTTAAATACAAATTATATCTATCAAATAAAATGGATTTATTTTCTTATTTTTAATTAATCAGAATTATCTGTATCTGAGCTATAATACTTAGAGCTTCAGAGGAACATAAAGCAACAGAATAACTATATAAAAATATGATATAATTATAACTAAGGTAAAGATATTTTGTAGTTTTAGGTATCCTATATAACCTTCTGCAAACTAAGGTTCAATGTCTGTTAAGTTCTTTGGAATATCAAAATGTTTCAAGGAGCCCCACAAGAACCATATGCAGAGCCGCGGTTATTTAAATATTCCAAATTGAAAAACAAGGGATTAAACTAGTTTAAAATCATCTAATAAATATGACTTATTCCTACTTGAAGAATTAAACTGAGGTATTGAACGTAGCATAACTGCTTAAACGTGACAGAAGAGAACATTCTGGGACTCTTTCAAACCTTTGCTTTCCCCACTCTTTTTTGCACACTGTCAAAATCATGACTTGGCTCTGAGATGGCGGGAGCAGAAAGCATCGAGCACGTACTCACCAGCCTGGTTGGTTGTGATGCTGACTGCAGCGAACTGTCTTGGTGGTGAGCTCAGCTCTGACACCCCGTTAATGGCATCGATCTCAAAGGTGTAGTTAGTATGTGCCAGGAGGTCTGTCACTGTCACTGTGGTGTTGGTGAGTCCGAACTGTCGAGGGAGGAAGCGGACATTTGGGCTGCATGGCTCACACTGTTTTACATTCCACCCACATTTTTTACATATGATGTTGAAGGTAACATCTTTCCGGCCTCCTGTGTCCAGGGGCCAACTCCAGTCCAGGATGACCGAGGTCTCGTTTATGTTAGAGATAACATTTCTTGGTGCAGATGGAGGTCCTGCAAAGTAGTTCAACAAAGATTAATGAGCCTCACTTCTGTTTTCTACTACAAGGGAAATAGATAATTTACAATGGAACCAAAAGAGGTAAATAACCATCTTGTCTCTATTATATACTTTTAATTCGTCCTTAGAGGATCCATGAGATTATAGACACATGGCTTCAAGAGCACTATCGTCCCCAAGCCATGGGCGGGGGAGTTTTGACTCAAAGTTGAAGATACATTCACAAAGTCCAATGAGGGAATTTACTACTAAATTCAATGCCCTTGTGAATAGTTATGAAAACTTTACTATTAGTTTTATAAATCTTAGTCCTTTTTCCCTATGACCTATGACCTACAAGTAACGTGAGGGAATAGAAATGTAAAAACACAAATCCCATGACTATAACCTCCCCTATTCTGTCAAATGTAATACAGGATCTAAACCAAGATACAGAAAACTTTCTTTCTTTCTGGGGGTCCTGTTGCAGGAAGTGCTTTAAAAACTAATTCATTTTGCGTGATAAATGTTGCATTTGTGGTGAGCCAGCATGGAGAGTGAAGCAGAGAAAGCTTTCAATTTGCACACGGAAAACGGAAGGAAATGGGCCAAATGCTTTAAAAAAAGAAGAAAGAAGCACAATAACCAGAAGGAAAAAAAAAACCACAAAATAAAAGAAACATGGAGGCATGGGTTGCAGCAAAACTACTCACGGGTACAAGCCATGGATGGAGGGTCTTTGTCTGCTCGGAAGTACTTATTCTCACACCTGCAGTTCACTGAACCATCTTCGTGGGTAGAACTGTGCGGTGGGCACTTGGCACATTTCACATTACCATCCGAAGCCTTGTAGAAACCTGGTCGGCAAGCTACAAACAAAATCACTCTTTTAAGATTCGGTGATAATTTTGAAAGCGTATTTTTCAAAACACATAAAACAGATTTCAGAATGTTAGGGGAAGAATTCATTAGGAATAAAAAAAAAATCCATTTTTTTTTCCTTCCAGAATTTACAGAAGCAAATAATGTGACCCAGTGTAGTTTCTCCACATATATACTTTTGAATTCGCACCAAATGTTAAAGGGAAAAAAAAACCCTGAAGATTTAGATTATTTTGGCACTAGAGTGTGATGAAATTTCCAGCTCATGTTTTCACAGCTTTGCTTGGCATTGAACTATTTGTGGAGAAAAATACAGCAAAGCCATGTCATCATGTAGCCATTCCCTTTTAAAACATGATGCAATGTGTACATTATCTGCGTGCAGTTAGCACTACATTACACACTCACTCTCTCTCTAATTGATTTCTGTGTATACGGCTCCCTCCCCACAAATTGTAAGCAACTGAAAGGAAGAAATCATGGCTTCCTTGTTTTAAGATTCTTGATGCATCGGTTCTCATGAGCTATTTTTTTTTTTCTGCCTTGACAGTGTCGTTCCAGTGCTGTAACTTCTACAGCCGTGGCCTACACTGAAGGTTTTTAAAAATTTCCTTGCCTGTCTTTCAGAAACATAGTGATGTATAATTTCTATTTAAACTGATCTACTTGTAAATAATTACTAGATTAAAGCTTTCTAAATAACTGTTTTCCTCTTCTTTCTTTCTGGCCATCTCTGAATGACATGTTTTGTTGAGCTCCATGAACCGGTCATGAAATATTGATTTCAGATGCCCATTTAGTATTCTTTATATATTTATTGCTTTTACAGAAATACGCCTCTACTGTATTGCTTTTGTTTAATCTGATGTAAAATTCAAAATGCTGTAATGGTTTATGTGATCTATTTTCAGAATTACATGGAGAACTGAAATCATAGTGAAAATCTTAGCAAGAAGTCTCTTGACATTGCTTTGAGGATTAAAATCAGAGTCCAGGGGCACTTGGGTGGCTCATAGGTTAAGTGGCCGACTTTGGCTCAGGCCATGATCTCATGGTTTGTGAGTTTGAGCCCCGCGTTGGGCCCTGTGCTGACAGCTCAGAGCCTGGAGCCTGCTTTGGATTCTGTGTTTCCCTCTCTCTCCACCCCTCCCCTGCTTGCACTCTTTCTCTCTCTCAAAAATAAATAAAAATTAAAAAAAATTATAAATAAATAAATAAATAAAATCAGCATCCACATTTTTTAGGTTTCCTACAGAGTATCTCTGGAAGTCAATGATTTCTTAAATTTCTAAAACTCAATTTCAATGCTATGTTGAGATGTGATGGTTTAAAGCACTTATGTGTAAAATATGCCCTGTAGGTGATCTGAATCCCAGAATTTTCCTATGTCAGCTTCATATTGTGAATAACAGGTTATTTGCATTCAAGTAAAGCCTGTGTGAACAAATCTTAACTTTTATAATCATTAAATGCATTTTGAAAGGTAACACTTTACATCCATAACAGTGTATCTTCCTACTGAATGTTTCTTGAGAAATACACTGTCAAGGGAAATATACTATCAAGATAAACAATTAAAATAACTTAAAATTATAGCAATCATTAATCTAGTCTTGCTGTTTTATAGTTTCTATCAAGAATGGCCACTCTAGGACTATCTTACATTAAATGGAACAACTTTTGGTGCCACATTGAGAGCCACTCAGATAAATTCTATTGCCCTGACCAAACATGGAGTAGGCTCATAAACTTTTGATCATTCTTCCTAAGCATTGGTTAGAAACTTCCACTCATATCTCATGTCATATCGCCTCTAGGGGAAATGATATAAAGTATAAACAAACTAAGCACTTAACTTCTGGTTTCAATTTAGCTCACTGAGTGCCTTTAGGTTTGCAAGATGGCAATGCTCAAGTGTTTAAAAGATAGAGTTGCACTGTTCCAGTGTATTTTGTGTTTTGGTTGCTTGTAAATTTATCTGTATGTTTTTATTTGAGGTTTTTATGGTTTTTACAACATTTAGCATAAAGGTATTCACTAAACAATCACTTTTTGTCAATATTATAAATGGCTATACTCTGATATTTAAAGAAAAGGCAAATCATATAATCATTTCTTAGCTACAGCACAGGACTTCTAATAATAACTTGAAAGTAGCTATAGTCAATAAACCTTTAAGTTAAGAATGTGACACAAACTAGTAACTAGACTTTATCTAAATGATTAAATAACCTTAGATATAATAATAGTAAAAGATAGGTAGACACACATACATTCTGCTTAATAAATATCTGTTAATCATTTACTCTTCTTCAGGCTTTTTGTTAGCCTTGAAGATACAAATGTCCCTAGTTCTGTCCACCTTAAAAGGGCCCTTGCAATTGAAATTGAAAGAGGGCACCAGACATTTGACACAGGCCCCAAGGAGCAAACATTCCATTCTGATTGAGCTGTTGGAGGAAATACAGAGAAGGAATTTCACTTGAGAAAGATCATGAAAGGATAGCAAAAGGCCTGTAAGTAGCATAATTAAATACACAAATAGATCAACAGGAAAAGACAAGCGGTTAAGTAGAGGAACTTGATGGGTACTGTTGGTTGCATACTAAACACCTAAATCTGCTTTCTGCTTGCTCACAGAATTTTGATTTTGTTCACAATCACACTCTGCCAAGTCCTCCCTTACACAGACATAATTGCAAATAGTTATGGATGGCCAGAGTGATAGCCCAAAGATGGGCAAAGAGATACAAACAGAAATCTGATGAAAGCCATTAAAATATCTTTTTTTTTTCCTAAGAAGATGGTCCAAATGTAACAGAAGCCATTCTACCTATATAATTCCAGCATTGATTCTTGGCATAATGGTTTACATGTGACAATAAGTTAAAGGCCAAGAAAATTAGATGTGTAATCTGCACTTGCTGATTCAGCTAGCACCTCTCTCAATATTTCTTAGAATGTCAGAAGAATAACACCCTATTTGTGTAGCTCTCCATGGGCAAGTTTTTTTTTATCACTACAGCAGAAAGTATTTCCAAAGGATCTAAGACAAGCAGAGAATGCAGTTGAGAGGTACTAAATAGAATTATAGACTAATGGAGCTAAGAAGATCCCAATAAATCACACTGGCCAGTCTGTGCGTTATATGTCTGAGGACCCAGAGCTCCAGGACTTTGGATGACACACAGGGACAGCCTCTACTCTGTATCTTCCAGCACCTGGTAGCTTGCTGATAGGCTTTACCTATCCAATTTGTTGATATTTATCAAGTTTCAACTATATGCAGAACACAATGATAGATTATATAACAATACCCTAAATTTTGTAGACATCTTTACTCTTTCTGAAAAGCTTTCATATGTACCGTCTCAACTGAATCTCACAGCAGTTGTGTCAAAATCACTGGAACAGATGTTACTCTACTAATTTTACAGAATGGGCAATTAGAGCATACACAGAAAAAGTAGCATCTCCAAGATAACAAAGAATTCGTGGTATAATCTGAAAGAGAAGGGGCACCTGGATGGCTCAGTGGGTTAAGCATCTGACTCTTGGTTTTGGCTCAGTTTATAATCTCACTGTTGGGAGACTGAGCCCTGTGTTGGGTTCCATGCTGAGTGTGGAGCCTGATTGGGATTCACCCTCTCTCTCCCTATCTCTCTGCCCCCTCCTGCTCACCCCCCCTCAAAATAAATAAACATTTAATAACATGTAAGAGATTTTTTGGCTTTTAATTTTATATAGAATGCTTATTGAAAGCAAATTATTCTCTAGAACCATGAATTATTTTTCTAAAATTCTAAGCTGCTGCTATGACACTGAAGAATTGTCATCTAAAACTTATTTAATTAAATGAATGCCAAGTCTTCTGTCATCTACTCCTAGTAAGAAACTATTTCAGAAAGGGTAATGTTTTCTCGCCTTTCTCTAGGATTTTCTGTTTGACGTCTAACATTATTACGGGAAGATGGGTAAGTGTGTTTTTGCTTGAAGAACAGAGTCTGCCAACCTCAGGAACAGCACGGCCCGCTACCTATAGGAGACATACAAGTACATTTTTCTTTCTTGCTACAAGCAGGATCTTTAAATCTTTTACCAAAATTGTTAAAAAAATTTGAGAATATGAATGAATAATTTATATCCACTAGTAAAATTACACTGTTAGGGAACACTCTCTTTAAATGCGTATGGAGAAATTCTTTACATAAAGTACTTACTTTTGAATTTTTCCCAGTAAATAATCTCCTTTCCTTGAAGTTGATTTGTGCTTAAATACCTATCTATCTATTGTACTTTGTTCGTCTTTCAAAAAAATCCTCCTGAATGAATGTGAAATTTTACCTCTAAGGGGCATAAATACTTGTATTTTAGTATCTTGCTTTGAGTGGTAAAAGCAATGACTGTAATTTCAAAGAACTTCCTTTATCCTTGAATGTAAAACTAGTGATAAAGCAATCTGCACATTTCTTTCACTTAAGTATTATTTCAGAGACTGAAAGGTTCAGCATATAAAAAATCAGGTAAAGGAATAGAAAGTAATGTTTTTCTCTTACTCATGGGAAATCTTAGTCAACTTACTATAGAATATCAAGGAAAAAAAACAGGCAAAAAGAGTAGTGATTCAGATATATACAGTTTTAAGGTTTTTTTTTAAATGTTTATTCATTTTTGAGAGAGAGAGAGAGAGAGAGAGACAGAGTGTGAGTGGGGTGGTGATGGGGGCGGGTGGACAGAGAGAGGGAGACAGAGAATCCAAAGCAGGCTCAGGCTCTGAGCTGTCAGCACAGAGCCTGACACGGGCTGGAACTCACAAGCCATGAGATCATGACCTGAGCTGAAGTCAGATGCTTAACGGACTGAACCACCCAGGTGCTCTTAAGTTTTAAAATAATAATAATAATAATAATAATAATAATAATAATATGCTAAATAGTTAAGATCTTCCCTGGTGCAAGCCAGCTACTAAAGCAATACTTAAGTAAGATAGGTATACACATATTCAAAACCTGCTGCCAAAATGACAGAACTCTCTGATTTACAGATTTCTTCAGGTAACCTAGGTTATAATTTTATCAGTGTTTGACTGGTAAGAACACTGGTAAAACTATTTACAGATTTCAGTCTCAGGGTGGGCAAACCAAGGAGTACCTCAACAGTTTAATACTGTTTGAGGCAAACTGCCGCCCTTGTTTTTGTGTTCCCATAAATGTTTTATTCCCTTCCTGTAATGAAGATTTTCGAAGTAGTTAAGTGTGGCAGGAACTCTCATCTTTGATTTTGTGTTCGTAAATAAAAGGAGGATGATCCATGAATATAAATTAATAGCCATTAAAAGCCAGAGGTATCACTTCCTCAAACCTTACTGGATATCACCATGGATTTACTAAATAATGAGACTTGTTCAGATAGTGTTTGGGTTTTGTGTATCGATATTCCTCTAACACATATGTGCTAATCTCCAAAATGACCAAGACACTTTATTGTGTCTGGTCCTACAGTGATAGAAGTTATAATCTTAGCTTTAAAAAGCTCAATTCTATATGACACGGTTATTTTAGAAATGGATCTCCTCCCTTGAAAGTGTAATTGTTGGGGCGCCTGGGTGGCGCAGTCGGTTGAGCGTCCGACTTCAGCCAGGTCACGATCTCGTGGTCCGCGAGTTCGAGCCCCGCGTCAGGCTCTGGGCTGATGGCTCAGAGCCTGGAGCCTGTTTCCGATTCTGTGTCTCCCTCTCTCTCTGCCCCTCCCCCGTTCATGCTCTGTCTCTCTCTGTCCCCAAAATAAATAAACGTTGAAAAAAAAAATTAAAAAAAAAAAGAAAGTGTAATTGCTAAGACAATTTCAATACACTTTAGTGTTATCTTCACCAAGAAATTCTTCAGTTTCTCTTCTTTTTAACGCAACACATTAAGTTGTTTTCAGCATCTTATAGGAAGAGCTCTGGACTAGGTAGTAGGAAATGCAAGTTTTGATGTAATCTTTTCTCCTAAATAGGTGTTATCTCAAAGTCACTGTCCAGGTGTATTCAAATTTTAATGAGGTCTTTGGGAAAGTGACTTCCTGTTCTAGAAATAAGTCTGAAGTTCCATTTTTGTAGTTACTATGTGTTCCTAGGTTAGACTCTGAGCAATCCAGAGACAGTTACTTCCTATTCATTTTGTATGCCCAGCGTCTAGCTCCATGTCTAGAACCTAGCAGTTGATAAGATGCATTTTTGAAGTGAATGAGACCTTGCAATCAGTTATCCTCTCTATGCTTCTAATTTTTCATTTATTGGATGCTGGACATTGGCTAGCTTACCTCTAACAACTCGTCAGGTTGACACTCTGAACGGTTAATACTTTGTGTACCAAAATTAGTAGAATTCTTACAACTTTCTAAGTAGAAAGACAAAATAAATACTGTATATCAAAGTATCTTCACTTTCATCCCTGCTTTAAGGATTAAAATTAGCCACTGAAATTATAAAACCACATAGGGTAACAAGACAAAGGAGGTTCTCTTCTAACTTTGAAGAAATATACTTGAAAAAGAAATGACAGGTTTTTGCTCTTTTCAGTGTTTTTTCTGTGTCAGAGCAGAATGTATTCAAAGGATGTACTGATTTCATGATTGAATGCATTGAAAAATAAATTGACCACCAGATAATTCCCTGTTTTATAGTTTCAGCTTCACCAATAGCACAGTAAGTCTATATTTGATTTTATGTACATTTCAGATAGAGTAGGATGTTTAAAAGTTGGGGAATCTTATGGCAATGCATAAAAATATTGATATTAATTATTCTCTTTAATTTTGTAAGATGATGCGTTTTCTTTTTCTTTTTTAATGACAAGGGAAATGAGCACACTATTGAAAACACAGTTCAAGAGAATACATTTCTCTTCTGTTAATCTGCAGTGAGGTTTTACTTGTCTTTTCCTTGCTAGTCTAGATTTTAGTTCCCTTATTTTAAGTGCTGAGTTACTGAGAATAAACCCCAAAACTTTTTGAAAAACCCCAAGATAGGCCACAGTGGAACAAAAATGAGAAAGCCCCTGCCAAATGTTAATTTGCTATTGAGAAACACTAAAAATGTGAATAATATAATAGAAGGAAGCCAAAATAATACCAATTTGTAGTGAATGAGTTAAAAATATTTTGGGAATCTGCTGATTCCGTATTTATGAAGAAGTAACAATAAAACGGGAACTAAATATTGCAGGTCAATAGGGGGGTAAAATAACAAACTATCAGCTTTGGAAAATAACAAAGAAAAAGTATGAAATAGAGAGTATTATGTGCACTGTGTATACAATAAATAATAATTACAAAAAAAGCTTCAAGAAAGAATCTTGGCCTTATTCCCAAATTACATAGCACACTTTCCTCTAAGTCCTAATTGATGGGTTTGAGCCAGGCTGATACTGAGAATGGGTCAAGTTACCATAGTGAAAGGAAAACCAATGCACTTAGTAAACCATGGTGGCTACTGTTGAAAGAAAGTAGACAGCCTTTCAATTGCAAAGTGAATTTTGTCTCCAGTTGACTAATGTGGTTGACTTTTAAGAGAAAACATGGTCCTAATTAAGGGTTAAAAGGCTCATTTCAATTTGAATTAACTTTAAATTAAAAAATAAAGCTGTTGGTAAATAGGTCCCTTTTAGTATTCAGACTTTAGCTCCATATACACAGGGCTATATTATCAATTCCCAGCCATAAACACAAACTAATGACCAGAACCAGCACTGACTAAACAGATGATTTCCTGGCCTTGCAATTCCAGGCCTGACAGGGTCTATTTGCCGGTACAAGGTCAAAGCAACTGTTTATTCCCAAAATGAGCTGCACTCCACAATCTTACAGGAACTCTATTCTTTGCCATTTGAATAGAGGTACAATGCTTTGAGGCAAGGCCCAGGCATTTCAATACACTGGAAGTGGCAACGTTCAGTCATTAAACCCTGCCTGCAATGTGCAGCATTTACAAAGTGATCAAGTGTTTCCTTCTTCTGTTCCTTCCACTGTTCAATAAAAAAGGCCTAAGGCAAAATGCCACCATACCATTAAACACAACAGAATCAATCACAATCTAGTGTGGCTCAAAGATAGCCGAGTAACAAGACTTTATTGTGTTTGTTGTTGTTCCATCAGATTTAGCAAGACAGGTGTCAGTAAAACTGAAATATGTCCAATAATACGCTCACCACAAAGAGAATACTAAAACAGCCCCAGATCCTAAGGATGTTGTTGTGTTCTGCCGGCTTTTCAGTTGCCCTCCACCTTCAAGGAAGAGCTGTGTTTCTTAAGAGTTGCACTAGCTAAGTTTTCTATCCTTAATTATCAATGGCCAGAGAACAAGTCCCATTAACTAAGTTTACAAATTCACAGGAAGGTGTATGTAATGAATAGGTAAATACTAAAAAAGGGGGAGGGGGGGGATATGAAAGACAAAATCATGTATATGGCCCTAAAATGAATAGGGCCCAAATCTATACTCAGGTATACTGAGAGACAGCCTGTTCTTTCGGAACAGTGCCAGAAGTGTTCTTCAGACCTGAAGAGCAGTGGGATATCTAAGAAAACTATTTCTAGGAAGGGGTTTTGGAGGAGGTAAGTCACCTCTATGTTTCAGTAGGCCCTACAACAGATTAGGATCTTCCAGGCTGCACTGGAACCATAGCTAGAGCATGGAGAAGTCACCACTCCAGTATTTACCATTATATACAAATTTCAGGAAAAATAAATACATGAAATAATTTTAGGAAAATGGAATTTCCAAAATAGATTTGAAATCACCCAGAGTAGGAGTTTGAGACACAAGTCATGAGCTTTAGGCTCACGTCAGGAAAGTAAGAAACTAACTATGCATACTACATGTGTGGCTTGGATTTATACATCAAAAGCACACTCTCACTCAAAAATGCACACACACATGTACACACACACACTCTCACCACGGTTTTTACTAGTTCTTGTTTCTATTCTACCGCTCTGTTCCCTTTTTATTCTCTTTTCTTTAAAAAAATGCAACATGGGAGAAATTACTGTCGACCGCGAATGTGGGTAGCTTCACTAATGTGAATTTCACATTTCAAAAAAAAATTTTTAATGGTTACTTTTTGAGAGAGAGAGAGAGAGAGAGAGAGAGTGTACAAGCTGGGGAGGGGCAGAGAGAGAGAGGGAGACTCAGAATCTGAAGCAGGCTTCAGTCTCTGCGCTGTCAGCTCAGAGTCCTACGCAGGACTCGAAGTCACTAACCATGAGATCATGACCTGAGCTGAAGTCGGACGCTTAACTGACTGAGCCACCCAGGCACCCCAGTGAATTTCACATTTTTTATCTCAAGTAACTATATCTCATTTAGGAACATTTATACAGAAAACAATACAATTTTTTTAAATCCTGAATTTAAAGGGAACCTATAAAAAGTAGAAAACTCAGAGGAAAAACAAAACAAAACAAAATTCTGTGAATGCTATAAGACATGATGCAAAAATATTTGCCCTCTTAGTTATATCATTAACTATACACTCTCCAAAAGAGATCACCATATAGAATTTTGAGAAATGGTGACATCATTATATTGTATCAGAGGTCCTTTAGACTTGCTTTACTTTTTAGGTTAGTTTATTTTAAAATAATGTCCTTTTTTTTCCTGAGGAAACACCTCTGCAACTTTCAAATTTATACTTCAACACATCTTATAATCTATCAGTTTTCCATTCCATTTTTATTTTGTGAAATTTATTAAAATGACTGACAATATTGTGGTCAAATAATGGGTTTATGGGGCACCTGGATGGCTCAGTTGGTTAAGCCTCTGACTCTTGATTTTGGCTCAGATCATGATCTCATGGTTAATGAGATCGAATCCCGCATTGAGCACTGCACTGACAGAGTGGAGCTTGTTTGGGATTCTGTCTCTGCTTATGTCTCTGCCCCTCCCTTGCTCACTCTCTGTCTCTCAAAATAAATAAATAAACTTTAAAAACAAGTGAGGGATTTAAAATAAACCAGTAATGTGTCATTTATATGTTAAGTATTCAGTTTATGATCACAAAATATTATCAACTAGAAGTGTGCAATTTAAAAGTATTCAATATTTGCTTTGAATATTTACAAATGGCTAATATTTGTAAGGTAACATAGAAGAAAAAATGAATTCGTGTAATTCTAGGTTTTTTTTCTTCATTTCATTTTTATGTTTAAAGTAAATATTTGTTCCAAGATGAAAACAGATTTCTACTCAGCATATTCTGAAATTTCATTCCCTAGCTGGGTAAGAATGGATTTCTCAAGAAAACACGAAAAGTAAATAGATGACCATAAACAGATGCCCATGGGATCAACAACACTATTAGCCAAGTAAGTGTTTCATAAAAATTTCAACCAATCATCTATTTGAAACTGTTCAGGAAAGACATGAATGTACATAACTGTATAGGACAGCATGTCTATATATTTGAATTTTACATAAAATCAATTCCATCCTATTCAAGAAAAAATACTTTTTTCATAAGAATACGAAGTTTTCAAAGAAAAAAAGGGCACTATAAGGTTTGACATATGTACATCTATTCTAATATGTATGTCAAAAATACAAAATCTCTCTCCCTACTCCCTAATTAAGGTAGAAATAAACTTCTCAAAATACAGGGAAGAATCTCATAGGCAGGAGACACAGCAATAGATAACAGTATTTGATGGCATTATGAAAATAAAAAGAATAGGCTTGAATTCCTTAAAGTGGTTACTTTTGGGGGCACCTGGGTGGCTCAGCCGGTTTAGTGTCTGAAATTGGCTCAGGTCATGATCTCACGGTCTGTGAGCTGGAGCCTCATATGGAGCTCTGTGCTGATGGCTCAGCACAGAGCCATGTGCTCTGTGCTGATGGCTGGAGCTTGCTTCAGATTCTGTGTCTCCCTCTCTCTCTGCCCTCCCCTGCTCATGCTCTGTCTGTCTGTCTGTCTCTCAAAAGTGAATAAAAATTAGAAAAAAAATTTTATAGTGGTTAATTTCTAAATATAGGCACAACCCTTTTTTTCAGCATTGTTAACACTATATTATCCTAGAACTTTACATGCAACTTGGGAGATAGATGATTGAATAAAAAGGGTAAGAAGATTAAATTAACTTACATTCATCTAAGAGGAAGAGAGAATTAAAGGGCAGAGAGAATGGGAGAAAGAAAAGAAAATATTACAGAGGAAATATTAAACCGCATTACTTATAGCTGGCAAACATGTATCACCTTTCTAGTACAAATAACTCGGACACATTAGAAGTTTGGAACATAAGGATGAATGAAGAACAAAAGTGGGAGGATGTCTGCCATTTTCATTCACTTTATTTGATCATTTTACAGAGTTTCAGATTTGGTCACCTATGCTTAGAGTTGCCACCCTTGAAGTGAGTGGGTAGTGGGGAGATAAAGAGAGAAAGAGAAGGGGGAGGGAGGGAAGGAAGGAGAAAGGGGTCTGCATGTAGGAGTGTGTATGTGTGTGTGTGTTTGTAATTAAAACCACTGACAAGATTTTGCAAGTATTTCTTCAATCCAGAGATCAATATATTCTACCTACTCTTTGGAGTTACTATTTAAAAGTGTGTTGATTGACTTGAGAATTCATTTAGGATAATTGTCTTCTTATATTCTGCAAATTTAGGGGTTTAGGTTTCAGACATGAGGATAGAGAGGTGAAGGATTGGACAGGGGATGGGACATTAAGTCACATCTTAACCCAGCAACCTTTGAAAACTCAGGCATACATTACATTGTATGTAAATGATGCATCACTAAACTACATCTGAAACTAACTTTACACTGTATGTTAACTAACTGGAATTTAAATAAAGATTGGGAAAAAAAGAAAAAGACAAAAGAAGGAAAATCGATGCAGATTGCATTATCAGTTTGCAGCACCTACCCCAGATCTATCTACTTGAAGAGTTTGCACCTCTGAGTAATATAACAAATGCCTTACCGAAAATCTCCATGTCTAGCACTGCACTTGTATTTCACCTCTGTGCTTACAGTGATCATGTGAGACACTATTATCTATTTTTCCTGAGGAGATGACTGAGGCTTAATGATATTAGTGCACTGACTGTTCATCCCATTAAGTGTTGTTGTAAGCAGAAACGAAATCTAAGGCTGAGGATTTCCTAGACACAGATACTTAGGTGTTTTGTATCCGCTGACTTCTCGTTCTGTAAAATGTAAAAGTGGTATCTGATGGAGGATTGGCAGTAAATCCAGCACCCTAAAATTAACAAAAAAAAAGTTACATAGTTTGACTATAAAGATAGCAGACAGATTTTACTGGGCACACAGTGAATTGCTTACTTCATTTTACTGCAGTAATTGTCGATAGTAGTTTTCTTCAACAATAATCTCAAGCCTATGTCTAGCCAGGTGAATGGCTCTGATGGAAGACAGTTCTGGTCACCAGGACGAGGGAATGCTTCACTGTTGTAGGTCTATTAGAAAGCTATTTGTGAGTGGGATGCCTTTGCAGAGGAGTCTGCCTGCTCACCATAGAATAAATTTTCTACTTTCTCTATGTTACCAGCTGAAACAAGGAGCTTTATTGTGTAGGGGGAAAAAGGCAAACCCTTAAATAGTTTCCAATAAAAAATTAAAAGGGCTAATGCAATTCCACTTTATTGCTTTAGTCTCCTGGACATTAAGAACTCTCAAGCAGCCGAGGAAAGTAAAATATTCAACCTTGTCTATTACACAGTTGAGAGGTAATTTTCACTAAAATATAACATAGTATTTGGAATTCTGCAAGGTGTATACTGAAGAGCAAATGCTCAGAATACAAACAAGAGTGGAAAAGTGAGCACTTTTCCCAAGACTTTGGGGTAGATTTGATGCACTTCGGATGCCTAGCAAAGTCTTTTGCACTGCCCCCAATCTGTACTTGTCACTCTGATTACACATTAAGCCCAACTAACTAACAACAGATTTAGAAACCAATAAAATTTTCATTAATTAGGACTAGAAAACAGTACACTGAAAATGCCTGCACATAATTTGTAACAGCTGGATCCATACCATTTTCCTTCTAAGGAAATCTTAGTTTCATAATACTTTCAGTTTATTTGATATATAGTAGGGAGCTACACCTAGAACAAAAAATAAATTTTTGTGACTAAAAGAAATTCAGTTCATGTTCAGTAATGTCTGAAGTCACCCAAGGGCACATCCAGAACCCATTCTGACCTGTCTTCACATTTCACAATCTGCATTCTTACCGGCCAGAGAAATTCCTACTATCTGAAATCCTTCTTCCCAAACTGTGTTCAACTCAGTTGATAATTGATATGCCTTGTAACAGCAATGTAGTACCAGAACCACATACAAACTAAATACTGACGATCTAATCATGCTTTCATAAAACATATGTATCAATAACATTCTGCTCTTTAAAACTCAATATTATTACTGTGGTGAGATAAGATAATAAGCACTTCATGGATCCCCCCCCTCCACCTTTATCCCTTGCGACCTACTAGAATGCTTGGCTCACAAAAAGCAACCAATACATTTTGAGAGAAGAATGAAAGCTGTATTCATCTCTCCATAGTAATGTCCCATTATAGTATTTCCCATGCACAATTACTAGGTTTAACAAATCATAAACATCTTAGTGGAATAAATTTCCCTTTAAAGAATCACTCTCATGCTGTGAACAAATTATAAAGCTTTATGATGAAAATAAATGGAAGAAGGACAATTTTTTAAAAAAAATTATGTGTTCCATTAGGTATTAAATGCAGAACTATATAATATATGTAATATATACTTAACTTGTAATTATATATATGATTAATAGTAATTGTAAGTTGTATTTAACTTTATTTTTTTTTAATTTTTTTTAACGTTTATTTATTTTTGAGACAGAGAGAGACAGAGCATGAATGGGGGAGGGTCAGAGAGAGGGAGACACAGAATCCGAAACAGGCTTCAGGCTCTGAGCTGTCAGCACAGAGCCCAACGCGGGGCTCGAACCCACGGACTGAGAGATCATGACCTGAGCCGAAGTCGGCCGCTTAACCGACTGAGCCACCCAGGTGCCCCTGTAAGTTGTATTTTAAAGCTAGAAATAAAGGAAACTCTCAATTTCTTCCTCTTTTAATTTTTTGTTTTTGAGAGAGAGAGAGAAAGTGGGGGACAAGGGCAGAGAGAGAGGGAAGGAAGCCCAACCAGGCTTCACTCCCAGCCCAGAGCCCAATATGGGGCTTGATCTCATCACTGTGAGGTCATGACCTGAGCCCAAATCAAGATGCTCAACTGACTGAGCCACCCAAGTACCCCTGTCTCAGTTTCTTCTAAACACATCTTTTAAAAAAATTCTTGAATTATGTTTAAACAAATATCCCTAGGGTAAAAGAAAACATGAGGTATGTTTCCTAAAGAAACTTTTTTTCCCTAAATGAACATATTTAGTTTAGAACAAAAAGGAGTAAGAGGACTTCCAGTTGAATAATAATTATTATTATGATATGGATACCATCTGACCTTAAAAGTAAGGACTGTCGTTTTCCATGATACATAAAAAACATTACAAGATTTATATGATATATAAAAGACAGAAGCAAAAAATGGACGACAGATCATTTTGGGGTGAAATCCTTGAGGCAAGAGTTTTGAGAGTTTGAACACGAAAGAAAAAAAGTAAAGCTGAAACAGAGAGTCTCAAATTAGTCTGGGGAGGTATGCAGACAAATTAGGCCATGCAGTGCTGTGAAGGTTATATTAAGGGCTTGTTTTTATATAGTAAGTTTTGTGGGAAGTCATTGAAAGGTTTCATGCATGAGGTATACCATAATCAGATTTACATTTCAAAGAGATCATTCTTGTTCCTAGGGGCAAATGCATTGAACTGAGTCAAAAATGGAGTACACAGGGGATCACTAAAATAGCCCAAATTAGAGATGTTATGACATAGATAGAGAAATAGTTATCATCATAGAAAGAACTGTATTCATTTGAGATATATTATCTAGAAAATATTGATAGATCTTGGAGATAGAATCGATGAAGATTATAAGGTAGAAGAAACCTTAAGAACTGGCATCTGAGTTTCTTGTTCAAGTTGTTGGGTGTTCTTCCTATTTTCTGAGTTAGGGAATGAATGAATTTTTGGGTAAGTACACACAATTTAAGTTTGCATATGTTACACTGAGTTAGCCAAGTAAGCATTTGCTGTACTAAACTGTGTAGCATTTACCATATTTGTACTGTAAAGAAACTGATTCCAGGGCACCTGGGTGGCTCAGTCAGTTGAACATCTGACTTTTGATTTCAGCTCAGGTCACGATCCCAGGGTTGTGGGATTGAGCTCCACGTTGGGCTCTACACTGCACGTGAAGTATGCTTAAGATTATCTCTCTCTCTTTCAAAAAAAATTAAAAAAAAAAGTGAAGATGGAATAAAAAAATTTAAAAAATAAACTGACTCCAATATTCTCATGTTAAGCAAAATTACAAATTAAGTTTTCTCTGTTATAGGCTTTTGTTTATTGTCAACAGATGAAATTAGTTATCAAAAATATGGGTTTCCAAAAAATATATATATGGGCTTCCAGAGAAGACAACATGATCAAGCAATCTATATAGTTTTTTTTTCTTTTAATGTAAAAAGATTACAATAAAATACTGGTAAAGAAAGGTTCCATGTCAGAGACACATTAGAAAAACTGTCTTTACTGAGTTGGGTGTTTCTTCTCGGAATAGAATATTTATTTTGATTTGTACATGAACCAGATACTTGGACTCCAAAATAGAAAACCTGTGTTCTGTGGACTCCAACATTTGCCTGATTTTACCATTATACACTATTTATCCCAAAGCAAAAAAGGAGAAAAATTATGAGCATATCAACAAAAATATATCATGACCAAGGAACCAACAGTTTAAATTGCAACATCCATTGCTGGAAAATGAATAGGAGATATTTAAAAAAAAACATTTGTTTAATGTTCATTTATTTTTGAGAGACAGAGACAGAGTGCAAGTGGGGGAGGGGCAGAGAGACGGAGACACAGAATCCTAAGCAGGCTCCAGGCTCTGAGCTGTCAGCATGAGCCCAACGCAGGGCTCAAACTCAGGAGATCATGAGATCATGAGCTGAGTCAAAGCGGGACGCTTACCTGACTGAGCCACCTAGGCACCCCTAATAGGAGATACTTTTTTTTTGTTTTTTTTTTTCAACGTGTATTTATTTTTGGGACAGAGAGAGAGACAGAGCATGAACGGGCGAGGGGCAGAGAGAGAGGGAGACACAGAATCGGAAACAGGCTCCAGGCTCTGAGCCATCAGCCCAGAGGCTGACGCGGGGCTCGAACTCACGGACCGTGAGATCGTGACCTGGCTGAAGTCGGACGCTTAACCGACTGCGCCACCCAGGCGCCCCAGGAGATACGTTTTTGATGTGCATATTGTAATTGTGAGGAACACAGTTTCAGGCAGCTCAGGTTCAAATCTTGACTCTATCAATTGCTACCTATATAACTGAACAAGTTACAAAGCCTCTTCATATCAGTTTCTCTGTATCTATCAAATGGGGACAGTAAAAGAATCCTACCAGGATTTTATAAGAATTAAACGAGAGTATAGCAAGTTTCAAGTACATATTATAAATTAGTAAATATTAATATATATTTATAAACATATTTAAACATTCATGATGTACCCAAACATTTCTAAAATCTATGACATAAATCAACAGATTTCTCAGTGTATTTGAACAACATTAAACCACATTTGCCTTTTCCTAATTTTCTACTTTTGAGATATATTAGGCATTTGTTTCTCCTTAAAATATTATTGCAATATCCTTCTCCATTAAAACTGTATTTTTTAAGAGGGTTCACAAAAATATTTCACAAAAGAGCATCCTCTTGTCCAAGTACATTACTGATAGTTATTCAGCCAGCCCTTTGCTCTACCCAATATTTCCAACTACCACTTGGTGACACTGGAGATTTCCATAGATATCTTGTATCTATGCAACTTATATTTAACATAGACAAACCAGAGCAATGTTTTGCCCTTGGTTCTTTGTGGATATGTCAGTCCATCTCATTACATGCTACTAATAACTTTATCCTCCTTTGAAATCTTTGTATTTACTGGTGGAAGGACCAACACAGAATGGGTCCCCCCAGAGGAAACTGAGATGATTACCTCCAATTTGTAGCTCAAAGCCTTTTTGCTTCTTTATTCAGATGCATTTTTCCCACCCCCAATACTGGCAGTTTTATTTTTATTTTTATTTTTTTGGCTGCCATATGCACTAGCAAACACAAACTTGGCTGACTTCCCTCCACATCTTGTCCTCACTTCTTGAAGGATCTTTCTTTTACTGAGCTCCAAAATTAATCTGACTTTGAAATTCATTCGTTTTCCTGAGTCTTATTTCTCCATAAGTACAGACTCTTGCTAAGGTGATACTGAGCTTTGTAACTTTCAGCCACTTGTCCAAATCTGTATCATGTTGGCACTGACCAATGTCTCCCCTGTCCGATAGCTTTTCTGACAGTTAATGAGAAGTAAAAGGCTAGAGCTATTAGTCCAAATCCTAGGGGACAGGTGTCCAGATTACAAAAACCACATTCACATATGGCAATAATTGGCAGCTCTTTTAGGTGATCACAGACTTATTTCTAAAGACCCAATGGATACTTGAATAATTCTTGGTGCCAAATAGGAAACTCTCCTGAATAAGATAAGTATGTACTGTTTTTTTTTTTTTGTACAGTTATTGCTTGTTTTCTTTTTTTTTTCCCAATAGACTTTTCCAATAAAGGAGATTCATTTAAATAGTTCATGCCAAAATTTATATAATTCTACCAAAATTATAGACTTAAGTCTATGGCAATTGAAACCTTAGAGATAGAATACTTCAGTCTCACATTGGATAAGGTATTATAGATTTAAGAGGCCGATATGTTTATACATCTAAATAGAAGCAGCAGCTCAGCTTTGTAAACAATATCCTTTCAAGAATCTTACTACCATTTACAGAATGCTCTTTCAACTCATTTTTCTCATTCTTTTGATTTTTCAAAAGTAGCGCAACATGAAGTCTACTTATGTAAAAACATTTATTAATTCAATATTTAAGGATTCCATTTTATATACAGTAATTTATTTATACTTCAAAGCCTGCTCCTTTGTCCAAACTGGTTTTCAAGGCTCTATTGTACTCCCTTCTGTTTATCTCTAACCTTTCGGTTTAATCACACTTGGTAATAAATTAAACATTCCACAGACTCACAAGCAATCAACAAATAAGTAGGATATTCTGGCACTTCTAAAGGAAGAGCAGACATTGAAAGGAACCGCTGAATTAATAAAGTGGTTTCAGAACACTCCTCAGAGCAGAAACTATTTTCACTTATTTTAATATTTAAATATTTTAACGTACTATCATTTTAGTTTGAAGTATAAGTGCAGCTTCCATGTTCAACTCTATCCTTTGATGTAGGAGGAACAGCAGCCTCCGATTGAGAGGCAATAGACCTGTGTTTTAGTCCTGACTGGACCTATCCAGCTAGGTGCTATCTTATGTTGAGCGAACTTGTCCCAGAGCCCAGCCTCAGAAGGTCGTAGACAAGACCTTGACACCAAGTCTTCCTTGAGCTTACCTGTTGCTTCCATTATGCTCACAGCCTAGAACTTTGAGCAACTAGCAAATTTTTCCTAAGTCAGTTTAACCTGGGATGCATATGGTTTTGATAACATTTTACTCTACATGCATGTTACCATTCTGAACTCTGGGAACAGTCTAACATGACAAACTAGTGGTAGGAATTTCCTCATGGAGAAACAGAAACAAAACAAAACAAAACAAAACAAAAAACCCAGCTCTCCCGAATTTATATTATCCATCATTCTTTCCTCTAACAATTACTATGGGTACAGGATTGACTTTTTAATAGCTAGTAGGACGGTGATTCTATTTTAGGAATTCCTTTTTAATTTTACTTTATAGAGAAATTTATAGCATTTATTCATATAGATAGGTTGTTACTTCATCATCACATGAATAAAGTATCTTTTTAGTCAATAGTAACATATTTGCACATTCCATTGATGATTTTTCAGAAGTTGTTAAAGACTTGAAGATACTTTTTGTGATGTTGTATCTCTATATTCATTGTTGGTAACCTAAAACTAATTTTTGGTAATTAAGATCTTAAATAAGCATATAATTAAGTTTAAACAAGGATTAAAAACCCTTGCCATGTAGCTCCATGGCTTAAAAGGAATCACAGGATTCTTTTATTTAAAATCCCATATCCCAGAATAAATAGAGTTCCTCATCTATTTAGCATTGGTCTCCCAGGATTAGAAAATGACACAAGATGGTTCCATGATTACATCCATCGGAAAATATGTTTCCCCTAAAGCAAAGATAATATCCCTGTAGTCACCTTTAGTTTCTTATCTCAAGTTACTCTTTCATTTGCTGAATTTCTATTCCTCTGTGTCAACGATAACTTGAAAATTAAACACCTTTGGGACACTAGGGAATAGCATGAGATGAACACTATTCTGACCACAGCTGGAGGCCACATAAATGCTGCTGCACCAGATGAAGTGAAAGGCTAGGGCGTCGTGGGAGGATAACAGCAGGGAGTTGGCACTTGCATCTGGTTTCCCCCCTTATTTTCTATTTGAATTCTAGGTACGTGCACGTATGCCTGTCATTCTTCTAGGTACAGTACTGCTAATAAGACATGTAGTATAACAATGCAAATAAAACAATACGTTACCCTTCTTAGAATTATGCAAAATTTTCAATGTTAGAAATTTCTAGTGATTACAATTCTGAATATTTGGAACATAGTCATTGCTTAAGTACATACATTTTTTTATATTAACAGAAAAATCTTATTTATAAATATTTTATATGCATATCATGTACACCATTATTTTAGAAATAAACCTAAGAGTATTTTATTTTTCATATTTTATTTTGAGAGCGAGTGAGAGAGAGAGAGAGAGAGAGAGAGAGAGAGAGCACAAGCAGAGGAGGAACAGAGAGACAGAATCCCAAGCAGGCTCTGCACTGACAGAAACCCTGAGATCATGACCTGAGCTGAAATCAAGACTCGGACACTTAACTGACTGAGCCACCCAAGCGTCCAAACCTAAGATGCTATTTCAAATTTGTTTCTACAGATATTTATAGGCAGCATATTAAGAGCAATCTGTTACCCCATGAGCCTCTACTGACAACCTGCTTATCTTTATAGGGAATTCACATGGTTGTTTAGCATTAAAAGAGAGAGAAGCTATTTCAACATTTCATGGCATCATTTTGTGCAATCTGAGGCCCCCATTTTCACAAAGGATCAGCCTGTCTCCTGACAGGACAAGTCTGAGGCAAGGCCCCTCCTCTGGCCAGAGTTCTGATGGGCGGCACCACTGTGCTTAGCCTCTTCCAGTTTTAGTTTTGTCATGATCCTGACAGGTTTACTAACTATGTGGTTTTTTTTCTGCTGGCAATTTTAACACCTGAGTATGCTTCAATCTCAGTATGTTATGTTCTCATTATCTCTCTGTGGGGCTCTCAGCCCTATTACATTGGAAATTCATTGAGAGGAGGAATTATGTCCCATATAGCTTTGTGTATTAGATATCCTAACACTGCTTGATACAAAGTTGGTAGTTCATACGTATTGAGACAAATTAACTCTAATACAGACAGACATATGTGTATGCGTATGTGTGTGTGTGCATTTTGGGTGGCCAGCACACATATCATGTCACAGTATGGGCTCCCTTCCTGATCCCTCTCCTGCCCCCACTTCCACTCTCAGTCTCTCTAACCAAAGCTCTTAGAGTCTACAGGGAAAAAAATAATTGAAGAAAGAGAGAAATTACACTTAGGAATAGAAATTTATAAAACTGCCAACATTTTGTTTTTTGCTTGTTTTTATTTTATTTTATTTTATTTTATTTTATTTTATTTTATTTTATTTTTTTATATTTTATTTTATTTTAATTCCAGTAGAGTTAACACATTGTGTAATACATAAGTTTCAGGTCTAAATTACAGGGATTCAACATTTCCATACATCACCTGGTGTTCATCATGACAACACTCCTCAATCCCCATAACCAATTTCCCCTATCCTCCCACCCTCACCCCCTACACCTCCCCTCTGGTAACCATCAGTTTGTTGTCTATTGTTGAGTCTGTTCCTTGGCTTCTCTCTCTCTCTCTCTCTCTCTCTCTCTCTCTCTCTCTCTCATTTTCCCTTTGCTTGCTTGGAAAACTGCCTACTTTTTGGAACCTGGAAAGAGGAAATGATACTGGGAAGGAAACATAGGGAGCGATGAATGGGATACATGAGTATTAGGGTCAATAATTTCAACAAAAGCATGGGCAAGAATAAAATATTCTGAATGAAATATGAAAAGTGTGAGAACTGAGGAAGAGTGGATTGAGCTATCAGACCTTTAACCTGAGGAACAGTGACATTTGTTATTTCCTTGTGGAGGGGTGTGTGTGTGTGTGTGTGTGTGTGTGTGTGTGTAATTCTGATTCCACAAAACTGTTTAAATTAACTTGTGCTTCATAACTCTGTCATTCTCTAGTTGTGTCATTTTTGCATCTTCACACATTGTAAGTACATACAGCTTGGCCTCTCCATAACTAAAAGTTCTACAATTAGGTTTTTGATGCATGTAAGCTCTTGTTTGGAGATACAATGCAATTAACCATAGGAACAAACAACATATCCTTTCTTTATCAAGCTAGCCTGCCATTTCATCATGTATGTGCAAAGTCAGAGATTTTATCTGATCATTTTGTGCAAAGGTATGAGGGCCTGGATGCATGGAGGGATTTTTAGTAAAAGTCAAATTACTCAACTGAAATAGTCTAAAACAGAAGGGGTTTGAAAAGAAGCCAAGATAACCAAGTTATACAAACTGTCATCATATCCCAGCCCTCCCCCATAACAAAAACATCCAATCAAAGGATGGGAAAATTGCTTAGAAAAGAAATATTTTTAATAGATGTTAATAATGTACAATATTATACCTTAACATCTCATTTCAAGGAGAGAAGAGTAAGTTTCCATTTCACTCCAGAAAACATGGTTTCCATTCATCAACAGTATAGCTTTCTAAAATATATCCTCAAGTTATTATGGTGTTCTATAACCAAGCCTGATTGTAAAATATGATATTACAAAAAATCAATAATAAAATATTCATATGATCCAAGATTTTCCCAAATTGAATCTGACTGGGTCATGGCAGTATGCTGATGTCTGGAATGCAAGTAATATACTATATTATTGATGCCTGTCAAATAACGGAAATTGTTACAAATTAATTCATCCCTAACCTAATTAACCCCGTGTGCAATATTATATGCATTCCAGACAAGTACTGTTTTGCTCTGGCCATAAAACTAGGAAGGACAATATTTCAACCTATAAAATCGCCTTTTAAGCCACTTAGAAACCTCAAAGAGTATTGCTTATGTAGAAGTGATGCAAAAGAATGCATTACCTCATCTGTTTGAATTATTTTTGGTCTGATACAAAATGTTCTTTTTTTAACTGTAAAAATAATCTAAGGAAAATGTCTAGTCTGTCTTACATATTGAGTAGATAGAATACATTCATATTAATAGTTTGCCCTATTAGAAATAAAAGCTGTGTCATTTTTGTAGGGGAAATGTGGAAGCCTTAACATTCTTTTGATATTCTAATGCAAAAATTGTTTTCTATCCGGAATATCTCATAGTTCTGACCTTACAGGTCAATGTATATCAAGATATATTTTATCATGATACATAGTTAGGACTGTTTTTTTTGGAACTAGTAGGCAAGTTGTTACTTTTTAAGAAAATTTTGTTATTTTTCTTCAACTATCTCTTTACACACATCCTTTCCCACCCTCATTTGTCAGTAACGCCCTGCTCTTCGGCAAAACAGAGCCTGATTCAAATATACCTAGATGTGAAATTTTCCTGTGCTCCAAATCTGTCGTGGATCTACAACGCATTAATATTTATCAGTTCTTTCTTTTCTTCTCTGCTAGTATGCTATACCTCCTAGCTTTCCTAACTGATTATTAAACAGTAAACAAAGAAAAAAAAGGCAACTCCAAAGAAAAAAATCTAATTGTGGTGGTGTTTTAAATTATTTCAATCTTTCTGTTCCCATCGTTTTGTATCACATTGCAAAATTTTCTTATAATTACTGCCCCCGATTTTTAGTTTTATAATTTTCATAATTTAGGAATAATGTCATATTTGGATAAGTTGATTTTAAAAAGGGAGAGAGGGTGGCCTTGAATAGCAGTAGAAAGTGCATGCAGATGGTGGAGAATTTCTGGGAGAATCAGGGCTTGGCTGCCTTCTGAGTGATCGCTTCGAAGTTATCCCTCCACAGGTGCATACTGAATACAGATTGTCTGCCTCAGAGAGTTGTGAACACTGGAAAGACCATTCGTGAAGTGTTAACATAGAGCAGGAGCTCCTAGAAAGGAGCTTTTATTATTATTTTACAGTTAAACTTCACAATCGGTACTTATAGACAATGTTAGCATTTTTCAATTCTTAGCATTTCAGTCAGGGCATTGTTTTAACAAATGTAACTATAAAGTGTGCCCCAAATCTATGGATGTGGTTCATTTTCTGTAAGAGCACATTAGGCACTCTTAAGGTGAAAGCTGTAGCATATTTTTAAAGAGACTATTTCTGCCTTCAAAATCTAAAACGGTGAGGAAAAAAAAGTGCTTTGCGGTTAATCTCTATTATCGTATCTCTATATTATACGTATCTCTATATTATCGTATCTCTGATATCGTATATATCATATATATATCTGTGTATGTATCTACACACATATGTCTATACCGAGAGAAAGAGAGACCCATGTATTGTGGCCACATGTTGTCAAAATGCATTAGTGAAATATCATATCTGATCACAAGTAATGTGAAATGATGCCCCACTGATTAGAACGTCATTGATGCTGTGGCCTGTTGTTCTTGACACCACAGAAGAGGATCAAAGCATCTTTCACGGTGATAAAGTTGGCAATATGGACGGGAAATAATGCCAGAGAGACTGATTAAGTGTTAACACTCCCACCTGGTGCCATGAAAATAGGACAAAACATCCATAATTCAGGATGATTTTCTCCTCCTGTGTTTATTTTTGTGCCAAGCTATAGGGTTTGAAAGAGTTAATACTGACAAACACTTTCTTCCTCACAATGCTCTCCAGTAAGGAGTAGGTTATAAGAGGGCTTCTCTTTCAGTGTGCATCCTTTCAAGGAATACTTTTTATATTTATATTAAGAATCTGAAAGGTATTTCCAGTGGGTGCAAAAATATGACTCATCCATTTTCCCTGCTTCTATATCTGGGTTGACAGATACCCAACTCAAGCTATCTCTTGACTGACAAACACCTCAGTGGGCACGTTTTTCTTACGATAATGTTTACAGATAATTCAGGGAACCTGTATCCCAGATTTATATTCTTAAGGAATAATGTCAACTAGAATACGAAGTTCTAAAATGAGAATAAATCTTTATCTGAGACCATGCTTCATCCACCATAATTAAATGTGCTAGCACCAGCCATCTTAGTTTGAGTCTCACTCGCTTCTTTCCGTGAAGCTATCTGTGAGGGAAGGCCAGTGCAAGGCCTGAAGAGAAGGACCTCTGCCTGAACTGCTAAAGCTTACATGGTTAAGAAGATAACACTGTCTCCTGTTTTGTTTGTTTGTTTGTTTGTTTAGAAAATTCTCTTCCCAGGTTTTAAGCATCCTGAATCAAAAGACAGCAATATTCATCCAACCTTAGGGAAGCGTCTCCTAAAACAAGATTCAATGTCACTGCCAAAACAGATCAATGGTAACACATTTGTGTGAGTGACTATTACCCACAAGACAAAAAAGCTTTTATTAATTCCTGGAGGTGCACTGAATTATTCTTGTTCACTGGGTTCTCAACTATGGTTCTTGTTCCAAATGTCTCATTACATAGTATGAGTGACACAATCAAAGCATGCTCCCCAACACTGTCCTTCTCAAGTCCATTTTCCTGTTGGCATACATGCCTGTGATAAGATGGTACATTCGAACAAACAAAATAAAATAAGTTTTGTACACACGTTCACATGTTTCACACATACACACACACACACACACACACACACACACACACACAATTTTTTGTTCAAATATAAACATCAGGGAGTAATTTGCTAGATGGACCCAAATGATGTGATGATGTAACGGTATTTCTATTACTAATTTGTAGATTTTAGTCAGGCTTTATGGTCCATTTGAAGGCACTGTGTTTATAGTTTGCAGGCTGCCATCTAGGTGCCAGATAGCTGAATGCATCTTACATTACCGATGAGGTCACCGTTGAGTACCATGCTGAGAACAGCAAGACTATCACCGGGCTCTGGAAATGAGGCACAGTCATGAAAATGTGTGTCTTTATTTGTATCCTTTCATAATTTATTTCCACGAGCTTTCACTCTATAGTCAGTGTGCTTTGGATCTTTGATAAGCACATTATAAACTGCTTTGCATTGCATCACATTGATCCACGCTATATTAGAGTTCTCCCATTGTTTGAACAAAGTATCTTATTCATCCCCATGTAATGGTCATGGCCCGTTAGTTTATAGAAAAATTAGTCCTATGCTTTCAGTGTCACAAAACAAAACAACACAAAAAATGTAGGTTAGAAACAACTTTAAAAATTAGAAAAGAAGCTTTTTATGGAGGATCAAAAAATTGATTTGACCTTGTGCTGATAATCTCATGGCGAAATTAGTGACATAATTTGACCAAATTTGAAATTTGACTACATAATCTGTGGCAAAAAAAATTGACCTCTCAGGACATATTTAACTCACGTGTAATAATTCTGTAACAGTAGATCCCTCAAACATAACCAAATGGAGAAAGGCAGGTTGAAGGGCTTAGTAAAATGTAAAGCAATATAAAATGCTAATGCTTCGAGTAAGTGTTTGTCTCTCTCTGTGTGTACAATATCAAATTAATATTATAATTATTTCAATTCTAAGTTTGCACCATAGAACCACAAAAATTGTGGAATTCTTACAAGAATAGTTTGCTTTACAAAAATTATATACTTCCCATGATAAGACATGTTATTTTATCTTACTGATGGCAACTCTGAACAAAAACATGTGGTATTTAGAAGCTGGAATAACAAAGATAACAGAGTGCAAGTCTCGTAACTTTTACTTTTTTTCCCTTCTGGTACTAATCACTAATATACTGTCTCTTTTCTTAAGTTATTTAGAAGTCACATCAGTGGTTAAACATTCGTCTTATATTTGATTATAAGACGTATATAATACATATGACGACAATAGCAAGGGGAGGGGAAAGCTATGCTCATAAAAATTTCCTATATTTTACCGGAGGCAATTTACTATCAACTTGAAGTAGATTTTGATAAGTTAGAGATGTAGAAATCATTAAATACCACCAAAAAAAGTAACACAAAGAAGTGTGATTTAAAAGTGAAGAGAGGAATCAAAATGATGCGTAAATGAATTGTTGTATCAAAATCATGGTATACCAGAACCAGAAAAGATTAAAGGAGAAACAGAAGGGGAAAGAAAAAGCACTCAGAGAAACAGAAAAGAAGTAGCAAACGGCACACCTAGAGCCAAACATATTAACTTTTACATTAAACATGAAAGAATGAAACACTCCACACATATGGCAGAGTCAGTGAAATTGGGTCAGAGAAGCAAGATTCGATTACATACTATCTATAAAACATACACTTTAAATTCAAAATCAAAAATAAGTTGGAAGTGAAAAGATATAAGATACAGCATGAAAATAATAGCATGAGAGAACTGGAGTAGCTATATGAACATCAGACAAAACAAACTTAAAGGAAATCAATGTTATTAGAAATAAGGAGAGACATAAAACAACATCAACACAGTGGGAAGAAAATACACTTATAAATGTACCTGGATCTAAAAATATAACAGAGAAAAATAAAACACATATTGGTAAAATTTAAAGGAGAAACGTAAATTTAGAAATGAATACTTAAAACTGTTTTTATTCACAGACTACATGATTGTTTATACAGAAAACCCTAAGGACTCTAAAAACAAGTTATTGTGGGGGCACCTGGGTGGCTCAGTCAGTTAAGCATCCAGCTTCAGCTCAGATCGTGATCTCACGGTTCATGAGTTCAAGCTCTGCCTAGGGCTCTGCATTGACAGTTCAGAGACTGAAGCCTGCTTCGGATTCTGTGTCTCCCTCTCTCTCTCTAACCCTCCATCTCTCTCTGCCCCTCCCCTGCTCGCGCTGTCTCTTTCTCTCAAAAATAAATAAAACATTAAAAAAATTTAAAAACAAGTTATTGTGTAACTGTGAATGAACTTTCACATCTTAGGTTGTCTCTAAAATACACCATCTCCAATTTCTTAGAAGTTTTCTTAGGATTTGTGAGACTTATTAATAAATAGACACGATGAGCATTATTATAAGCCTTATTGTAAGTCCTTCAGCAAAGAGTTTACATGGTGATTTTTTCTTAGAGTCTCAATTTAGATACTTTAATACGTTCAAAATACAGAGCCATATGGTGTATTTGTTTATTGCGGGCTTGACTGAGAAGTAAAGAAATTCAGACAATTACTTTTAACGCCCATATATGATTATTAAGTCTGGTAAAGTACAGAGGTCATTGAAAGAGATATTTTTAACTGAGTCTGAGTTTTATAAAATCATACATATCTTCTAAGTGATCATAAATCAGTTCTCATTACAGGTACCTAAAGCAATTAAAAAGTCACAAAAATTACACTTTTAGGGTTACAGTGTTTAATGTTTTTCAAGTTAAATTTCTACAACTAGCAAGATAACATATGAGTTACTAGGACTCAGACGATGTTCTAGGGAATACAGGGAATATTTACTTGGAGATCCCAAATGCACTGCAAGCTAAACGATGGCCAGTGTTTCCTGTTTGTGTACTTTCTTCATTTCCACCTTTGCCCAAGCCATCTGGTTTTTCACGGACCAGTGAGGGAATGGTCTCCTGACAGTGCAATCAGAGAAACTTCCATAGACACACTGGCCCTGCCATCTTTGCCAGAAATCACATTACCCAGGTCCCTAACACTTCTCTCCCGATCCTTTGGTTCACCATGTTTTATTTATTTATTTATTTATTTAAAAAAAATTTTTTTTCAACGTTTATTTATTTTTGGGACAGAGAGAGACAGAGCATGAACAGGGGAGGGGCAGAGAGAGAGAGGGAGACACAGAATCAGAAACAGGCTCCAGGCTCTGAGCCATCAGCCCAGAGCCTGACGCGGGGCTCGAACTCACGGACCGCGAGATCGTGACCTGGCTGAAGTCAGACGCTTAACCAACTGCGCCACCCAGGCACCCCACACCATGTTTTTTTTTAACAGAGGATTAAAGTGAACACCTGCACTGGTGTAGCCTTGTGTGTTACCTGCAGGTTGACGGACATGGAATCCATACTCGCCTTTGGTCAATCCTGTAATGGCTCCTGATACCACAACAGGCCCATTTTTTTTTTCTGCACGAAATGGACAGTGTCCTCCACACAGCCCTGGCCTTTCAGCACGCACACAGCCTTCATCTCTATGACTTGGGAGGGCAGCGGAGGACGCCACATAAGATGCTGACACCACATTACATGTTGATTTTGTTGTTACCACAGGTCAGAAATATATGTGACCAAAGGCCTGAAACAAGTAAACCAAAAAAACCTTTGTGGAGGAATTGGCTGACCACAGGAAGTGAGGTGCCAAGACTGTGAAAAGCCACACAGATTTCACACTTCCACTTCTATAGCTTTAATTGTCCTTTAATTTACTTTAAGGATTTTCTTTTCATTTTTCGTGTCTCTCTGTCCCTCTTTTTCTCCACAAAATTATGCCTAAGTTGTACCATCCCCAAAGCCACTCTTCACTATTCTTGCCAATTCCACATCTGACAACAAGTCCCAGAATATTTTCAGACATTACATGGAAAATGTTCTAAGTTGCACTGCCAGCGATGAAGTGTTGAAAATACAAGTGCCTGTGCCAAGGAAGAATACTCTGAGGTCAAAGAACCTTTTGGAAGTATTAATAAAGTAGATAATAAACAATTCCAGAGTTGGCATTTGGTGAAGAAAGACAATCCATATTCACTAAATCAGAACACTAAACATGAATTTTAAGAGACACTTAATGGCTTGGACCATGATTCTCCTAAATCCATCGGGTCTTTTGGCTAGCACTAAAGAGAACATTGAACTTGAGCACATCTGAAAATTCTGAAAATGCCTTGACTCAATTATGATTATGATTTGTTTCTTTCCAGCCTAAGTGAATGATACACATGGAAACAAAATGCAGAATTTTAAAATCTGTCTCTGTTACTCAAATCCCAACATCACCTTTTGTTCCATTTTGGACACCAATGTTTGCATGGTTTCACTTAGATTGTTGGTTGACATGGTAAAATGTCAAAAGTAAGAACAAAGAAAAGGTAATATTCACCATAAAGTCCATTTCTCCAAAATGTCAGCACTCCTTTGTCAAGGTTAATAGTTAGGGGAACAAAGGAAAATGTGTTGAAGTTAAATTCTTTCATTTTATATTTTTTTCTCTTTGCAATCCAGAATCTGAAATACATTTTCTTTTTCTTTTTCTTTCTTTCCTTTTTTTTTCTACATCGGGAGGATCATTATGTATTTTCTCATTAAAAGAAAAAAAGAGAGAAACTATTAAATAACAGGAATGATCATTCATAGAATACTTACTATTTGTCAGGTATCTTCCTGACATTTTATTTAATTTTAACTATAATCCTTTATATCAGTATCATTATGAGCTCCATGATAAAGGGGATAAAACCAAGTATAGATAAGTGAAATAACTAGCCAGGAAATGGATAAGAATCCAGGTGTTTTGTTTTAAAGACTGTGCTGCTAATCTCTATGCTTATAAAACAAAACAAACAAAACAATTACAGGCTAAGATATCTCCAAAACACTAAAATTTGCTTTTTTACTATGTTGATACTTAATATATTTATTAACACATCAGCAGTCCAACTAGATTATCTAGGTCTTATATTCAAACAGCTAACAAGTCTTAACAGTGATGCATTGCTGGGAGATTTATTTTATTTACTGATTTCCAGGAGTTCATTATTAATTAATAGGTGTTTTACTTAGCAGAATGTGTTCCTGCCTTTTGGAGGGTGAATAAATAAGGTTTTTGGATATTGCGGTAAGATCCAGAATATGAAAAAAATGCAAAAAAAAAGGTAGTTTATATCAAGAAATGGAGGAACTAAAATAATTTAAGCTAAACTACATCTCCCCAAAGTGCTTTTAAGTTAAATTATTTATCAATAAAATTATACAGCTTAGAAACACTATTGAACACTAAGACTTTTTTATGAAAGCATTTCATAATTTTCCCAAAGCAGTCTGACATTATTCTGTGCATTTATAGAGATAATTGTGAGAGTGTCTTCAATTTTTACTTTTTCTTTAAAGTTATTATATTCTATATTTTTCCTACCCCTTAAAATTAGTGCCCTCATGATCTAATATGCTTTTCTACTTACTTGTCCTTTACTTTTATAGATCTGCTATATATATAAAGAACCCTGGTTTGAACTGCTCAACGGGTTGTACAGATATCAGCTCATTAAAAACTCTACTGTGAGACAGTCTGTGGACATTTTAGAAATTGTGCCACTTTCTACTTAGAACAGAGAATTTAAGGCTTGTGAAGATCACCCTGTGGGTTTTCCATCAGAGATGTGACTTGCTGTAAGAATCTTCATTCTGAAGTAATGAGTCCAGTTTTGCTGAGCTTTATTTAATACACAAGATGTGGAGAGTGACAAAAACCACGGGATTTGAGAGTGATATGAAACAGAATATTTGTGTGTATGGAGGTATTTTACTGTGTAGAAAGAAGACAGGAAGGATGGACCCAAATATCTCTCAAGGCCTGTAAGTCTGTATTCAGTTACTTACTAAAAACATTTAGAAGTTTGACTTAGGGGGGCCTGGGTGGCTTGGTCGGTTAAGCGTCCGACTTCGGCTCAGGTCATGATCTCATGGTCCATGAGTTTGAGCCCCGCGTCGGGCTCTGTGCTGACAGCTCAGAGCCTGGAGCCTGTTTCAGATTCTGTGTCTCCCTCTCTCTCTGCCCCTCCCCTGTTCATGCTCTGTCTCTCTCTGTCTCAAAAATAAATAAACGTTAAAAAAAAAATTAAAAAAAAAAGTTTGACTTAAATTCCTGTTGACACGGGAAACCCAGGCTTGGCACTAAAACTGAAAGTGTTCTTATTTGAAGGCTATCAAATAAATGAATTAAAATAACATTAACAGTAAAGACTAAGCTACAGGATTAGCGCTCTGAATACGAGCAATAGGTTATTAAAGGCCCAGACAGACGTGGGGCTCTGTGTGTGTGCGTGTGTGTGTGTGTGTGTGTGTGTGTGTGTGTGTACATGTGCGGAGCAGGAGGCCGGAAATGTGTGGCGCTCTTCACCAAAAAAACCTCATGACTTTGAGAGTCCATCACTAACAATTAGTACTTCTCTCTCTCATACTCCCTCCACCTGCATGTGATTCTCACAACGTCACCCATGTTAGATATTACCAATTATGATTGCTCATATTCATTAGCCTCTCCTCCAATGGTTTATAGATGAGCTCAAGACGCTCCTTTTCTGACCAAAACAAACAAAAGAATATCCTCTCATAGTCCCCTTCTCCATGCTGAAGTAACTATTAATTTTGTTTCCAAAACAATTATGGAAAGGGTATCCTCTCCTGTTTCTACTTTCTTATGCCCATTAACTCTCCAACTTTTACCAATTTAATGGGAACAATTGGGATAAAAGGCAAGACCAATCCTTCAATTGTTAAACCTCAAGGGGCTTCTTCTTTACTTTCTTGCAGTCTACAATGTTGAGACATCTTTTTTTTTTTACTAATATCTCAAAAATTTCTAAGAATTTTCTCAAATATTTTACTGTCTTTTTACTCTCCAACTTCTCAAATATTTCTAAGAATTTTTCCGTTTGCCTCCTAAATATAGTGATTAGGGACCGGTGATCATTCATATGAAAAGGCATTCAAAAAAAGATTGAATATCTTCCTTAACCCATTGCCTTTGCCACTTAATCTGTTTTACATATGCATTCAATATTAACCTTCTTTGTTTAAAAATGTTTATTTATTTATTTTGTGATATATAGAGAGAACATATATGCACAGGGGAGGGGCAGAGACAGAGGGAGACAGAGAATCCTAAGCAGGCTCCACACTCTCAGCACAGAACCTGACGAGGGGCTCGATGCCACAAACCATGAGATCATGACCTGAGCTGAAATCAAGAATCAGATACTTAACTGACTGAGCCATCCAGGCACCCCACAATATTAAACTTCTTAATTATTATTATTGACACAGAATTACTGAGTTGCATTCAGATCATTATTCTCAGCTCTTTTTACACAAACCTCTTCACCACTCTGCAAATCTCAATACCTCACTCTCACCACCTGCAGCCAACTATGACCAAGGTGTGCTTCATAATGTTTGCTGAGTTGAACGTCACTTCTCAGCTCAAAATCTATCGTTGCAAATTGCTGGCAAAGTTCAAACATCACTCCTTAACTATAGTCGATAAATAATTGGTTCCCTTCTCACTTATTCCTACCTGTTTTCTACTATTTCAGTTAGGACTTTTAGTTTAACCTTCACTTCAACATTCTCAGTTGCTTCCTGCATCAGGGCTCCACATTTTCTCCATTGCGTGTCCCTCCCTCTACTCCAGGTCATAGCAAGCTTCCTCTATTAAGCTTCTGTTTACTTCTCATGTTTGATGACCCTAGTTAGCACTGATGCCCTTTCTCAAACTTCTTTTGCTCTTTCTTTTTTTGTAGTATATATCCATCACTAAGTTTCTCTCTATATATGTATATACACACGTACACATATACAGTGTATGTGTGTATATATATTTATGTATATGTATATACATATATATACGTATACATATGGAATGTTGTATTTACAAACTGTACCATGTACTTTACCTTATATGTAGTTTTGTTATCTAATACTTTTCACGTGTAGGTCTTTTTCTTTACCATTGTGCAGTTAGATCTTGGATAAAAGTGATTTAACGCCATATTATCCTTCTTAATACATTTCACACAGTTTAACTCAAGACCAAATATATAATGCATACTCAACAAATACTTGGTGGTTGCTTAATTGGGGCTAATAATATTTAAGAATTACCAAGACTTCATTGGATGATTCAGGCAATCGATGTTTTTAATGATTACATTCTCTGGAGTCACTCTTAAATTCCAATAACTGCTAGATGCTATAGTCCATCACAATATTTAAATTTCTAATACTTTATTTGGTGGTTTTGTTTTCTTTGGTCATCATTAGTTTGTTTTGTTTTGTTTTGTTTTGTGTGTGTGTGCTAAGACTCTGCACTTGAAAACCCCAAGGCTACCCCAAAACTGGTCAAGAATGTTCCCCTTCTAGAAACATTCAAGATAATTTTAGGATTTTTTTTTGTTTTTCCATGATTATGCTAGATGATGATGATGGAGATGATGATGGTGATTTTAGTGTCTCTAGGTTTAAACAATCTCAGGTACAATGTAAACGTAAAGAAGACACTTTAAAAATCTATGCATCAGGAAAACTGAAATTCATCAAACTTCCTGACACCTACGAAAACGTAGTCACTTACACTAGTGCACAGACATTAACACAAAATATAATGTCAAACTACTGTTCTTTAAATTTGAAGTTACAAACATAGGTCTAATGTTTTGAAATGTGAGAGGAACAAATACCTTAATATGAGAATTTTTCAAATTTGAAGCTTTCTTTATTCCTAACCAAAGAGGCCCTTGAAAGTGCTTCATCGGGAAAGGATTGGATCGAATTGAAGAGGACAAATTTCCCAGTTGGCAAGTATCACCTGACAAGTATGGACAACACAGATCTCTACTCTCGGCTTTCAGCCTAGCCAAACCACAGCATAGTCAGGACCAAACAGACGCAAACCCACGGGGCTTTTCTGAGGATTACTCACAATTTGCTATGAATGAATGGCTAGACTGAGCTTAGGTGAACCGACCTGGAAAAGCCAGTCTGATAATCTATCAGACCTGAATTTTATAACATTAATTTTTACTGCCATTATACAGCCCATATCTTTGTTTCCCAGAGGTCTAACCCAAAATTCCACTATAATTTGTCATTTAGAACTTTAATATGGTCACTTAAGTACTTTCTGGAATACTTTGTTAAGATGGTTGAAGTAGGAAAATTAAATTTTCTGAAAGCCAGCGCTAACATGAAGACTATGGTAACCACAAATATTCATGGTGTCATCTAACAACCTCAACTTCTGCTTTCATGATAATTTCAGTAGAGTTAATTGTCATGAGGTGACTTAAATACTCTGCCTAGAGTCCAATGGATATGATAAAATAAAACAAAATAAAAATAATAAAGTAATTGAGAAAAATGTGTTTGAACACTTCAGTTAGAATTTTGGCTTCGCCGTTTATAAATTCTGTCACCTTAAACAGATGACGTAACCTCTTTGTGCCTCCAGTTTTCACCTGTATAATGGGGACCAAACCACTACCTCTCTCATACTATGATTATTGAGATTAATCACTATTAACTGTAGAATGCTTAGAATATCTCCTAAAACAGAGTAAGTACATAAAGAATACTGGTGACGATGAGGGTGATGGTGAGGACAATGACAAGGACTATTGTACAGCTACATCTGCCAAGGTACCAAATGACTGTAGCAGTAATAACTCCACATCATAGTAGTCTCTTATTTTTGCATCCATGGTTCCCCTTTTAGGAAATATAGCTTTCCATGAAAAATTACCTTTGTTCTACATGGTATTTAACTTGGTACTTTACTGTTAATTTGTTAGAATAACAAAAGCAAGTTGTTTTCACAAAGGTTTATTCTCTGCACTGTAAAATAGAGTGAACCAATCTGATTGAACATACATTGTGAGGAGAAAGGAGGCAAATCCAGGAAAGCACAGATCTGAAAGTGGGAGCAGCCAAAGAGTTGATATGATCAGCATGGACAACGGTGCAAACACTAAGGTCAGTAAAGACACATTACAGTTTCCCATCTAACAATCAAGAATCCCAAATACATAGTAGAATGAGTGAATTTCAAAAGTAAACAGATATTAAAGAGTAGGTTTCAGAAATGTGAAGTGGCCTATTCATGTTATACAATGAGAAAGTAGTAACACTGGGAAATATTTATTTATGATTTTCTAAATATCAATCTAATATTCTTTCCTCTACCTTATATGATGGGTTCAAAAAGGAATGGCCTGTACTTACAAACTTTATAATTATTTACAAATTTTCACAGAATAAAACTAGAATTACAACATGTCAACTTTATCCTCTATTAATAGGTGGTATAATCTGTCATTCAAAGTAATACTTTTCTTAGCCTTTACTTCTTCTTTTAAACTATAGCAATGTTCATGTGCTGTGCTAAACAGCTCATTATGTTGAAAATTATAAAATCACAGAGAGGACTAAAATAGATATTCAGAATGGGAAGATGATTAACACAGTAAGAAAAAAAAAAGATAATAAAACAAAAAAAAGGTGTGAGAAAATGGGAAGTATTGCAAGTATATATGGGATATGGGATAGTTCTTAAACTAAAAATGATTCCTGGGGCACGTGGGTGGCTCATTCAGTTAGGCATCTGACTTCAGCTCAGATCATGATCTCATAAGAGTTTGAGCCTCCTGTCCCACTCTGCTGACAGCTCAGAGGCTGGAACCTGTTGCAGATTCTGTGTCTCCCTCTCACTCTGTGCCTCTCCTGCTCACGTTCTTTCTCTCCCTCAAAAAAATTAAACATTAAAAAAACTTAAATACGAAAAGTAAAATAAATAAAAATGATTCCTGATGCAAAAGAGAGGGATGCTCCATATTAAACTTGTTAAGCAATGCAGTTTTAAATAGTCAGAAATGAAATTTTCATTTTTTAAATTTCCTTTAAAAATTTTTAATGTTTGTTTATTTTTGAGAGACACAGAGAGACAGAGTGTGAGAGGACGAGGGGCAGAGAGAAAAGGAGACACGGAATCCAGAGCAGGCTCCAGGCTCTGAGCTGTCAGCACAGCACAGAGCCTGATGCAAGGCTCAAACGCACTAACTGTGACCTGAGCCAAAGTCAGACACTGAACTGACTAAGACAGCCAGGCACCCCGAGAAATGAAATTTTCAAAAAGTTTTAAACATGCGACTAGAGAAGATCAACCTCAAAGTAGGATGTTCATTAACCTAATGACACTTTTGGAAACACTTACAGTTATAAATTCATTAAATATTTATTGAGTGGTAACAGTGTTCCATGAACTTTTCAAGGTGCTTAAGATTCATCAGGAAACAAAACAAATAACCCTGCCCTCTCGGAGTTGACATTGTATTGTGCACTGAACAGTAGGGAAGGAAAGGGGAGAGAGAGAAAGGAAACAGACAATAAGTCAGGAATATAATGAATATGTATATTATGTTTTCTGTTAGATACAACAGTAATTAAAATGAAAAAATATAATATGGGAAGTTAAGAAAGTTAAGAAGTGTGTGAGAGGAATATTTTAAATAGAGCAGTCAGCTTGTCATGGATGTGAGCAAATACTTCATGGAGGTAAGGACGTTTCTACGTTTCTCATGCGGATACCTAGAAAAACTTTTCCTGGACTAAAACCAGCCAGGACAAGGGCCCTAGGATGAGGATATAGTTCAGGAACTTTAGGGAGTCCAATGCGTCCAGTGTGGTGGAACTGATGGGGGAGATGAGTCCCGAAAGTCAAATTATGTATGGAATTCAAAGCCAGTATAAGAATTCTGGTTTCTATCTTAAATAAACGGGGAATCCATAGAGGGTACGGGGCAGAGGGGAAAATGAACTGGCCAATTTGAAAACATCCTCGTGTCTGTCTTAAGAATAGATGGTAGGAGGGTAACAGGGGCTAAAATCAGACCTCAAAAATACAGCCCACACTGGACTAGACAGGAAGTGGGGAGTTTGTCACTAACAGACTAAGTCTGGTGAAGTGCTGGTGATGAAAATTTTATCAAAAGCCACGGCTTGATCCAAAGATCCAACCACCTTTACATTTACATCCAAGTGAGTAGCAAAGCAGGGTCTATGGTTACTACAGGAACTGGAAGTTGTCTTAGTTGTGAGTTTCAACAGATTGTCAGTGTAAAAGAAAATAAAGGTGTTCAACGGTTTGAAACTAGGCACAGAGAAGAAAAGCAGTTGTGCGTCAGCTCTCATTTAGTGAAATACATAAAGAGACAGCAAGTTCGAACTCCCCTTGGTGACTTTAGACAAAAAAGCACAGAGTTACACAAAGGCCTATCTGAACTATTTGCGAGTGGCAAAAGTTTTCTGCACTAAACTTTTTGTTTTTCTTCCTGGTGTAAGAAGTCTATTTTTTTTCAGACCATAAAAAAATAGTTGGCTTTATTTTTAGTCTCCTGAATATATTACAGAGACTAATAAAAACAACACGAGATGGTTATCTGTTTGAAATGTTCCCAAATAATCAAAATATCTCTCAAGTATCATTTTTAATGTGGACTAACTTGCTCCTTCACATTTTTGTAAAGGAACTGATATTTATAGACATATGTATAGGAGTAATAAGAATGCATGACAACCAGTTTCAATGTAATAAATTATCCCCTCCTTATCTCTCTCCTGCCCTGGCTTTCTTCCTTCCTTTCACCTTTTCTTTCTTCCTTTTCCCTTCCTTGCTTTCTTTCTCCCCCTTTTCCAGATATTAAGGTTTATTTTAAGATCATCCTTTTGAATTAAAGAGAAAATATTTTTAAAAACTGGCATGGGAAAGAAGCTTTTGAAGACAACAGTGAACAGAGACAGAAAAGAGCAACGATAGGTATCACGAATGGAAAAAACAGAGATAAAACATGTGCAGGGTAAACACCATCAGTCAACATTATTTTAAAAGTCAAGATACAGTTTGAAAAAAAGGAAGGGGAAAAGAATAAGTTCAATGCTACTTTACATAATCCTGTCATAAACACTGTTATTGGACCATACGATATTGTTTTTGAAATTCTAATGTCCTTTAGAACGAGAGACCTATATAGAAGAGCAATAATAAGGAGCTATACTTTAGGAGAGGATTAAGCAAGTAGGGAACCACTATGGCTCTAAATTCAGAGAACATAAAGACATTCTGAAGATTTGCAGATATCTTAAAACATGTGGAGAGAAGGATATTAGAAAAATAAGCAGCCATGATATACACATGAAATGAATCCCATATGGTATTCTTCATTCCCACACAACGTCTTTCACCACTTTGCTTCTGACTGCAATTCTCTAATCATTCCCACCTACTCAGTGCCTTATTCTCAACTTGTACTGAGTTAGCATAGAGTCAAACTCCTCAAATGGATATGGAATAAAAGGCTTTTGTACCTCCCACAAAGCAAGCTAAACGTTAGGATCCCTTTTGTTCCATTATATCAACTAGAATAAAGAGAGGCTTTTATAAAGTAGATAAAAAGATGATCAATAGCAGGCAAAGGAATTAGAAGGAGGAAAAATCGTGTCATCGTATAGAAGGATTTTATTCAGCACTACAATTTAAAATTATGTGACAGCATGAATATGATTGACTTTAGAGTAAGGACTAAATAGATTGCTCTTTTAATTACAGATGACGCAACTTTGGGGATTTTATAGGTTGGAAAATAAAATGAAAAAGCTGAGGCAATGGCATTCCCTAACATGACATGTGTTTTATGTATTTATTTATTTGTTTGTTTGTTTGTTTGTTTAAATCGTCCAGAAAAGATTCTTTCATTGGCGTAAGTAAAGTTTTTCTAAAGTGGCGAAGTAGTCAGAGTTTTGAATACACCCAAAGTTAAAAAGATCAATGTTCACAAAACAGCCACATCACATTTTGTTTCAGTTCCTTACACCCCCGATGTGTTCTAATACATCATACACTTACTCTTACAGAGCTTATCAACACCAATATAATATCCTAGATTAACAATCCAGGGTATGTTCTGTTATGTTGAGCTTCTTAGGAAAAAAAAATATATCCTCATTCATGGAAATTTGTGGAAAAGATTATAATTTCAACTCTAAATAAGTATCCTGTGGTATTTTACACTTAACTCTCAATTTACATAATTTATATTTACTGAAATGCATTAGGACTTACATGACTGTAACTATTCCTTGAATATAGTTGCTGAATCCATAACAAACACCCACAAGCATGGGGAGATGAAAATATTTAAATATGTAAATCAAGGTATCCCATGACTCGGTTTAATTAATATGAAACCCAATTTTATTACTGAGAGTGACATTTATTAATCCCTTGTGTGTGGTAATGTGCTAGTCTTTGTTCAAAGTAAGCTCAGTAAAATCTCTTTTAAGACTGAAGATATGTTTTATTACTAAAAGTGACATTATCAAATGTTTCTATCAAAAATATCTCACAATATATCACTCCAAATAATCGTGGCAGCTTAAAAGTGGAAAATTGAGAAGACTGAACATTTACCCTACAATGCAGCTGAAACTCAAAACATTTTTGAAAACTCTTGACATTGTCACAAGAGACATTTTATGAGCCACATGAGAAATTTTTCCTAAGTGTTTTAAATCCATGATTCATTTTCTTCTCTTCTTTTCTTTTTATCCCTAAATGGCCTTTCTTATTTGGTAATTCATTTTACCCACCAGGTTTGACTCTGGATAATTCTTAACAACTATGAAAATTCAGCTTAGACAAGAAGTTCAATTTATCTGGGGGCGGGGGAGGAATCAAAATGTGTTGCTATTGCATTTATTTAAAGAATGGGTCATAGGTTCTGAAGGTATGACTTGGTACCTTCACAGAAGGATCAGACACACTACTTTATAAACAGGTCTCACATATAACATAACTTACAACTGAAGGAGCAGAAAGATACTCAGAAGTCTCTGGAGAACAGGTATGGCAGTGTGGTAAGAAGACTTAGGCTCTACGTTTTGAGACATTTCACCTTTAAGGAATTGGCTTTGCCACACAGGATTTCCTTTATTAAAATAAATGGCAGACGCTATATTGACTCAGTATATCTTAGGACAGAGCAGTGCGACATTGCGGCTAAAAACCTGAGCTCTGAAGTCAGACAGGGAAGGTTGAAATCTGGCTCCAAATCTTATTACCTGAGTGACACAGGGCAAATTTCAGACAACGGAGATAATTGTTGAAAGTATTAAAGGAGATCATCTAAACAGAACTGTTTAGCATGGTGTCTGGACACACAGTATGTATTAAGTATTTCAGTCGTACCATTTTCTCTTTGCTTCTTAGCTTGTATCCCTGAGTATGCAGTTTTGTCAGTACATCTAACTTTACATATATTGATAATGTTAAATGAGTTCCAAGAATAGTTTATATTGATGTTCCTTTTACCGCTTCTATTTCAGAAAAATAAGTGAGTTGGAATAAATACTACCTTCCTGATAGAAAGAATATCATCCAATGGGGGAAAGACAAGACATCTTGGTCTTGAGACTTTAATAGTTCCTGTCAATTAGAAGATTTACCGAGTAGCTACACAATAAACAAAATGAAGTAATCACAATTATCCAAGGCATAAATCTATTGTGGTTCAAGTCCTGGTAAACACTAGCTCTACTGTTTTAAATTCTTTCTTTGTTGGGCTTAGGGGAAAACATAATGTGACAACAAAAATAAAATAATCTTATGTCCAAAAGAAAAACTGATGTAAGTGATACAGAAACCTGTAGTTATTTTGGTTGTCATACCTTCTCAGAATGTCGGTAGGCAAAACTATGAGAGTAGTTGCTACATAGTGCTATCAGAATTGTTATTTAAGGCTAGATATTTCGCAAATCAATTATATTTTACTGTTTGGCATACAGTGTTAGCCAGACTCCTGCACAAAATATTTTCTTTAAAGCTATGCCTACACCATTTCAATGGTAATTACTGATAATAAGAAACCAGGTTCTGGAGCTGGATATATTGAGATTCAAATCCTGACCCTGCCACTTCTTGCTATCACCTTGAGCATAAGTCTCAGATCAATATCCTCATTTGTAAATTGCAGATACTCATAAAGCTTATAACAATGCTGTGATGATTGAATGAGATGGTCCAGGTACAGAATTTTGCATAGTGCCTGCACATATTGTACATTTAATAAGTATTTCTATTTATTATTATTTTATTCTACTATGATTACTTTTCTTTGGTTCATTTTAGTTTTAGCTTTCCACACTAAGCTCTGCTGATGTTTCACTTTCTGTTGATAGTTTCATTATGCTCTTTTATCTAAATGTCAGTTATCTTAGAAATTTTCCTCTTTTTCTTTCCTGCATACAATCATCAATCACCAACTACTGCCAATTTATATGTAATCATTTTCCTGTCTTTTCTTTTCATCCATACAACCAACATATTAATTTTGTTTAGATAAGTATAAGTTTCTTACTATTTTCTCTAATATTTGTTTCCCTGTCACTTCATCCTGATTATTCTTGTTCAAAATGTGAGCATCCTATTATAAACTTGTTCCACAATTTTAATTGTTTATTGCTGCCTTTATACAAAATAACAAACTCAAAGTTTCTAAAAACTAGAATTTATATACTTTTTCAAACATATTATCATCTTTTACTACCCTCTTACTTAAAATTATCTCTTCTTTAATCATTTATCACAACATACTTCTAATAGGCGGTGTTTACCTACATGGAAAGACTTTCTCCAAATGAATATACCAGCCTCAGAAAATTTACCAACACTATACTTTGTCTATGTAGGAGTCTCTAAATGCATAATCCTCAGCAAATTCTTACAATGTTGAACTCTTGTGTTTACAAACCAGTTAGTGGCTAATTATATATTGTTTTAATTTGTTCTATAATATTTAACTGACCTACACCCCACACTGTTTATTCATTTTAAGCATCTGTAGCAGACATTATTTTATAAGCTTATATGCCTTTCTCAATACCTCTGATACTTAATTTTAAAATACAGATGACTATTTTAAGAGACTAATACCTAACAAAACTCAATCCTTAACTCCTGACCAAGATAGAATACCAGGGACTGGATTTACCATATTAGAAGAAAAAACAAAACAAGGAACAAAAAAATATGAAAGAGTAGTTTTTAAATCACTGAATATCACGGAACAAAAACAGTGATCCTCAAGAAAAGGTAAATAGATGGGATGAACACTACAATGTAACATCTTACTGCCTTCAGATTTCCCAGGCTACAACACAAGGAGGAGGAAGCAGGACAGAGCAGCTCAGGAAACTCCCTGATTTCAGGAGGTGAAGCTGAAATTCCAGGGAAACCAGACAGACCAGAGTTCTCAGGGAAGAATACCAGAGAGGAGACAACTGCATAGACAGAGATGAAGGGCATCTGTGAAAGATGCTTCTTCAGCTTCCAGCAGAGTACTGAGCAGCCCATGTGTGAGAAAACCCTCTTGAGGCCAGGGAAAGAACTACGCAAAAGGATTGGAGGCTTCGTGGTTGGTGCTCCCACAAGACTCGGAGAAATGCTTGCTCCCACCAGCCAAATTGAAAAACCTCAAGATTCATGGAACATTAGGTACAGTACATAGAAGTGTCTTGTGTCAATCGGGAGGAATACTCAACTGCTGGTGTAATACTGCTCTGATTCCACATAACAAATCTTAAAAGCAAAATTTACAAGGATCATACTATTTCTCAATAACTTAACTGTGTCCCGTAAAAAAAGTTCAAGAATAACTACAGGGACACAAAAATACTTCCCACTCAAGAAGGTGAAAATCACAGTGATTGGCACCCCCCTCCAAAAAAAATTACAAGCTTGTAGAAAAATACAACTCATATTGAAGAGGAAAATCGATCAATCAAAATCAACCCAGAACTGTCATAGATGTTAAAATTAGTAGGTATGGACATCAGCAGTGTTATTAAAACTATATTCCATATATTCAAAAAGTTAAACACAAGGAAGGATATAAAAAGGATCCAAATAAATTTCTAAAGATAAATATTACAGCAGCCCAGCTGGCTCAGTCTATAGAGGATGTGAGATTTTTTCTCAGGGCTGTGAGCTCAAGCCCTATGTTGGGTGTCGAAATTACATTAAAAAATTATAACATCTTATATAAAAACTACACTAAACTGGATTGGTAGCAGCACAAATGTTATAATGAAAAAGATTCATGAGCTTGAAGGCATGGCAATAGAAACTACCTAAAATGAAGAATACAAAGAAAAACAATTTAAAAAGTGAAGAGCATCCATGAACTTAAGGCCTACTTTAATTGGCCTGATATATGTATAACTGGAGCTCCCAATGGGGGAATATTGAAAAAAATAATAATTGAATTTTTTCCAAACTTTGATGAAAACTAAAAACCCACAGATCTAAGATTAATAAATCCCACTCCCAAGACAAAGAAAACTCCACCAAGGCACTTCATAAACAAATTGTTCCAAACCAAAATGGAGCCAATCTTAAAAGCAATCACAGATGTGACACCTCACATAAAAGGAAATAACTATCACAATATATTTCTCATCATAGAATAAGAATGGTGGAAAAACATCTTTAAAATATTGAAAGAAGAAAATAGAATATTAAAATTCTATTCTCAGCAAAGTATCTTTCAAAACAGAAGGGTAGATAAACTTTTTCAGTCAACCAAAGGTGAAGTATTTATCACCAGCAAACTTAAACAACAGGAAATGTTGATGGTAATCGTTCAGGAAGAAAATGATACTAGATAGGAATATAGATTTACATAAAGAACTAAAGATAACAGCATTAGTAACTACACTGGTAATTATACAAGAGTTGTAAATATTTTAATTTTTCGAAAATACAATTGGATTTTTTAAGTTTATTTATTTAATTTTGAGAGTGTGTGTGTGCATGCACATGCATGCAAACAAATGAAAGGGGCAGAGAGGGAGAGAGAGAGAATTCCAGGCAGGATCTGCACTTATAGTGCAGACACGTTACTCAAATTCACAAACCATGAGATCATGACCTGAGCCAAAATCAAGAGTTGGAGGCTTAACCAACTGAGCCACCCGGGTGCCCCTATAACTGGATTTTTAAACTAAAATATGAACAATGTATTATTAGATTTACAGCCTATGTATAAAGGTAAAATAATGCTTAAAGCCTAGGGGGGTAAAAAAGGAAGTATACTACTACAAGATTGTCATATTATACACGAAATTGCATAATATCATTTAAAGGTGGGCTATGATAAGCTAAAAATATACATAATAACCCTCCCAAAACACTAAAAAAGAACCAAAAATAAAAGAGTGAGAATTTCATTAACTAACAAAGGAAATAAAATAGAATCATAAAAATTTACTTGTTTAACCCAAAGGAACAAAAACAAGAAAACAAAGAAAAAAGGAACAGAGAACAAAGCAAGGTAATGACTTAAACCTATCAATAATCACAGTAAGAATAGTCTAAACAGCCCAATAAAAGGCAGAAATTGTTAAGTTAGATTTAAAAGCAAGACAAAACTGTATGCTCAATATAGACACATATAGGTTAAAAGTAAAAGGATGGAAGAGATATAATATTCTAACACTGGAAAAAAGAAAGCTGAATGATTATATTAAGTCAGACAGATGGGATTTCAGAATAAAGAATATTGATAGGATAAAATTCATCTCAAAGTGATAAAGCTGTGAATTAATCAGGAAAACACAATCACATACATGCTTATTTATACACATGAAGACAGAGTTGCATGAAGAAAAAAAATAAAGAACTGCAAGGAAAAGCAGACAAATACATACTAGTGGGTGGATATTTCAATACCTATCTCTCAATAACTGGCAGAACAAGTTTGGAGAAAATCAGTAAAGGTAGAAAAGACTTGGCCAACACAGTCAACCAACTTGAAGTAATTGACAATAGAACACTCCACTCATATTACATACCTTCCTTATGGTCACACAAAACATTTATAAGATAGATCATGTTTGGGGGCATAAAACAAGCCTAAATAAGTTTTAAAAGATTTAAGTGACACAAATTTTTTTGAGACCAAACTGAATTAAGTCCATAATCAGTAACAGAAAGACTTCTGAACAAAATACCCAAATACTGGAAATTAAATAATAACACTGTAATAAAACTTAGTTCAAAGAGGAAATACAAATGTAAATTAGAAAGCATTTTAAATTGAATGAAAATGAAAATATAACATATTAGGATTTAGACAGTGCCAATAAAGCAGTACTTAGAGATAATTTATAACACAAAGTATCGATATTAAAAAAGAAAAGTCTTAAATCAATGACCTCAGCTTGCCCATGGAAATACAACAAAATACGAATAAGAATGGGAAGAAGAAGAAAAGGAAGAAGAAGATGAAGAAGAAGAAGAAGAAGAAGAAGAAGAAGAAGAAGGGCAGATTAAATTAAAAATAAGCTGAGGAAAGAAAATAAGATCACAACATAATTTGATAAAATAGAAAACAAAGGGATGGAGAATATCAATGGAATCAAAAGATAGATCTTTTAAAAATTTTTTTTTTCAACGTTTATTTATTTTTGGGACAGAGACAGAGCATGAACGGGGGAGGGGCAGAGAGAGAGGGAGACACAGAATCGGAAACAGGCTCCAGGCTCTGAGCCATCAGCCCAGAGCCTGACGCGGGGCTCGAACTCACGGACTGAGAGATCGTGACCTGGCCGAAGTCGGACGCTTAACCGACTGCGCCACCCAGGCGCCCCAAAAGATAGATCTTTGAGAAGATCGGTGAAATTGAAAATGGAAGAATAAAGGAAAAATCACAAATTACAGATATCAGGAATAAGAGAAATGACATTACTACAGATTATATAGTATAGAAATATAACGGTAAGTGGCTATTGTGAAAAATTTTATTCCAATAAATTTGACAATTTAGATGACATTGAAAATTTCCCTGAGAGATAAAGTTCACTCAAAAAAGAAGAGATAACCTAAATAGTCATATATCTATTAAATAATTCAGATCTGAAAAGAACAAAGTTAGAGAACTAACACTTGTGACTTCAAGACTTAATTCAAGATGTTGTGTTGTTGGTGTTAAGATAGGCAAATAGGTCAAAAGAACAGAAAGGAATTCAGCAGTACACTCACAAATACAGTGACAAATGATTCTCTAGAAAGGTAAAAGGCAATTTAGTGGAGAAAGTATAGATGTTTTGAGACAATCAGACAGCCATTTGCAAAAAAAAAAAAAGAACTTCAATCCAAAATTTGTATCACATTCAAAAATAAATTCAAATGAATCATAGACCTACTGGAAAAAATATACATAAAACTTCTAGAAGTAAGCACAAAAGAAAATCATTGTGACCTTGTGTTAGGAACAAGTTGGCAATCTACGGTCAGTCCATAGGCCAAATTTGACCCCCTACCTATGTTTCTATTTCGTGTGATCTAAGAATATTTTTTAACAAATTTAAATGATTGAATAAACTTTAAAAAGAAGAATAGTATTTCATAACACATAAAATATGTGAAATTCAAATTTCAGTAAATAATTGCTGGAATACAACCACATCCATTCATTTATACTTTTTTTGTGGCAGCTTTCACACCACAAGCACAGAAATGGTTAGTGAGGCAGAAGCTGTGTGGATAAAAAGCCCAAACTATTTACATCTGGCCCTTTAAAGAAAAAAAAAATGCCAACTCCTATGATAGGCAAAGATTTCTTAGCTGTGACAGCAAAAGTACAATTGATAAAAGAATAAATTGATAAATGGGGCTTGATCAAAATTTAAAACTCATCTCTTCAACAGACACTATGAAGAGAATGAGAAGCATTAAACCACAGACTGAGAGAAAATATCTGTAAGTCAAATACCTGATGAAAGAATTGTGTTGAGTATATACAAAGAACTCAGGTCCTCTATGGTGTAATCCCCAATCCCCCCAAAAGGATAAAATATTTAAACACACACTTCACAGAAGAATATATATAGATGGGAAATAAGCACATGAAAAGATGCTCAACATCTTTACCTTAATGGAAATGCAAATCAAAACTACAACAAGATAACAAATATGCACCTATGACAAAAGACTGACCATACCAAGGGTTGACAAGGATGTGAACTGGAATTCTCATCTACTCCTACCAGAAATAGAATACGTTTCAAGCACTTTGGAAAACATTCTGGCACCTTCTTAAAAGCTTAAATACCACATGATGCAGCCAGTCCCCTTTTTGGTATTCATCCAAAAGAAACAAGTCCTTAAAAAAGTCTCGTGCACAAATATGTAGTCAGTTCAGAGATTTTTGAAATTTGGAATAAATTTCAGCAACCATGTGTAAAAGGGAGAGAGTAAGATTAGAAAGAATTAAGCTAAATATGGAGACTTTGTAGAAACTTTGGTAACACATTTGAAAAACGAAATATTGTGTTCATAAATAGCTTCTGAAAGCAGGACATTTTAGGGAATGTGGCAATATGTGTTAGAATTCTCAGTTTCATGTAAAGCTAAAGTAAATTAATTCTTGTAAGTGCCTTCCTGAACCTCCTCTACCTTCCCAATAAAATAATCCTTTATTCATTATTAAAGGGATTTCTGAAAATAATTGTTTTTCTACTGCCTTTTTTCAAACCATAGAAATAATTAGGCTTACTAGCCCATTGAGTCCAAAATCTTATTGGCACTAGAACGTGAGAGTTTGTTAACTCAATATTAATTTGATTGCCAGATAATTTACATTCATCTCTGTTCCCCAGGCATTGGTGGTACCATACATTCAGATTAATCCTCTTTAAAAAGTAGATTGAGGATCATACTTTATCAGAAGTTCATTGAGGAAGCAGATCTTTTCATTTATCCTGGCCAGCTGGCACATGTCCCATAAACCAGGCCAAACTTCTAGCCTCACAGGGTGGAAAGTTCTGATCTTTTAAGTGACAGAGTCATAAAATGGAGCAAATGATCCTTACACGTAATCTCATGCAACATCACACTTGAAGGTCCTCAGCGATTTGGTAATAATTCTTCCGTCTTAAGTACCTACAATTGACCATAAGTTATCTTATATCTGCCTTCTTCTATTGATTTTATTACTCAAGACTCTTGTAAATAACTTTCATCTCTTCTCATCTTTTTGTTATTATGGAAGATTGGCCTAAATCAAGTGTTAATTTATAAAACTGATGCAAATGTTCACTCTCTCATGTGCATGCTCTCTCTCTCTCTGACATGATTTTTAGAGAATATTGTTAAATAAAAAACTGAAACTTTTTTGCAAACTTCTTTTCCTCCATAATGCAAACTAAGGATGAAAATATGCACAGTTGAATTGTGTGTCACTTATAGTTAGTTCTTAGATATATAATCTTACCTATAAAATCCTGAAATCAAAGTACACAAGGACGGGGAAGTAAGTCCAGGCCAGCTCTCACATTATATAAATGATGGTACGAGGGATGGAAGAGGTTCAGTGACTCACTCATGACCATAGCAGGCGAAAATGCTTAAGCGGGACGTGGATCTGTCTTCACTCGTTAATTAATTAGACAGTGCTAGTGATGAGCCCTACATTATGCTAACCACAAATCAGGTTTAGAGAAAAAGACACAGGGGTGCCTGGGTGACTCAGTTGGTTAAGCGTCCGACTCTTGATTTTGGCTCAGGTCATTATCTCTTGGTTTGTGGGTTCGAGCCTTGCATCAGGCTCTGCACTGGCAGTGTGGAGCTTGCTTGGGATTCTCTCTCTGTCCCTCTCTCTGCCCCTCCCCTGCTCTTGCATGCTCTCTCTCTCTCAAAATATATAAATAAACTTAAAAAAAAAAAAGAAAAAGAAAAAGGCACAAAGCCAGCCATCCTAGCAAGGAGAGTATGGTAGGGAAGAAACCTAGTCACACACCATTCAACTCAGTGGAATCTTGTTATCCATAGGTCTTTCCTCAAATCTGCCGTTAAAGATACATTACAAACAAAATACCCATAACATTACATCAACATATAGGGGTCTGAATTTAACTTATTTCAGTTATAAAATACACCTAATAACTCTAAAAAAAAAAAAAAGAATAGAAGTTACTTGCAAATCCTTTTATCAAGGAATGACTGCTACTAGTTTTCCCTTGACCTCTACATCTAACAGTAACAGTGAAAACAAATTCATCATGCCGTGTTAAAACTAAAATGGACAGGTAGATGTGTCTCTCCGTGTCATCCCCTTGCATGAATACATGCACAAAAACTCCCATTGTTAAACTGTCACTGAGAAGAATTCAGAAAATTAGATAAAGTTGTAACTTCTGACATGAGGTTCTTTAAATAAAACATTTAAATATATATTAATATATATCTATATACTACATATCTACATATCTATATATCTATGCATACTATATATTTATACACCATATATATCTCAGACAAATTCAACAAACTAAAAATTGGTTCAGATTCTCAAATAAACTTGCCTGGCACAGTCCGTCTGCTCTAGGATCCCACTATAGAGGATGGATAACTTTAACATATAACATATAATTTTTCTCCTTTATCATAGAACACCCTCAGGAGTAAATTGTGAAATCATTAATTTTTAGTACCAACTTTAATCCCAAATTTAGCCATCTGTAAGGCAACTTGATTAGCAGTCTCAGCTGTCACTGGGAATAAAGAATAGAAGGCAGAACCAAGCATCAGTTTCTCTCTACCAACCCACACCCCACACTAAAGAAGTTCCGATACACAAAAGTTAAGGTCTATACACCTCTGTGCCCCCTGATGATAGGCGGCTAGATACCACGTACTAGCTCTGTGACAAAGAGCATGTTAACTCACTTTTCTGTTTCAGTTCCTTAGCAGGTAATACAGAGGTAATAATACGAGTTACCTCATGGGGTTATTCTGATGACTACAGAGGCTAATACATACAAAAGCCTTGTCCTTCACATAGTAGGTGGTATATTACTATTTCCTGTTACTCTAACGACTGTCATCTCATAATTAATACATCCATTCGTAAAACTTTGCCATCAACTAAGGTGAATATATCTTCAGAACATTTAAGAGAAAGAAGTATTCCCATCAATTTTAGATTAAATAAAAATGCTTTACATTTTGAGGTTTAAACTTTAATTATTCTGAAAATTTTCTAAGCCATGTCTCGCCTTTCTGTAACACTGAGGAAAGGCAGTATCATTTATGTAATGATTATGATGCTTTTGAGTTTAATATAACTAGTAATGTCCAAGGTTTACATAAACAATATTTATTATCATACTAATTATATGGACCCTTGGTTGGGTTTGTCACCTGAGAACATTGCTAGGTTATAGTCACCATTTGCCATTAGCAGAGAAGGATTGACTCAAGTCTGTATTCACAATGGTTCTAAAATAACCCACAGTAATGGGACAGTGAAGTCTATAACACTTTTCATCACATAATAGTTACTGTGCTTGTCCACACACAGGCACTTTAAAATAGATATGCCATATACTCTGTATCCACTCAAGGATTCGAGATAAAGTCTATGAAAGTGGCTATAAATGTCAACATTATACAGCATCATAGTCCTATATTTGTGTCAGGAAGGCGTATTGCCAGTTTAAGGCTGTAATCATTCATGTCTTACCAAGTAATGGTATGACACATCCATTTAGAAAGATGTTCTGCTCTCAGAGAGTATTATATTAAAAAGACAAATGCATATATACCCTAGCCTGAATATACAACTTTGACTACGTATGTAAGAAATTGCATTTTACCACGGTAACTATTACAGATAAACATTGAACAATTTTTTTTATAAAAAATGGTATTCTTTTGTAGCCCTTGGTAAGTCATCTTTTGTTAGGAAGCATGCACATCTTAGGTTATTTTTTCCTTTAAAAAATAAATTCTGGTGTGTTTTCTTATCAGGTAGTCATATCTCTATGGAACTGGAATAGTAATCTGAGTTATATTACCATATTTAGATATATATTTAGTTGTCAGGGAAAAAAAAGGGAAAATAAACCATTTGGTGTATTTTTCTTCAATTTTTAAGAAAAAAATCAAAGTCAATGTTCTACCTAGGGAGAACGTTGAGTGAGGAGAAGAAATGGCTGAGGCAGGATTCAAGACAATTGATTCCAATTTGGGTCAGAATCCACCTTGTAATCTTGGGAATCTCCTATTTCTCTATCCGTAAATAAGGGTGTTGACCTCAGTGGTCTTTATGAAAATGTTCTATTTCTAAAAAACTTTTAATGCTGAACTAAATACGTTTGTTCACTCTTCTTTAACTCCTTTCTTTTGTCCTTAGGGTTTTGGCAAGGATGTTTAATAAACTTGTTTACCTATAAAATATATATTCCCAGAATGTTATAGTTATTCCAGATAGTGACAGTTCTCTCTTCTATTTAGCTGACATCACAGCCTCCCTTAATTGGGTCAGCCCTCAAGCAGCAACCAACCTTATAAATGTCACTCTTACTGACCTTACCATTATCACTCCCTTCTATTGCAAAGCATCAATATAATGATAAAAGGGCTTTTTTTTTTTTTTTTTTTTTTTTTTTTTACCGTTGAGAGCCTGGTTTCCTTGGTTTAGAATTTTAATTTTCTTACCACGCTTCATATAACCTTTGGCTAGGTATTTACGATGGTCATGCCTCAGTTTTCTTATCAGTAAAATGAGGATAACAATAGCGCTTGCCCTCCAGGACTGTTCTGCACTTTAAAAGGCTTCATTACATATAGAGAGTGGGAACTGTGCCTGGAACTCAATAAATGTTAGTTACTGTTCTTCTGTTAATTGTTCTGCAACTATGTTTTCTTCTTTCCTGTTAAAAACCAAGCATAAATTAAAAAGTTCTTCCTTTCAACAAATAAATATTTTTTAGAGGGTTCCCCATGAATCAGGTTTGCTCAATAAAGTAGATCATCTGCCTGCTCTTACAAAGCTTACACTCCAGTGTGCGCAACAAGATGTTATCAAGTAAAACTCATTTTTATTCAGTTTTAATAAGAGAGTGCCTGGGTGGCTCAGTCGGTGGAGCGTCCGGCTCTTGATTTCGGCTCTGGTTATGATCTCACAGTTTATGAGATCCAGCCCCATGTCAGGCTCTGTACTGACAACACAGATCCTGCTTGGGACTCTCGAACGTGCGCTCATGCTCTCGATCTCTCTCTGTTTCTCCCTCTCTGTCTCTGTCTCTCTCTCTCTCTTTCTCAAAATATACAAATAAAAAAAAACCCCAAATATGACATTTTCAGGTATAGATAAGAGTCACTAAGAAAACAAGAACATGTGACAGAGATTAAGAGGGTCAGGAGAGTGGAGTGAGAAAAAAGGAGCTTTTACTTGCTCATATGCATAATCTCTTCATATTGGACTGAATCAAGGCTCAGTTCTTGCACATTACCTCTGCTTTGTTCAGACACCCTTCCTTCATTACCTCACTGAAGCCCAGGGCTTAAATATGACCCCCCCCAAAATACCATATAACTTGATGAGCTTCCTCAAACCTGCTATACTGGCAGTCACCTGTTTGAGTAAATGACATTTTCCCTTGCTAAGACCAGACACCCTGGAGACATCCTGACAACTTGTTTTTCTGTCATCTTAGTTCCAAAGCAGCAGCACATTCTTTCAACTCAAAAATATAGCCCGTACTGTACCAGTTCTCACCACCTACACTGCTGCCACCATGTTCCAAGACTCCATGATCTCTTGATCGTATTATTAGAAACCTAACTGGTCGCTCTGTGTTTACTTCTGCCCACACACAGCTAAATTCCAACACAGCAGCCAGAGTGAACATAAATTGGACGATGTGCCTCTTCTGTTCAAAGGCTTCAATGGCTCTGATTCACTCAGAATAAAAGCAGAAGTAGACCATGGATACAAGGCTTTACTCATACTTACCTAGGTTACTTTTCTTACAACCCTCCATACCCTCCCTACTCTGCACCTGGTGAACTGGCCTCCTGTTTCCCCCCTTACGGCCTTTGCCCTTCTGTGAATGTCTGGCATGTTCTTCTGCTATCAGCATGGTTGCTTCCTCAGTTCCTTCAGGGCTTCATCTAAATGTCACCTTCCGGGTGAGACTCTCCTTAATGTTTCTTGCATTTTGGAGAGAGAGAGAGAACGAGCAGGGGAGACACAGACAGAATCCGAAGCAGGCTCCAGGCTCCGAGCTGCCAGCACAGACCCCAACACGGGGCTCAAACCCACGAACTGTGAGATCATGATCTGAGCTAAAGTCAGACAGTCAACTGACTGAGCCACCCGGGCGCCCCACCTTCAAACACATTTATTTATTTTATTGTACTATTTCTTCTCCCTTAGGGTATGTAGATCATAAAGGCAGAGATTTATTTCTATGTCATTCCATTGGTGTATTGGAATTGCAGGGGCAACGGTCTAACATATCAATGTTCTTCCAAAATTTATGGAATGAATGAATGAATGATTTAAAGAAAGAATAAATGAATGTAGTGTCCAGGAAGGCTTCTCTGAGGAGCAACATTTGTTCTGAGCCTTAAGTATCAAGAGTCAGACAACTAGCAGACAGTCTGGAGGCAGATACTATTCTAAGCAGATGAAACAACCTTAACAATTGTCAATGATTGACTGAACAGAGAGAGAAGAGACAGGAAATGACCTACAGTTTTAAATGATTATTCTACTTCTCTGTTAAAAATAAATAAATAAAACAGGAAAAGCAATGTTTAAAGTAAAGTGAGGGAGGAAGATAGAGGTAGGAGCTAAGTTCTGAGAAAGAGGGAGTGGACAGTTCATTTCAGGCATTCTGAGCCATGGTGAGAAGTTGATGCAGAAGGAAGCAGTGTTAAAGATGACCAAAGGTTTGGGTTGAGGGAGTGACAATCCAGCGTCACTGTTGTTTCTAAAAGATCATCTGGCTAGCAAGGAATAAGGAACTATTTTTTACTTGAAGAAAGTAATCAGGGGAAATCACATTATCAAGATTTTTACATCAATAACATGAAAATCATCTGTAAGATTAAGCCCCTAAGTTTTCATATTTGAGAAGAAGTTGATGCTGGGAAAAAATTTCACTGAAATCACATTTTTTCAATATAATATAAATATTCCTTTAGATTCAGTTTATCAGTGGTCTCATTACTGTTACTAGGAATGGTTAATTTTTTGGAAGGTTTCACATTGTTAACAGTTCCATTCACTTTCCCTGAATCTTAAAAAAAAAAAAAAAACTCACCAAAATATGTAGTTTATTACAGATAATTACTATGGATTTTTAAAAGCGAAAATAGGTATTATATAATTCGAATTATAACCCTGTAACAACAACACTTGGGCTTTGGATACAAATTGACTTAATTTATTTTTAGAATTATTTTGATATCTAGCATTTATTCATTGTTACATATGTGGGTATGAAATTCTTCATATATATTATTTAAATCAATATATTAGTAAAATAACTGTAACAAAAATTATCATAAATTTAATATGAATATATTAAACTAATAATAAATTAAATGGTAATAACATTTGTTAATAAAATTTTAGCATTTTATACTGTGTCAGTACAAACGCATACATTTGTGTTTACAAATATCTTGTATTTATGTTATCATATCACTAAGATACATGACTAAAAAGCTTAAGTCAACAATAATATATGGATAGAAAAGTCCAGTGAAGTTCCTAGGATTTTTCTCAATGCAAATCTTATCATTGTGGAGCTGCCATTTTAATTAAAAAAATAAATAAAAATAAATATTCCATTGGTTCCATTATGATTATTTTCTTTGTTCAATTCTAGTTCTTATTTATGTAAAGGAAAGGAAGAATTTTCAAGTTTGCAGGAGCAGTTAAGTGTCAAATATGTGTGTATAGAATATAAATTGTCTTTTTGTTTCACCATGTTGTACAAGACTTATATATAAAGTGTCAGAATACAGAAAAAAAGGATAGAAATGTGTGCTCATTTATCTCACTCAGTTATCTTGCTTCCGCTCTTATTAAGCTCTTATTTCTGCATATGCAAAATGTCTTCACTGACAAACACCCGTTGGGGCACTGGAGCCACTCACTGACACCATCAATGATTTTTAAGTCATTGGTAGAGTTAAGAGTAGAAATTATACATTCTCCTAACAATGCCAGTTTACATGTTGCCAGACCCTCATTTCTACTTACATGTAAGAATTAATTTAAACTGATTCCAAATTTCAGAAACACTTTTCTTAATTTTAGTGTGTTGTGAAGTGTATATTTACATAAAAAGGCCCTGATATTTTCGGACTCCTTGTTTATTCTTCTATCTGAAAAAAAGCACAGACGTTGCCTGCAAAGTAAAAATAAAATGGTCCCCCCGACTCCAGTATTATTACTGGTATGCACCTGGAGAAGATGAGTGGAAACATAGAAGCACATATGGACCATTTTGTTACTCTGTCATATTTAGACAACCATCCCCCATTGAATAAATTTCAGTAACAATGCAAAATAATGCTTTCCCTCTGCTTTAGGAAGCTGCCTACATAGAATTTCATGAAGATTCAGGTAAACAAGGGCTTGAACCTTCAGAAATGCTGATAACTACTCACCAGTTTAAACATTTTTTTTTTGCTATTGATTTTACTTTGCTACAATAAATTCTATTACCCATAATGACTAGTTAAGACTTGTTCATGCCTTGTTACTGCATCTGAAAGCAAACTCCATACACCTGCATTCCAAACATAGTTATTTGTATTGATTGGATCTACAATTCTTTTGCATGCTATTCCTGTATCAAGTACAGAAACAGCCAACTGTTAAACCAATATTATACAAAGATAATACAACTTAAATTCCAAGAAATAAAGGTAAAATTTTTCAATGGCTTCTAGAATTTATGTGTAAGTTAACATGATAAAAAGAATCAGCATGGCTCATAGTAATTTATATTGCTGTTTTTAAAAAGTCATGACAGATTCAGTTGGGTCTAGAGAATTGTTTTTCTCTATAGAGAAAAGACAATATATTGGCTGCCCATGGTGGGTATTGTAATAACACACTTCATTTTCCAGCTGTATTCACTTGTTACATTTAAATCCTAGTATTAGCACTTATAATTGATATGGTTCTTTCAAAAATTCAATAGAGTAAATAAAAACATGGGAGAAAGCATAGTATTTATTAAATAAAATTATGATGTTCCATAAAGGTAATGATCTATCAATTCCCATGAGTATGGATAAATGGAGCATCACTTTCCCATTGTATAGGAAGGGAATGGAGTTAGGAAAGATAAACAAGAAGGAAGGCAGAAGAAACCCTGGCATGAAAGGTACACTGCAGATGACCTATACTTTTTACAAATCAACTCCCAAGAAAATGTGTTTATGACTTATGATTAACCAATTAAGAATAGTAGATAATTTCCATACTAGAGGATAAATATCAATGTTCACTGCTATTTCCTCAACACTTATTAGAGTGTCTGGCATGTAGTAGGTGTTCAGTAAATTTTTATAGGGTATCAGCTTAAATTTCACTTCTCATTGAACTTTGAAAAGACATTATAACAATCATTACAATTCTGATTAAATCATTATTTGGATTACATATATGTTTTTTTCTCAAAGATTTAAAATGCCAGAGAAGCCAATATAATGTGTATATTTACTCACCGTTATGTGTTGCCCCAGATGTATGTCTAGTCTACAGTAAATATTCATTAAACCTGTGTTGAGTGAAAGACTGTGTAAGTGGACCTTCACAGGCATGTGAACGCTATGGTGGATATTTAGTTAATAGCATCTATTATTTATCTGTTTTCATGAACTAATCTTATAAATAAAATATACAAGTCTAAACACAAGGATATGGGTGTTCCCACTTCTGGGAAAATAATTCAAAATCCACCTTTTTCATAGTTTGATAGCAATACTGAGGACAGTAGTCATATGCTTTATATGGTACATATGATTGTGTCATACTTATCACTAAGCAGCATGCCCTTCATATATTTCATAGCTGTATACAAAGGCAAGACATGCACAAATACAACGCAGATGCCTTCATGCACCAAAGTCATGTCTTTCAACTGTGCTGATGTTTTGCTTGATCCCACTGAAATCCAATTACACCATGCTTGGCCCTCTGAAACACAAGCATCCCCTGCAGAATAGTTCACTCGGTACTGGGAGATGAGAATTTTAACACTGCTACTCAGCTTTGATTTGTGTATGCTGCACAACAGAATAAACATGGTGACAGTGCCTCCCCTTTTCCATCTCCACTCTGGTTTTTCTTTTTAGTCCTCTAGAGTCATTTTATTGATTACCATTAACTCAGAGATACTGTCTTTATACCAGAATCACAGAATTGTAGGAAGACCCATCTTTAACCATTCATTCTTTAAGTCCTTGTTTAAAAAGCCATCTAGTTTCCTACCTGAAGTAGCAGTATTTCCTATAAAATAGTATTCAAAAGTCATTGTGAAACTAGAGCATTGCTAAATAAATCCATTCATATTTTCAGGAAGTAAATGCCATTACATCAATTCTATATCTAGCAGTTTTGATGTAATATTGTATTCTGTGCTTCCCTACACACGCGCGCGCATACACACACACACACACACACACACACACACACGGGGCACATAACAAGGGATGTTGAAACACTGTAGTCATTAATTATATATATATTTTCTCAATTTATGAGTTTATGTAATGAATAAAAGACAGTTCACATCTTAGTATGATAAAAGAACATTGTCAGATACTAATGGTTTAACAATGTTTAAAAAGATCATTTCTTCTTATTGAAGTAACTATCTCTTTTTGTATCATATTTAGTCTAAGATGGGCTTTTCCCAATGCAGTCCATGATAATATTGGGTTCAAATATTATTTATTCTTATTTTTCTTTTCTTTGATGATCATTGGCTACTGAGCAAAGAGGACTATAACCAAGAATTAATGAGAAGACCCAGTAGTCAAATGTAAAACATAGCTGCCCTACCCTCTTTAGGACTGTACTAGTAAGTATTATAAGATTCATTATTGTGACAGATGGTCTATGAAAGAAGATTTAGTTGTTGAAAAAAAAAAGGAAAGGAAAGGAAAAAAGTCAATTAATAAAAATCTAAAAATCAGCTTACACACTAGTTCACTTCATTGACTTTAAAAAAAAGTAATTTCTTTGAAATTTTAGTAGCATTGATTTTGAACATTTATTAATACACATCTAAGTCAGTAACCAAAGACAGTTACACATTAAAAAAAGAAAATATAAAAATTAATTAGCCATGGGCAGCACGAGGTATATGAATATAACATTCAATAACTATAAATATTTAAGTGTAGAATAAGTGCTTGTTACTGACAGTTTCTCCAACTCTTTCTAGAATGGTAAACAGAGTGTGTAAATTTCATTAATAAGAAAAGACTCTTTCTTTAAAACTCATATATTTTCTCCTACCTGAATGAGGTTTTGTGAGTGTGTGCACATGCTAATAAAAAAAGAAAAGAAAAAAAAAACTCTAAGAAAACAGAGTGTAGTTTCTTTGCCATAGCTATTTACTTGTGAAAACAATTTTAAATTTAAAATAAAAGACTACTCCCAGAACTTAAATGCTACATAGTCTGCTATTTAAAAACCTAGGAAAAACCCCACCATATACACATTTGGTTCAAATTTTCCACAGTTTAAACTACCACCAAGCAAGTCAAATGCATATTTAAGAATCCTCAAGTTAAGGACGCAGTGGTAAACACACTTAAATATGAGCTCTGTTGCACCCCTCCCCCAGCATTAGGCACTTAAAGTAATGAAATCTATCCTCTTTTTAGAAGCTAATTTGCACTCATTTTAGAGCATTTCTTCTGGGAAATTAAGGCAAATCTCTGGGGCAACAGGCCTACTCATCAGGAATGCTCTACCCAAGAAGCTGGTAATTCATACATACAAATCTTTAATAAGATTTATCAAAATCTGAAAATAGAGCTATCCCTTTCACTTTATTCTTCATTTGTGTACTCGTGGCTGTGGGTTATCGAGAAAGGGAGGAGAGAAGGAATCACAAAAATAGGGCTTTGCACATGAAGTCCACAAGATCACAAAGTAGAGGAAGCCCACAAGCCTTCTGGAATGTCCTCCTGCTGGGCGTACACATGGCATTCCACTCAGCCCATGAAACACGGGATTGTTTAGCAATGGCAGATACTGAGAGCAAAGGGAGGGCTGTGTTGCAAACGTTTTCATTCAATGAAGTTGGTAAACTAATCATGTTTCCATGACTCTTCCTGACGGGTTGATTTCCCACCTGATAGAGCCAAGCTTCTTGGGCTCTAACCACCTACAGGGCAGAGGCCTGCTTCTAGCTACGCTAGTGGCAAGATGCAGGCCGCCAGCATGCCACTGAGGCTGAGCAAACTTGATACCCTGTCTGAATAACGTCCCAATATGCCTGGGATTAAGCATAAATCTTTTAAAATGAAAAGTAAAGCAGGAAATATATATAACATACTAGCCTTTGGGGTAAAACTCCTCCAACAGAAAAGTATTTTGACTCTATTTTAAAGGACTGCTGGGGAATTATACATGTTTTAGAAAGGCATCTTGTAAAAAAAAAAGTATAAACCCATCATAAAGCTTGTAAAAGCAAAGATCTTTGTCAAAAAAATAAAATCTATTTGAGACAACCTCATGAACCTTTTTGGAAAGGCAGCTGTAGCTAACCTCTTGATTGCAGTGTGAGAAGTAAGAGTGTTAAACACCCCACTGAAACTATATTCGCCATTCAAGGAGAGTCTTATGGAGAATCATTGTGTAAAATATTTTTTTAAAGCGACAAAAGAATAAATGGTTTAAATTGCATTAGCTAACACATAGGGAATTTTCATAAGTGAGAAAATGAATAGTTTCTGAAAAATAAAATTTCAGTAAATGTTTGGAGAAAATGTGACAAAACTCTAGAGCATCATAGTATGACAACAAATAGAATACATCGAAATCACTTTCCCATTAAATCGGTAGCTTAGAGTTTGAACTAAAAACCTATGAAATAAAAGTTCTCCAGAGTGCCATTCCTATAGGAACATCCTCCAGCAACATATCTTGAAATGCGTAACCCACAATACTTTATTTAAAAGCATCCTGTTTTCACAAGCCTAGAACAACTTTACTACTGTCACCTAGTTCTCAACTAATGTGCAGATTTATTTTTGTCTTGTCCTTTACAGTTCTATGCCCGTTGAGATTTAAAATGTTTTCAAATGTCAATCTAGTCATCTACTATGACCACATAAAAAAGAATTGTCAATATATGAAATATCCATCATAGTGTTGGCTAGAAATATATTCAAAAGTTAAAGAACTTTTGTACAGTTACGTTATGCGTGGATTTTAGATATCATTACCTCATGAAATGTGCCTATAATCACACTTTAAATTTAGAATCAGATTATGTACTTACTATTACTTTTTTTATTATTATTATCATTACCATCACATCAATCATTATTTGCATGAAGGCAAGAGAGTCATCCATTTGGAGAAAAAAAATGGCACTTTTCAGAGAAAATGTAAGCCTTGATATGAGACTATTCCCTCCACCTGAAAATCAGTGATACAGCGGCAAACAGAGAGATCGCCTGGCTTCTGAAGTTCTGATACTCCACATGCATTTAGCTTGTTTCTTGGGGAGGCGCGGAATAGAATAGGTAATGCTATTTCATATGGATATCCATGCAATTAATCATGAGCTTTACAAGATGACATCTTAAAAGGGACCTACGTGTTGAAAACAGTTAACCTGATCCTTAATATCGCTTTGGAAAGTATGAAAGTTGCTATGATCTACTTAAGTTAAGACTGCAGCTGGATAGCTTCAAAATAGACTAACTTTCAGATATCCTTTTTAATACATAATGTGTCCTTTAGTGCTATAGAAAAATACATCATTTCCTGTGTTCTGTGGGAATCTAGACTTCCTGAGAGGCCTATTCAGATTAGAATCATAAATCTTTCCCCTGAATATAGAAAGTCTGGTAAAACTTTCTCTCTCAGTCAAACCTATTTCATATTCTCTTCCCCAAATAACATCTAAGAAGTAAGAGAGGGACTGTTATCAATCTCTGCTGCTTTTGACTCCCGTGTTTTTAATTTATATGCACATTTTAAATCGCCATATTAAAAATAAAAGAGAACAAGTTATCTCACAATACTGTATTATCAGAACTTTAATTAGGAGCACTGTGGAGAAATTTGCAAAACCATTCTCTTCACAGCCAGGCATCCATTTAAACATTCCTTCCTACTCAATCAAAACGTATTCAGTTTAAAGAATTTGCTAGTGACAGGTTCAATCAATAATTTAAGCAACTTGGCAGAAGCATCCTCACTCTGTACAGCACATTGCTCTATAGACATCCTATCTGAGACGGAGGGGATTAAGAGAAGGTGTTAGGAGCCTTTTCATACTATCACTCATTCTGTACAAGATTGACCTACTTTTATGTATGGCATTCTGTGACATTGATAAATCAATCAGAATATGTTCTGGAGTATAAATTGCCTATGTACAGTCTGTGAGCAGGGACACTTATAGACAATGCATATCCTTGAGAGCATCTATTTTAAAAATGCAGGCTTCCATTTTTGTGATTTCCTGAGAGTGCACTCTTGCCTTGCGGCCTCTTGGAGGGTTTTTCTGTCTGTTTTTTCTCCCCAGTCCTATGCTCACTGACTGCTACTCATCCCATGGGTTCCAACCCAGACATCACCTTCTGCAGCCTTCCAAAACTTGGTCAAGTCTATCTGCTGAATAGGTAATGCATTGCATTACACTGTATTCCTTTTAATTGAAGGAAATGTTTCCTTTACTCATTATTAATAGTACAAGTTCTCAGCAAAGTTTATTGCTGTCTGTACCCCACAATATTTATTTAGTGAATAAAAGAAACCGAGACTTTTTCCATGATACACAGAATAGTTAAACCAAATAGTAAGAGCTCCACATAAAATCACACAAACTATAAATTACACCCTGCCAGCTATCAATTGTGGAACAGACTAAAGGATTTTAACATATTCTGAGAAAATTCAAGATGGAGGAGCATGATGAGAATGAGTACATCTGTCAATGAGTTACATGCATTTGAAAAGCATTTTTGATTATAATATCTCATTTGAACTTCTCAGCATCCAAGAGATATAAGAATTCAACCCTTGCTTTTTTTTTTAAATAATGATAATGATGGGTTTTTTTTTAAGTTTATTTATTTTTGAGAGGTGGGGAGGGCAGAGAGAGAGTGGGAGAGAGAGAATCCCAAGCAGGCTCCGTGCTGTCAGCACAGAGCCTAACACAGGGCTCAATCCCACAAACCCTGAGATCGTGACCTGAGATGAAATCAAATCAGACACTTAACCAACTGAGCCACCCAGGCTCAACACTCACTTTTTACAAATGAGGGCTTGGTCCACTCATACGTTAAGAACTTTATTAGTACAGGGATGTCTGGGTGGCTCAGTCAGTTAAACGTCTATCTGACTCCCGACTTTGGCTCAGGTCATGATCTCAGGGTTTGTGAGATCAAGCCCTGCGTCTGACAGCACAGAGCTTGCTTGGGATTCTCTTTCTTTCCTCCTCTCTCTGCCCCTCCCCTGCTTGCTCACACACACATTCTCTCTCTCTCAAAAGAAATTAACTTAAATAAATAACTTTAGGGGCGCCTGGGTGGCTTGGTCGGTTAAGCATCCAACTTCGGGACTTCGGCTCAGGTCATGATCTCACGGTCTGTGAGTTCGAGCCCCGCATCGGGCTCTGTGCTGACCGCTCAGAGCCTGCAGCCTGTTTCAGATTCTGTGTCTCCCTCTGTCTCTGCCCCTCCCCTGTTCATGCTCTGTCTCTCTCTGTCTCAAAAATAAATAAACGTTGAAAAAAAATTCTAAAAAAAATAAAAAAAATAAATAACTTTATTAGTACAACTACAAATTCACATCTTCCTAATTATAGACTGTGACAATTTAGGAAAAGAATAGTTGCAGGTAGAAATCTAGTTTCCTCTATCATTAGGATGCTTCACCTTAGAAAATCACAGTTCCTGCCAATGGGTCTTTCTTTTTTCTGTCATGTCTTCTTGAATTTAAGAACTATCAGTGGTTTTGAAGAAAACAAATCTCCAGGGAAAGGAGCGTATAGAATTGGCATTGTTCCCTCAAGGACTGTCTCATTCATAGCTTATGCAATAGTTGGAGTTTGGGGTTGATATGTATGTGAAACCAGGTATGGTGGAAAACATATGGACTTTGGAGTTGCTCAGACTTGATCTTCAATGTTAATGACAGTACCTACTAGCTGTTCCATCCTGAACCAGTCACAGCCACTACAAACTTTAGTTTTATCATTGGTAAAATTCTGAAAGTATTGCTGTCTACCAAACAGAATGTTCGGAGAATTGGAAAAATATACATGTGAAGTGCCTGACATACATATCAAGTTATGGAATGGGAGCATGAAATCCAATTGATACATGTGTACAGGAAAGATGAATATCCTCATTTCATGATTATATTGGAAGAAGTAGCTAGGTACAGATTAAATATTAGTTTCAGTTTTTAAATTTTCCTGTTAATAGGGTTATTCCCCTTCCCTGGTTACTATCCTAAATCAATGTTAGTCTTCAAAAGTCCAAAAAACAAAGAAGTACAAGGCAGGCATTCAATTCACTATATCAAAATGATACTCTATCAATTATATTGATTTTTACCTCTAGATAAGTCATTTTAATTCTGACACAAGTGATAACTCTTTCAGAAATGTGTTTCTGTCCTCTATTAATTCACAGAAATCTATGGCACTCAGATTAAGATATCATTCCTTAATCATTAGAAAATGTTACAATTTAATACAGATCATTAGACAAAGATTCTGATGATTTTACCTAAATGGTGTGCCTAACTTTTCTCCTCTCTAAATACCTAAATATTGAGTATCTGCAATATTTATAAAGCACTAAAGAATGCTAAAATAAAAAAAATGGTTGAGCACTAGAGTGACAAAAATGGAATGATTTATTTTCTTAAGCTTTCAAAAGATAAATAATTTTAAAGCATGTCATAAAGGGCAGAAAACCAACTATTTTGAGGCTTGGACAAAGTGGGAACGAACAAATAGGAAATAACGAACAAAGTTGATCCTCATTATTGGTGAATTCTGTATTTGTGAATTCGCCTATTCACTAAAATTTATCTGTGACTCCAAAGTCAATACCATGGCTCTTTCTTGGTCACTTGAAGGTATGCACAGAATAGTAGAAAACTTTTGGCCCAATATGCACATTTAAAAACAAGGAGAAATTTTGCCTTTTTGATTCAGATCTCATTCTGTAAACAAAAGGCCTTTATGCAGCCTATTTAGTGCCACATTTTTCACACTTTTTATATATTTTGTTAATGACGTCAATGTTTAAAATGGCCCCAAAGCATAGTGTTAAATGTTGTCTAGTGTTCCCAAATGCAAGTAGGCTCCAATGCACCTTACAGAAAAATACACGTGTTAGAAAATCTTCCCTCAGGTACGAGTTAAAGTGCTGTTAGCTTGAAGTTTACTGTTAATGAATCAACAGTATACATTGAACAACGTATCATTAAACAGAAACACACATAAAACAAGGTTATGTATTGACCAGTTGCTAAACATGTGACCAGCTGCTCTCGGGAAGTACACTTGCATTTCCCTAGGAGGAACAATTCAGTATTGTGGTGACTATAGAATATAACTTCCCAAAAAAAGAGAAGCAACTATGTCTGCTACAATTATTTTACTCTTAGCATATATTTGCCATTCTAATTTCCACTTGAATAGCATTCACTCACATGTATTATATTAAAAGCCCTCTTCTAAAGTTAGATTTAAAAAAAAAAGCTGATGGAAATGAAAAAAAAGAAGTTGGCTACTATTCTATGAATATAAAATTTTATCTAAGATATTTGCAGTGAAAGATATAAAATGAATAGAAGAAATATAGAAATGAACAGCAAAGAGAAAACTACATTCCCACAGCCTTCTAAGGTTCCTTTATGACTTGATCTCACTTGGACCTCCCTGTTAGCTATTTACAAACATTTCTATTTTCAGTTAACACATCAGCAAAGTGAGACTTGGAAAGACAAAGCAAAATCTTTAAGAGAACATGGGTAGAGCTAAGAGTAGAGTAAGAAAATCTTTTGGCTCATAGCACTTACAGAAATTACTTGAATAAGCTGAAAATATATCTTCCAATGATAAATATATTTCTGGCCTAATAAACCCCTTCCATAGATAAAACATTCATTTCCATTAATAAACACATACCAAATTGATGAAGATTATTATTTTGTAAAGAATATTAAAGCCAGAATTTATTTTAAGCAAGAGATGTGTGACTTATTAAGCCTTTTATATTGACTGTCAGAGAATATTAATTCATTAAATATGTCCCAGATTTACAGGTTTACTTTAAAAACTCTATTACCAGGGTGTGAAAAGTAATTCCCTTCATTCACCTGATAATATTCCAACATCCCATGTGCTCCATGGTTATTTTTAAACATGATGGATTAAGAATATAAACAAAGAGAAAAAGAGTAAATATAAATACGGATCAAGTACCAGGATAAGCTACACTAAGTAGGAATGATTTTAAGGTATTTAACAAGCAATTCTGACATACATCTAGAAGAGTGAGAAATATGATTCCATTTATTTCAAGTACACATGGATACTTAAAAATCCGGCACAGAATAAGCCTTATTTTCTACTTCCTAACAAGTATCAGTGGATTAAAAATCTTTGACACTTGTAAAAGTTCAAAGACACTGCATTATTTGTAAAATATAGTGTTTTAGTTTAAATGCTGGTATAATCTTATGGCAGTCTGTCAATATAACCACAGATGTGTGGCATAGGACTAAATTCTATGACATATTAAGAAATTTTTATTTAAATCTAAGTAAAAATTATAATTAGAAATTTTATTTTTATTTTTTAAGATTATGGCCAAAAATTGGTAATGGTACTGATGTAATAGTAAATAGAAACTGACTTGTTTGACAGCATTTTCTTTCCTTATATTTCTGGTCATTTCTTCTTCCTTCTTTTCTTTTCTTTTCTTTTTTTTTTCTTGATCCTCTTCCTCCTCTTCCTTGAATATAAATCAAGATCTAAAGTATCTTAGAGGTGGGCCAATTGGGTTGCTCAGTCATTTAAGCATCTGATCCTTGATCTCAGCTCAGGTCCTGATCTCAAGTTCATGGGATCAAGTCCCGCGTAGGGCTCAGCACTGACAGTGCGGAGCCAGTTTGGGATCCTCTCTCTCTGCCCCTTCCCTGTTCATGCTTTCTCTCTCTCTCTCTCTCAAACTAAATAAATAATCCTTAAAAATAATAATAATAAAATATCTTAGAGGTGATCAGGTCCAACGACACTGAAGACCAAAGAAAGCCAAGTGACCAAAGAATGTCACTTAGCTTCCCCATGAAAAATCTGAACTTTTGGAATTTTAACCCTAGAAAAGTAAAATTTTACTATGCACATTATTCAAAAATATATCCAACTTCACTGTATCCTTCAGAAAAATAATCTTATTTTGGATTTTTAAAAACAGTATCCTAGATTGCTATTTCTAAGGGCTCTCCTTATTGTTGTTTGTTTCTTTTCTTAACTTGTGTCTTGCAGGAGATACAAAAGGTGATAGAGTGACTTTGGAAAATGCTTCTTCCTCAATATTATTGGGTTTCATGGTCCCTGGGCAATAAAAAACAAACAGATTTTTCTTGTCTCAGTGCTGAAGCAGAGAATATAATAATGTCAATATGGAGATAATATGTGGTGAGAAAAATCTATATTTTGTGTACACAAAAGTTACAACTTTGTAAAAGGGAGGGCATTAATCTTTTCATATTAATTTTCCTTCTTGTTTTTTTAAAGCATTATTGCTGCAACTTGAGAAATATTTGGTGAAGGAGCATAGTTTTTTGTTTGCTTGTTTTTTTCTTAAATCTAAGCACATTTTTTTTTATCAGAAAGAAATGGGAGAAGAACAATGACATACAAGGGAAATTTTGTAGGGAATAATGTTTGAAAGTTGACATTGAATTTATTCAGAAAGTTATAACCGTGAGGCACAGACAAAATCTGATAAAGTACAAATCCATAAGTATAACTTTTATTAACTTCCACTAAAAGGAAAGACATTAAAAAGAGGGGCACACATTTAAAATGGTTACGGTAGACTGAATTCATACTCGAGCTACAAAATTCAACACACTATCGTGTCTCTTATAGAAATAAGACAGTAGTGAAGGTCAGGTTCGCTGTACATCAGGAAAAGCTGTCCACATGGCTAACGCTGTTAGTCATAAAGAACAGGTGGACCAACAGCTGGCCAAAGATAGACAGGCACAAACGATAAGGCAGTGGACAGGAGTCCTGTCAAAAGGGCGGTGGAAAAGGATTACAGAGTCTAAGGTCAAAGGCAAACCAATAACTCCGTCTTCTGCAAGTCAAATAATGACTAGCAAGGATAATGATTAATAATAGTACTAACAGCAACAATAATAATGACTATGAGATCTCACATAATAACCGTTTACTGTTGAATACTATGAAGAATGATTTAATATATAATATTAATGGATCCTTATATAATATTTAATTCCAGTCCCACGGATAATAAAACTGAGTTGCAATCGGCACTCACAGAAGATATGCTGGCTGTCTGAGGTCTTCTCTATACACACTTTTAGTGCTCCTGACAGCCTCGTCAAAGAGGTACCATTATTATCACTCACAATCTAAAGCTGCCTCAACTCAGGCACTGAGAAACCAGTGATGTGAAATCCCATAGCTCATAACTGAGAATCTTGTCATTCAAAGCCAGGCAGTTTATCTCTAGAATCTATGTTCTAAACCAGTGGTTCTCAGACTACAGCACGCATCATATTCACCTGTTTAACACATATTGCTGGGCCCTATACACAGTTTCTAATTCAGATGGTCTTTAAAAATTTTTTTTAATGTTTATTTATTTTTGAGAGACAGAGACAGAGTGTGAGTGGGGGAGGGGCAGAGAGAGAGAGAGAAAGACACAGACTGAAGAGGCTCCAGGCTCTGAGCTGTCAGCACAGAGCCCGACGCGGGGCTCGAACTCACAAGCCATGAGATCATAACCCGAGCCGAAGTTGGATGCTCAACCAACTGAGCCACCCAGGCGCCCCTCTAATTCAGTTGGTCTTGAGTGGGACCAGAGAATTTACATTTCTTTCTTTTTTAATTTTTTAAAAAATTTTATTTGAAGTATACTTGACCTACAGTATCATATTTACACTTATGCTCCCCAGTGGTGCTGATGCTGCTGGTCTGGGGTCCACATTTTTAGAACTACTTCTCTAAACTCTTTCTTGGATGTGGGAAGGTCATTTAAATTCTCTGTACCTCATTCTCTGTAAAATATATAAAATAAATCTTCCTCATGGGATTGTTGTGAATATTAAATAGTTATCACATTAAACTGCATCTCTCATACAATAAACGCTAAATACATAAAAAAGACATTATTGGACAGTAGTGTTACAAAATAATATTTGAATTAGATTGTGATGTTTTAAAGAGTCGGACACTAGAAACAGTCATGCCATGAAACTATCATTTTTTCAATTCTAAGTAATATAGGTTTATCCTGCGTCCCTGTATACAAGATACAAAAAACCTTGCTTTGACCTCAAGTTTTTCTTTTTTTTTCCCTAACTTGTAAATAAGAAAAATTATATCATTTACCACAACACAGGAAGGTTGAAAAGAATAACTTGTAAAATTATTTTATAGCACTTTGTGAAAATAATGGAGTATATAAAAGCTAATAAGGGGCGCCTGGGTGGCGCAGTCGGTTAAGCGTCCGACTTCAGCCAGGTCACGATCTCGCGGTCCGTGAGTTCGAGCCCCGCGTCGGGCTCTGGGTTGATGGCTCAGAGCCTGGAGCCTGTTTCCGATTCTGTGACTCCCTCTCTCTCTGCCCCTCCCCCGTTCATGCTCTGTCTCTCTCTGTCCCAAAAATAAATAAACGTTGAAAAAAAAAAAAATTTTAAAAGCTAATAATAAATTTCACCTTCCTCAAAGAACACTGTAAATTTTCAATCTCAGCTGATTTACTGCTATAGCTAAAGTGCTAAAGTTATAGACGAAAATTTTTTTCTTGAAAAGTCAGCACAGTTAGGCCTTCTCTTTTAATGTGTCATCAATATAATTTATAATTGTCTAATTGTCTGCTATCTTGAAAATACATTCAATTTCCTCACTTTCAAGCATATTGATTATGTAATAAAATTTGGCGGCTTAAAAATAATAAAAAAAACAGAGACATGTTAGACCACACATGTTAAAAAATCAAATTTGGAGATTTTAGAAAGTCGAAATATCCCTTTAAAGTTTTGAGAATGCAGTGAACTTTGAGATGGGTGATCCTTTCTTATTATTTCTTCCTAAGCAGTGAAGATTAGCCACATGAACAGACATATCTTTCAGCAGCAACAGCATTAGGAAACATGTGTTTTCAGAAAGAAGAAAGTTAATCTAATGGAGGCAGTTTGAAATTGGTGTGGCCTCATAGACTAGGTGTCAGAAGTTGTGAATTTTAATCCCTCTTGAGAGGGTGTTTGAACACCACCCCATGTTACTGACTTGTGTGGCCTCGGGCAAGTGACTTGTTTCTTTTGGCATTTAAGTGCATCCTAGGAAAAATGGACAAGGTTACATTAGCCTACCACAAATAATTAACTTCATAATTTTTCTGAACTACATCAGCAAGCACATCCTAGCTATTAGTAACTTCATGTATCCTTTCCATTATCATAAACATTTGGCAGAAACTTTGTTGGAGGCCAATGCGAAATGAGACCAGTAACAGAGAGAGCTTCCAACCAGTTAAAATTACCAACAAAATATACTTGTAGCCTAATGGCATCACACTGTTTTAAAATAAAATCCTATCAGTTTGTCTGTTGTCCTTTTCTCAAACTTAAACTCAGGATCATCTCAGAAACTGTTAGCATTGTAGCCATTATAGTATAAAATTTTAAGTCTGTGCTTGGTTCCCATTTACTCTCAGCTTTTAATTATTATTATTTATTTTGAAGTTTTCAAAAACATTAATTAAAATGTAAGTCAAAGCTCAAGTAGAAATCAAACAATGATTGATTCTGTGTTGTGTGAACATACCAGGACAGCCTTCATGAACTTATTTTTAAAAACTTAATTGACTAAAAAGCAGTATCTCCTTATGAAGTCTTTTCTTTTAATATACCTTCCTCCAACATGAAGGACTTTTAATGCTTCATTTAGAAACATCCTTTCTTTGCTCGTCTGCTTCCTGGCTAGCAGGGAGAACAGCAGGGCTGTGACTTGCATGTGTCAGTCAGTGGTGCCCAAGCCTTTCCTTTGAAATGAGAACAGGATTCCAGACTGAATAAATCAACTTTCTCCCTCTCTGCCCGAGAGAGTAACATCTGAATTAGCCACAGTGTAAAATAACCAAGGATAATTAATTATATGCTTTGAGTCAACCCTCATTCACTTCCAATTCAAGTACACAGACATCTTCTTTTAATGGAGTTACAAAGAAAATTACAATGATGCTCATCGTCTTAAATTGCTTGAAGGTTTTGCCATTATCTACTATAACTTTTACAAAAATAACATTTCGTAAAATAAGCTAACTTCATGCACTGCCCTGTTTAGTTACCACTCACCTTCTGCTCTGTGTGTTATTCCATTTTATTCCTACTTATGTCTTAGAAAGAATCTGATTTCTCTTCATCCTGTTTGCTTATACACTGCAAACATCCTTACATTCTCTGACAAAAAAACAAACCCAGGCAGAAGATGAGAAGAAATGGTAGGAGACATTACAGAGTTTCATTTTTTTAATGAAATGCTGTTTTGAAGCATTTTAAACGGTTTAAAATGCCTTCCAAAGGTCTTAGCCCTTTCAAGGCTACATAAGTAAACCTCTCTTTCTGAAGAAAAATGTGTTAGAACATATTAAAGCAAGTTTTGAAAATATTATTTATATTTGGTAAATAGATATTTGAAATATTATTTCATATTTGGTAAATGACCAAATTTTTTCATTGTTAAATTTTCTTCTAGTCTACTCCTGTTTTTGAGTTTATTTATTTTTAATGATGTACCTTTTTTTTTTTTTTTAATTTTTTTTTTCAATGTTTATTCATTTTTGGGACAGAGAGAGACAGAGCATGAACGGGGGAGGGGCAGAGAGAGAGGGAGACACAGAATCGGAAACAGGCTCCAGGCTCTGAGCCATCAGCCCAGAGCCCGACGCGGGGCTCGAACTCACGGACCGCGAGATCGTGACCTGGCTGAAGTCGGACGCTTAACCGACTGCGCCACCCAGGTGCCCCATGATGTACCTTTTAATAAAACCAATTTCTTTTACAATTATAACAGTGATAGAACAATAATTATAGCGATCAGGAGAGAACACATAAAATATAAAGAAATCTAAAGTGTAAGAAAACATAAAGAGAACATTTGAGTCACTCATAATGACTGAATATGTTAATTGCTTAAGAAAAGTTATATCCTCATGATTGGAAGAAAATTAAGAGAATTTTATAAATATTTACATGTAAAAATTGAGAGTCTTTTATCAAAATCTATAAAAGTAATTGAAGTTCATTGATTTATACGTTGTGCTACAATTGAATTTAAATCCTCAACTGAATATCAGCACACCTAAAACATGAAACAAAAATCTTTAAAATTGTGCTAATATGGAGATATATTCAGACTATACTAGATGCGAACTAAGCTGGCTTCAACAAAGCAACATTTTCCAATGAACATTAGGGTTATATGATGCAGCAATTAGGAGTAGATCCAAGGAGCCAGTTGACCCGGTTCAAATCCCATCTGTTTCACTTAGTAACTGTGACCTAGGACCAGTGATTTAAACTCTAGGTTTAGTCGACTCTTCTGTAAAGTGGTATTACTAATAAAGTCGATTTCATAGTTTTTTGGATATTAAACGAGTCCACACTTTTTTTTTTTAAGCAGAGCCTTCTTTTTTTTTTAAAATTTTTTTAACGTTATTTATTTTTTTGAGACAGAGAGAGACAGAGCATGAACAGGGAAGGGGCAGAGAGACAGGGAGACACAGAATCGGAAGCAGGCTCCAGGCTCCGAGCCATCAGCCCAGAGCCCAAAGCGGGTCTCGAACTCACGGACCATGAGATTGTGACCTGAGCTGAAGTCGGACGCTTAACTGACTGAGCCACCCAGGTGCCCCTAAATGAATCCACACTTTATATTGTTTTCAGTGTTGTTAAATGACCTTAGAGTGCCTTTCTTTGTAGCACTGTGCTCGTCTGGAGAATGTACCTTTAATACATTGGGATTAAAGGTATCCAGGAGATGGGGCCGAGGGCGAACCTAGGAATTTAAGTGTGTTTAGGTATCTTCTGCCAGTGTTCATCATATTAGACAATTCTGAATCAAACCATAAAAGACTCTTAAATACAGAGAACAAACTGAGGGTTGATAGGGGTGGGGTGGGGGTGACGAGGTGGGCTAAATGGATGATGGGTACTGGGGAGGGCACTTATTGAGATGAGTACTGTGTGTCATATGTAAGAAATGAATCACTGGGTTCCACTCCTGAAGCTAAGACTACACTGTATGTTAACTAACTTGGGAAAAAATGATAATAATAATAATAATAATAATAATAATAATAATAATAATAAAATAAAGAAGATGTGACACAGAGAGAAATATTACTCAGCCACTAAAAAGAACGAGCTCTTGCCAACTGCCACAACATGGATGACCTAGAGAGTATTAGGCTGAGTGAAGTAAGTCAGCCATAGAAGATGAATACCATATGATTCACTTATAGGTAGAATCTAAAAACAAAACAAACAAGCAAACAAAAAAATGAGAAACAGAATCATACAGAGAACAAACTGGTGGTTGCCAGAGCAGTGGAAGACGACCAAAATAGGTGAAAGGGAGTAAGAGGTACAAACTTCCAGCTATGAAATAAATAATTCACAGGGATGAAAAGCATAGCATAGGGAATATAGTAATACTGTAATAATGTTTTCTGGTGACATCTGAGGACTATACTTACTGTGGTGAGCACAGAGTAATGTATGGAATTACTGAATCACTGTGTTATACACCTGAAACTAATATAATATTGTATGTCAACTATGCTTCAATAAAATAATAAATGAGAAGAAATAATAAAACATATGCCACAGGGCAAAAAAGAAAAAAGAAAATTCCTGAGTCACAACAACTTCCCAAACTTCCATCTCAAATCCTGAATCCTGAGGTAGACACAAGAAACAAAACTGCCTGGTATATATCCTGGTACATATCCTTACAGTAATTTCTTCCTGCTACCACATTCATCTCAGGCAGAAGAACTCTGACATGGAGAAGAGGGGTGCAAGAAACAGGTTACCCAGTTGTCCAATGAGTCCTCACTCTTAGGACCTGACTTTTAGAGTGTGGTAGGTCTCATAACGTCCACATGACCAAAGCAGCAAATATTACTTAATTCCTGACCTCTGCAGTTCTTTCTACTATACTTTCCCCTAAATAATAATTTCAGCAAATGAAGGGATATATCAAGAAACCAGATGCTATTTCTTGAAAAGCAAGGGCACCATTTTACCTAACTGACCCTAAATGAGAACAGGAATTGATTACATAATAAAAGCCATATCACATTTTACTTGATACATTCCCCAAAATGTATTTTATGAGATAATGGTGCATCAAGGATGCTTACAAAAATTACTAAAATAAAAGTCTTCAGAGGGGTGTTTTCTTCAGAAAATAAAATATCTTTTCTGTAGAACACTCAGAGTTGTTACCTGAGTAACAATGATGTGCTTAATGAAAGTGAACGTGTGAGGGAGAATACTGAATGCAGTATTTCCCAAGAGTATTTGGCCTGGGATTCCCCATTTTTTTCCAACTGTAACTCTGAAGGATTAATGTCCTCTACAATACCTGTTTTAGGAAATTTAGCCTTAGATAAAAAGTTACTTAAAAACAGAGAGAATTTTGTTACACTTTTTAATTTATGACAATTATAATTTTGGAGATGCACCTACACTAAGAATATTATAATACTAACAAAAATTAAGATAAAGCAAAGAATAGTCTCCTTATTAATGCTGAAAAAATTTAAATTTTAACCAATTTCTCAAAAGATATTTTAATAATTTAAAATTCCTCAGTTCCATCCAAATCTTGAAATTATCAAAAGCCTAAGAGTTGGTTTCCATTCAATAAGTATTCTTAATGACTCTTTGGAATTTTAACATGGAATGAGGCATTTTGTTCATGACATTATCTTAACTCCCAAGGTGGGAAAGTCATGTTGTCTTCTTCGAAGATAGAATTCCAATTCTGCTTTTTTTTTTTAACATTTTATTTATTTTTGAATGAGACAGAGTGTGAGCAGAGGAGGGCTAGACAGAGAGGGAGACACAGAATCTGAAGCAGGCTCCAGGCTCTGAGCTGTCAGCACAGAGCCCGACGTGGGGCTCGAACCCACAAACCGAGAGATCATGACCTGAGCCGAAGTCGGACGCTTAACCGATGGAGCCACCCAGGCGCCCCCCAATTCTGCTTTTATTCATTAATTCAATAAGTATTTCTTGAGATCTTAGTATGCCACACATGGATATATGCATTAGGGATCTAACACCAAAAAGACTTATATTGGTTTTGCTCTCATCATTTTTATCCGACTTGGAGACACAAACATTAATAAATTTTTTCAGAAATCACTTAATTGTAATAAGTACTGGTAAGCAAAGGTGCATGTGATGATGAATTTTATGTGTCAACTTGAATAGACCAAGGGATGTCAGACATCTGGTTAAACATCGTTTCTGGGGGTGTTTGTGGGGGTATTTCCAGAAGAGATAAATGAACCTTTGGATTGGGGGACTAAGTAAGGCAGAGAGCCCTAAGTAAGGCAGCGTGGGTGGGCATCATCCAACCCACTGAGGGCCCCATAAGAGCCAAATGAATTCCCTCTATCTTCCTGACTGCTTGAACTGAGAGATGGATCTTCTCTTGTTCTTGGACTAGATCTTATACAACTGGCTCACCTGGTTTTCAGACCTCTGGACTCAGACTGGAATTTATCCCACCAGTTTTCCTGGGTCTCCAGTTTATAAATGACAGATTGTGGGACTTCTCGGCTCAAGTCATGATCTCACAGTCCGTGAGTTCGAGCCCCATGTCGAGCTCTGTGCTGACAGCTTGGAGCCTCGAGCCTGCTTCGGATTCTGTGTCTCCCTCTCTCTAACCCTCCCCCGTTCATGCTCTGTCTCTCTCTGTCTCAAAAATAAATAAACATTAAAATAAATAAATAAATAAATAAATAAATAAATAAATAAATAAATAAATAAAAACAGGCATAAACTAGAAGAATATTTAAGCAATGAATATGTCTCTTATTGGTTTTGCTTCTCCAGAGAACCCTAATACAGTGCAGATAAGTGTTAATATGGACATTTATAAGAAACATATCTCATCTACTTAAGAAATTTAAGTAATAAGTAAACCACGACTAAAAGATAAGTAGGATTTCATTGAGAAAGGGATAGGGTTGATGTGGAATTGATGAGGAAGGGAACATAAAACAGGGCTGACATCTGTGGGCATAGAGAATGGTGTATCAAGCCACAAAGGTGTATTTTCAGGACTTGAAACATAATGGAATTTTCTCTGCTGGGATTCAAACTTGTTTGGGACAGATGACCCCTTTATTCCTTCCATCTTCTCCCTATGAGAATGAGAATGTCTATTCTATGCCAGTCCCACCATTGTATTTTGGAAACCGAGGACTTATTTTTTTAGTTTCACAGGTACACAGATGAAGAAGATTTTGCTTCTAGATACATCATATCCAGAATCTCACTCATATTTGGTTTAAATGATGAAAAGTTAAATTTCTGGAGTCTATGATATTTAAATGAGGTTTCAACTTAGAGCGGATGCTAGAATGAACTAAGATTTTTGAGAACACTGGAATGGGGTGAATGTATTTTGCATGTGGGATGGATGTAAATTTGGGGGCCACAGGAAAGACTATATTGAGTCCCCCCAAATTAATAGCATCCCCCTTCCATTAGTATTAATACATACTGGAACTTCAGAATGTAACCTTCTTTGGAAATAGGGTCTAGGCAGATTATTTAATTATTTAAGACGAGGGATTGTCTTAACATTGGATAAGGTGGGCCCATCTAATGAGTGATGTCCTTACAACCCGCCTATGAGAAGAAACACAGGGAAGAAGGCCAGGTGAAGACCAAGGCAGAAATTGGCAGTGACACAGCTATAAGCTAAGGAATGCGAAAAATTGCAAGCAAATGCCTGAAGCTAGGAAGAGGCAATTAAAGAGTCTTCCCTAGAATTTTCAGAGGGAGCAGGGCCCTGCCAATACATTGATTTCACACTGCTAGTCTCAAGAACTGGTGAGAGAATATTTTCTGTTGCCCAATTTGTAGTTACAGCAGCTCTAGGAATTAATTCAGCTTCTCACCAGGTAAATACCCGGAGATATTTTTGTTTGTATCAGTCATTATACATACTGATCACAGAGGTCTGCGAAGAGTCAGAGTTGATCCTCCTAGTTAGGTAGGCTAGGTAGATATAAATATGACAGTTTCTTCTGAGGCTAGTTATACTACTACTTGAGTTCTTTCCAGTGGAAAACTAAAATTGTAACTTTGTAACAACGCATATTTTATGTTTTACCTCTGGATAAAGGTATTCAATAAGGTAAACAAATAATATCAATAGTTATATTAAGGACAATACTATAATATATCTAGTATACTATAGCTAAAATAATGCTATCTATAATATTAAATATTATAGACAATGTTATAATAAATGTGTGTCTATGTATATGTCAGTGTCTGTATGTTTGAAAGTTAGAGGTCACACAACTCTCTAAATAACAACTTAAAAATATAAAATGACTGAAAATGATTTTCAAGGAATAATGTAAATATAATATACCAGAGTTATGAATAAATCAATACCTTATGCCTGTAGGTTAAATAATTATTTCCTGGGTGTATAAATTTTCTCAAATAGCATGTGTAAATTAATTTTGTCAAACATCCATTTATTTAAAAAAATATTTATTTTGATCATCATCATATACAAATCCTGGGCTACGCGCATGCAGGTTAGTGGGAAAGAAATGATCCACACAATTTAAAACTACATATAAAATAATAATTCTATGTAGGCAGTGGTCATGCAGCAGAACAAATAGCTGTATTTTCAATCCAGTGGTCAGGACACAGCTCTCTGTGCAGATTACTTTTAACTGAATGCTGAAGTATTAAAAGGAGCAGCACATACAAAAAAAAAAACAAAGCAAGAGGCAGCATTATGATGGAAAACACTGCACGGGTAAACATAGCCTAAGCGATGAATTACATTTCTAAACACATCAAGGGGAAAGAAGATGCAAATGCTAAAATAATAAAATCAAATAATTCTAAAATGATGAAATGTAAAGCCATCATTAGCAGAGTTTCACACAGGAGTGTCCTTATAGCCTTTTGAAGACTGAGTCTGAAAACAAACACCATAACTGGCTTCATGTGCTAGCTCATCATCCACTAGCAAACCTTACTGGAAATTAAATGGCATGTTGAGAAGAAGAGCACACTCAACCAGCAAGCCGATGTCCTTTGTTGGAGTAAAACTCCACAGAAAGAAATGTGTAAAGAATGGATGACAGCAGGACACGTAGGCAGCTGCTATGTACTGAGCAACAGAAGGACAGCCTCAAAGATTTCAGTGGAATTGCTGTGGAGGCCCATAGAGTCCTAGCAGGCAACAATGGGAAACAGCAGCCCTTCCTAAATCAGCCTGATGTGGAAGTCAGCACAGAGGGAGATTTTGACTGCGTGCAAAACAAAAGGGCAAAGAAAAAAGTAATATTATATTCTGTCAATAGGGCCTGCAGCAGCAATCTGAAAGATGTTATTTCCTTGGTTCTTGGAGCTTTAAGTCAATCTTATACATACAAAGTGATCAGAAACAGTATTTTCTAAGTCCACATAGAAAACAGAATTTTATTAATTCCAGTACAGAACTTCCTCAATTTATGATTGAGTTACATCCCAATTAACCCATTATCAGTTGAAAATATCATATAAGTCTAAATGCATTTAATACACCTAAACTATGAACCATCGTAGTACCATGCCTCAAACATGCTCAGAACACTTACACTAGCCTCTAACTGGGCAAGAATTATCTAACACAAAGCCTACTTTATAACGAAGTGTTGAACATTTTATACAATTCATTGAATACTGTACTGAAAATGAAAAGCACAGTGGTTGTATGGGCACAGAATTCCTGTCAGTGTATCAGAGGTTCACCCTCGTGAACCAGTTAACCGAGAGCTGGCTGTACTGCTACCACTGTCCAACATCATGAAAGAGTATTGTACTATATCGCTACCCCAGAAATAGATAAAAATTCAAACTGTGAAGTACAGTTTCTACTAAATGTATATCAGTGTAACCATCATGAAGCCAAAGAATTGTAAGTTGAATCATCGTAAGTCAGGGACCTTCTGCACCTGAAATCCAAGATTTGTTTAGGTACCTATTATGCCCCAAGAATTTTTCTAGCTACTTGGCATCATTGATAAAACAAACAAATATATCTGTTTCAACTTTCATTCTAGTCAGACAGACAGACAGACAATAAACCTAATGGTTGAAATTATTATGTTGACATAAAGTGATAATTATCCTGGAAAAAATAAGTGGAATAAAGGGGATTAGGAAGTTCTTTGCAGCAGTTGCATATAGTAGTATTAAAGGCCACTATACTTGATATTTATTCAACATTTGGAGGTTAGCCAAGGTAGTATGTGAAGCAACTGCTAGAGCAAAGGCCAGGGACGGACAGGCCTACAAGCAACAAAAAGGTGGCCATGGCAGCAGAAGAGTCGGTGACCTTGAGAAGAAGAAAGGAGAAAGGTGAAAGTGGTAACTGGTACCAGTTATGGATATTTTCAGACTTCCTCCCATAGGATAGATTGACTTGCTCTGGATATCCCTACTATTTTACCAACGAATTTTTATAAAAGCAGAAAAATAGTAGAACAACAAAATCATGGGTCAACATTTGCTATTAGATTTTTGTTTGGGTGCTCAGCAAGTCTCTGGGCTTGAATGTCATGCATTGACAAGAAGCTCTAGCTCACATTGAATATATGTAAGAATATACTTAGAGGATTAGATCATGAGTTTTATTTATGGTAGTGATGGATAAAGTTTTTCTGTAAAGAGTCAGATAGTAAATATCTTAGGCTTTATTAGCCACATTGTAGTATGAAAGCAGCCATGGAAAATATGAAAATAAACTGATGGGTCTCTGTGCTTCAATGAAATTGTATTTATGAAAACAGGTGGCAGCCAGAATTGAGTCTGCTGACCATAGTTTGCCATGCCGTAACGTAAGCAAAGTCTCAATAAAACAGAACAACTAAGGGCAGACATCTCACTTTTGTGGCTCTAGTATAAAAGACAAGGGTGAAGCAAGAATATCAAAATGTCAAATTTAAAAAAAAAAACTATTGTTGATAATGAAATCTATAATCATATATGTGATGATATGCTACCATATATTTCTTTCTTAATATAAAGTATACCCAAACCTAATTTAAAAGGCATAGGCTATATATAAGAATTTCCTAATATCTGAATATTTCATAAAAGTTCTTTTAGATAAACATTTGCTATGTAATGGAATTCTTTGTTAAATTTATGATCTAGACATTCTTTTATAGCTTAATTGTTTGAATCATTTGAATCACAGAAAGCATTTCTTCCCCATAATAATGACATTAGAAGATTATAAGGCAAGTTCACGATTATGTTTCTCTAATTATGTATTTGAACTACTAAACAACTCTACTGGGTTTGAAGAACTGGTTTAAGTAAATTTCTCTGGGAAAATGTCTTGTAAATATAAATTATAAAAATAAAATAGTGACAACTCTCCCCTTTCCTATCATCATCTTTGTACCCCATGCCGTATTAATAGTTCAGGCAATAAAACAATCCAGTTCAACTCAAGTTATTGACTGAGTTTAAAAACATGCTTTCCCTTGGGGTGCCTGGGTAGCTCAGTCAGTTAAGCATCTGACTCTTGATTTCAGGTCAGGTCATGATCTCACAGGTGGGACTGAGCCCCATATTGAGCTCTGAGCTGACAGCATGGAGCCTGCTTGGGATTCCCTCTCTCCCTCTCTCTCTGTCCCTGCCCCCCCCCCTCAAAATAAATAAACTTAAAAAAATGCTTTCCCTACAGTAAAACCTCAATTTTAGTGCAGAATTGAGATCTCTTATCAGTTCTGCTGGGTTTTGAAACCTCCAGCTCTACTGGCCGTTAACAAGTAAGGGACATTATAAAACGGATATTCACACTTTGAAAGATGGTCTAAGAATATTAAATGCTGACAATACATTAGTCTTTCAAAAAGTTTTGCTTTACTTAAACAGAGTTGATGCTATTTAAACAGGAAATTTTAAACTGAGCAAAAAATTTCAGGATTCACTATACATACAATTGTAAATAAATTTATCAATTATATAGCCTCTCTTATTATTTAGAGTGAATGTAGCAAGGAAATAATATTAACCACAAAACTAAATATATAAAATTATTCTCTATTTGATCAGTGCGGAGAAGAGTGATTTCAGCAAATATTATCTGCTGACACTGACTTTTTAATTAGCAAAACAAATTCCAAGGTATGTTTCCAAAACTTTTGAGTAAGAGCTTAAAGGACTTCACACTGTTATTAAGCCCAGGGTCTAAATGTGAATTAAAGAGATTACTTTTGTGTGGAGAGACATGAATTCAAAAGATTAAAAGAAAAGTTGAAAATATTGTTTGTCATTTTCTAGTGTCATTCTCCATCAAATTGTAAGGATCAACTTTCAAAGCAAATGGCTATAATTCATATTATTTATAAGCACTCTAATTAAGAAGGTTGAACATTCTTTTGTTTTATGGGATATTTCCCCCACTCAAATTTCTAGTATATTTAGAATATGGAAAAGAAATAGGTATTTCAACTCTACAGTGTAAGACCATGAGTTGCCCATATCATGTGCTTTTGCTACTGCAAAAAGAAAAAGAAAAAAAAAAAAGAAAGAAAGAAGCTCATCCTATTTTCGTCTACTTCAAATAAATTCACTACAAACTGTAATTTCAAATCTGATTTTCTTGAAAATTTTATAAGTTACTTTATTTGAATTTATTGATCAACATGCAAGGTTTTGTAAGAATTAGAATTTTGGAGAAGTTAGTAGTCTTTTAGCTATGAAATACCATCAAGCAAACAGAAGGAAAACAAATAGAATTATACCTTTTAAAAATAATTTTCCAAAAGAAACATATTTAGCAACAGCAACTGAATTATTGTCAAATCTTATTTTCTTAGTATTGAGTATATTTTTACCACAAACTTCCCTATTAATTGACTAAATTTGGTGTTTAAGCCAAATTCATGAAATGAAGTTGGTGTCTTAGAGTATTTAGACACCTACGCAACTCCCTAAATTGCTCCTATTTATCTAAAATAATAATTTAAAGTTTACATTTTTGCAAGAAATTGACAATTGATATCCAACTTCCTTTGTGAGTATAGCTTTCTAATAAACACATGCATACACTTCACAGATTAAGCTATAATTCTTATCTACATAGAAACTAAGAGAAGAGAGGAGTGTTCTAACAATTAAAGGCTGCCCTAAGCCAGTCATACTTTTGAGAACTTTTATTTTAAAACAAAGTGTAAATTTTAGTTGGGGAGAAGGGCATGGCATGGGTGTGAATTGTATGTAGCTTTCAATTTTGTAAATCCTTTCTTTTCAAAGAAAACCTCCAGAGTCTCTCAAATATTAAGTGTATTATATCTGTCTCAGTCATGTACTTGAGGGATTTAATCCCTAAAGTGAGGTATAGTTAGTCAGTGGAAAAAAGAAAAAAGGAATAAAACACTATAGCATATAATTTACAGTTATTAACAGGGAAAACTTTGCTTTTTTTTTTTTTTAATGTAAACCTATAACTCCTGCTGGGATCAGAAGTATCATTTGCAGGACTCTTTTAACCAGTGTTTCATCTCTCCACTTGTCAATGCATAAATCTTTTTCTATTGCTTGGGATAACTAAATGACATCTGGCAATGGGGAATGACTAAGTTGGGGGTGGGGAGAAGTCAACTAAGTTTAAATGTCTTCTGTAAACTATTTTGATGTTTTAAACTATCACCTTAAATGAATATATAGATATAGATATAGATATTTATGTATATGGATATATATGGATATTTATATATATGGATATATATATATATCCATAAGTATATCCTACAAACTACATTGTACCTGCTATTGACATCTATTAAGGTAAAAGCATGGCAAACTTGAACAATATTTGTAAAATATGAGTAGACCAAAAGTTCAATGTTACCTAGTTATGAGGGACTATGAAAAAATATCCATTTGTTTTTAATACTGAAGGAGCAGCTGGCAAACATGATGTGAATTTTTTTTAATCAAATATATTTTGCATCTCTATTCCACTTGAGGGTTTTCTTTTTTAACACAAATAACCAAAAATATAAAACGTTCTCTCTTGCTCTGGAATTTAGTCTAGCATATATATGTTTAAATATGGTCCAAACCAGTCCTGGAATTCAACATTTCTAAAAGAATTCAATGAAACATTAATTATCATTGTTCTTGGCAAGCATATGTGGAAATTTGGAAATGGTGTACTATATGAGAAATATATGGGATTGCATTTACTCTGCAAATATTTCATATTTCTTTTTAAAAGAACTGTTCCTCTAGCTATGGCATATTTTTGCTCTATAATTTATTATTCCTGAATAGAAGATCTATAGAAACTAAGACTCAAAGTATAATCTCTGATTTTCTTTCCCCTAGGCTGCCTATACCATAATTATTTTTATACATATCCATATACTCCATTTCAGAAGACAAAACAAAACGCAATCATTAATAATGAACATAGGTAATATATTTAAATGGAGATAACCTAAGATACTTGGAATGACACAATGTCCCAATATATTTTTCTGTTAAATAGAAAAAATGGCTAAAATGTTCATCAATTTGAATTTTTTTCATCCACATACAACAATATGATGGAATAAAGCAAGGCGTGTCAATGGACTAATTTACTCTGTATAAGACAAATTGACAAAAAGGTAAACTGTTATTAAAATAAAAATGGTATTTGAGTATTATTGTGAATTATATTTGATTGTTTAATATATTTATCTTTATAATTACGGAAGAGTTGAAAGAGCATGGGCTCAGTAATCAGATTGATTTGTGTTTAAATCAGAGTTGTACCCTTTGCTGATTATATTACCTTGGAGAAATTATTTAATGTCTCTGAATTATGGTTCTAACTCTATTAATTAGATTTATATCACCTACCTTCAGGGCTGAGATATTATGAAAAACATATCTAACACATAATCTGCCTTCATAAATTTCAGTCACCTTTCTCATACATCATTTTTAATGTTTATATATGATAAACTAATTTGGCCTAGAATTGTTACTGTGATTGAAACATTTATCACTTTCTATAGGTTATTAGTCTCCCTCTTTGAAAAAATAACCATAATCTATTTGGAAAGTAAAAACAACATGCTGAAAAGAAGTGCATTCCTACAAGTTCTGATTCAACAGGGTTTGTTTTTATCTTTTCTTATTTTTCCTGTTTGTGAAAAATAAAAACAAACAAACAAAAAAACCCCAATAGTTTGACAAGACTATGCAAGGGAAATTCAGTATGCCCCAGCAGTTTGACAGTCAAGTTTATTTTTAAAACTAAGAAAGCTGATTGATTTATCCCAAACCAAAGTTATGGATATTGAACTTCTGAAGACCTTGAAGTTTTCAAGAGCAAAATCATTATACATGACTATTTATATCTAACTGCTTAGAGCTAAGGCTGAGCTTTTTGTTTCATTGTCCCAAACAACTAATTTTACATCCAATGTTTCTCATAATTCCATGAAAGATTGTTGCTAATATTTGCTAACTGCAGCCTCATGAGAAGGGCTGTCGAGCTTACTTGGAGGAACATGAGTCATCCTTGTTGTCAAATTTGCAGTCTCATAGAAAGATATCACTAAGCATTCACCGGGAAAATTTTTACCATTATATTCAGTTGAGGCTTCACATAGAAGTGGTAATAGAGACAAACACTGCGGGGGAAAATGGTAGTATTTTTATACCCAGAAGTCATCCTAAGAAAGAGGGTAACAGAAAAAAAGCCTGAGAAACAGGCAACGATGAGATGGTTTTGCACCTTTTAAGCAAATTCTGATGTAGTTAGTACATCCAGCTTGTTGAACTCACGGGAACCTCCAGCTTCATTTAAGTATTAGGTCAGTACTGGGGCACCTGGGTGGCTCAGTCAGTTAAGCATCTGACTCTTAATTTCGGGTCAGGTCATGATCTCACTGTTCCTGAGATCAAGTCCTGCGTTGGGCTATGAACTGACAGCAGTGGGTCTGCTTGAGATTCTCTCTCTCCTTCTCTCTCTCTGCCCCTTCCCTGCTTGCTTGCACTCTCTCTCAAAATAAATAAATAAACTTAAAAAAAAAGTATTAGGTCAATTAGGTCAGTACAGGATATCTGTAGCAGCAATAAGAACAGAAGGTAACTGAGACTAGAGTTTTGAAAACCTGCTTGAGGAATTTGGTATTCTCTGAAAAACTCTAAGGACTTAAGGAAGCAGACTAGAAGAACACATTAGGGAAATTAATTTTGTAGTTCTTCATAGGGTAAGGGTGGGTAGACATGAGGCACAAAAACAAAACAGAACAAAACAACCAAGACCAATCAAAACCAAACAAAAACCAAAACAACAATTAGCAATACCTTGGTAATACACATGAGAATTACTGGAGCCCTAAAACAGTGTGGAAAATATGCAGATTGACCAATAAATACAAAGGGAAGAATCAACGGAGCAAATGTGAGGGTGGTTAAGTCAGGAAAGTTTCTATGGTTCTAGGCAAGGAAGAAGGAGCATTTGTTAATGGAGAATAGTAGCTCAGGGGAGCTGATTTTGTAGGGAAGATGCTGGCTTCGGTTCTGGATAATAGTAATCAACTTTCTTAGTTTTGAAATGAAATTGACTGTATTCAGAAATATAATACTAGAAATATGGAGCTTCAACTAAAAGACATTAAAAACTGGAAATTGTTGGTAATATTGGACAGTTAAGAATGGACTATAATGAACAATGTTGATTGCAATACCAGCACTCATCCTCATCTTTTCTGAAACAACCTTAAGTACCCATAATCCATCCTCCAACCCCCCCTCCCCCCCTTGTGAACACAGCCTTTAGAGGAAGCTGACTGCACCACAGTTTCAGGGATGGAGCAGTGATTGTTTCAGGACGGTCAATGGCTAAGCAACGAGCACGTGACTTGATTCTACTCAGTAAGACACGATATAACGTCTGCTGAGAGAAGTCTGGAAAAGAAAAAAATACATCCCCTCTTTTAAAAGAAAACCTAGGAATAAAATCTCTTTTCTGGATATAATGCCTGGAATTGCCACAACCAAATTACTACCAGCCCCCAGTGATGAAACTGCAGGGATTATGGCAGACCAAAGAAAGACGCCGAGTTCATTATGATATTTTTGATTTCTAATAACAATACATCCTGAAACACATCCTACCTCTGCATTTCCTACCAAGTAAAGTTAGATACATTTTCCTGATTTGTTTCTGCTGGTTCAACTAGGGGTATCTATTATTGTACCGAAATGCAATTCCCACTACTGAAGATACTTTAAAGATTTTCCATGTCAAAGGGCCAAAGGGAAATAAAAATGGGAAAAAATAGTGACAATGGAAGTTCATGTTTTAAATTGGGAAAAACAGTCATGTAGATCCTTATTGTGGAGATTAGAATAGGACCAAGGGTGATAAATAATAGAACTGTAGAAAGGCAGACTTTCTAGAATGAGTCTGGTGAACAACAGAGCATTTGCTTCAGAGAGACCAGGGAAGATGAGGATTGAGAATGAAGGTCATTAATTTGGAGCCTGGAAATTTCACGTTGTGAACTCCACAAACATCATTTCCACACAGTACCCACACACACAAAACCGGGGCAAGGATTTTATGATGAAAAAGTACAGACAATATATGTTGCAATTAATTCTGGAAATGATTAGATTTCCTTATTAGTTTAGATTAAGGAAAGGAAATAAATAGGGTAAAACTTGAGAAGATATATTGAGGAAATATTTTTGTTTCTGTTTTGTTTTAATTAGGAAGGCATAGGTGTGCTCAAGTAAAAAGGCGTGATTTAAAGCCAGGCACCATAAACAATTGGCACCTGACATAAAAGAACTGAAAATTACTTCAAGCATCTGTGTTCCCCAAGGCTCCTTACATTAGCACAGTCTTTACTTTCAGTCTCTGTGGGCAACCTCATCCACTCTCTTGGTTTTTAGCTGTACCTGTTATTGATGAATTTCACAAATCATGTCTTTAGCAATGACACTTAGACTCAAATTTCAAGTTGGCTTAATAGTTATACCTGGATGTCCCACAATGCCTCTGAGTACAAACTGCCCCAAACTGAACTCATTACTTTTTTCACAGCCCTGTGTTTTCCCCACATGTCTTATTTCCTATCAGAAAATTGGGTCACCTCGATTTCTCTCTCCCTTAGGTAACCTATTTCCATGAATTTCATATCCTATGTACTTTTGGGGTCTGTTACTTTCTTCAGCTTTACAAAACTGGTCCAGGAAGAGGCCATCACTACTTCTTGAATTGACAACTATAATAGCCTCTACGTTTATATGTCAAACGCCATCGCCAAGATCTATGTCAATTGTTTGTTTTAAGACATTCAAAACTAAACCTTCACACACATACCAAAGAGCACCTCCCTAGACACACATTGACAAAAAGTTTCTAGGATGATATGTTATATACTATATTACCTATCTCCTACCTGATCTCAGATAATTCAGATAATACTTTCCATCTCTGCCGGCACCCTTGTGTTTCAGCAATACCAAAATGTTTGCCACCTTGCTTACATCTGACTTATCTCTTACCCTCAGAACTTTGTCATGATATTTTGTCTGATTTCAGATTCATTTACCCATTTCACCTTTACTGTGTCTAATCATCTCCTAATAATTCTTCAAATTCCACCTTAAATTTATTTGCTCTTTAAAGTTATCTTCTATCTCCACAGGTTGGGGTGAGTCTGTAGCAATTTTAGAGGAGGATGTCTGTTAATCTCTATAGCCTTGAAAAAATTTTCTTGACTTGACTTCTTCCTATTGTTTATCTCCTAAACAGGGAGCAGTTTGGGCAAAATAACCGGACTTGATTACATTTGCAATTATCCTCAGTATCTAGAAAAGTACTGGTGCAGATGTTCAACAGATACTATTGAATGACGCTGAATATTTTTTATTATACACATATATAAAGAGTCATGTAGATCCATACTGTGGAGATCAGAAAAGGACCAAGGGTAATAAATCACAGAGCTGTAGAAAGGCAGACTTTCTAGAATGAGTCTGGTGAATAATTGAGCACTTGCTTCAGAGAGATCAGGAAAGATGAGAATTGAGAAAGAAGGTCATTAATTTGGAGCCTGGAAGTTTCATGTTGTGAAATCTAAGAACATCATTTCCACACGGTACCACAAACAAAAAAATGGGGCAAGGGTTTTATGAAAAAGTACAGACTATACATACATATATATATATATATACACATATACATATGCAAATATAACAAATATATAGTATTTGTTGACTTGGTATATATTTGGTAGTGTGTGTGTGTGTGTGTGTGTGTGTGTGTGTGTGTGTATACACAAAACTAACATTACTTTCTGGTGATTTCAAAGGTAATAAGGGGCAAAATGAATAAATCATTAAAACGTTAGCAGTGAATTTTGAAAAAGCCCAGAATGCTTCTTACTACAACTCATATTTAGCTTTCTTAGATGCTATTCAAATTTGTCATAGAAAAGTGATTGAAAGTATGTCCACTGTGTCATAGAAAGTGCAGGATGGCAACTGTCATGCCGTATATTCACACATAAAATAATTGAGTTGCCATAGCCCCTGGAAATGATGGCAACTTTATTGTGTCCCTTGCAAGCTCTTTGATGCAACCTAGCAGGAGAGTCAAAGAATTCAGCCAGCAGGGGGCCCGATCTATTCAATAGAGGATCATGGTATAGACAGCTATGTCCTATATCACATTAAAGCAATGTGGGAGCCATCAAAATGTTACTCCATCTTCTAAAAAAAAAAAGTTTCATTAGAAAATATAAAATTTCAACTTCATACCTTATTTTTTTTCTAAACATTAAAACATAATTACTTCATAATAGGAGCTGAGATGTAAAAGTTTATTTTATAGTTTGCTGAGAGGACTTCTTTAAGCTTTTGAGTATCTAAAACACTATTTATCTCATTATAAAATAAAATATAAACTTCAAAAGTTTGCATTGAAAGTTTTTACTGGGGCTTTTAGCTCAGTTTGATGTTTCTCAGCCATGTTAAAATATTCAGAATAACGTGGTCTAAAACGCAGAAGATGACTTAAGTGTAACAACCCACATCATGTGTGAACATTATGTCACTGTCTTAGAGGGTGTCCATTTAAAGAGTCAGTATTTCTATAGTTTAAATTGAGCATTCCAGTCACCCAACATGAGAGAAAAGTAGAGAGGGGCTGGGATTCTAGCCTACTCTTTCAGTAAAAGCCCTTTTCCAGTATCCAACTGTGGGTCTAATTTATTCTCCTGAGATTCCCCATTCTAGTATTTCTAAATGATCTTGCATATTGCAGGGTTTTAGGTAACCTTATTATACTCTTACTTTTACATCATAGGCAAGGAATTAGAAAAGCTGTCCTTGTACAATTTGACCCACTTCCCTAAAGACTTTTTAACCTTAAGCAAAATCCACTTAACCAGCCAAAGCTAGTACTCTGCTAACAGTAGCTGCCAGCTGGACAGCCAGTTCCAAGATGTACGCAGGCATCCACATTGACTCCAGCCGATCCTGAGACATCAGATTTAATTCACACTTCAGCAAAGGTGTTATAGATTAGTCTTGTCCATTGCGGTAGGATTTTTCACAATTGTGAGAGTCAGCTAGATTTTTATATTTGTTCTATCTCACCAGAACAATCAACATAAAGAACCTTACATTTTTTCTTTCCCATTTCATTTCACTATTTTTCAAGATAAAAATAACCTTTTGACAATGTATAAACATTATTCTTTAATATTTATAATAGCAAGCACTTTATTTACAAGATACATAAAGCCCTTTTATAAGTTTTTATTATATAATGGATATGAAAATAGCACAATGCTATTTTTAAGATTATTAACTATGAAATTCTTTAAAATATAAACAAAACACTGATATATATAATGCTTTTCTACTGTGTTTCCTTCAAATACTGTTCAGTTAATTATATGCCTAGATACTCTAGAATGCATTAATATAACAGTTTTGAATTTATCTCCTAAGATAAGGACATAAAGGATGTATGAATTTTTAATGTAACTTCAAGCTAAAAAAAAAAAAAGACCAAACGTGTACTAGTTATTACCAAGTTTGGCATTATCTCTGCTATTTATCTTTAAAAAACAATGAAATGAAGGTGAATTAAGACCATTACAGACACTGCTTTTCTGGTTTGGTTATTATTTTTTTAATGTTTCTTCAAATATCCAACCATGTTTACCCTTCTGCAATTCTCTTTAATAATTCAGACTGACCTGAATGACAGCCAGTGATGGGAGCATAACAGTTCATCTGGAGGGTTAACTACAATTGAACTTTGCCCAAAACAATCTGCTCACTGCATTTTCAGAAGAACAAGTGTCACTTCATTTCCAAAACAAATGCTTAGCACAATAGCAAGAGTTTGGAAAAATTAAAAAGCCAATACCTCCAACAGGATCATTCAACTGTGCACTACGCAGTCGATGAAATGTTCTCATGATACGACAGCCACTAATGAAGCTGCATATCAACATCACTATTATGGGTATTGGCACCATGGTGAATAAAATCATATGTCAACATAAGAAATAAATAAGAAGAAAGAAAACATCAAAAATTTATCTTTATATTTTCTATTCTACTGCTTTTCTCATATTCATATTTGTGGAAACACTACTATACAAACTTTACAGTCACGAAATTATTACCTTTGTAAATAGAAAGAATGAAAAAAATAATATAAACATATTTGTTTCAAGAATTAAAGGATGGTGTAAAATATTTTTAAAGTTCTCATCTTCCTTTTACTAGAAAAAAATAATTCAAATATATTGGATATATAGAAACAGATGATTCATGTTATAAATTAACCCATACCATTTTTAAAATCACCCTATTTAAACTTTAAAATATTAGCATGCATTCCATTTTGATTAAAGTTTTAACACATAAGCAAAGTAAACATAAAATATATCAAAGTTATATTCTTTCAGATTTCCTTAAAGTGGACTTTCCAGTCCTGTTCAATTGACTGAACTGAACCATTTTAATTTTGGTTAAAATCTCTCATTATGGGAAAACTTCTCCCATTTTTTTTTCAGAATTATTGTGTGTCAATAATGCAGCATATATTTGCAATAAGTCTTGTACTGCAAAAATATAAAAGGAGATGTGATGGGAAATTTCTATGTTTTCAAATGTAAAATAATTCCTAAGACCCAAATCCCAGCACTGTTGGTGAAATGTAAGCACAAGCATTGTTAGAGGTAGTATGAAAGAAAATATTAAAGGGAGAGGCTTTGTACTCTCATACTTTACTAAATAAAATGGATAAAAGGAAATGAAAACACAAATAATGAGATAAATGAACCTGGGGATTGAGATAATATTACTTAATATCTGTCCAATGACTTGGAGAAACTCACCTAATCCAAGTGTTTTAAATTATTTTACATTATGGAAAATATGAATTATAAGGGAAATACATATTTTATTGCAGTGACAATTAAAATGGTTCTCACGTTGAACTTTATAGTAATCCTTGTTATTTTATTGAAAACATTAATATCAATGTGTGATCCTAACAAAGTTATTATTATTTTTAACAGGAATAGTCCATGGATTTTAGCCTGTGGCGGGAATGGCTGTCTCAGTAGAATTACAGTTCTTGACTTGAAACTGCTTTAAAAATCATCAGCTCATATTGCAGCATTTGTAGCAATTAGATAAATACATTCCTCTTTAGACTTTGAGTAGGATTCCCAACTCTGCCAACTGTGCATTTCCTTTCATATCTTCATTGATTAGAAAGCACCTTAAAAGAATCAACCTAGGTTTGAAATCATCATTTTAATGCTCTAAAGGACAATTTAATCTTGTTTTCTGATAGTGAAGTATAATTTTATTTACCGCCCCATCAATATGATCCTGAGACTTGAGATTTATAATTCTGTTTGATGGTCCATTAGTTTATCTCGGGATGGGGGTGGGGGGAGGAAACCTACTCAATAATTATAGGACATACTTAGTTTTTGTTGTTGAGATATATTTTCTCTTACACTTCTGTTTTAAAAGAACTCAAAATAAAATATATTATTATATTCTATAGTTACTTATATTCCAAGAAATAATGAACTATTTAGATGAGAAATAAAGAATATGCATTACATTCTTTTAAAACAATGTAGAGGGTGTTAAAAAGTGACTGACTGATAAGCCACCTAAGTTTCTTCATTTTTATTTTTTTTTTAAGTTTAGTTATTTATTTTGATAGGGGTGGGGGAAGGACAGAGGGAAGGAGAGAGAGAATCCCATGCAGGCTCTGTGCTGTCAGCACAGAGCCTAATACAGGGCTCAATCTCAGGAACTGTGAGATCATGACCTGAGCTGAGATCAAAGGTCAGATGCTTAACCAAATGAGCCACCCAGGTACCCTGTTTCTTCATTTTCAAAATGAAGAAAATGATAATACTTGGCAAAAGAGGGTCATTATTAGGATTAAATGTACTAATATGTATAAAAGTGGTGGAATAAATCCCTGGCACAAAGTAAGAACTCAATAAATACTAGATAATAATAATGGTAGTGGTATTAATTAGCTGGCAGTAATAGTAGTAGAGATATCCTAGTAATTGGTGGATATAATAAAAATAGTTGTGACAGTATTGCTAAAATACATGAAAATCACCACCACTCTAGTACATTTTAGCTGAATGCACTGGGTTAGTGGCAAATGGCAACCAATTTTCAATTAGCTAACGTTTAACTACAGGAGGTCAATAGTGACTGGCTGATTCACTGATTAGTATGTGGTATGAAAATTCCCACCAGAAACATGGAGGTAATTGGGTTTGAGTGAAATAGTTAATCGCCTTTTTCCAATTCTCCCTGAGGAAAAACATGAAGAAATCAAGTAAGACAAACATTAAAAATCACATTATTACCCAGGGACTATTTTTGTTTGCTTTTGTTTTTTAATGTTCAGACTAGATACTGGACAGCTTCAAATTAACAAAATAGTGATCCTGTAGCCAGGAAGATATGAGGTACATAGCATATTCTTCAAGAAAATAAAGATTTTTTAAAGGAAAAAATATGTTTTTTTGGAAGAGAAATAAATTTTTTTGTTTGATTTTGCTTGTTATCTGCATGTTTAGTTTTCCACTGTGCTGCTTTAATCACTTTTTTGTTCAACATTTCAATTTTAAAGTTCTGCTCTTAAAACCTGCTCCATCGCGATTATTGAAACTAATTGCCTCAAATCAGCTTGTCAATCTTGGTAACTTAAATTAGTGCTCCTTTGTGTTGGTTTTATTTTCAACCAATTGCCATTAATTACTATTGCTTTGCTATTATTTTTCTACCATTTATCATATACATAATTATATAATTATCCATTTATTATACCATTTATCAGATATATAATTACATAGGTGAAATGTGAATATTTTATTTATTTCCTTACTCTATTCTCAATTTAAACAAAAATGTCTCATAAATGAGCATGTTCTATTCTTACAATTAGGAAAAACAATTCCTAATATGTTTGTTTTATAGTAGAAATAAAAACATTTTATGCTAGGTACTTTACAAAACAGAGTCACATAAAAAGAGATCATTTTATTAATGTGTTGTAAAATGTTTCTTATTCAGTAGCGAATTTCACTCTTTAAAAGGATACAAATATATTACATTTCCAACAAGCATGAATAGTTGTATGATAGTAGATATATTTCAAAAAAATGGAAGTTATGTTTTTTTTTCTAGAAATCTTAATTGCATTAATTATGCATTCTCCCAATAAAACAGTCAATGAAGCAAACACTGTAGTTACTGGAAGCCTTACAGAAATCTGCTCAGGAAGTTGTTTTCCACAAAAAAAAAAAAAAAAAAAAAAAAAAAGAAAGAAAAAAAAAGAAAAGAAAAACAGAAAATCACAGCCTGAGATCATCTCACTGCTTCTACACAGAGATTCTCTAGTAATGCCATCCAAATATGTATTATTTCAACCATCTGACCTGCTTTCATCCCAGAAGTAGAATCTTGGGAAGAGCAGCCCCTGCTTTGGCCCCACTGGGGTTAGATGCCAAACTCTTGACCCTTCCTCTTGAATGTGCTCAGTTGTCAGTTTTGCCTACCACAGCTGTTGGATATTCCAGAGGATCAGATGGCCAGAATAGGTCTGGAAGAGACCTATTAGCATCTCAATACAGCCGCTCCAGTCCCCTTTATTACCAATTCACTCAAATTAATTAATTTTTAATTTTGCACTACCTCAACTATTATAAATCAAGTCAGCCAGCGAGACAGAAAAGCACACTGAAACATGAAACTGTCTGTGGTTTAAGTCACAGAGGCTCAACCTATGCAATCTGTCACTTTGAAGATCAGAAAAAAAGGAAAATTATCCAGTGCAGAGATTATTGAAAAATATTTTTTGATGAATTACACTCCTTTCAAAAGGTCACAAAAGAGAGAAGTGATAAATGTCTGTGATGTATTTAGATCCTAAAACCCAAGTTATAGATTCAGAAAGACTAGTTGATTTAAAAAAAATACTCCTGTGAATTCCCATTTCTTTTATTTGAACCTAACATTTTATTATCAGATTAAAATGTATACTGTACAAATAATGACTTTGTGTTTTAAAATTGACAGTGCCTGTAACTATAATAATACTCCTAAAATGCAATAATTAATATTATTGTTGTTATTGTTATTATTATTTTGTTGGCTTGGCTTTAATTTTCTTAAAGTAGCATCCTCTAAAAGAGTGAATGGTTTGGACTGGATAATCATCTGAATTATAAACTGATATTTTGAAATGCAGAAAGCAATGAAATCATTGGCAAAATATCCCTCTGTGTTCCTTTATCTTCAATTTACTTGAATTGGTCTCAGGAATAAAACTCATAGTAAGAAAGCATTTACTTTGAACAGTACAATCCTCTTTGAGTGAGGACTGATTGCTTTTGATATTCCATAGTGCAATGTACACAGTTATAGATATATCATATGGAGCTTTCTTTTTGACTTTGAGCTACAAAGTAGAAAGACCAAAGATTAAAGGTGTTCAATCATTCCACCATACTGTGTAACTTCTTACATCATATTCCTGAGCAAGGAAATGTGGCCAAATCTAAAATGTATTTATACCATGCTGGGTAGGATTTTTTTTAACCTAATATAAACCTAGCTGTTTGAGACAGAATACAATTGGTTTCTGTTTCTGAGAATAATAAAGGGTAGATTCATGGCTACCAAATAACTCCTAAAAAAATTTTTTTTTCCCTCTCAAATATAATCAAGTCCATGGTGTGGTTTTTACAAACATTTATGAAGTCATTTAATTTTAAATATTTGCAACTATTTTACAAGTACTTGGCATTTAAAGTTGTGGAAGTGAAATAAGTAATTTGTTGAGGTTAACAATGCAGTAAAGGAAGAAAGATCAACTCATATTTTAGACCACCATTTCACAAAATTTCCTGGGCAATTTTTTGGGTTTGCTTCCCCAAACCTATACTGGTTATAGATAAATTGCCACAAATAACAACTACCCACATTTAAACAAACAGTTAAAATGAAATACTTCCCCAAACTGAGGGTTGTTAAATTCAAGAATGGATTTCTTATATTAGAATTGTGGTCAAAGAATACTTTCATGATTCTGCGACTGGCTTAATTTTGGTTCTGACTGAAGGCAGAAGATATTAAATATAATATTGAGATCTTTAAAATGCAATTATCAATTCAAAATTGGGTTCACACATACCTCAACAAGATTCATACTACTAGCATAACGAAAAATTTTCTAGTTTCCCAATTCTCTATTGTTTTTATTGAGATTGTAACACAAATTCTGAGTGTTGGTTCTTTGGCAGAGAATGTTGGAACAACTGCCAAATTAAATAGAAACTGACCCACATTTCCACCTGGCTACCCCGTGTTGTGTAATTATCTCCCTTTAAAAATATAATTTTCGGGGCGCCTGGGTGGCGCAGTCGGTTAAGCGTCCGACTTCAGCCAGGTCACGATCTCGCGGTCCGTGAGTTCGAGCCCCGCGTCGGGCTCTGGGCTGATGGCTCAGAGCCTGGAGCCTGTTTCCGATTCTGTGTCTCCCTCTCTCTCTGCCCCTCCCCCATTCATGCTCTGTCTCTCTCTGTCCCAAAAATAAATAAACGTTGAAAAAAAAAATTTTTAAAATATAATTTTCTTCTTAATACTTAAGAAAATCCTTGAAGGGCAAATACCAGTTATTTAAAGAATATACTGAATGTTATCATTGTCATTCCCTCAGGTATCTCTGAAGAACCCTATGCTGACTGTGTGATGTTAGTATGCTAAGAGATAGTTGTTCTTTTCTCCTAATGAAGGGTTTTAAATCCAAAAATCAACATCTTTATTCTAACATAATCTTAGAAATTACAAAATTCATCATGATTTACTACAACAGGTCAAAATTATTCTTGTGTGCAAGCACTAACCATCCATCACCAAATAATTTTCCATACAAGTTCACTGTATTCATAGGCAAAAAAAGCTTAGGGAAAAAAAGGTCAACAAAAAATGAGATTTTTGTGACAATTATGGATATCATCTTGCTTATTTATTTTGATTTTAACTGAGTTCTTGGAACTAAATTAATAAATCTTGGTTTATGAAAACCTTTTTAATTGGCTTATATACGGCCATTATTTATGTATTTGTTTCCTTACTTGTTAACTCATTTGTCCACGCATTCATTCATTTATTCATTTTATGGTTTGACTATAGTACTATAATAAGTATAGGTCAATCATCCAGAATAGGAATTTGATGATAATTACACACCTCTCACCATATTATTTCCCCAGTTCTCTTGTCTCCCTTCACTTTGTGCAATCATTACCATGAGTTGCACTTTCACGATGATCTTGATTCCATATGTATATCTTAATTTCATAAATATTTGTAACACTTTAAAAAATCTAGTTCTCTTTAACTTTCCAAAAAAGAGTACCATGCTACATACAACTACAAGAACTTACCTGTCACCTAATATTATATTGCTAAGATTCATACACAGTTTCGTATCATTATTTTTCCTTAATTTGATGTATAATATTCCATTGTGCACATGTACTACAGTTCATTCATCCACTTTCTTTTTAGTGATATTTAGATTATTTCCAAGCCTGATACAGTTTGAACAGTGCTTCATGAATATATATCTTGCTGAACATAAACAAGAGTTTTTTCTTGAGTACATATCTAGGAAAATGGCTTTGTGTGTTTCTTGTGATAATACTTAAACTGTTTCCCGAAGTGGTTAAAACATTTGAATTCCCGTAAGTTATATTAACTTTACACTAGAAGCTGTGAAAGCACATCTTCTCTAACACTAGAAATATCTAATTTAAATATATGTATTTATTTATATTTTCAACTAAATGGTTAAAAAATGGTAACACACTGCTTTCTTGATTTGTGTTTTTTTCATCATTAATGATATCAAACATTTCTTCCAATGTTTATTGAACATATATGCTTCCTTTTGGGGAAAAATTTCAGTTTATGACTTTCACTCATTTTTTATTGTTTATTTATTATTAATACACAGAAATTCTTTACTTATTACTAATACATATATTTTTCACCTCTGTGTTGAGAATTAATCCTCTCAGTTTGAAGCTTGTTTTACTTTCTTAAAATGTATTTTGAAAAACTGAATTTCTTAATTTTAATATAAATGAAAATTTAATGTTAAGAATTTAGGAAGATTTCAAAAAGAAAAATTGATAAATTATAAAAATATATTCAAGAAATTTCAATAAATGTACAAATATACCATGTTCATGAATAGAATAATATATTGAAAATATACCAATTTTCCCTAAATTGGTATTTTAGAAATTCCAATAAAAAACCTCAACAGGAATTTTCATAGCATTTAACACATTAAATGTGTATAAAAGAATAAAGGACAAGAATTATCAGTAATAAATATGAAGGGCAAAAATAAGAGATTTGCCTTTTCAGGTATCAGGACTTAACACAAAACTCTAGTAATTAAAAAACAAATACTGACACAGGGGTAAATATATTTATGTAAAATATATTGGATTTGAGGCTTAAATCTCCATATTGCCATTGAAAGTCATTTTGAGTGTCAAATGTTGTCCAAGAAAAGCGTGCACTTTTCATGAATATTTTTCCATTCTACAAAGGTATCATTGAGTGCTAGGAAAACATTTATCTTGAAAACAACTCAGCCAAGGCACACACAAACACTATAGATTGCTGAAAAGCCTCATCATCTTCTAACTCAAGTATACTACTGAAATTCATCTCTAGAAGTAACTAATAGTCTCTCTTACAAAGAAAGAAAGTGTCAAGTTTTATTGGTCCATATGTGTCAAATCATAACCAACCAAAATTACCTTACTTAGTTACAAAGATGACAGAAAATAAACAATTAAATATAAATGAAATCCAGTCATACAGACTGATCTGTGGCCTATTACTGTGTAGTTTAAATAGTTACTTTTTTCTACATGTTTTTGTAGAGCTCTAAAGATTTTATTGATTAGAATACATGAAAATAGCTGTCACATGGAAAATTGATGACATCAAAATTTAACGTAAGTTTTGGTAGAAATCAAATTCTCTTTTCTACTGATGCTAAGATTTTATAAAGTTACCTCATTAATGTTACTTTTATTCTATTTTTATTCCTGTTTATATAGCAGCATCATTACTCTGAAACTATATTTAAATTGATCTTTCACTTCATACCAATTTTAAGTTGCATTTTTTCTTTTTTGGCATAATTTATTGAATTTTTACCCCATACTCTTTGCCTTTTATTTATCTAAGACGTGAAACTCTTAAAACTACAACTATGGAGCGAATCACTCAGATTTGTGCCATCTTCTCAGAAGCTTCCTTCCACTGTTCTATCTTCTAACTAAACCTCACTTCAATTGCAAGCCCCATGTGTCATACTTTTTCTGCCTGTGCAAAAGATAAGTGAATAGAAAAATCTCTGTCTCTTTAATCCCGGCAACAGTAACTTATATAATTCATAAGCGTTAGCTGCATGGGCTTGGGAAAAAACAGATACGTCTACCTAAAAAGAAAATAAAGTGAAATATAAGTTTCTCTAATTGACCATGTTTAAAACTGGTAAATCATCATTATAAAGAACTACAAAAATGTCAACATTCCCCAGTTTCTCCATAAAAAAAAATGTATAAAAACAAAAATGATTTCACTAATAAAGTCTTAAAGATTAACGGGACATTGAAACCCTGGCACAAATTACCAACTATTTTTCCATGCTTGTCTATTTTAACTCATAAATCATGTATCGCACAGAGGGGCAAGCTAGGCTCGGACTAGCTAACTCCATGGCCCACTTATTCTATAGGCACCTCCTGAAGGATTGGGAAACATTCCTCTCAAGGTTCTCTCCACCAGGGCATTTCTCTGGACCAGAGAATGGGTATCTCACATTCCAGTCATGATTTTAAATAAACATGAATCTCAAATGCAGCCCAGTCCTCACCACTTTATTTTGTTTTATGGCATATTCATGTGATTACATGTGACTTCAGGCTGAAAGGAAGGTACCTGATACAATGCCTCAGCGATACGTGCATCCTTTTTAAATATCAGTGACAAAATGAGCATTGGAAAACTAAAAATAAATGAATTATTATTCTTATTATTCCTACCCGAAGCAACCTCAGGCAATGTTAACATCTTTGCAGGATGGAGAATGTAATTCAAAGTCTATAAGAGAAAAATTCCCTGTAGTTAACTCTTTGCCTTTTCCAGCTGACAAACTCTAAAATGCATTCATTTATCTTAGTTATGCCTTCCACTGTTTCCCTCAGACAGAGGTAGCACTACACTCTAATCTCTGGTTAGAAACAGCACAAGACCTGTAGCCAACTCTAATTGAGGAACCAGTATAATTTTCACTCTCCCCTTGCAGTCTTCAAACCAAGTGCAATTCAGCACATGAGAAAAAATAACAGCCGGTACAAAGTTCTTAGGGTCTGGCCCAGCAGGGGAAGTTGAAGCAAAAAGTCATGTCAACAACAATAACAATGAAAACATTTTTAAAAGCTTTGATCTTATGAATAGCCTCAGTACCAAAGGCAAGGCCTGCTGTTCATGCCTTAACAACAGGGCCAAAAGAGCAGACAACCTCATTTACACATGCTAGTTCAATGCCAAAGGCAGAAAAGTGGGGAAGACAATGGAGGTCTTTGGGCAAGCATTGCAGTTAAGTGGATAGCATTGTTACTGCATCTATTACACTAAAAAAAAAAAAAATGCTACCACTAAAGAACTTCCACTGTCTTATTTTAGTATTTTCTGTTTTCTAAGTAGTTCATCTTCCTACTTGATAAAGTGAACAATGCATGATGAATATCCAGGGCATTTTTTTTTCTGCTTTTAGATCTTAATCTTTTTAAGTGTCACTGTATTTATATAAGGTAAATATTTAGATATGAGATACCTGTGGTCTTTCATACATATATTTTACTATATATTTAACTATATTTTACTAAACTTGAAACTTGACCGTCTTTAAATATAAAATGGGGATTCATTTGCCCCCACCCTGAAGATGCCAGTTTCCTTATACATACTGACTTCAGGTACAGGGATAAAAAAGAACTGACAGCTATGATTCAGTCACATTGAAAGTTCATTCCGTCTACTATTTGTGTACTTTTAATACTAAAAATGACCTGAGTCAATGATAGGCAAACAGCTAAGTCTCTTCCAGCCTGGAGTATAGGACTTAAAAAAATCACATTCATTTTGAGACTGTGTTTAGAATTAATTACAGATCACTTCAATTTCTTCTTGGCTACTTGAATATTTTCAAGCTGAAGAGACCATTTTGTGTAATACACTGTAATATTAATTGTCTTTCATTCTGTAATCTGGCATAAAATTGTGAAACGACTTGTGTGACTAAAATGCATTATTAAAAATGTTATCTCTCCTCACTAATACTTAAAATTTCTCCTTAACATAAAATTTAAATGTACCTCCAAAAGAAGGTACATTTGTATTTTTTTTAATTAAACTTGTCAATATCAAGCATTCCATCCTGCTCTTTAGAATTATTTGAAGGCTCAGACACCTTTCCGTTTCCAACATAAATTTGTATTTCAAGCCTTTCACCAATCTGGTGTGCTGCACCCAATCTGGCCCATCTGCCCAGACACACTTGTCAAACTAGCACTTTTACCAGGATGGCCCCCTGATTGTCCCAGCAGCCAAGCTTTCTCAAATCTATCGACATGGCCAGAAATGGGTCTTCCTTGCGTGACCACCAAACTTGTGCTTTCTATTTTAAAAATACGTATGTTTGAGTTAAACTTCATTAAGGAAGTAGTTTTATAAGTAGAAGTAGATACTTATCTCTAGTCTCTAAAGTCTTACTATGCTGTGGTCCATGAACCAGTGTTGTCCAAATCATCTGAAACCTGGTTAGAAATGCAGAATCTCAGCCCCACACTAGACCTACAGACTCAGAGTCTGCATTTTAAACGTCTCCAGGTAGTCCATATGCAAATTAACATTTAAGAAGCCCTATTCTGTACTGCCAAAAATAGAAACAAACACCAGCAACTCCAACACAAGCAAGCAAGCAAACAATTAGTAGCTAGAAATAAGGGAAGGGAAAGGAAGAAAAAAGTAAATGTCAAACCAACTGCATTCCTTCTAAGTTAGGGGTTTAATAGAAAACACAGGGAGAGCCTGTGTGGCTCAGGCAGTTGAGCATTCAACTTTGGCCCAGGTCATGATCTTTCAGTTTGTGGGTTCGAGCCCCGTGTCGGGCTCCGTGCTGACAGTTCAGAGCCCAGAGCCTGCTTTGGGTTCTGTGTTTCCCTCTCTGCCCCTCCCCTTCTTGTACTCTGTCTCTCTAAAATAAATAAACATTAGGAAAGTTTTTTTTTAATAATAAAAAAAAAGAAAACACATTGGTTTTACCTAAAATCTGGGCTGTATTCATTTAAGTACATATGTACTTGAGAGGTATTCATACAATATAGAAAGTATTTCAACATATGATGATATGCTCCAAATATTATAATTAGTTAAGAGTTTGTTCTGATAGACGTTGTTAGTCTTTTGTACCATAAATAATTTACTAATGTCACAAAATGCAAGAAATGGCAGGTAAATATTTTGTCCAATAAAATGACACTAAAATAGTTATTCTTTAGGGGACACCTGTGTCAATAAACTTAACCTATTCATCTTAGTGCAAGTCATTAAGAAACAGCTTCTTAAGGTTGCTCTAAGGGAACTGACTATCCAGATAAATCCCGGAAAGGCATGCTGGAGGGGGGGGGGGGGTACCTGAGTTCAGATACAAAGGTAAACAAGACCTTGCCCTAACTCAAGGGGCACACAAAAAAAGTGCTCGTGTCACTTGTTAGGAGGATCACTAGAGCACAGAGGAGGCAGCATTTGCCTAGGGAGTTCAGGGGTTAGGAAAAAAGTTAAAGAACAAAATGAAGAACCTGCTAGAAAGGCTTGGAGGAGCTTCCAAGGCAGACAGAGGGGTTCTGGTGTTGACTACAGTCAATCTAAAGGGTCTATCTAATTTAAAGAGAAACTGAGACAAGGAAGTCTGTGGCCCTGCAGAGCACACCAAAGCCTAGGCGACTTTGATGATCACCTCTTTCCACATGGGCATTTCTGCCTACTATTGGTTATAAAGGTAAAGTCCATAGATATGGACTACCCTACCCTCAAAAGGGTAGTCCATCCTACCCTCAAAGGGCTGGCCCTTTAAGAATAAATTAGCCTATACACACTGTGTGTTAGCCAATTTGACAATAAATTCTATTAAAAAAATAAATAAATTAGCAATTTCAGTGGAATCTGAAAGAACTTTGCATGAAGTCCCATGGGGGAAGAGTGAATCTTGTTAGACCTTGGAGGACTCGAGGGAACCCAGAAGGAAGTGAGCTTAGAGGTGAAAGCAGAGTATTGAGGACACCCCGTGGTTGAAAAGAGAGAGAAAGAGAGAGATGTTTGGGGCAGGTTCTAATTAAGACAGCAGAAAGAAGTGGTCACTTATTGGTTAATGTCATCAAGAGGATGTGGTTCCCAAACCCCAGATCCAGAAAGTGCCAGCTCTGCAATAATTTTTACATTCAGAGAAAGTATATTTACCTTCAGGTAAATTGCCTTTAAAATAAGTGCAGGCATGCCAAATATGTGTTCCATATTTAAAACTTTTGTCTCATGTTATTTCCTTTTTTTCCTCGAGTTTACTTTTAATTCTCAGATGCCACGTTCCCAAATGTTTTCCCAGATAGCACCATGTTTGTTTTTTAAATGTTTTTAATGTTTGTTTATTTTTCAGAGAGACAAAGACAGAGAGTGAGTGGGGGAAGGGCAGAAGAGAGGGAGACACAGAATCTGAAGCAGGCTCCAGGCTCTGAGCTGTCGGCACAGAGCCTGATACAGGGCATGAACCCATGAAACATGAGATCATGACCTGAGTTCAAGTCAGATGCTTAACTGGCTGAACCACCCAGGCGCCCCTGCAGATTATTTTTCTTAATTTTTTGTTTCCTCCTTGAAAAAAAAAAAAGAAAGAAAGAAAAGAAAAGAAAAGAAAAGAAAAGAAAAGAAAAGAAAAAAAAAGAAAAAGGGAAAGGAAAGGAAAGGAAAGGAAAGGAAAGGAAAGGAAAGGAAAGGAATTATATGATTATGTGTTCTCATATATTTCTTTTCTTAAGTAAATTCAATCGTTAGAAATATGATTGGGGGGTGGTGCCTGGGTGGTTCAGTCGGGTAAGTGTTCGACTTCAGCTCAGGTCATGATCTCGTGGTTCATGAGTTCGAGCACCACATCCGGCTCTGAGCCTGGAACCTGCTTTGGGTTCTGTGTCTCCCTCTCTCTTTGCCTCTCCCCCGCTTGCACTCTGTCTCTCTCTGTCTCTCAAAAATAAATAAACATTATTTTTTTAAAAAAAGAAAGAAATGGGGGGGGGGAAGATGTGTACCAAATAAGATTTCTTTTAGTGTTTAATGAATTGTTTTCATTTAGAATCAACCTAATATGATAGAAAGGATATTACAGAAGCATAGATACTTAGCCATGGAGAAAGCCAGTGATGAGGGCCACTGTGCTTGTGCTTTAAAACAAAGTCCAGAGCCTGGAACATAAATCTTTTGTAGGAACAAATTTAGATTCAGTGGTATGTATGTGGGGGTGGCTGTATATGTGTGTGCGTCCATGTTAGGGCAGTGGAACCCCACCAGTGGAATCTAGCCATATTGTAATATCTGAAGAAAGATAAAACCAGATGAAAAGATGATTGACATACCTAAAATAGTGTCTTGATCAAATAACTCCCTTGAGGTGATCAAAATCATCTAGTGTAATGCTTAAATTCAGTGTTAGCTTCATTCTACTTTTCTCTTTCATTCTACTAAAACGTCTTCAACACCTAACCCCACATACAAAACTTGAAGAAATTTAAAAATCTTTGGCCTAAGCCATCCAGCCCTAACATCCAGCCCTCTGTATATACCTATAACATTCCAACAAAACTATAAAATTCAGGCAAAGTGAAATGTTCTGTTGTTCAGGGATGGAAATGATAATTCTAGGTGAAAACTTTTCCTATCTTCAAACCTTACACTGCCTTAAGAGGCCATTTTCACTCATTAAAATTTTAGCTTCAATGTTACATCCTTTACGAAACCTTTCTCTTCTCTAAAGACACTACTAGTCCGCTGCTGTTAACTGGATGAGTGACCTTGGTAATAGACTTAATTCCTCTGGATCTCCATCTCTTTCTTCATTACAAATGTAAAAGTGGTTGGCCTAGATCTATGAATTTCTAACTTTAATTACTCACATGCTCCCTAAAATAATCTTTTAAAACCTATATACTGACTCATATATTTTCAGTTGGCATTATAATGTTTCCTCGTGAATGTAAATAATTGGAAATGATGTAATTTCCAGCATATTGTAAATACTGACATTTGAAAATAAAGCTGTTATACCACTCTTTTAAATACACCCAATGGAAAAAATTTAAAAAAGGGCAGGGGGCACCTGGGTGGTTCAGTCGGTTAAGCATCTGACTTCAGCTCAGGTCATGATCTCATAGTCCATGAGTTCGAGTCCCATGTTAGGCTCTGTGCTGACAGCTCGGAGCCTGAAGCCTGCTTTGGATTCTGTGTCTCCCTCTCTCTGACCCTTCCCCAGCTCTCTCTCTCTCTCTCTCTCTCTGTCTCAAAAATAAATAAACATTAAAATAATTTTTTTAAATACACCCAATGGAACCTAAATACTATAGTGATTTGATACTCACTATCATGTAAAAGTAAACAATTGACAATTTATTAGGTCTTCCTTAATTGTGAATGACAACGGAGAACTGAAAGCCACTTGATCTGAAATAGAATTCGATACACACCCATTTTCACATTTTCAACACGAAGTCTTGAATTCCCATTTAACACTTACATCCAAAGAACAATGTGCCTTAATAAGATTCCAGAATCAACACGAGAAGAATACTTTTCTTTAGAAAAGAATTCAAAGAGCAACTGTGAAAAGGTAAGTGTGAAGAGAACTTGAGAATTTGGGCTTAAACACAAATTCTCACACAGGTCAATATCAGTACGTATGACTGAGTATGTGAAAACTAATTTCCTTAAAACCATATGCACATGACCCTCTTGGCTATTCTCCGTGAATACTCATGTACCTCAGCTTGGAAATTAATGTAAGTACTTACATCCTTCCTTGTGTGTATTTATAGAGTACTCAGGTGTTGCATCCTACACAGTACTTTGCCTAATACCTTGAATTTAGTACTCAACTAATATATATTTATCTAAAATTCATAATTTGTAACACCAAATTTAGGCTATACGATAGTGTATCTAATTATACATTCATAAAATCTGTATTTAAATGAACATGGCTTTGTTATTATGTTTTTCAATATTTATTCCCAAACATGTTAAACTGTCTGATAAGAGTACTATAGTACAATGAGCTCATGGATATACTATATTTATTAACACCAGGAAATTAATCTACCAAAACTACATTTGCAGGCTTACCATTTGCACTTTCTATAACTTTCTTCCAATGAACACTATATCTCAGTCATGTTTTCATCTTCCATATTTTTCTTTCTTTATAGATTTCTGTGTACCACTTAACCACACATTACCAATTATACTTACCCTGTCCATGAATATGCACCAAAGGGTGAAAACTGTTTCCAGCAGAAACTTTTTTTTTTAAGTGAATCTAAGCAGGCATTTTATCTGGGGACCATGTGTCTAACAAAGCAGGCATTTCTAACTAAGTATACCAAAGTCGGTGTTACAGCAAATTTACTTTGCAATGTTATCACATATGCCAAACATAATATTGAACTACCAACAAAATGACTGTTATGCACAATACACTATAATTAACCTTGTAAATTCACTGTATTTACAGCCTTAACATGTATGTACTTTGGTGAAAGGAACCACAGTGCTGAAAGCAAATGTGAAATTTGCTAAATAAATTTTTAGAAGCTTAAGTCATTTGACCTTTCCAGTTTAAACAACCTAATATAGGAGTTAGTCATTCTTGGATATGGGACATTACAAACAAACTGCCCAAAATAATAGTCATCATGTTCTGGGATATCCTTACTCTGAATTATTACAATAAATTTCCCTGAAGAGTTTAAGTGAATAAAATAATAATACTCAGTCTCCTGAAATCACAGGTAGAGCTATGAATCAATCACCCCTCCAGTATCTGAGAACACACAAATAGGACTTACAAGTTGTTCCTGGAAGGGTACATAGCACTTGAGGAATTTTGCTCCAAGTTCCAGGGTTTAAATTTATATCATGACTTATAAGATGTTTTCCTTAGCATACTGAATACTGACTTAAATATTCAATCTTCAGTGATATATAAGTTCCTTACTTCAATTTAATATTTATTCAAGAAACACACAGGAAATAAATTATGATTGATAAATGAGAAATCAGACCTGGAAGTGATCCCTTGGGCTTCTATCTTCAATACCTAAGCAAGACTACCTCCGAAGTCTGAGGTGAATTTCCAGAATTTCCAAGAGAGCAACTATTACTTATTTATCAAAGGGAATTTGAAACAATTCACTTAGAAAATGATTGAGCATTTAGTAGCCATGATTAGGATCTCAACGTGAGAACTTCTATTTAAAAAAATAGTAGAACTGAAAACACTTAGGAATAGTAATAATTTAGAAGTACTACATATATGAATACACATACTATTTATAACAGATACAAATTACATATTTGACTATTTGACTGAAGATTTACATATAAAATGCAATGAGTACCGAGTATCAGGTCTTCATGGAATTCTCTTTTTAAACATTTTTATGTCTTTCTCTCTTTCTCTCTGCCTTATCATTTGTCCTCTGCTTTCTTACTGTTAAAAAAAGAGACAACAGGCCCCAAATGGAGTCACTCATGCTAAACCCCATGTCAGCACACCAAGACTTAATATCTAATCTAATCGAAATTTCAAATGTCTCCCAGGAACGTAATCTTAAACCAGTAAATCTAGAATTTTCTGGTCAGCAGTAGGGAGGTAATCTGCCTACAGACCCCTTCTGTCCCCCAAAGGAAGGTGACCTTGCTTGAAACAATACACTCTTTTCCTTGTCTCACCCCTTTCTGCCTATAAAAGTCTTCCATTTTGCACAGCTCTTTGGAGCACCTCTCTAGTTGCCAGAGGAGATGCTGCTCAATGCATGAATCATTGAATAAAGCCAATTTGATCTTCAAATTGCTCAGGTGAATTTTGTTCTATAACACTACCTATACATACACACATTACCACATTTATTCCCACACCTCCCTCTCTTACAAGCTTACACAATGGAATGCATCTGAGGGATTTAAGTGTGATTAAAGTCTCAGTAATCATACTTGAGCTTCAAACTTTACGATATTTGCAAAGTAGCTAATTATTTGGCACTGAATAAGAACTGGTGTTCTACACGATAAAGAAAAAAACACTGTCACAGGAATGTAATTCAGAATGTATAAATAATTCAGATGGTATAACATGCCTTGTTTTAAAAGAAACAACCCTGAACCATGTTAGACAGACCATCAAAACCAATTACAGAACCAAGTAAAGTTATTTGATTCTGAAAAACTATCCAATCATGGATTGGTCTAAGTTCTAAATATATAAGAAGTGAAGATCTCTATTTTGAGCACAGAAATATTGTAGAAGACAAACTGTGTACTGTTCAGCTAAATTGTATTTTGTTTGTTTTGGCCTTTTCTTTAATATATAGCAAACTCTGGCTCTCTGGATTCCTGGAACTTGGAGAAAAGCAAACAAACAAACAAACAAAAATCTTTCTGCATATGACTTTTCCCTGTAACTAAGGCTTTATCCTTGTTATAAAAGCTAACACTTACTAAGTACTTACTCTGTGCCAGAGTCTGTGTTGAATACTTCATATCATCCTCCTAACAACACTACCAAGGAAATGCTTTTGTTATCTCTTGTCATCTCCAATTTACATGTGAGGAAATTGACCCAGATTAGCTAAATCCTTTGCCCATAGTCACATAGTGAATACGAGGTAGAACCAAGATAAAATCCAGACCTTCTGATTTATACCATTTATACCAATAAAAGCATTGATACTCCTAATCATTGTCTTCTGTGAAAGAGACACTGTAAAATGTGTAACTAATTAATTCATTACCAGAGTGAAGAGAATACAATTTAAACATTTATTGATACTTCAAGGTCACAACCATGAATATTTCTACTTGCTCTATAGACTTTGCACTCCTGAGATCCACTCAGATTTACTCAGCCGTGGAAGGCTGTGGCCTGCTGTGGTCCCAGGAAGAAGTAACTTGACCACGTGTGTATATTATCATAGTCCTTCTGGCTCTGGTCCTATTCCCAGGCTGTCAATTGTGATGTTTACTATATTTATGATCTTTTCCCCTTTTTCAACGTTTGGATTTTCATCTGCTATCGGCTTTGAAACTGAGTTACTCAGCAAGTTATAACTATGTGTCTAAAGTAAGGTAGATTCTGATTGGAGCCTCAGTGTTGTAAGAATAAAGAACAGCACTACACAAAATTGTGTCAAACCTACAAGACCTACTTTGCCATCCTGTTTAACAGTGAGCAAGGGTATTTTCTTTAAAATTATTTGGGGAAAAATGTATCTTAGAAAATATCCTAGGCTGTCATGGTCTAATTTTATGAACTTCCATCTGTTTAAAGAAGATGATATATTGGGGCACCTGGGTGGCTCAGTTGGTTGAGCATCCGACTTTGGCTCAGGTCATGATCTCATGGTTTGTGGGTCCGAGACCCTCACTGGGCTCTGTGCTGGCAGTTCAGAGCCTGGAGCCTGCTTCGGATTCTGTGTCTCCCTCTCTTTCTGTCCCTCCCTCGCTTATGATCTGTTTCTCTCTCGCTCTCTCTCTCTCAATAAAGAAAACAATTTAAAAACATTTTAAAAACAAGAAAATAAAGATGGTAATATTAAACTAAAAGAAATATAGAAATAAGTGAGTGATTGAGATGTATAAAATCTTACAGTTGGTAGAACATGTAAAAGTTCCATCTAGTTTGCTTTCAAATCCAGTGTAGTTTGAGAAAACTGTTTTAAAAACAACAAGAAAATAAAGATGATAATATTAAACTAAAAGAAATATAGAAATAAGTGAGTGATTGAGATGTATAAAATCTTACAGTTGGTAGAACATGTAAAAGTTCCATCTAGTTTGCTTTCAAATCCAGTGTAGTTTGAGAAAACTGTTTGAATATACAAAAAGCTTCAGAGGAAGTATAAAGGGTACTCAGAGATTCATAGGATATATTTCCTGAATTTCTCAGACATAGAATCTACTAGATTATAAAGACATTTTTTTCTTATCATTACAATCATCTAAGCAGCAACATATAATCATGTCCCCATAACTGAGTAGCAAATGAGTAACAGCAAATAAAATGTAATTACTAAGTTACAGCCCTTCAAATCTTTACATCTTAAGATAGTTATTCCACAGGATGGATCATTTCAGCTGTGGATAATTTAACAATTTTCAAATGCCTTTTCATCCTTTACTTGTATTTTTAAAAAGAAATCCATTGCCTTTTCAGCTTATTTATTTTTATTTTGCTTTAAATTGGGAAAGTAATGCCACAAATCACAGAAATCTTTTTATTGTGCATGAGAAATTGGATTTCATTTTCGTTGTCTACTTTCAATATTTTAAAGAGTATTTAGACTGTCTGGATTTTATAAGTGTGGCTGTATCCTTAATATAAACTAATGGCTATTTCTAGTACACTTCCTTCTTCAAAAATTAAGGCAATTACTTTCCTGTCACTTCTTCTCTGGAGCCTTTCTTCCAAAAAAAAAAAAACTGAAAAAAAAAAGGAAGTTAAACAATATTTAACGATAAACTGGTGTGAGGCAAACAAAGTGTTAACTAATATAGCAGAATTTGTGTTATCATTTTATTGTTAAATTACCTATTTCAAGTCATCTGCCTTGAAAGTGACAAAACTTTGTCCAGTCAGCCAATATGGTTGACCAGCCAAATATTTACATTATGTCTCTGTTTTATAAAGCTTATTTATGGAAAACAATTTGTGCAGGAAGAAGGAGTGATTTATTTTCTAAAATAAAAAAGGTGAGGGTATAACAAATATCTAGGTATGTGTGTTCCTATATCTGTGATACGTGCCTTCATTCAAGAAAGTTACCCACGTTTTACTATTGCTTCATTTTTTCCTGTTATATAATGATATAATACATAATTTAATAAAGAAGCAAAAATATTAGTAAGAAAAGGAGCCGTGAATATTCACACAAAAATATGTATTTATTAAACACAGATTTTGAACTAGGCTCAGAAGAGATTCATATAAGAGCAAAAAGCACAGCTGCTAATTTTAGAAAGGTTACAATCTACAACAAAGTTTTTTATTTGCCTAAAAACTTAGTATCCATATTTTAGTATCAGATTTGTTATCAACATTTTATTGCTATATTTTTATTGCTATATTTTTTATTCTCTCATAACTCTCTTAAAAATATTCTAGATCTAGGTCTATACACACAAATGTATACACACACATATAGTGTTATATGAATAAATGATTTAATGATTTTAACAAGATTCAAGCGTATAAAATCAAGCAACCCCATCATCTTATGCTAAGGAATCTTATTGGATTTAGATGTGTATCAAGTCATGTAAAACAAATATAATCCCACAACTGTGCCGAGTAAATCTCAGGTTTACAACTGGACTAAGCTAGTACAGAAACTATCCTCTATGAATAGAGCTGACAATTCCTCTGCAGTGCTGACCCTTGTCTGGAGTTTACAGCATGAGCTTGGCTACTCGCCAATATGAACAATGTTTAAATTTTTTTATGGCAGCTCAATGAGCTTTCAAACGTTCATCTGCTTTCCTTACTGTGCTTAATAAAAGGCAAGCCAATGTATTTTCTCATTTCCTTTTCATCACTAATAAGAGCAACCATCAACGTTATGAAGGATATAGTCTGCTTTTACTTCTAGCTTTCTTTCCCCAGTAGCTTTGCACTGAAGCATTAATGGAACGCCATTATCCTACCCATCACCATTACAACAGATCTGGATATAAAGCAGCATATATCGTGTCACTAAAACATAACAACTAGGTACAGTAAAAGCCCTTGGGAATTATTTATGTACTTGAACATCAACATTTTAAAGGAGTTTTACTGTATTAATGAAATAGTTACTTTATGTAAGCCTTTATAGTCTAGAAAGTTTAAAAGATTAAGACATTCCTGAGAGCAACACAAAACTTTGTAATCAATGACACCAATAACATTTTCAAAGAAAGTTTCACATATGATCCTTATATAAAACAACCTGATTAATAGTAGGAATACTATTAATATTAATAGTAGGAATACTATAGGAATACTAGGAATACTATTAATATTAATAGTAGAAATCAATTAATAGTAGGAATCATGTACATTTTAAGCCATATCTATTTACCTAAAATATTTATTATTTAAATTTTTAAAGTTAGGCATTCTATATTTATTAGCTTATTTTGTGTGCTGCTTCATTCTAAAAGCAATTAAAAAGAAATATAAGAATGTATGCAGCGGCCCAACATCATCTACAGTTCAGTATGATATTCTAATCCATACTTCACTCATTTTAATTTCTTTTAGAAAGATGTTTAAGTACATTTATAAGGACACATACTATAGTGACTAAACACGTATATATGCTAAGTATACAGTGCTAACGTATGTGTATACATGGATACATATACAGTATGTATCCATATATGCATCTATATGTGCCTATAATATATGTACATGTCACATATGTCTATAGGCACAAACACCACATATATAAATATAGCTGCATATATATTTACATGTATGCGTGTACACACATACACACACACGCGCACACACACACACACGTATCTCCGTGTTTATGAGATTTGAAAACATCCAGTATGTGTAGCAGATATGTCAGCCATCTCCAAAATTCATTTCCAATCTGCCACTTGGAGATCTGTCAAACTAATAATGAAGCATATTGTGCAAACATACACACTGGGCACATAGCGAGTGTTTTCTGAGTCCTGGTTCCCCACTCGCCATCATCTCCCATCAATCATGTCCTAAGAAACAGCAGGGGCAATGGAAATAGAAGCAGAGGTAATTAGAGGTGTGACTCAGTTCCACATGCACGGAAAATAAAGGCCGCAGATACCCTGTTAAAACATTTTTACATTATAGTCTTAATTCTATATTGAGAAAAAGAGGAAAGGATTATGTTAATGAATATGAAGTTCTTGCCTCTTTAAGTAACTAATTCCAACCTTTTTCCTCAACTCTAAAAACCAAATTCTCTAGGGGGTGCCTGGACGGCTCGGTTGGTTAAGGGTCCAACTCTTGATCTCAGTGTAGGCTGTGAGTTCCTGAGATTAAGACCCACATCAGGCTCTGTCCTGACCTAAGCCTGCTTGGGATTCTCCCTCTCTCTCTCTCTCTCTCTCTCTGCCCCCCCCCCATCTCTCACACACTCTCTCTCTTCCTCTCTCTCTCTCAAAATAAATAAAATGAAACAAATTCTCTAGCCACATCCTTGGCTGCAAGAATTTGCTTATTTACACATTATTGTGACTTGTAAAAGTATCGGCAAAAGAAAAATGTTAGCTTATTATATTATGAGAAGGACTGGGTTTCAGAATTAGATCTCAGTTTATAACCTGGCATTGTGACACAGGGCAAATTAGTAAATTATCTTAGCCCTACCCTGGTAAATATGGCTAATAATATTTACTCTGTAAGGCTTTTGTTGAGGATCAAATAGTATATTAATCACTGAGTACATACTTGGCAATCAATAAATGGCAATTCAAATGTATTTACCTCTTATCCTTGAGACAGGATATGTACAATTCAGGATGCAGCAGATTACTATTAAATATTTTTTAAAAGGTGAAGAATAGAACACAAAGGGAATATACAGGGAAAAAATAAAATTGTGAAACAAGTGTTGGTGAGGATGTGGAGAAAAAGGAACCCTTTTGCCCTAGTGGTGGAAATGCAAACTGGTGCAGCCACCATGGAAAAGACTATGGAGGTTCCTCAAAAAGCTAAAACTAGAACTACCCTATGATACCAAATACCCTTTGGGTATTCACCCAAAGAATGTGAAAACACGAATTCAAAAAATATATGCAGCCCTGTGTTTATTGCGGCATTATTTACAAGGGCCAAACTGAGGAAGCAGCCCAAGTGTCCATCGACAGATGAATGAAGAAGTGATATACATATTGTATATACGATATGGAATATTATTCAACCATAAAAAATAATGAAAGCTTGCCATTTGCAACAACATGGATGAAGCTAGGTATATTATGCTAAGTGAAATAAGTTAGTTAGAGAAAGACACATACAATATGATTTCATTCACATGGGGAACTCAAGAAACAAAACGAGCAAAGGGGAAAAAAGAGAGGCAAACCAAGAGACACACTCTTGACTATAGAGAACTGATGTTTACCAGAGGAGAGATGCTTGGGAGACTGGGTGAAATAGGTGATGGGGATTAAGGAGTGCACCTGTCATGATGAGCACTGGGTGTTGTATAGAAAGTGTTGAATCACTATATTGTACACCTGAAACTAATATTACACTGTATGTCAAATATACTTGAATTTAAAATTAAAACAAAACAAAACAAACCTGCCCTCTGTTCTGCAGTCAAATTCCTAAACATCCTTTTTTTATTTTATTCTTGCCTAAACAGATTTCTCCTTTCACATGAAACAAAATGTGAGTTTAGTATCAAAAAAGAATGTTGATGGGGCATAACTATTTGTAGGATGTAGGAAGACATAACTCTTGTGCTCTCTTAAAGAGAATGCACACAAGATACCATGATCGTGTCATGAATCAATTTCCAAAAGTGAAAACAAGGCAGTAGCCTGAGGAACACAGCACTTCTGGCATGGGAGCCAGAAAGAAATGTTTGTGATGGGTCTCAGATATCTCTGAGGAAACAGAATGGAAAGTATTGCATAGCATCCTCAAAAGCATCCTTACAGTAACTACAACCCTGAGTCTCACAGGTTATTTCTACAAACACAGGCTAGGCTGGTGGGCCTCTGGTTCCTTACTTCCCCTGGCCCTCTTCACTAGGAAGGCCCAGGGAACACTAGTCACACGCAAGTGCTCTCCACTCAAATTCCGTTCTCATTTCTTACCAGCTACAACCTCTAATCTCCTCCCATGGGAAATGAGGGCAAGCCAGCACCTTCCTCAGAGGCAGTTGAGAGGATTAAATAAAGCACTAGGCTCAGATATTAGCCAGAGGACAGAAACAGCTGATATTGAGGTGCTGCTCTCGTATCAAAGAGGAACAGTCCTAGAACTAGAACCAAGGAACTTTTTATACCAAGACTATTAATACAATATGTGCACTAAATAACCGCACCTACCTGTCATCTTTGCATTAGTAACACATTACAGAAAAAAGAGAACCAAATGTCAGATTTGATGTCATGTCAGCACGTCAGAGTAGCCTAAAAGGGGACTAACTCCATAGCAGCTGTCTGAACCCTTTGCTCAAGGAAACACCCTCAATCTCCAAATGCTTTGTCTTTGATATCTCTTTTACTACTCTGTTCACATTCTCAGTTCGTGCACTACCAAATTCCAGCCACTGAACGTCAGTCACTTTTTCCAGTTCTGTGCAAGTAACATTCTTCCACTGGTTTTAAATGTCCACCTTCATGTGAATATTCCTGAAGTCATTATTCTTTCTCTCACATAAAGGATCTTAGCTTTGTTTTTCTTTGCAGAACTATCACTTTCTAATGATCTAAGTAGTTAGTAGGATCTCATATGCCTTTAGTAGGATTTCATATGCCTTTAACAGTTTTATAAATATCTAAATAAATTCCAAGTGAATCCCAGAAAGGATAAGGCCCGAGGTACCGTCATGAGATGCTTGGGCCTGGGTTCCAATTTAGGCTCTACTAATATGTAATTTGACCTTTTTCCAATTTAGGCTCTGCTAACATGTAATTTGACCTTTTAGCCTTAACTTATATTTATGTAAAAGAGGGGTTATTCTAGACCAGGGTCTCTCAACCTTGACATGGTTTGCTTGGATAATTTATTGTTATAGAGGCTTCCCTGTGCATTATACGATATTTAGCAGAAACTCTGGCCTCTAAACACTAGATGCCAGTAGCAATCCCCTCCCCGAGCTGTGACAACCAAAAATACCTTCTTCAGACATTTTCAAATGTTCCTTAGAGGCAAAATCACCTGGGGGAAGAAATCAGTCTACACTTTGAAACTCTATGGGTGGCACACAGAAAGAATCTGCATTAGCATTTGATTCCTTGATGTCTCCACTAAAGTCTAACTTTCTTGAGGGCAGGGACATTTTCTGTTGTGTTTTGTGTGATATTTCCAGTGGAAACTTGGTATCGTAGGTATTCTTTAAGCTTTGTTTGATGAAAATGGATAATGGTGGAATATTTAACTCCATAGAGATTGAATCCTCTCCATTTATTACCTCTTAGCACCACATTGTTATGAATCTCTAAGCAATATTCATCTTTCATCCTTACTCCATTTCTTTTCCCTTATGAACTTATGGATATTGTGCTTGCTTCCTTTTAGCATAAATTCAGTTCAGGTACTCTTTAGAATCCAAGATGTTTAGGAGCAAGAAATGTATTGTCCTTCCCCCCAAGTTCAGCACATTAATCAATTCAATTCTGGATGCCATAAAACCTTTACACATGTTGACTGATAGACTGAAATATTCCACCTTCAATATAGCAGCATGAGATAGACAGCAAATGGATCCAAATCTCTGAAATATACATTTTCTTCTCTAATAACTACCAGAGAAGTAAAAAGGTTCCTTTCCAACCATTTATATATACAGATTCTATTCTGAGTTTCACAAAACTTTACATGCTCTTTATGCATTAATTCAAGAATGGTATTCTCTCATCCCATAGCATATGCTTTCTCTTTTCTTGTTGAAAGTGAGTCTTCATGTCAAAAAGCAGCAGCTGTTCTCAATTACAGCATCCACTTTTAACCTTTTGTGGCTTTGTAGCTGACCACTGAACAGAGAATTCAGAACTATTTTACATGGAGGGTCTTTCACTATTAGAAGCCATCCTTACTTCTTATTTTAATTGTGTTTTTTATAATACAAAAAGTCTGCGACCGCTCATACAGTGGGTATGATTTTCACGATCTCGACTCACCCTTGGAATCTCCGGGTCTCCTTTCACAGAACAAATCTTTGGCTAGAAGTGCACACTGTGGTAGTGTTTCTAAAGGACAATCAAACACATCTCAGAGGACTATCGGGATAATGGTAAATAACATGACCAAAGTTTACATTACTTTTTTTCTCCTATCATGGATTCTGATTCCTAAAAGAGACATCCATAAGTGATTACAGTTATCTGCCAACAGGATGTTTGGTCCGCTTTCTGGACGGTAAGAAGCTACAAGAACAGAGCATACATGCAGTCTCTCTAGTCATATGATTCTTTCCAAATGGCTCTTCTTACTTTAGGAGCACTTTCATCAAATATTACCAAAACTTAAACTTCTCTCCCCAATTGCTTTCTATTAAAGTTTACTGCCAGCTGTCAGAGCTGTAATGTAAACCCTTATTAGCTCTTATAAGTTCTACTCTGGAACTAATAAGGGATTGTCAAAACTCCAAACGCAGACAGAAGTGGGGGGAGAAATCACAGGAAAGAAGGTGGAAAGTGCACAACGAATCTGTACTTGCAAAGCAAACGTTGTGAAACTATTACCGATGCCTTTCACAGAATCTACGTATCTCAAGAGGGAGAAAAAGATCTACTTCTCAGTTTATTTTGCATAAGGTTGGATTTCCCTTCCTTTGATAGGAGCTGACTAAAAATAATGAAACAATATGGAAAAGTTAATGAAATATCAATTATCTCTTTTTAGAATCATAACATGTATTCTGAAAAACAATTATATCGCATTCTTCAAATTTTACAATCTAGAAGCTTTGATAATATCTGAATAGCTGGAAAGAAAAGCACATTGAAAAATTAAAGATGGATATTCTTGACAAAAGCTATAGATTATGTATCAGCTTTAAAATATTTGTTTTATATAAGGGCATGCAGGAAATCAGAACTGAGGAAGACTGTCTATATAAACCCCAAAGTAGTCTAAGTTAAAGAACTGAAATTTCAAGACTTCCTTCAAACTTAACTACTTGATTGTAAATTATGATGCCAGATCCATGAGCTATTTGACAAGGTGACATTTATTAAGCTGCCAAGTAACTATAATTTTCATATGTTCAAAATATCTAATATCCCATCTCTCACAGAGAAATGGGCTTAGATGTGTCTTTTCCTTTGAAAATTCTAATCACTTTTCAGAGGGGTTTACATTTACTAGATACTTAGTGTTATACAAAACAATGTTCTGATCTTCCTTTGAAAATGAGACTGAAAATGCAATGACAGAAACAACTTCTTTCAAGTAAAATTAGAGCTATTTTACTCTCTGCAACTTAAATTATTTTTCCCCATGTCTTAAGTTCCCATAGTAAATATTGTATTGGGAAGCTCAATCCATATTTTTCCACAGATAGGCTCCCAAACAATTTCAGTGGGAAAATTATTTGTGTGGCCCAAAGAGTATCTATTTGGCATATAGGTGTTGCCTAAATTATTATTTCCACCTTTGAGACACTGGACCAGGCAAAGTATCTGAAAGTTCACAGATTTTAGCATACTTAAAAAAAAATCGTAGAAGCTAATACCCTACAGCTATTTGACAAGGGATGATGTGAACTAGGTTAAAACCTTGGGAAAATATCTTCATACTGACCTGCAAAATGGCCTTCCAGGTCAAGACAAAAAGTAGTAAAAGACCTACTTACAGAAGAAATGTCTTACTATTTTTTCCTCTTTGAATAATGGGATTGGCAAGATTATACAACTAAAGTTAACCCATACAAGGTAAAGTTATTCATATTTTACTAACACACTGTAATTCTCATTTAGTTGTAAACCTGTGTTATAATGTTACCAACATTTATAAAACCGCCCATGATTTTTGTCTTTTATGGTGATTCATTGCTGATCATCTAACTTGTACTTATTAATTAGGAGGTATTTCAATAGTTACACATGAATTCATTCTACTCCTTAAGTTTAACAGTCATATCTCTCCTAAATATGTTTGCAATTAAATTGTCTCTGACTGCTCAAAATAATCTGATTTGTAGTTTGTACAGAACAAAGAACTCACATTTCTTTTTAGTATCTTAAATATGCAAATCCACGGTTTAAATTTATACTGTTTGTTTTTATACAGACTCAAAAATGAACTACAATACTTAAATAACTCACAAGCCAAATACACTCCCTTAGTTTTCCTCTCTTTTTCGTATTTTAAAAAACGTTTTACTTAATTACTGTTTAGATAGTACATTGACATAATTTGATTGAAGGTTTCCAGTAATATCATATAGTAATTCATGTAAGCATATTTGGCATTTACTTCATACAATTTATGCTGTTTTCTTCACTGCCTTTTTTACTATTTGGGTGATTCTTAAATGTACATAATAAATATTTAAAATAAATCAAAGAGATATGGTTAGTTGTATACAGAGTCAAGTAAAATGGTTGGACAAATATTTTTGCTTAGTTGATTATTTTTTTTTGACTCGTGATTTCTCCAAGGCAAGAGTATTCTTTACTGTTATAACCTCCCCAATTACCTAAGCTAGTCTTTTATATGGTGAATATTAGGATGTAACACAGTGAAAAACTTCTGGGCTTAACATTTTTTAAATGTAGAATTTTTATTTTATTTTGCTATTGTTGTTTGTTTCCTAAACTATATTATCTTAAATCAGTTAAAATCTAAAAGCCTTTCTGGGTCCACAATTAATAAAAATGTCCATCTCTAATTTTAAGGCTCTTTTGAATAATCAGCAAAAGAAAACATGCTAGAAAGAATAAGAGAGTGAGTCAAACACTAGATGGGAAAAATCAAGAGTGACTAATGTTCAGAAGAAGAGAAATAAAAGCTAACAATATGAGAATAGAGGAAATAACACCTGTGAGTAAATAGGCTAGAAGCTTAATGAAACTTAAAATGAAGTCTCCTTGGAAAAGGAAAACCCTATTTGGAAGAAGGTGGACAACCAATGAATAAATAATGAATAGGCAGATATATAAATTCATTAAAGACTTTTTCTCTCCCACCAGATGTCTCTAAGGCCTAAGGTTTAAGGTAAGAGAGAGGCTGTTTGAACGGATGGGTTTGTCACATCTGTTTTAACACAGATGAAACAAGAAAGTAAGAAAGATCACACATTCCAATGATGCCGATGACTAATCATAGCAAGGATGCTCATATACTTTTAACCCACTGCTAGGCACTCTACAATGGGCCAAGTATATATTCATTGGTAATTCTAAAGGGTAGGTATTATCATTCCCCTTTTATGGATGAAGAAACTGAGGCTCAAATCGTTTAGCTGCACACTTGTTAAGCAGCATTCTGGGGCTCTTGATCTAAGCACTCAGACATTTGTCAGTGACAAGAGTATTTTGCTAAATAAAACAATTAAATTCAAACTGAAGTTTGAGGGCAAACTTGGAGGGTTTTTCTGCATCGTGTTAATGCTACCATAACTTACTATATAAATTGGTGAGAAGACACAGAAACTTGTATAAATCAAGGGTTTTATAGACATTATAAAGCTATCACAATGTATCTGTCTAATTCACTTGAAAGTTATTTACATTGTTACTTATTAGTGGCATATTTCTCTTATTAAAATAAATTCATTGGTTTGAAGAGTCATGGGTATGCAACTGCTAAGAGCAAAGTGGTGATAGAGGGTTGTCATTTTAAACTCAGGGAAAACAAGTAAATTTTTCATAATTCGAGGTAAGAAACCTGGTAATTTCAGTGCAGTAATTAAAGGATGAGGCATCTAAGTACTAGGTGTGTAAAACAAAAACCATTTCAGCATTTTCCTAAATGCTGAAAATTTTCCTAAATGCAAAAAAAAATGCTTTATTATAGGTATGTGAAGCAATTGATTTTCGAAAGTCAGAAAAACAATATTCATCGTAAATTCATAAAAGAGAAAGGTATTCTCTCAACTACCATATAAAATATTACCTTATCTCATCTGTTCATTAATTAGTTTAATGATAGTCAGGTGGATCTAGTCTTAGCTTGTTGCAACTGTGTGCGACCTAAATGTCAAATGTGCTCATTTCGAATTAGATGAAAGTTGTGTCTGAAAGACCTAGTAGATTCAAAGACAGCATAAAGTATGTTCTCTCCAGAGCTCACTTTCTAAGCATGCACAGTTGGAATGGTTCATTCAGTAAGTATTCTTTCAATAAGTATCTCATGGAGAATTACACTCTGCTAGTTCAAGGCATGATGCTCCTAAAAAAAGAACAAGACGTGCCCCTTCCCTCAAAGAACTTTCAGTCTAAAAACAACTGGAAAGAAATGCTTCTGAATTCATTAAAATGTATGCACTCATTGCAGTTCCAGAAGGTGCAAACAGACTCAGTAGTAAGTGCTAAGAAACTTCAACAGAGATTTTCAATTTTCTCTACCTCCTCTGTCAGAGTAAGCAGAATCTCCAAACCATTTTGTTATTGAAACCCTGGCAGGTTCTTTAAAACTTTCTGAATTGACAGAGAAATGAATGGAGAGTACGAACTGATATCATAAGTCCTAAGTGAAACAAACATAATTATGGACAATCATCAAAAAGTCTAGATGTCTTCATACATCATATCAAACACACTTTTCTATTAAGCTGCTAATGTACAAAAACAAGGAATAAAGTTTGCATTCCACAATGAATGCACAGAGATAAAACACAGAGCAACAGATTCTTCGGTGACATTAATAAGGTATTTGGTACATTAAATCTAAACAAAGTTTGTAGGAGCAGGAATATTTATAGTAACCTCCTGGTATCTGCCTCAAATGTAATTAATTGACTATATAAAAAGCCATTAGCATTCTCATTTTTTTCTCTCCAAACTAAATCAAAGCAGATAGCATAATTTATTATCCAGGATTAAAAGAAATAATAATAAAGTTCACAAGGTTTCTTGGCATGCATGCAAAATTTCTTCACATCTCCAATCTTTTTTTTTTTTTAACATTTACTCATTTTTGAGAGACAGAGAGAGAAACAATGTGAGCGGGGGGGGGGGGGGGGGGGGGGGGGGGGGAGGGGCAGATAGAGCAGGAGGCACAGAATTTGAAGCAAGCTCCAGGCTCTGAGCTATCAGCACAGAGCCCGATGCAGGGCTGGAACCCAGGAACCATGAGATCCTGACCTGAGCCGAAGTTGGATGCTTAACCGACTGAGCCACGCCAGTGCCCCTTTCCCATCTCCAATCTTAAAAAGTTAAAAGAATTATGGTGGGATGTAAGAAGTAAGAGTGATTTCTCCAGTGAAAGAAATCAAGTGTATTTTGATTGTCAGTGACTGAAAGCCCAAATAGTAGATGATTTAGGTTTGTAATTTTAATTTTTAATGTTATCATCTTAAAAGAGCTTTATTGACATCCTGTAAAAACAACTCAACCTGCAATTTGACCACATCCAGCAAATTTACCCAGGTAGCAGAAACATGGCCAAAATGCTTAAGCCACAAACAGTAAATTAAAAGAGATACCAGGATTTCCTCCTCTATCATTAAATTGAGAGAGAACTTATTTAAACTAAAGCCATATTTCAAAATTATGTATTAGAGAAACTAACAGAAAACCAAGTCTAATACATGATTTCTTCCTTTTCTTACTAATCAGTACATTACTTTTTATCAGATGAAGCATGTGTGGGTTGTTTTTTTTGTTTTTTTTTATGTGCATTTCTATTTTACCAAATTTATCACAAGCACTCTCTACCCTCCTGAAACTGCCTTTTTCTGTATTTCCAGTTTGCATGGCATGCAATTCCTGAATGACTCTTTAGTTACCAATATCTCTTTCATTCCTCTCTTATTTTCTTCCTCTAACCAGTCCTTGAAAGAGAACGGTGTACCACTTTCTATTCTTAGCTTTCCCGTGTTCATTTTTGGCACAGAAAAGGAAGAGCAGCAACATGAAGCATCTAATTGTAGAACATTTTAATTTCCTATCACTTATATCCTCCCACACCAATACCTCCTTCCTCATTAACACTAATAACTTATTTTTAGTTTAAAGTATTATTAACTTAGCTCTGTTTAATAATTCAGTTAAAAAATCTGTTTTTTAAGAGCAAAGACCTAATATTTTAAACACATTCTCTCTCTCTCTCTCTCTCTCTCTCTCTCTCTCTCACACACACACACACACACACACAATACACATAGATTTTTGACCTACGAATCAAACTAATTTAGCAGAGATAATGTTTATCTTTGTTTTCCTAGTGTCTAACACAGACTTTAGTACATATTACAAAACTCGGTCATTGTTGAATAATTGAATAAATGGTGAAAAGATATTTTCCACTACTTTTTCTCGTTTCAGGAAAAATATACTGTTGTGAAAAGTATATACAAGAAAAGTGTAATGCAGTGGTTAGGATTCTTGTCCTGTACAAAGATAACTCTGGTTTTAATTACAGTTCTGAAACTGATGGATGAGCTTTTTGACAATAAAATGTTTTTATCAATACATTTTTCTTTTTTTTTTTTTAATTTTTTTTCAACGTTTATTTATTTTTGGGACAGAGAGAGACAGAGCATGAACGGGGGAGGGGCAGAGAGAGAGGGAGACACAGAATCGGAAACAGGCTCCAGGCACTGAGCCATCAGCCCAGAGCCCGACGCGGGGCTCGAACTCACAGACCGCGAGATCGTGACCTGGCTGAAGTCGGACGCTTAACCAACTGCGCCACCCAGGCGCCCCTCAATACATTTTTCCTATTTTCAAATGGACATTGCCCTATTTTCAGTATGCTTAACGAAACTTCAACTGTTCCTATTATCCATTTATACTGGAATAAATGGTTCAGAATATTTCATTACTAAGGTCAGAAAATGATCTGGTTATGAAATTTAGATCTTCTATAAAGCCTTCCTGTGGAACAAATTCAGAACACAAAACTCTAATGGGAGAGATTTCTACATATTTTGAGATTTTGAGATAATGATTCAATAAACAAATTATAAACTTTACCTTCTAGAATATGTAAGCTCCGTAAGGTAGTTAGCCTCTTCTTCTTACTCCAAAAGTTTCCAATCCCAACAGTGATGATCCAAATCTCTCAATAAAGACTTCTCATTATTAATGAATAAATTCCACTATTAATATTGAAATACTCAAAATTAATCTCTCCTTCCCCTACATTGCCAAAGTTCCTTGTACTCCTGGTAGAAGACTGATTGGTCTGTCTTGCATTAAAATTATTCATTTATGTATTTGTCTTTCATAGTAGATGGTGAGTTCCTGCAAGGTACATACAATTCATCTATGTCTCCCCATGTCTGGCACATTATTACTTTGTACTAATGGATGGTCAAAAACACGTATTGAATTAAATTTGGTAGACTTTTTTTGTATATCTAAGATGCTTGGTGATCTATATATCCAGATTTTATTAGATATCACCCAGACTAAGCTTAGTCCTCCCAAAATATGACATTTTGGCTATTTGGCTAGTAACTCTTCCAAACAATCTAGAAACAGAAAGATGTGGGAAATGAACTGAAATAGATAAACCATAAATTAACAGATTCTTAGTTACTTTATGCCAACTCACTGCGGTCCTCCTCCTCCTTCAATTTACAGTACTCTTAACTCTTGTAGAATCTGTGTCTTCATGGGGTTTCTTGGTCTCTGTCACCACTGGACTAAACCACAGGGAAGCTGTGTGGATTGAGTTTGAAACTGCAACCTTGAATGAGACGGCCTCGTTTCAGATCTCATCCAGCACTTATTAAATACACGAAGGCAAGATATTTAACCTGTGAATGCTTTGTTCTCATTTTTTTGAATGGAGATAATAATAATATGTACCTATAGGTTATTTGGGGGATAAATAAAGACAGCTCATGGATATGAGTTGGCATATAAGCACACTGTCTAGCATCTGGTAAATAATGAATGAATGTTGAAAAAATGTTTTTGAGTTCTGATACAGTGCTTTGAATGAATTTGGCATCCATTAAATAGTCCTTTAAATAAAGTGAAGGACTCTTGTTTTCTTTTGTGTTAGGCAACTGAAATTCCATGGTCGCTGATCGCTAAGTTAGAAAATTATCCTGAGATTTTTAAAATCTAGCTGTATATGTATTCCAAGTAGTGGGTATGTAAAGCTATTGTCCCATCCTTTTTTTTTTTAAAGAGTGACACAATATTTTTTTTTTGGAAAAAAACAAAATGAAAGTGATCACATGAAATATACGAAGTTTGTCTAGCTATCTTTTTATCTGTTTCCTTTCTGGGGATTACCATTCTTCTGTGTGCCTGAATATAAGCAGTGCTGATAGAATGTTGACCTGTGAGAGTCACAGCAAGCTATTTGGATCAGTCCTCAAGCTTTACTACAAAGTCAACCAAAAAAAAAAATTAAAAATTAAAAGAAAGGAAACCGTAACAGGCACAGGAAACACCAGCACCGTCACTGACAACAGCAGCAAAATTACAGGCTTTGCACCAGATACGGAACCAATTGGTGGAGTACTGGATTTTTTTAAGATGCAGTACAGTAATGCCCAAACTAATATATTTAAATAAACATTTGCTAAATATGTAAATCAGAACAAAGTAGATTACCTCGATGCATTGTTTAATAACCTGAATACACAAATGTTGCGATTAAAAAAGAAAGGAAGCCAAAACTCACCTGTAAACATTAGCAAACGTCAAGATATGACCCTAGGACCACACTCCACCTGTAAATTACATCACTAAAAAATCATCCCCCCCTTTAAATTACAATCACATCTCACTTCACGGGCCATCTCTAATTCTATTATAATTATTTTTACTGATTTATCTTCATGATCTTTGTCTTGAAATAATGTGCTATTAATGCATATGTATCTCATTCCGAAACTAGTATTTTCAAATGCTGAGAAAGTCTGATGACATAGCATTACTATATCGAAAAGATGCTGTTGATATCCTTCAACATAATAAACTACAAGATTCAAAGATATAGAACTTTGACATAAATGTTACCTCTAGGCGTAATCTTGACATAGAATGCAATTTAATAGCATAGTAGTTACTTTAAAAAAGTAGTTCAGTAAATTAAAATCAGGTTAAAATAGCAATTTTGAATTCATTGTGAATTTTTTTTAAATTTTTTTTAATGTTTAGTTTTGAGAGAGATAGAGACAGAATGCAAGTCGGTTAGGGGCAGAGAGAGAGGGAGACACAGAATCCGAAGCAGGCTCCAGGCTCTGAGCTGTCAGCACAGAGCCCGACGTGGGACTCGAACTCACGAGCTGTGAGATCGTGACCTGAGCTGAAGTCGGACACTCAACCGACTGAGCCACCCAGACACCCCTCATTGTAGATTTTCTAAATACAAGTTAATTTGACTTTTTTTATGTGCTACTAGTTTGTCCTCAAGACAGCATGTAACGTAAGTTAATTACTTGTATGCTTTATTTATTTGTATTAATACTTTTATATGATTCTATTTACCTCATTGATACTTATTTTTCAATTCCTTGTAACTTTCAATATGATTATAAAAACACGAAAATTATTTTAAATCCAAAGATCTAATGATTAGGTTTCTTGCTCAATGTCATATTTTATGACATAGTTCTGCATAAATTGATGCATATTGATTTCTCTGACAAGGCGACACACCTATTCCTGTGCTGGTGTGGATATCAGAGACTGGTTCAGTAGAGACCAAATTAGAAACAATGGACAATTTTTTTTAATTCCTCCTGAGCTAGGCCTTTATTATTTTATTTAAAATAATTCTCACCAATATCATATATCACAAAGAATACCACAGTGACAAAATATGATTCAAAGTGGATTATAAAGGCTGTTGAGACTTCTCTCCACTCATGTATATAAGCAGGTAGTAACTACTATGTTGTGTCAATTTTAGAACTTTCAAAACCATGCTTGGTAACAATATTTCTGTTGGTGCCTGTCAAGGATCTAAACAACATGGAAAAGTATGAGACTACAGTATAGCCTTTGCTCTCACTACTTTTTTTTTCTTCTATAGACCTAGTCTATAGTCAAAAGCAAAGTGATATGTTCTGTTCACATTGTTAGAAAGGTTAATTTATGTATAAAGTATATTCATTTCTTCCGCATGTTTGAGATTTAGAATGGCTACAAATTCAATTCATGTGCAGAGTATAACAGCAAACAAAGGTATTAAAAGACTAGGTTCCAAAGACTAAGTAAGTATTTAAGTTATCCTATGTATTTATACATGTTTTAATAATAATGTCAGTGTGTTCTTAAACACTAAACTTTGCCTAACGCTAAATTAACAAATCTTTGGATTAAATGGAAATTTTCATCTGATACGTCATATCTTATGTGAAATTTTACTTCTATGAAAATAGAGTTTTAATAAAAATCAATTTGATGGCAGAACTCAGGTTCTCTGCTACTATATGAAGACTCGAATATGCATTGCAATTGCACATTGCATTACAGGTACATTGCATTGCACCTAAACATTGGTACAGATATTTTCCTGGGCAGTCTAAAGGGCCAAATCATGAAGCAGAGATTTCTTTTAAAATTACCCCTCAATACATCAAACACTATGGTATCCACCCTGGATTTTTAAATAAAATAATCTCTATTAAAGCACTAACACATTGTAAGTGAACGTGTATTTGATGAACAGATACCACTGGAGAATACATTTTATAACAATGAAGTATGTACCACTATGAGGCACAAAACTAACAATGTAGTATCTTATTCTGTTAGAATTAGATTACCTGACTGCCAATGATGTTTCTTCCCTCTACATAAAAGAGACAGTTTTGGGTTTGTTTGTTTGTTTGTTTGTTTGTTTGTTTGTTTTTCCAGTTGATCTGGAGTTATATTACCGTGGTCATTAAACAGCAGAGAACACTTAAAAATAGCCTATGTAACACCTCCAGTGTGGTTCAGGCCAGCACCACATAGTCAAACACGTGAATATCTCTATAACAAACTGTGGATCAACACATCAAGTGAGATAAATTTGGTCTATAAATAGACTCTGTTCAGTTTGAGGCGTGTTGTTTGAGGCATGTTTTACTGCCAAGTGAGTTCAGGCTGCGTTCATTTCTTTCTATGACTCAATGATAATAAACCCACAGGTGAGTAATACAACTCAAAGGAAAATAGAGAAGACTCTTACCTTGGCACATAAAACCTCTTTCTTCATAGCCAGCATTGCACGAGCACTTGCCAATGGGTACAAGCCATTCACCTTCTGTACTGCAGTACATCCTGGGAGGATCTTCCTCCTTAGAATTGTTAACACAAGAACCTCTAACCTCCACCAGGGATTGGGAATCCATGGGTACCGTGTCTGGAAACATGGCCAGATTCTTCACCGTGAATGGGCACTTTTTGAAGTACACTCTCACAGACACCAAGGCGACACAAGCACCAACATCTTGAAATGCCAAATAAAATCCCTTTTTGTTGACAGGACCTACTTCTCTAATTTCAGTGTTGAGTTTAAGAATACGGTCTCCAAGATCCATTTGGGTGAAACTTTCATCAGCTGCAATAGTGTCAATCTTTGTAAACTGGTGTTCTCGAAATTTGACCCCATGATCATCATCAGACTCCATGTAGTACAAGTTGAAAGTCTCTTTGCAAGTTCCCAAAACCAGTGGAATGCTATTGCAATCCCGTAGAGTGAACTTGAGCTCCACATAGATCTTCTGAGCTGAGTTCCTGGGGACCCAGTTTGTCCTCAGCCAATTATTTTGACTGTGATCCATGACATTGCACACCTGGTAAGTCCTGATGGGTGTGTAATGTTCATCAACACCACTGATCTCTTCCCACTGAAGAATCAAAGGAGAAAAAAATGAGAAATAATGAAATAAGCATAATGAATAATAATGCATACAAGATCAGGGTGTTAATGGCATCTCAGAAAATACAAAATATTTAAAGAGAAACTTCAGTGTTACTCATTAAAGATCATGTTATGGAACAACTCCATAACTTTCTTATTTGTAAGTTTATTATTTGCAAGTTTCTATATTCATCGACACTAAGTAATTTAAAATTTTGACTAACACATTTGGATTGTATTGTGGTTTGTCAAATAGTCAGGAAAAAATTGCCTGGCAATTGATTAAAACCAGTCAAAGATTCCAGTATCAAAAACCTCAAATCAATTATGTCAAATAACACTATGAAATGGTTTTATTGTACATATATTTTTATTGTGGTTTTTTTTTGGTTTATTATTTAAAAAGAGAATGAAAAATACCACTGCCTACAACAAATTTCTATTCATCTTTTTCCAATTTGGTCCAGAATTTTGTAAAATCAGTATCTAGGCATAACAAGGTGAATCTGGATGATGTCATGACCACTTATCTCCATACATGACATTTTTTTAATATAACCATTTCAAGGAATAGATGTTGGGTGAACCATGAAAGAAAATCTGAAGTAAAAATACAAACATGCCTCCCCCTGCCAACAAAATAAAAAACTAATCGTTATACACGGAAAGCAGAAGACGTAAATGTAGCGAACATTTCAATTCTTAATATGTTTTACTCCCATTGAATTTTACACAAGCAAGAAATAGGTGGCTATTTGGGTTTTCACTGTTATAGCAGTTAAGGTTATCCTAACATAACATGTATTCCCTGTAAAAACACTTAAATAGTTTCAGGACTTTGTAGGACAGTGAAACAGTGTCGCAGTGTTATCCTTGCGACAGATTTGGGGAAGCTTTTAAGTTAGCATCACGTTGTGGTACTTACGGTTCTGCAACTATTATACCATCTGTTTCTAACTATTACACCTGTGTCTACACTTTCTTTTTCATGCCCAATTTTGTCTCGTGCTACAGGAAAATACATCTTTTGCCATGTCATACTTGAATTCAAAGCCTTCTCTGGCTGACCATTATTTATACAAATAACTTCACACTCTTTAGTTTGATACTGGCATTCTTCCAAAAACTGATCCCAAAATACATTGATATTTTTCTAAAAGTTTGAATTGAGACTAGTGAATTACATGTTTCACTTATGCATATACTATGCTCTCGTCACTCTAAACCTTTTTACTGTTGTCAAAAGCCATGTTAGATTTTCTCTTGTTTATGGTATAACCCCAACCTGACTGTGCTGTTTTCTCCTTGATGCCTTCCATAATCCTGTCATTCTTAAGAAACATTCTGTGCTATATAATCTTTATTAAATACCTAATGCATTTACAAATTTAATCCAGGAAGCATGCTAAGATTAGTTTTGGTTTCCTATGCATTCGCTACGCTTTGGACCTCTTCATATACTCCATAATATGCAGGACACAATTTCATATTTTGAGAGATGTATAAAAATTATTATTTTCTTATAATATATGAAGGAAATCACTCAAAGGAGTGCAAACATAAAGTCCTTATTAGAGAATATATTTTAATTTTATAAATAAACAAAATTCTCATGAAACTCGTTATAAATGCGTTCCACTTTTTTTCCTCCATTGAGGGAGTTAATTGTTTTCATCACGAATGACAAGTTTTCAATACTTAAACGGACAGCATTTAAGATGTATGAACACTTTTGTAATTATAAATCTTAAAAACACATAAGAGTTCCAATCCACAAATTCCAGTCACAAAATTAGATACAATATTAATTTATTGAATTGATGGTAACCTACAAGCAAGAAATACAACATTTATTTGGTCTTTGAAACACGTTAAGAAAAAAAAATAAATTATTTACATTAGGATGTTTGAATTATCAAATCCAATATGTAGACCTCACTAATATAATAAACAGGTTAAAAACTTCTTACTCTCCCCTGCTCTTCTACCAACCTAAAAACAAAATAAAAGCAAATAGCAAAAAGCACTCTTTATGTTAATAACTTTGATTCCAGAGTTTGGAATACAAGAGAAGTGCTCCTTTTCCAGAAGCAAAATGGGCTTGACCCCACTGTCACACCAAAGTCCATGAAAGGAACAAATTTAGAATGTTTTAGAAAACCCTATAACGAATATACAAGCTATATTTATATATTAATATAAGAAAAGAAACACCCTCATTGTACTTTAAATAATCATCAATATACCATTTTCAAACATCCACTCTATGACTGTATTATACAGGAAGTGTTTAAGAAAAAAGGTGTACCTAAGCATCTAAGTTCTGAGGATTGTACTCTGAATTGCCTGTAAGAGTAAAGTCACGGTTAAAGCAAAATTCATATATATGTTTAATATTAGAAAAATAAAAGAAGTGAACAGAGTTGGAACTCCAAAAAAGTCTGATGTGAAAGGTCAGCACTATGTGTAATCTTGTCTATTATTGTTACCGTGGTTCTACGATGACACTGTAAAGAACTATGACATTGTACAGAACTAGCAAAAACTCCAGAGAGTAAGGCCTTTACTTGCACACTTGAGAGAAAATTAGATCATGGATATCATTATTTAAAAATAAATCAAGTGACTTAAAATTTTTAGATCAAGGGTTTTTTTTGTTTTGTTTTGTTTTTGTTTTGTTTTGTTTTTTTTCTTATCAGAATAGATAGGAGTGTGTACTTCAACCGATGAATCAGTTGCAAATTAATCCTGCTATGGACAGTATTTTACCAAACATCAAACAGGGGTTAAGATTAGAGATTTTCATAATTTGAAGTAAAATATGATTTTAATTATAGAGATATCCCCGTAGTTTAACATTTTTCCTCTCAATGCTAATTTGGCAGGCTATCACAAGTCCTTGAATGCTGAGGTATAAATTGCAAGAAGATAATACAAATAGCACCAGCATGCTTTGCACATAAAAGGCTGCAGAGAGCAATTATCACTTCATTAATTTGTAATCAAGACCAAATTGCCTGTAAGTGATGGTGGCTTGCCCTCTCAGTCCACTGGCAAAAAGAGCAAGTCCCAAACCCTGGCATTTGCTGAGGACTAAAGACAGTAGAAATAAAATCCCTAAATGAGCATTTTTCTCAACAGCAGCAGCAACAACAGAAATCACTAATTAAAGCTGCGGTTGTAATGTTTACACTTCATAAACTTAAAGAATGCTCATGTTTAACCTTTCTTCCTATTCCAAGAACTAAAGTATAATGTTCATAATTTATTAGAAATACTACATTGCTATAGTCATTGTCACAAGGAAAACCGGGGAAAATAAAATGGGTGCCATATAGAACTAACTGGTGACAAACACAATTGCGCGGTACAAAGAAAAGATCTTTCCCTTCATTTTCCTGATTAAAACAAACAAAAAACTCTGCAAGGGGTTTTCAGCAGTAACGTCTTCAGCAGAAGGGAATACAGAACTAGAAAGAATTCAATTTTTTTTCTAATGGTCAAATTCTCCAAAATCAACAATTTTGATATTTAGCCTCTTTCCCAGATTGTTACTCTGAGATTTTATTATTAGACCACAAAGGCCAGACAGAGCTGAGTTCCTTGTGGTTTTATTTTTATTTTTCCAAATTATTTTGACTATTAGAAAATCATGTATCCAGACATCATCTCCCTAAAAAAGTCATTCTGAAACCTATTCCCAGGGTATAAACACGGTGAACCTCCCCATTATCAAAACATAGAGTAGGATACAAAGGAGACTATTTATATTTTTCTGGATATAACAGTTCCTTGTCACTGAGTGAAACATGTATTTTGGGAGGAAAACATATATTTTTAATAATTTATCAGTATTTAACCTAATAACTATTATTCTGATAAGTCTCAATGACAGTAATTAAGGATTTATACTCATTGATATTAATTACTCTCTTGGACACATTTTTAGCTACTTGCTAATAGGAAGTAAGGAGGAAAATGTTTACATTTTCTAAGAGAGGAGAACTTGCAATATGTATAGTGTATAGGCTGACATAATTTGGGAAACATTTAAAAAGTAAGAAAAAGAACTTTCATGATTTACCTTATAAGATTTAAAACCAGTTTCTCAGAAATTTGCAGATGACAATAAAAAAAATGATCACCGATAGTCTTAGTTTACAATATTGCATTTGCATTTCAATGGTTAATAAGAAACACATAATTCTGCACTTTACTAAATGCTAATGATGACTAATCTTGCACTCAAAAATTGCATTAGATATTAAGTTGATTCATGCTATTCTTTCTCCACTCATATTTCTTGATCCCATGTTTATTCCCCTCTGTACACATGCAGAGCCATTTCAAAATTCAGTGTTCATATTAGAAATACTTGAACATTTACCATGCATCAGCATTTTACACGTGGAAATGCATAATCACTTACAGTAAGAATGTCACTGTCAATTGTCAGGCACAGCTATATCTATAAAAATCATATCTCCATTTATTAATAAATAGTTTTTAGCACATTCTGGTCTGAAGAGCATGCACACAGATACCTATTTCTAATACCATTCTATAACAAGATAGAGTAAGATAAAAGAGTTGAAACAAGTAAGGAATAGAATTGTTTGGTTTTTAATTTGTCTCGCTGTTGATGTTGATTTTTGGTCAAATCAGAGAATTACCTTTGTAACCAGGGAATGAAAAGAGAGATGGGGACCTGATGTTGAAAACAAACATCAGATAACAAGGTATGGGTTAGAGTCTAAGAATAGAAATGCCCTAAAAGGGCAGGCCTGGGATGGTATGACTGGTAATCTTAATAATAATGACGACTATCCACTCCCCTACCCACCCTTAACTCCTAAGTATTCTACAAAAATTTGATAATCATCAAATTAGAATTGCCTTACTTCAGCGGGGAACAACATCCTAGTTAGGGTAAAGCACACCAAAAAGAGGTAAAAACTAGGAAAGGAGTGAAAGGCCGGACAATATTAATAAGGAAAGCCAACAAAAGATTTCAGAGAGTGAGACAAAGAGTGAGGATGACGTGAGAGCCCTGTTTAGAATTCTCAGGAATACTGAACGTGCCATGGTACTTTCTGTAGCTACAATAAGCCGCAGGCTGTTAAAGATGGTGTCTTCGGGTGTGGGGCTCCTGGGGTCTGCTATCCGTACCTACCTTGGGGCCTCTGTCTTTACTTTAGCCACTCCCTCACACACAAATGGTTCCATCTTCATGCTCAGTGTTTCTCCGTTCCTTAAACCTCTAGACTGAGACAAGAACTAGAGTGGCCACGGATTCACCATCTTGATTTGAGTCGTTTTCCTCCCTGGTGGGGTTCAGTGGTACACTGTGCTGAGACCTCAGGGCTGTTGCCACAGCTTTGCACCTGTGGACAAGTGTGCCATATTTCTGACCACACAGTCTGTCTAATTCCCTACATCGATGGTTCTTATTTCTGGTAACATTAGCCAGGGAGCCTTTTAAAAATACTGCTTCAGGGTTTCTGTCCAAACTAATTATTTGTTTTTAAATTGTCCAGGCAATTCTAATGTATCCCTAAGGTTGAGAACCAATGTTATACATCCTTTGCCAACAGGATTATTAACCTCGGATGTCTACTTGACTTGGCTGCATACTCCAATACCAGCTTCCAAGATTTATGAATCTCCTCAGAAACTCTGTCTAAAGTTTCTAGATAGCACTGCCCTGTCTCTGTAGAATGGACTTTTGCTCAGCCCTCATCCCATCTGTTTTACGATTTTAGATTTGCCAAGTCCCAGACATGCCTTAAAGAAGCTCACCTGAATAACCTCATCTTCTACCTCCCACAAAGACTGGTAAGATTCTATTCTAACGAGCAAAGTAAATCTAATCATAGTGTTCTATTTCACATCTGGTGGTAAATGCAAAGCGTGTGCATTACAAAAAGATGTAAACAGTGTGTGTGGGAGGGTTACCTTCAAGCACATAGTTCTCCTGGTATGAATGCAAGAGAACGGTCTTAGACATCTTACTCTTTTTACAGTTTGCTATAGTTTGGTAGTTTCCTACTGTGATTTTCTGTGGTGATTTGTGATGTCTTAAGATGCTTCTCTAACAGTAGTTTTATTAAATTCTAGATGCATTTGTTAAATATTTCTATGTAAAGCTTAGATTAGAAGCCATGGATAGTAAAAAAATAAGTGACATGTGACTTTTGGTCTCCAGAAATTGATGCCAGAGTGAGAGGCATATGTGTCACATAAGGCAGATGACAATACACTTGCTCTTCGAGGTACTTCAAGGACTGGGGAAAGAAAGGATTTCTGCTGGAAGGAAAGTTGTGGGAAAACATTAAGGAAGAAGAGACAGAAGGGTAATAAAGATAGCGCTTCTACAGGTGGAAATATGGGGGCATACACATACTAAGTGTGAGCAAATAGAAAGATATGTGGGGACAGAACCTGTTTAAGGAATTGGAATCCAGTTTGGCTAGAACACAGGGCGCTGAGCAGTAGGTCTGGGGTAGTCACTTAAAACAGAAAGGCCTGGGTGCTTGGGTGGTTCAGTCAGTTAAGTGTCTGAGTTTAGTCCAGGTCAGGATCTCACGGTTAGTGAATTGGAGCCCCACATTAGGCTCTCTGCTGTCAGGGCAGAGCCTCCTTTGGATCCTCTGTCCCCTTGCTCTCTGCCCACTCCCCACTCACGCTCATTTTCTCTCTCTCTCTTTCTCTCTCTCTCTCTCTCTCTCTCTCTCTCTCTCTCTCTCTCTCATAAATAAACATTAAAAAAATGAGCTTGGATGGCTCAGTCGGTTAAGTGTCTGACATCGGCTCATGAACTCAGGTCATGATCTCGCGGTCCATGAATTTGAGCCCTGAGTCCAGCACTGTGCTGACAGCTAGGAACCTGGAGCCTACTTCGGATTCTGTGTCTCCCTCTCTCTCTGCTCCTCCGCCGCTCACACTCTGTCTCTCAAAAATGAATAAATGTTGTTTTTTTTTTTAAAAGAAAGGAAATGAACAGAAAGACCTGGGCCAATTTGGAAATATCAATTGGCATGCCTCGACTTCATTTGCTACAGTGGGAAACCACTGAAAATAGGCACAGGGTTAGCTCGGGACTGGGAGTCGATTCTCCAAAGAAAAGAAGAGGGCTTAGGAAAAACCGCTGCAAAGATCCAGAAGAGATGTTGTAAGAAGATAACCTCTGTTGAATGAACGTACACTGAATATTTCCCAAAAGATTATAGAAGGATGTACGTTTTTCTTATGAATGTAACCAGGATACACCCACAAGTGCAGAGAGTAACAGAGCTCATTATACTAGAACTTTTTGACTACTAAAATATATTTCAGAAAGACTCCTGTTTGTACTGAAAGACTGAAAGCATCGACAGAAAAAATATCAAAAGTGCATGCACATATATAAATGCATTTTGTTTAAGTTTTCTTTTAATGAAACAGTGCTCTCATTAAATTCGACATATGTCCTTTTAAGAACATTTCATTTATATTTATTGAGTAACTACTGTGTGCCAAGCTCTAGTTCAATAATGTAGTAACAAAAGAGATAAACAGGGTACCTGAACTTAAGGAACATATTGTCCTTGTGTTATATCCATCGTTATATCAACTTTTATTTTATAAAGACATATTCACTTATTTTTTTATTCATTATTTGTTCTCCTCTACATAGTCTCTGGTTCGGCTCATCTTCCCCTCCCAAACATCTAGCACGGTGCCTAAAATCAAGTAGCCAATTTACTAAATTTACTAAAATTCAATATCATGCAATGTGCCAAATATTAAAGTTACATAACTAACAACGCACAGAAGTATGCTTTCGGGTGAATAATGAATTGAATTTTAAAAATCAACATTTTGTATAATTATGTCTCAAAGAGTGGCCCTACTGAGTAAATATAAAACCGATTCTATGTTTCTAAGCATTTTTGTAATAAAAAAAATTCACAGGAAGTAAATTGCTAGGAACTATGTGTCAATAAATTTATGATAAAGATTTTTAGAATAGATGGTGACAGAAATTTGGAAGATGAAGAAAAAGAATCTTAAAGTCTGGGAGATGGTGGAAAAACTTTCAAAAATGAATCAAAATGCTTGAAGATCTACCAGAAAAGTGAATTTCTAGTCAGAGGGACCGATTTGCAACAGATGTGATCAATGTACCAAAATATAAAAAATACCATGTGGAAATTTATACAAATTCCCATTGTCAAACGTTTTCAATTTGAATTTATTTTTTCTGCAAGGGAATGAATATCAATATCAAAGGAAATATAGGAAAAGTCCAATTTGCATTATAGCGTTTTGATTTTTAATGGTGAAATATTTCTATTCATAATGGAAAACACATAATTGCAAATACGGTATTCTCAGAACTATAACCATATAGTATATACCATTATCTAAAAATTATCTCACCAAAAGGAGGTTGATGTGGTTAAAAAACAATTTAAGAAACCATTTATCTATCCTTAAAAGTTGGAAAAATTGTTTATATTTATCAGTGATTTTCTCATTCTGTGTTCTTATTCACATACAGCCAAATGACTTTACTTTTTATAGAATAAATTTCCTTGAAAATTAGGGAGTAGGACATTGAAACTATCATGTTTCCAATTCTTGGGAAAATGTTCAATATGAAATTGTCCAATAAAAAGGTAATTTTAGAATTCAGAATAACTGCTTGGAAATAATGGGGGGAAATTCCATGCACATTGGTTTCACTTGTCTAGACTGAAAACTGTGCTAAGATGGACATTTACAGAATTATTACAAATGGCCAACTACTTAGAAATTAATGCATAGCAGTGACAGCAGTACATTTCATATCAGTTGTGAGATTCATGTAATTTCCTGCTATGATAATGGGTCACAGCCACAGTAATTCATAGCAATTTACGATATACCTGTGGAGCACTCACAGTGACGGAAATGAAATTAACTCATGTCACTGTGGAACATATGCTAAGTTTTATAGATCTTCAGATAACTAAGTTTATTTTTAACACAATAAGTGTGATTCTTGAGAGCAATTCCCTGAAATGTAAGCTGCTTTACAGCAAGCATTTTTAAACTGCAGATTTCTTCTGCAGTTCTTTTCACAAGGGTGGCAAACTTATTTCACAGGAATATTTTTAATCCTTTATCCATTGATATCCTGGGGAGCCCAGATTAAGGGTCTAAGCTCTAGAGACAAAGGGCTAGGATTTGAAACCTAGCTCTGCTACTTAATAGGAAAATCAGCCGATTTCCTTTTTTTCCTTAAGTTTATTTATTTGAGAGAGGAGAGAGGCAGAGGGAGAGAAAGAGGCAGAGGGAGAGATAATCCCAAGCAGCCTCCATGCTATCAGTGCAGAGCCCCACTCCTGGGGCTCGATCCCACAACCTGTGAGATCATGACCTGAGCCAAGATCAAGAGTTGGATGCTCAACTGACTGAGCCACCCAGGTGCCCCTACTGACCCTGATTTAATTCACACATCTGTAAAATGGGAAAAAAATACTAGTAAACTCTGGAGATGTGACCAACAGTAGATTATCTATTTAAAATAGGTGTAATCTTGCGCCGCACCTGGGAAGCAGTAAACAAATATTATTTATTACTTTGCTAAAGCTGAGTTAACTGCAAATGTCATCAGAATACACAGATTTTTTCCGTATAAAATAATAGGAATATGTTTCAAATTCAAGCTTTCCTTGTTTCCTATTTTTTTTAACTCATCCAGGATTTATTTATTTACTTAAGGTCACCACAACTTGTGACAAGTATATTTTGTTTTACTGTCCTGAAATTCAATAAATATAATAAATAACAAAACTTAACAATACTGAACCAATTCATGTTTTATTATAAATGAGTCTGCTGTCTTTTATCTTTGAGAAGTTTGCTATTCTAGGTGGAGTACATTTCTGCCAATAATATTCCACAATGTGCCAGGTACCATATATAGTTCTTTAATTTTATTACACATTCCACTTCAATTCCTTTCACTATTCTTTTTTTTAAATAAAAAGTATATAATCTATCTGCATAACATGCTAACAGTCATATTCTATAATTTAATAAAATGAAAATATATATTATTCTTACTATGGTTTTACTCCATACTGGTCAATGTGTGGTGTCGATTATCTCATATCAGCATGGAAATAATATTTTCTTTCATATAGGATTATTCAGTTGCTTAATAGATGATATTGATAGTTAATAAGTGCTTACGTAGTTCTTACCATTAACTAGGTAAAAAAAATATTTATCAACCCCTTACATACTATAAAATTATTTTCTGGTACTCTCATTATGATAAAGATGCAGAAGTGAGGGTTTCCTGCCCTTGAAAACCTTACATTATAAAAGCAGATATATGTGTCTACAAGTCTTAACATTAGACAGTCATTCATTTGTTCAACAGAAATCCATTGTAGGCCATGTGCTCTTCTACTCCCTGGGGACCTCCTCCCCTTCATGAAAAAAATAATAAGAAAGCCACCAGTGTTTTCACAGAGCTTATGTTATACTGAGAGAAAACAAAGAGTAAGCACACACACACACACACACACACACACAGAGGCATACACACGATAGGTATGATGGTGATAATCATTACAAAGAAAAACAAAGATAAAAACAGGTTAAGAGGAGTGAATACCACAAATGGGTTGATTAAAATGGTATTTTAGGTAGGGTAACCAGGCATAAGGTCTCATTTTTGCAGCCACCTGAATGGAGTGAGAAGCCAGGCCAAGAGAATATCTGCTGATAAAGCAGCTCAGGCTGAGAGAACAGAAAGTCCATTGGCTAGGAGACTGAGGATGGTGTTATAATCCAGGCATAGCACAGAAGCCACTGAGTCTGAAACAGAGTGATCCAGGCATTAAGTGGTAAAATACTAAATCAGAGAGATTGTTGAATATAAAAGCATTTAGGTCATTGTTGACGACATGATGGAATTTGGATTTTATTCTCAGAAAAAATCAGAAGTCAGTAAAGAGTGTGGCCAGAAGAGTGACATGATCTGATTCATGTATTAAAAAGGTTAAGAGCTGCTGTGTAGGAAATAAACTTTAAGGAGAAGTGGTCTAAGTGGTGAGATCATTAGGAGGTTATTATAATAGCTTAGGTGACAGAGGACAGAATGTTATCAATGAGACAGAGAAAGAATAGATCAAGTTCTGGAAATATTTTGGTAGTAGAGCCAAAGGATTTGATGATACATTGGGTGTGGGACATTAGAGAAGGGTGGAGAATGTCATATATCCATCAAAGAATGGCAATGACCAGTGTGAGGCCAGAGAAAGAGAAGAACAGCTAAGAGATGGCATTTAGCAAGAAATTTAAACATAAGTGGAATTTTTGATGAGTAAAAATAGGTAAAGATGGAGAAAAGAGGAAAAGGAACACAATCCAGGCACAGGAAGAAATATGGAAAAATGCATAAAAACACAAAAGTACTAACTCAGTTTGGTTATTGTGAGCTGATAAAATGAAAGAGGAAGCTTCCTTGATTAATTCAACATGTTTTTACTAAACACCTGTTATACACTAGGGATTCTATTAGGTGCTGGAATTATATCAACAACCAAAATGTCTGAAATATCTCTCCGTGGGAAGCTTACATTCTAGTGGAAAAGACAGACCAAAAAAAAAAAGATAGGTTAAATTTACATTTTCTTGTATACTGGTATGTCTTAAGAAGAAGCAATAAAAGACAAGGAGAGGAGACAGTTGTGTATGTTGGGAGGAAGAGAAGATTTTAAAACAAATGACCCAGGGGCACCTGGGTGGCTCAGTTGGTTAAGCATCCAGCTCTGGGTTTCAGCTCAAGTCATGATCTCATGGTTTCATGACTTTGAGCCCCGTGTTGGGTTCTGAGCTGACAGTGTGGAGCCCACTTGGTATTCTCTCTCTCTCCCTCTCTCTGCCCCTCTCTCACTCATGGGTGGGCTCACAAGCATGCTCTCTCTCTCTCTCAAAATAGATAAACTTTAAAAAATATACTTAAAAAAAACCCAAAGGACCCAGAAAGACCTCACCAAAAATGTTAATTAAACACCTGAAAGGATGGGCTCCTGGCAAACGAAGACTTCCCTGAGTAGGTGATATTTTAGTAAAGAAGTATGGATGCATCAGGAAAGAGCATTCAAGGCAAAGGAAAAAGAAGTAGAAGGCCCCGAGGAGTGTATCTGGAATAAAAAGCCACAAGGAGTAAGGCGTATGTGGTTCCTCAGAAGAGGGAAGAAAAGAGTATAGCAGGGGAAGACTGGGGAAGTTAGAAGAGTTAGGGTCCAATCCAGGATCTGAGTAAAGGATCAACAAGACTCGTATTTCATAGCCTCAATCTGGCAGCTCTACAGAGAATAATAGAAAACTGGAGAAGTGGGAGATGATCATCATGGTTTGGAATGTAACTAACTCATCATTCAAGAGATTCCAATAAAGATCAGATTTAGGGACATAACTTTGACAAGAGTACAGTAAAACCTTGGTTTGCGAGCATAATTTGTTCCAGAAACATGCTTGTAATCCAAAGCACTTGTATATCAAAAAGAATTTCCCCATAAGAAATAATGAAAACTCAGATGATTCATTCCACACCCCAAAAATATTCATATAAAAATGATTGCAACACTGTAACATAATACAAAACAACCAAGAAAATACAAAATACAAATATAAAGAAAAATAAACAAAGTAACCTGCACTTACCTTTGAAAATCTTCTAGCTGGTGTGAGGGTGACAAGAAAGAGGAGGGTTGTTTTGTAGGATGACTTTCATTATCACTAACGGATGTTGACTACAGTACAGTATTAATAAACTCTTGTCATATATTGCATTTAATGTAACTGGCAATAAGGTACAAGAGGAGAGGGTTTATTATCTCCAGGCATTCTGACCTAGAATGAAGCAAAGCATTCCTAACCTCACTCTTATATGGAAAAGCAAAGCGCCATCTATAGGTGCCCTGAAGTGACAAAAAAATACACTAGTGCCCGTTGTGGGCATCTTCCAACGTTCTGAAAAATCAGGGACTTCAGTCAAACGCTGTGGCCTGAGACTGAGAATCTGAGCATGGGAGACAGATGATCACCCACAATTCCGCAGAGAGAGAGGAGAGACAGAGAAGAACCATTGGCTCAGTTGTGATCATGTGATGCTCGGCATCATGTACTACTCATATTGCAAGACACTGCTCCTTTATGTTTGCTTGTCTTGCGGAACACTTGCAGAACAAGTTACTCACAATCCAAGGTTTTACTGAATTTGGGACTGATTGGAGGAATGGAGGGTGATGAATTCCAAAGTTACTGTGGTTAGTTAAGAGAGGGTGGTTTGGCCGTTTTGCTCATTATTGATTCCCAGCACCTAACATAGCTCCACATAATCCATTCACTAAATGAGCAAATGAATGGGTTAATTTTTTGAAAGAGAGTAATATTTCAGGAGTAGTACCATGACTTGGCAATTGATGGATTTTTGGCTTGAGAAAATTAAAGCCCTGAAAATGACTTTGAGGTGTTAAAGCTAACATTTGATAATCATATTGAACATTTTATGACGATGTTACTAGTAATGGGCTTTCTCAGAAACACATTATTTTATCCCTTCAAAAGCCCTGCACTTCAAGTGCTATTATCAAGTAATTCTAGAGGTAAGACAAAGAAAAGGTCAGTAAGAGATTCAGCCACTGCCCCAAATTGGACAGCTGGTAAATGGTGGAGCCTAGACTCAAACTCAGAACACTTCCATTACAAAGCCTTTCCTATTTTCCACTAATCTGTGTTGATGACTTGGAAATAATGCCATTAGCAGAGAGAGGCAGCAATACAGGTAGGAAAAGTTATAGGAAGAAGGGGAGAAGTTTTGTTTAATATAAGCTAAGTCTGACATGTCAACATGAAACACAAAGATTTTTTTTTCAAAAGTTAGAAAGGTCATCTAGAAATCATGGGAGAAAAAAGGGTGGAAGAGTAGAAATTCAGATTTTGAAGTTTCATAATTAAAGCTTTGGAAATGGTTATGATGATTAAAAAAGAAAAAAAGGAATTTTAGAAACCGTATGAAATGCTTATGTTTAGAGGTTAGGAAGAGAAAGATGAGCTGATGAAAGAGATGAAACTTTTACAAAAATTGCTCTTTCAAAGCATCTATATTAAAATCATCTCCACATCAGAAAAGGTCTTCAAGTATGGTAAATACTGCTGGAAAAGGAGCATTTATAGAGATAGGATTAGAATAGGGAGAAAACAAGGCAGAGATAGCTAACTGACTAACAAGCCAGGAGGGAATTTTAAGAATTTTTTAATTTAATATGAAGAATAGAGTAAAAAGTATAAGGTCTGAGAAGAATAAACCAGTAAACAGAAGGATATTGCTGACTTGGTGACTTATAAAAATGTTTTTGTTCGTTTGTTTTTAGGTAGCAGAGGTGTTTCCAAAACTTTATGGAATGAAGGAGGTTACAGCAGAGAAGTTGCTGAGGCAGCAACTGTAACTTTTGAAAAAGCATTTTATTGTTGAACAGAAAAGATCAGTGCATTCCATGGATACAGGGCTTGGAATAGTGCATTTACCACATAAAGAGACCTTGAGGCTTTCTTTACAAGAAAAGAAATTGATATCTGGAGACAAAAATGTCTAATGTCACAATGCTAATAAGGGCCCAACCTAGGCCAACCAAGATTCAGGTCTTATGCTCAGTCCTATATGAGTGCCAATACACCAGACTACCTCCACAAGACAGAAAGGACTGATTTTAACGTCAGTTTTGGAGAACTCTGATCCACTAGTAATCTATAGAAATTTTGACTGTAAATTCCCCCTGGTTACTGGCAAAGATTAATGGGTTTGAAACAAATGCAGGAACATGGTATTACTATATGTTTAGATGAAGTCTGGTTGCATTATTTTATAGTACGTTTTAACATGTTTTGAAATATTAGTATTTTTTAAAGAAAAACTAATTTCTGGAAGAATACTTGAGAATAGACTTACCTCTATTTCAATTGTGACTTAAAGGTAATTGTAAACAGAATAATTGTGGTAAATTTTCCACTATCAAAACTATCATATGATCATAGATGTTCTACAATATATAGTGTATAGTGTTTCACAGCCCAAAGTGGATGTTATTAGGAGTAAAAACAATGAAATAACATGGGATGTTAAATAGACACATGCTCAGGATTAAAAAAAGTGTAATACATGAGATGTTCATAAAATTTTAGGGATGAATGAAAATCTTAACACTTTGAGCACGGAGAAATGGTCCAGTATTATTTGCCTAATGTTTATATAGTATGTAAATATACTGGAAGAAACTTACAAAACTAAATGGTGTATATTCAGAACATTCTCTTGTGTAATAAAAATTTTCAAAGAAAAAGGAATTGATCTAAATAAAAATTATAGAGAATTTTTTTTCTTTTTTTTTTTTTTAATTTTTTTTTCAACGTTTATTTATTTTTGGGACAGAGAGAGACAGAGCATGAACGGGGGAGGGGCAGAGAGAGAGGGAGACACAGAATCAGAAACAGGCTCCAGGCTCCGAGCCATCAGCCCAGAGCCCGACGCGGGGCTCGAACTCCCGGACCGCGAGATCGTGACCTGGCTGAAGTCGGACGCTTAACCGACTGCGCCACCCAGGCGCCCCGAGAATTTTTTTTTTCTAATGACAAATTAAATTGTGTAAAATAGGTTTACCAAATTGTAACAACTATCCCCACAGTGATGCCAAGACCATTACCAGTTGGGGAAATAGTTAATAATTATCAACAGAGCAATTTTGAACTTAAAAAAATTAAATCCAAAAATCATAGCCAACTACTTAAGTTACAGAGTTCTTGTTTGCTCTGTGTACAGTTTGACCAATTGTTTGTGGTATCTCAAATGTTCCCATATCTTATAAATGGCCCACATAAAGAAAAGGCATTCAACAGAATTTATTCTGTGGTTTCAATATTCTATTAACATAAACTACAATGTTATACCATTATACCTCTATTTGCTATCCAAACTAATTTTTGTTCAACTTTCTACAAAATATTTCAGAGAATATCCACAGATACATTCAAAGTTAAGGTAGAAATGATAGATGTGCCAAGATATACTTATTTGAAAATGCTTTTCTAAATTCTGCTTCTAATGTTACAACTGACGATCAGCTCTGATCTCCTGGTCAAATTAGGCCAAAGCTGATATATTTTAAAACAATTGTTTGTGCTGGATTAGCAGCAGGATGGCTCCCAATATTATTTTCCTAATATTACATGCCTCCAGAAGACTTCAACATCCAGAGCTATTTGGCACCTAAAATGGTAACATGTTTCAATTTGTTTGCATTATGACCCCCTTCAAAATATAGAACCCAAGTCAATTCTTGGTAATGAAATCGGATTATAGCACTATACCGAAGAAAGCTAGTACACCTGATACACGTACACCTGAAAGAAAATGTTCTGGTGTGATGCCCTAGTCAACTTTATATTCTTGTTACTGGAATTCCTAAATCCCACAATGATTTAGGTTGTTATAAATACCATTTAGTATTTATTTTACTAAGTTTTACACATATATTATTATATGTGATATATACTATTTTACAATATATGGTGTTGATTTTATACAGTGTATTTTACCCTTGTTCATATTCATTATCATAGTTTACTGCTTTAAAGCTTTAGCCTTGTTATTTTGAAGAGAATTAACTCTTTATTCCTATAAATCTGAATCCAAGAAGGCCAAGAGTACAATATTTTTAATATCAACGGTCATCCAACAGTATTATAGGTGTCAAATGTAAGTTAATGAACACTGCACGGTGTATTGTGGTTTCTAGAACAGATGTCTAGGAATTCCTTTTTGGATTGTGGTGTTCTTTCCCCACGCTTGACTAGTCCCCAACACAATCATGCCCTAAATACTTTTTATTGAGCAGATATATTTTCTGAGTTCTTGATATTTGTAATTTAATGTTATCCCCCTAACTAATCTCAGGGGTAAAGAGTATTAATATCTTCTTCCCATCGATGAGGACACTAAGCTTCCAAAAGATTACAGATCTTGCTGACACACTTTAGGAAGGACAGAGAGGAGGTGTGAACTCGCAATAGAGCTCAGATTGCACTCTTAATCACACTTCTCTGTTGATTGGGTTTTGCTTATCCTACTTTTTTTTCTGGTTTTTATTATTATTATTTGAGGGGGAGTGCAGTTACAAAAGACACTCTATGCCACAGTCCCATAAATAGGAAATCAAAATTCCTGTTTTCCCTGCTCTGCTGCTTCCTAGTGCCTACTAGCTACTCTTTGATCTTCAAGCCCCAGTTCATGTGGCACCTTGTCAGTGAAGAATTTTCCCTCTCTAAGACGGAGTCACTTGTTCCTTAGCTATGCACTTGCATTACCTCCTAAATAGTTCTACTCTTGCATATATTGCCTCCTACTGCACTGATTTGCTTCAACATTTTTCTCCAAAGAGGTTACATTTTCCCTGAAGGTAAATTTATATGATCTTTAAGAGTACAAATTCTCTGTGTAGCTGACAGAATCCAGCAGAGTGTTTGAAAATTCATGTATTTGCAAGCGCAGATCATATGAAAGTATAAAGCTAGCTAAGCATAACCAGGACTCAGAACTGTGGTAAGCGAGAAAGTACATTGGTGGCCTGAAGAAATTCCACCTTAATTTTTCATAAACACTCCTGTCTCCTAATCTAAAATAATACCTAGCAGGGTTCATCCAATAATATTGGATGAGCAAATAAAACTTGCTCAACTAATGAAAGAACATTATATTTTAAATTGTTCCAATAAAAAGAACAAAATGAAATGGGTAAGCATTTAACCATATGCTATAGGCTGAATTGTGTCCCACCCACCACCAAATCCATAGTGTTGAAATTCTAACCCTAGGACCTTCAGATGTAACCATATTTGGAGATAGGTCCTATAAACAGATAATAACATTAAGATCATTAGGGCAGTCCCTAATCCAACATGACTGGGGTCTTTATAAGAAAAGGAAATTTGGACACAGACACATACAGAGGAAAGACTATGGGAACACAGAGCAAGAAGACAGCTATCTATAAGCCAAGGAGAGAGGCCTGGTACAGATTCTTCCCTTGTGTCCCTTGAAGGCACCAACTCTGCCAACACCTTGATCTTGGACTTCTAGCCAGTAAGAAAATAAATTTCTATTGTTTATGCCACCCAGTCTGTGATACTTTGTTATGGAAGGCCTAGTAAAGAATATACCACGTAGTCACATTTCTGAAAAATTGAAAAGTATAATTTTTCAAGTAAAAGTTGTTTTGGGTACCCAGTTAATTGGTTGATTTATTATATTGTTCTCCAAAATTTCTCGGTTAATGTTTTCATTAGATATGTCTCTTTCATTGAAGAGAGTTAGAAAAAGAATTGAAACCTCTTTTATTATAATCATGTCAGTCCAAAAAAATTTAACATTTGTATTTATCAGCTTCTTCTAGAAAGGGCCAAAGTTAAGGTAAATGTGACCTGATTTCAATGAGATATATAAAATATAAAAAAAGGAGCAGATACACCCTTTAGGTTAAGGAGTCACGAAACAGTTAAGTAGTAAAACCCTGAGCTGTACAGATGGAGGATGTTTAATAGTTTGCACAGGAAGTAGTTTAGAGTCCAAGTTTCTGCACAATGAGAGACCTGTTTTCAGCTAAGACCTAATGTTGAAATTATGCTTCCAAATAAAAGTAGCCGAGTTGAAAATTTGTTTTCCATTATTACATTTGGGTGGAAAATAGCCGGGCTACCGCACAATGGAAGGCATATATAAATAATAAATTACCGAACACACTAGGCAAAATTAATGTCTTCTTATGAATTCCATTATTATAAATAGAGTACCTAAAGTGATTTCTTTTTAAGAGTAGCTGGTATAAAAAAATATTGCAAATGAAAGCAAGTGTCCTTTTTAGAAATAAAAGTAACTGAGTCAGGTCAATGAACAACTCACAATAACATCATCTGAAACCAGGACTTTGCAAGAAGAGAAAAGGCAAAAGAGAGCTAGGTCTTTTAGTATGGTTTTCAATACTATACTTGGAATTAAGGATTGGACATTATACCAATGCAATGAAAGTCTGGACATTAATATCAGAATCCCACTTTGTATCAGATAAACTTATGGTATACTTCCAACTTCATGATGTAAGAAGCCTTCTTGTTTGGTCATATCCATACTCAAGACATACTCAAATTTATTCCCTTCAGAAATTTTTAACATCTTCTAAACAGATTGTAATCTACTGAACTACTACACTCCAGGCAACACCAAATGAAGAAAAGGTTTCTAGAGGAGGAAGACAAATTAATGATAAGCTTTGTCAAATACTCCTAGTAGATAAGAAAGATGAGGGTTGAAAACTGAGCCACTGCATTTGGCAACATGGATATCACTGGTCTGCCTATTATAGAATGAGACTTCAACTGGCTTATGCCTATCTAAATTGTTTCCTCAACGACATTTATTAAAGAAATATTATGTGTTGGCACTAAAGCAGTAACCAAAAAATAATGAAATCCATTTATCTTCATAATACAAATCATTAAATCAGAAAATAAATAAAAACAAAATACCCATTAAAACCCTATATGTTTTCAGATTGCTTGTTTTCATTTAGGATATAATAATTACATAATTTAAAACATTTAAAATTGTCAAACAAAACAGAATGAGGTGCTTAGAATTTTGTGTGTGTGTTAATTAATATATATTAGATTTGTTTTCCAACAACTCAAGAGAGTTGCTATACTGCATTCCTCAACCCAATTCTTTAAGTGATGCCACAGAGCTATGTCATGGTCAATTATCTCAGATAAGTGCCTATAGTGACAAGACATTTGCTTAATTTAGACTTTTCATACACAGGCAAATGCACACAAACAAGATACATCAATAAATATTTTCTTTGATATTTACCAATTAATTCTAGGAATACATAATCAAAACAAGGTGATATCTTTTAGAATTATAGTGATATTACAAATCTAAATTCATCATTTAATTTAAAATTAATGAACATTTACTTCTTATTTACTTTATTCATAAATGTTCACGTCACTTTACCAACATCTATCTTCATATCTTATTTGATGTAATAATATTTTGCATATACATTTCTAAAACACTAATTTGATATAATAACATGGTAGAGGACTTTTAAAAAGTAATTCAAAAATGGTAAGGTATGCACATGAAAATAAAAATTAAAGTCTGTAGTACCCCAAAAGAATTCATTCACCATATGAAGTGAGAATTTAAACAGTACACTGTTGTTAAGTTCAATATAATTTTACGATTAATATAAATCTGAATAAAGAATTTTAATTTCGTTAGAAAAGGAAAATAAAGCAGCATTTTGTATGGCATAACTCAGAGCTCTACAAAAATGGACACATAGAAAATTAAAGATTAAAAACATAGCTCAGGTAACAAAAAATTCAATAAATTCAACAAACAGGTGCATACCGTATCATTTCCTTGGTTTAATAAGTCTTTGAAATGTTATCTTTCTACACAATGGAATTTTCTATAGAATTCCCCATACACAACATGTTTTTCTATTGTCATTTACCTAAACACTGAACATACTGTGGAATCAGTACTGCTGGGCTGAATGAAACTGTAAAAAGCACCAGCTGGCTGTATTCAGAATGGCACTTGTCCAGGTCTCAAATGTCTTATTTATATACAGTGGAATTCTGCCAGCTGTTTAATATTTAGGGCTAATAAATGTAATTGGCAGTACTACACAAGCACAACTAACAAAATATCAGAAAATACTTCTCAATGTGAAGTTTGACTTGTTCTCATTTCACATAATTCAATTTGTGACAGTAGAAAATAAGTTTAAGCAATTTTTCTTTTGAAATAATAAAAAAACTTTTAAAGAAAATAATGTAAACGAAGCTGTAGGTGAGTTGTAAGCTTACCATCTGGTCTACATTTTATTAAACCAGGGGCATATATCGATAGGCAAAGTTTACACCATTATACAGATGAACAGAGGTATTTAGACAGGTCCCTATGCCTCTTAGACAAGGTAAAGGTTATTAAGTCCTTGAGGAAGTCCCAATCTAGTGTCAAAATAAATTAATATTGCATGAAAATACAGTGAGATTTTACCAAGAGAGGTTTATAGATGGAACCTCTAACTGTGCTAGTCAAAAATATAACATTGTGAACAGATTTTCATTTCTAGTAACAAACAGCAAATATGCATCTCCTGATGAAGGAAGGAAGGAAGGAAGGAAGGAAGGAAGGAAGGAAGGAAGAAAACAAAAGGAAAGAAAGGAAAAGAAAAGAAAAGAAGGAAGGAAGGAAGAAAGGAAGGAAGGAAGGAAGGAAGGAAGGAAGGAAGGAAGGAAGGAAGAGAAGCCTGTCTTGCAAACAAATTAAGTAGTGTTTTTCTATGCTTTAAATTTGACAATAGGGTGATCTTCCTCTCAAAATACTAAGACAACAAATTCTAAGTAAGTCATTATTTCATCTAAATTAGCCTAAAAATGACTGTACCCTGAAAGTGATATTGTATTAATCCTAAACCATCATTTGCATAATCACATGACTATGCAAACCCAGAATGCTCTGATAGCATAAGAAGTGGAAGGGCAGGGCTGTGTAGAGACTGTTAGCACCAACATGAAGTGAAAAATGGAACTGAAGACCAAACACATTCTTCAACCCCCCCTACTCCACACTTCGCCCTAAAGAAGACATTAAAAAAAAGTTCTTTAGCTAATAGTGACATATTAGGAGGAGAGATGGTGAGAAACTAAGAGATCTGAATTCTAATTCTGTTCCCAGCACTTTCTATGTGACATTTGGTAATTACTAACTACCCCTAAGTCTCTAATTTCTCACTTACTAAATATACACCAAACATAAGTTCCCTTCTGCATAACTAGTCACTTAAATGCCCAAATCATCCATAGTTAATGCTGAATTAGCCATCTCACAGATTAACATGTACCTTGGGGGCAGCAAAGTCACCAAAAGTCAGTTTTTTTAGGTTTTTTTTTTTTTTTTTTTTTTTTAGTTTCCAATATTTATAAAGATGTTTGATGTATTTAAAACTTAAAAAAAATAAGCATACAGAAGGTTTTGTCTGGGGAAAAGTCAGAATTTCTCTGAACTTTCTTATATGCCTGATGCTGTTTTTACTTTGAATTATGTATCAAGAGAAAGCATAATGATTCAAGATTTGGGTTCTTAAATATTCCCTGACTACAAATGCACATACATAGACACAGGTTGTCTTCATAGTACAGTCATGCAGATAAAGTACAGAGCTCATCAAGAGAGTAATCTGGAAATAGGAAGAAAGCAGACAATAAAGTTGGCTCTTCTATTTCAGACACACAGAAATCAAGAACATACTTTCCGAACTGGAGATACCAAACTCCCTGATGGTAATAGCCACAAGATTTGGATGGGTTTGGATCTTTTAATCCCAGGACCAGTAGTTCCTCATGTGACATCCGAATATCACTGCTACTTTTCTTTCCCTGTCTTCCCACCTGATTTCCCATCATCATCTTGCTACAAAACACTCAGCCTTACTAGAAAATGGTAAACATGGTGAGATGTGGACTAGGGTAAAACTATTCAATTTTTGATTTTTGTTTCATTTTGTTTTAGCAATCACAAGGGATACCAAGGATTCTGGCATGGAAAAATTTGAGTGTCACGAGTACAATATCTATCACTGATTTTTTAAAGAGCATGTGTTTATATTTTGGATTATACTCCTGGAAAATAGGAGTTTGGCTGTTCAATGCTTGTTTCTTTTTAAGGCCTCTACTGACTGCTACTTTGCAATTTCTGCATATGATTATTGAAAGTAGGATCATTTATGGCATATCTAAACTAAATTTGAACTAAATTCAAAAGAACCAGAATGTAATTAGATTAATGCCAATGTAAACCACCAACCCAATGAATGGAGGTCTTTTAAGCACAAATAGAGTGTGATGCTTTTGATACTACAAAATTCCTGTGGCCTGGAACCTACTAAGATACCACTGCTGTGCGGTGGCTTCCATTTTGATGAAGTCACTCAAACTGACAAACCGACCAATCAACTACTTTTACATGGTTATCCTCATGTCTCCTTCTTGAATGCATGCATGCATAAATAAATAAATAAATAAATAAATAAATAAATTTTCCCTTCAGGGAAATAGTTTCTTTCAATTTCCCACGAACTGAGATAAAGTTGACCATCCTTTGCCAGTGATCCCTGTAACTACATGGTCTTTGAAACATTGTGGGTGATGGGTATTGAGGAGGGCACCTTTTGGGATGAGCACTGGGTGTTGTATGGAAACCAATTTGACAATAAATTTCATATATTGAAAAAAATAAAAAAAAACACTTCAATACTAACAGCCTAAAAATTCCAAATATTGCTCTGAATCAAGTGAATATTTTAAAAGGAAAATATCAAATCTTTAAAAAGGAGCGAGAAAAACGCCACACGAAAGAATTTATAAAAATTATACCCTTAAAACATTTTTATCTTTATTTTTTAAAATTGTTTTAGAGTTTATTTATTTATTTTGAGAGAGAGACAGAGAGCACAAGCAGGAGAGAAATAGAGAGAGAGGGAGAGAGAATCCCAAGCAGGCTCCTCACTGTCAGCACAGAACCCAACGTGGGGCCTGAACTCACAGACCGTAAGATCATGACCTGTGCCAAAATGAAGAGTCTGACACTTAACTGACTGAGACACCCAAGTGCCCCAAAACATTTTTATATTCATAGGATATTCAATTATTTAAATCTCAATAATTCTACTTATTTTATTTTAAATTTTTTTTTAACTTTTTAATTTATTTTTGAGAGACAGAGACAGAGTATGAATGGGGGAGGAGCAGAGAAAGAGGGAGACATAGAATCCAAAGCAGGCTCCAGGCTCTGACCTGTCAGCACAGAGCCCGATGTGGGGCTCAAACCCATGAACTGTGAGATCATGACCTGAGCCAAAGTCAGACGCTCAACTGACTGAGCCACCCAGGTGCCCCTCAATAATTCTATTTAATTGACAGAATCTCATACAGTTTTTACAACTGTGATTAGATTCAAGCCTTGAATTTTGCAAAGGAATTTCAGATGAGGATGCCAGTGTAAAAATCTGTAGCAACTTCCTAATTCCTGAAAAATGAAAACTGTTTACTGAGTCATTCAAAAAATGTGTAAAGAGAATGACAACTCAAGATTTCTGCTTAAGAAAAGACCAAATATTGTAGATCTTACCCAAAGATATCATTCAGGGTTGTCTTAGCTTGAGCTGTTACATCAAATTACCATAGATTATGTGGCTTCAACAACAAATATTCATTTCTCACATTTCTATTATCTGGAAAGTCTAACTTTATGGCACCAGCAAGACCCAGAGTCTGGTGAGGGTCCACTTCCTGTTTGCAGATGGCCATCTTCATATTGTATCCTCACATGACAGATGACAGAAAGATTCTCTCTCATGTATCTTCTTTTAAGTGCACTAATTTCATCGAAGAGGACTGCATCATCATGACCTCGTTAGTCCCCAAGGGCCCTCCTCCAAATACCAATCACATTGGGAATTTAGGATTCAACATATAAATTTGGAGGGAACAGAGACATTCAGTCCAAAGCACGGATTATCCAAAATGGGATTAATATACCTCAAGTCCTGGTAAGGCATGTGGGGAAGGAGGAATATATCAGAAATTCAATTCATGTTTATGTGGTCTTACTTCTAATTTTTATTTAATTTCAATTTTTTGTGCAATATATATTGAGTAGTATGTGCACACATAAATCTATAGATATCTATAAATATACACATAATGGGAGCTAAATAATGATTTCAATTATCAGGGTACATCACCAAAAAGCACGGATGGTTTAAAATTATACTGGTAATCTGACTTCAAAAATTATATCCCTTAATTTTCAAATTAAAATCACATTTGCAATCAGTTTTCCTTTCAGGTTCAGAAATGTCTGACAGTCTAACAAGTTTTAGTGCTTGCTCTGTATATTCCAATCCAAAGACCAAGCTATTTATCACAGATAATTTTCATTCAAACACTTTAAATCAAAGCAATATATACCATGTGATTCTGGAAAGCATAATGCATGGAGTTTTGTATCACATATAGATGGTTTTGATCTTTCTATGTTTCCTCCTTAAAAAATGAGTAGGGAACATCTTACTTCCCTGACATTGTTACAAAAGTAGAAAAATATGCTAAGTTTGTGTTGGTTGTATCTCAATTTTTACATATTATTTCCAGATAAAGCAAAAAAAAATTGCACACACACGCACACACAAAGCTCATACCTATGCTTAAAAAAAAAACCCATTTAATTTAAGCCATACTTTTTCTATTAAAATTTTGTATATGCATTGACTTTGCCTTTTATTATTCAGCAGACTTCACCTTATTTCTCTTTATGCCATAATGTATAATATATCTTTTGAAATTACTGAAATGCGTAGATATCTATATGGACTATCTGGAGAGTCAACTGGACATTTATTCAAACTATAAAATTGCCTACGGCAAACTATCAATGCACTCCTACCTCTTATTTTTAAAGAACGTCCTGAGATGTTTAAACTCTCCATGAGGAATAGCCATATTTTCTGTACTGCAAACTACACCACTAGCAATTATACATTCCCGGACTGATCTTTTGCAGATGTCAAAGAAATTTAATGAAAGAATGTTCTCAGAATGGAGGCACGGTTGGGATAGTAAAGTGCCACCACTGAGTATGATATGCCCTTGCTATAGGAAATAAAGGATGGTATGAGACCCATATTTATTTTTCACTGAAAGGGGAGTGGAGATGTGGGAGGGTGGTAGGGAGCCGATCAAAGTCATGAAGAATAGTGGAGGACAAAGGAGAAAATAAATTTGTGATACTATGGCCAGTAAATGAAGGTAAAACTGTAGTGAAATAAAGCTAACATAAGAATGGAAATAATAATTATCATTTGTCAAAAGGTCCATAAGTGCCTACGGCTGGCTAAATAGCTTTTACTCAGTATTGCATTACTCTAAAAGACAACCTTTTTAAAAGGTGCTAGTACTGTGCCAAGGGACAGTGACGTGAAGAACTAGAAACGGGGTCTTACGTGAATACGTTCACCCCACCATGCTTTGCAGCGCTGGCTCGGGAGCGTGCAATCCGCGCAGTCGCACAGCACTCCGTGCTTCGGCGCACGCACTTGCTCAATGTTCTGCTGTTACCATCATCAAATTGTTTATAATTTTCAAACAAGGAATTATGACTATGTCCTGTGCCCCTCAAATTATGTAACTACTATTGACACCTTATAATTCTAGAGGACATTTAAGACACACTTATTGACCGTGGCACTAAAAATTCAAAACTTAAGCAGATTTAAAACACCATAGTATTAAATGCTTTAACATTTCTTTCCACTACCATTTCCATCGTGTCGTATTTTTTTTTTCATGTGATCTGGTTGCACCCTCCTCTGAGCTGGTTATTGGTTACCTACCACATCTACTTGAATGTCTAGCTCTATCCTCAAAAGTTTCCATCAGTGTACAAAACTGAACTATATGACACCGTATGTAAATGCTACCTTGTGTTCTAAAAAAAAAATTCTTCAGTAGGAATTAGAAGAGTCAGACAGTATGGCATTATTTGCTTATTCAATATATCTTTGTTATGTTTACTCGGCTAGATTGTAAATTCCGCAGGAATGCTTCTGTGTTCTTCAGCACTCCTACCACAACTTGAGAACGAGGCAGACATCTAATAAACACATGTAAATTCACTGAAAGCCTAAAAAAGAACAAACTGTCGTATAAAGAGAAGCAAGTAGAATAAGGGAGTAGTTTGAACAATAAAACTAGAAGATCACTTTGAGTCTGTCAAACACAAATTGCTTGACTGTAACAGCACTTGTATTTAAATAAAAATAAGCATTGTAAAATTATGAAAGCAAATTTTAATTACTCTGTTAAAGAATATGGAAAATTTTCTGTTAAAAATGGTTAACCATTCATTTGGGTTGTCCACATCTTGGTCAAAAGACTGTGACAAAACCTCTTTTCTGTTTTGTTTTGTTTTTTTCTTTTTAACTCTCTGAAAATTATTTTAGCTCCTCCTATATGAGTAAGTCTTAACAAATTACACTAACTGAACTTGCTGGAGTATTTCCATATGCATTTCACTTACCAAAAAAATGTTTTTCTTTCATTTAAAGTACAGGTTTACCACTCAGAGTTTCATGGAAATAAGTCTTTTTTTTTTTCTTAAAAAATAATGACAGAAAAAAATAAATGACAAAGCTGGAGTCAAGGAATCTTGGAAACAGTCCAATTGTTTTATCAGCTGCACCGTAAAGCAAGCAAACCTTCACCTTGTTTGGCCTTGTACTTGCTACTACACCACTGCTTTTCATACTCTGCATTTTGCATATATGAGCAAACCCTCCTCCTTGGTTTAATATCCTGATTACTGTAAAATAAGCATAATGTCAAAACAACGTTTGACCCAAAGCATCATAAAGCTGTGGCTTTTTAACCAGTGCTCCTGTCACATACCAGTCGGTAAATATACACACCATAAATTTAAGGGTATGGTCTCATCTTTCTCTTTGGGGAATTGAGCATACAGCCTTGAAAAATCAAGAGAAACTAACTCCTGATTCAGTTTACAGTAGAGTGGAAAATTTACAGAAGAAAGAAACACCAGGTTTGGAATTGTATAAATGCCAATGTCTAAACATTTCACATTCAAGTCTGGTCTATCTACGATATTTTAGATATATGGGAGGAAAGGGAGAACCTTAATGGAGATCATTTTTTGAACATATAGCCGTTTTGACATCTTATAGTTGGTGTAGTATGCACTTATGAATTTTTAGGGAAGAAAATTACCCACTGTGTTCTAGAAAAACATCGAAACAAAAGAAAAGGTTTTCCAAACATTCTCAACTACACATAACATTCTTACTGTAACTTTTCTATTCTTTGATAACAAGAATAGATAGGAATAAATAAATACCACTTGAGCTACATTTCTGCATATTCAGACATTTAAATTATTTAGCCTCTAACTCTCAGGGTATTAAAAAAAACCCTGCTCTCAGTGAGACACTGATTTCATGCTGTGACAAGCTCAAAAATGAAAACAACTACACAGATGAGAGGGTTTTTCACTAAACCGCAGCACTAAGCACAAATGAAATCCTGCTGGGAACATGTATCTACAAGTGTGAGTGTGTTTGACTTGGTAACACACATTTGTGACTCTATGTGTTAATAGGAAAAGTAAAAAAGGAGCTAGACAAGGATTTCATTGTCCACATTTCTTGAAGATCTTTTTTTTTGTAGCCAGTTTAAAAATATTGGCAACATTTAAACATAACACTTAGCATCGGTTCAAAGGCTGTCTTCACTACAGTTAACCATACAGTTCCCTGCTCTGCCCCATCAGTGACCTCAACCCAAACAAAAAAGATGAGAGAAGATTTGAACTTTATACTTTTACATTCCCCTTGGACTAGTCTGGACCAAAGATCATAAAGAGACTCAGTACGGATCGTATGATTTCTTTCTTCTTAGATGATGCAGTATGTGTTCTATTATTTAAGAAATAAAGTCAGACAGTAACTCCTTCTTAAAACTCTCCTCCTTTTTCTTTAATTAGACTTCCTTAAAACGCTTTCTATGATAACCCTGTCTATACCCCATTCCTTGTGATAACTGAGGAAAGGATCAGAGACACAGAGGTCAGTATTACACTAGGAGAAATACTAGAAAGAAATATAGCAATTAGTCTTCCAAATAATTTCTGTTTCCAATATTGTTTCACAATTTTTTGTTTAGATCTTTGGAAAATATGAAAATGCACATGAAATAATTCAACACTGCAAGAAACCAAAATATTTTTTAAATGGTTGGTTAAAAAAAAAGAGAACACAAGTCAAATTTATAATAAAATGTAAGTGACATATCTTGGATCCTTTGCTTTTACAAAAAAGATCACACATTAATAACATATTACACCTATAGTTTTTATACCACAACTGTTTCTTTTACTATTTTCTTATGGTATGATATACTATAGCCAAAATCAATAAAATTATGAACTTAAACACACAGAAATGGTTTGTTTCAAGATTCAGATGCTACTCATAAGTAGCAATTGATATAAAAGATCCTTTATTTTCCTTTACTTATCCCAAACATCTGATATGAAATTGTTATTTATCTCAGCAAATGGAAGATAAAGTATTCAAGATGTTTTCCAAAATATGGATCCTTTAACATATAACAGTCTTGAAAATGTTAATATTTTAAACATTATATTATATCATTCAGAAATAATAAATAAATATTAATCCCTAAGGTATATATTTTAAGGCACCTAAAATAACTAATGCAAGATCTGTCTTAACCCACAAACTTCATAGATAGTGTACCATCTACAATAATAAATGCATTCACGGAGGCCATATTTCCCAAGGTCTAAAAGTTTAGAACAAGAATTCCTTTCAAGACAGTTGGTACATCTTTGCAATGATATCTGGCTTCACAGACAGATTTTGTTTCTAATTCCTAAAATCACTATAATATATGTAAAATTCTAACTTCTTTAATAAAATTCCTTTGTACATCAGTCTTATCTTTCTACAAAGAAAAGGAACATCCAATAGAAATCAAAGATACCAATAAGTTGTAATAAATAACCTAAAAAAATGAACCAAAGTGTTCACAGATGCAAAAGGCTCTTAATTATAAGCTTTCAAAATATTGTTGACTCCTAATTAACAGTAATGTTTGCATCATAAGGCTAGAGGAACTGTACCTTTAAGTGTTTTAATAGAAAAATTGTTCTCAATATCTCAGAACTATCCATCTATAAGCAGAGGAAGTTTCCATATTGGTAAAATACTGGTTTTAATATTTTGATAAAATCCAAAATAGAAATAAATTTCAGTAAACAGATAACACTATAGCCCACCTCTTGGGATTTTCCTCCAATAGTTTGGTTCCTTTTAGGGGACATTGTTTTCATTATCTTTAGACATTGTATTTTTGCTTTGTGCCTCCAGCTGCTTTGGAAAATTCTGGGAAGAAGAAATTAATCAAGCAATAACATTTGCTTGAATAGCACACTATCTAAATAGGAGAGAAATAAAATGAATACAGGAAAGAGAGGTAGAAAAGAGGAAGCACAGTAGGCAGCAAAGCATAGTGAATACAAATATAAAACACATGGAAGATTGTCGACAAGACCCCACTTTAAGCTACCCAGAGGGAGATGTACAGAGTGCTGGGATACAACAGTGCATTGAGTTTGCAATCACTAATTTGAATTAACTAACTTGAATATTTGCTCTTTTTTTCACATTTTCTGGCATTTTCAGTGGCTTTTCAAAACCCTTTGTAACAAACTAAACCTTAAACTTCGTTGACAATTTCAAAAAATGTCGATAAAAATGAAATCTAAAGGAGAAATGGAGAAAGGTAACGCTTCACATGTGCAGTGTGCTGTCTGTCAGGCTGTGTCAGTCTTTATGTTGTTGACTGAAACCCTACCAATGGGAGAGAGAACATCAAACCGGAAGAGAGAAGGCAGATGTATAAGAGATAAATATGTTTTTTTTTTATTGTTAGAGTTCTAAATGTGGACAGGCAATCCAAGGCATCAGACTTGCAGTCATTCCTGGGAGTCCCCCCAGAGATTTCAAAACTTGGTTGTCAGTGCAACACCAAGGCATATACAATACCCAGACAAGTGTCTTTTGCAGATCCGCTGGATAGAATTGCTGGCAGGTAGCTGGCTAGCATTCTGCACATGCTTAGACGGAAAAATGTTTGGTAAGATCTTGAATCAGATATAAGAAACACTATTTTCACAATCTTTAGGAAAATTCCAAATGATTATGAGAAGTGATAAACTTACACACACACACACACACACACACACACACACACACACACACACAGGAGCCCTTTAATGCTATGCTACATGTAGGCAAGTGTTTTGGTTTTGCAAATTAGTTATTCATCAGTCATTCATAGAAAAATAGTGTGTGTGTATGTGTGATATGTTTTATATCTGTGTCTTGCATGTATTTGTTGTTGCATGAGTGTCTGAAGCACTAAAAAATCTGTATGTCTTTACTTCAATTAACATAGAAAGTTGAAATTTTAAATCTGGAAAGTCATTTTTGGATTTTATTTATTCTTCTCATTGCATTTTCCTCTAGGTACATTTCATGTCAATTCCAAGTGATTTATACAACAAATTCTGACAGTGACAATTATTTTGTTATGTATTTATTTACATACTTACAGTTAAGTACATTTATAACACTCCTTGTTGTGAGCAATATTTAAGGCATCTAACATTTGTTAAGTGCTTTATAAAGTATTGTTACATGCACCTCTGTTGAGACATGTATTATTACTTTCATTCTACAGGTAAGTCTAAGAGACTCCTATACAGAGAACAAAGTGAGGGTTGCTGGAGGAGTGCTGGGTGGTGGATTGGGCTAAATGGGTGATAGGCATTAAGGAGGGCACTTGTTGGGATGAGCACTGGGTGTTATATGTAAGTGATGAATCACTAAATTCCCCTGAAACTACTGTTACACTATATGTTAACTAACTTGGATTTAAATAAAAATAAAAAATAAAAAACAAAAAAAGAGGATTCAATGACTAGGACAAGAATAAAGAGTAAATGGGAAAAAAAAATCTCTCCAAGACAATTTTTTTGAACTTTGGACATCCATCATCTTCCTATTGTGCTATGTTACTGATATCCTCAAATTTAAATGTTTTGAGATCTGTATCACAAATACAGAAATGGAATGGAAAATGCTAGAAGATTCTGGTTCTGTATTAGAATATGGAAAACTAAATCTCTTAAACTAATATGGAACTTATATCTAAAATCACAAGCTACACTCAAGATAGCATCAGCCAGAGGCAGTGGTGGCCAAACAAAACAACAAGAAAACAAACAGATAAAACCTAATCAGAAGGAGAAACTAAGTCCTGGAGAATAGAACTATATGGGCCTCTTACTCCTTCCTCATTTCCTTCTCCTCTTCTCTCTCCTACCCCACCCCTCTTTTTTTTTTTAAATACTAGGAGTATCAGAACATAAGAGACTCAGAATAGAATTACAGGCATGGATCAAAAACTAAAAGTAAATTCTTAGATAGCAACCTTTCCTTTAAGGAAAATATTTTAGCTAACTTATAGAAATAAAATCTTAAAATGGAATAATTTTGTGAACTAATATTTTGGAATAGTGATCTTAAAGGCCTATTAGAAGGAAACAAAACTTTACAAATGTATTCAAAAAACTGAAAAAGTTAATATTTTAACATGGCTCAAAATAAACCTCCACATACTAAAGTATACATATTTGACCATTCATGTGTTTTAGTATTTAAAAAATGATGTGCTTTAATAAATGATCGGTAACTATACTGCACCTGTAAATCACAACTTTAAATGAATAGTTTAAAGTTGTCTAGAGCTTGTACTTGGAACGGATCTTGGAATCTGAGCATAGCTGGTATATAATATATCATAAAGTATTGACACTTTTCCAACTTAAAAGGGTGCCAAATTTTCCTGGAGCAAATTGTACTTGTAAACACCAATCATTTTTACAACACTTTAAATTATCAAGTGCTGGCACTTGTGACCCAATTTGTTTAAGCGTTATTTTGGATCACATCGAATAAAAAGGGCATATTTTCAAAGACAACATTCTACTGCCAAATACAACCTACTCATGTTTATTTCTTCAGGTGAAAGGTTCAGGGTCAAATTTTAAAAAGGCTATCACTTTTTTCCCCCTACGGAACCCTTATAAAACCTATTGTCATATGTTCAAAGCTTGGTTTAATTGAAAAAGAATTAGGCAGGACCAGAGAATGTTACTATTCTATGTCTCTAATAAAACTGAGACAACACAAGCACCACAAAATGCTCTCATGTTTTTTTTCCTTTGCAAATGTTATTGTTGTCATATTTAAAAGCTTGATTTTTTTTAACATAGGACCAGAAACTTATCATTATTAGCATTTGATTAAATGGCTAGTAAAAGTTCTTTCCAGATTTCCTACCTTTGTGACGTATCATCACTTCTATAAATATTATACTGTGATATTTATTTCATAATTTTACCTGATGCTTAAGAAAACAAAAAAAAAGGAAAGAACTTTCCATCAAGACGTATGCTTCCAAGACTATCAGCTCTAGCTTATAACTTGAAAATTAAGGGTAATAATGAATTCGGACTTACATTCAAGATAGGAATTCTTAGGGGAAAAAATGACAGACTTCTAGAATATAGTGCAAATATACTCTCTCCAAATCAATCTTTCCATAATTTCACTTCGTGAAGTGATATGCAAATTGCATAAGTGCACACACTATTCAGAAATGGATTAAAAAACAAACCCAAACAGACTCTGTCTATCCACAGATAATAAGTTCATTGCATGTAGCTGAAAATAATCTATAGTCATGCTTCACATGATACAGCACTTGGCTATGAAGTATAAAGTAGTAAAAGCTACACACACAAAAATTCCATCACTTTTTGTCAGTGAATATATTTATGTGTATATCTGCATCTACCTAAATATATATGAAACATTTTTATAGATTCAAAATGCTCAGTATGTTTTATGATTTTAAAAACATTTTATAAGTGCTTTCCTTCATTAAGACTTTTTTAACTTGTGAAAATTACTCAAAACCTTTAATCGATTTATAATCCCAAAGTCAGGTCACTTTGGTTGTTAAGATAATCTAAAATACCTCAAAATATTGTTTTATAGTATTTTTCTTTTGTTTCCAGTACAAAGAAGAAAGCGAGACAATTTTATACATATCACAGCACATAATTACGTAGCCACTGATGTCCTATTTTTATTAACAATATGGATTAGGTCACCTTTCCGAAGGAAATATTAATGGTCACTTGTTCTCTTTTTATCATTGTTTTTTCATATATAATCAGTGCAATGATGGGAAATATTTTCTTCCCCTTATAGTTTTTTTCTCCCCAGTAGTTCTGCATACATATTATTCTAATAGCTTCCAATGGAACCACTTGAGTGACCAATGGAAAGGTTAAGTTAGAGTAAGAGAAAGCATTGCAACTAATTAATATGTCAGAGGAGTACAGCTCTAGCCAAAAGAGTTAATGAAGCTTGCTAAGGACACATGTGGGCCTTTTGTAACACAGGCCTGACTGTACAGCCTAGTTAGGTTAAATTGTCTGTCAGTTACTGGCCAGTTGGCCACCACCTGGCTGCCTCGGCCAGGCTCTCCCCCATCCCCAACAGCCCTCTTCCCAGCTCTCAATGGCAAGCTGCTGCCACTAAACATGTAGCAGCCTCTGACAAGGTTTGGGCACACAATGGGCTCCTGACAAGTGAATGAAGGGCCAGGGTGACACTCTGAATGGGGAAGATTTTCCCCATTTAGACTCATAATGTTCACAACAACACCCATAAAAAAAAAATCCCATCCTTGGTGTCAGGCCATTAACATTTATAACAATATGCTAATAACCTTCTAGATTACTTTCAGTTTCCAAGGACATTTAAATACATGAATTGATGGCTTCAAAACTTAAAGGCGGTGATGGGGGAGGAAGGAGGAAGGGGCAGTTGGTTAGGGAGGAGGAAGAAACAAAAAGCAAATGGGAGAAATTGCAACCCATCTCACAGAAAACTACTTTAAAAGGCCTCCACCCAAACAGAGGGCTTCTGTCTATGGAAAGATTATAGTTCAGGTTCACACAATGCCCCCAGGGAAATGTAATCAATGACAGGCACATCTCCATGAGCCTGGAATTTAAACATGACTTGTGATCAGAAGGTAACTCCTGATTCAAACTATTTTTAAGTCAAACCATGGATCTTTGGATTCCTGGTTGTGTGTTACCCTTCTTTCAGCTACCGCCAGGAGCATTTCCAGAGTACTCCAGGTAGAGCCTTGAACATCTGCCCAAATAGTGGATTTTTTTAAGTATTGTAAAATATCATATCACAGGAAAAAATCATGACATTCTGGAAACAGGCCCTGCCTAAGGTTGTACTCTGAAGCCATTAGGAAATTAATGAACAATCCTGAATAAATTATAAAGGATGTTTTCTTTGCCATTATTTTATCATTTGCCATTTTCTTAGAATAAAAAAGATGTGAGATGGAGTTTGTAATATTATGTCCCACCACATTCACTCAACATTAGCTTCAAAATTAAGTATCAATTTATGTTATCATAAGAAAATCACCTATCATGTACACCACCTGCTATATTATATGTCAGAATTCATTGCTTCTGCCTTAAAGAAAGACAGCAACTCTTTCTTTAGTGCCGATTAGTGATATTCAATCAATGTGAAAAATTGCTATTCCCATAGATTTCAATATTGGGCTGTAGCCACGAAATTGAATCTGCCTGGCTTTCAATGAGAAAAGGCTTTTGAAAAATATGATGTGCTTATTTTAAATCCTGTCACAAGGGACTTAAAAGAAGTAGGTAAGCCTCCCATGTAACATTTCACTTTAATTTAGTGGGTAAAATGCTTCCTTTTTTATAGAGTTTTGAGACAACTCTCATAAATTTGGAGCATCAAAATCTGCATGTAATACTCAGGCAAATTTGTACCAATCTGCAAATACATGCCCATGAGGTGATACTAAACAGAACCCCTTTTTGTAGGATTAAATCTGTTAAAAGTTGTGCTTCCCTAGCCAGCTGAGCAGAAGTACCAGGCTGTAATTCTTGAAATGTGGCTATAAAAAAGTAAACATTTGCTTTTCATGCTGTAAACATCTTTTATTTTTAATGACTCCTTAGACAAGGAAACTACTGAAATTAACTCCAGATAGTATTAACAAAAATGACAACAGTAATGTGCATTCACATATTATTTTGCAATATTCACATTTGGGATTCAGTATTTCTATTTGGGCTTGGGCTCTCACTGTCTACCCTCTTGCTTTATCTTCAGTAGAGAGAGTTTTCACAGGGAACACAGAAGATACTAGCTCATAGGCCATTAGCCCCTTGGCCGCACTTTCCCCCCAAAGTGTGTGTATTCGAAGGATCAGTGGATATCTCTACTGCCAGAGTATTGCCTTTCTATGTCTCTTCAGACAGAGAGCTAGAGTAGGACGATGTCCTTGAAGGTCTGGATCAGTGAAATCGACATAGTAAACTACTTATGAGGAAAAGAGAAGAGAATAAGCCAAGTATCCCCACATTTAAACTTAAGTAATTCTATTTCTGTGATTAAATCTTCCTTTTATAAGGAATAATTTTATTTTATTTTTAGGAATAATTTTAATATATTATTAATATTGATTTACATGTTAATAATATTAATGTTGATATTAGAATTTATTGACTTCCAAAATCACTCATTTGGCTCTTTCCATCACCACCAGCAACCTTACGGGATATCCTTATTAACAAATTCTTTCAGGAAAAGTAGACCCAATGCTACAATTTCTATCAAAAAATGTGACTCAAAAACCAAAGCTAAGGTTATAAAGTGGCATTTACATACCAGTAAAAGTGAAGTTGTGTTACATTTGGGTTTTAAACCAAAGAATAAAATGGCAAGAGGAATGACTTGAGAGAAACCTCTTTTTATATAATCATGTGATCTTGCAAAAACAGATTTTTCAAGTTCAGGGACATAGGATTCTGACATATATGATAAAATCTGATAATATACAGGAAAACTATGGTAATATATGTGCTTTGTTTCTCTCCATTTAGGTTATAAGTTACATAAAAGAATTGTTGTACATACAATAATCATCCAATGAGTAGATATATTTCCTGTGCAGACTATTTAAGATTGCAGTTCATTCTATACATAAAAGGCAAAATGATTTAAATAATTTTGTCATGGTTAAAAGTAATAAAGAAAAATACAATTGAATCATATGTAGCATTTAGGAAGCATAGCTAAGATGAAATAAAAATGATATATGATATAAAATATATGAAATCTGTATGAAAAATTACAGTGTTTTCACCACAAGTTTGGATATCTTTAAAAACTATTTTAAAATAGAGAAAATAACACATACAATTAATAAAGTGATAAAATTCAAAGTTTGTCTGAAAATTCCATCTTTTTATACTTTTAAATTACTGTATGTTTTTAGAAAAAGGAAGTCTAATTTTGCATTCAGATGACTTAAATGGGCTGAAGCTTTTTCACTAAAACAAAGATTGTCTGGCTGTTTGTCCAAACCAGCAGCCAAGAGGCAATTGTTGTCTCCAGACAGAGACAATTGTTGGTGTTTATTCTACTGAAAAATGTGAATACATTGTGTTTCTCAGTATTTGCTTAATTAAAAAGAGCTTTCTGAGGGATGAATTAAAAAATAGATCCATGAAACTCCTTTCTTTAAATTTTCTGCTAGTTTTATCTTCTAATGGCATACCAGAATTACTCCACATTTTCTATTTCAACATATTTATAATCACTGAAATATGTCACAATCATTGAAGATTATTTTACATATTACAATATGTAAAGATGAGGTTTCTTTACCCAGCAATAGGAATTCAGCATGTAGCTAAATATCCATTTTGTTCTTACTTTCTAAAACAGATGTGTAGGAAGAAATTACTAAGTATCCTTATGTATTAATTATTTAAAATCTCTGCACTTCAAAAAACATTGCATTTAGTTCATTATCAGTACATTTTTTCTTCCTTAACCACAGTTTTGATCTAATATACTAAATTCTGGACAAGTTTCCAAGAAATTAAAATTTAAAGGAGGTTTGTTAATTACTGTGAAATTACGTTTAGTTTATATCTACCATGGTCTAATTCTCAACATTAAGCATGCAAAAATTAGGTATAGTCAATTAAGAATTGAGAAGTTCTATAATAAATGTTCTTTTTTTCATGTTCTTCTGGTTTGTTTTTAAATCAATGTCTCTCTAATGGTTGAGGTCTTTAGAGTAGGACTTAAAAAACAACCTATAAAAATCACATGTGTGTGCACACATGTGCACACACACACACACACACACACACACCACAAACTTTCCACTTTGAGAGATCCAATAACAAAATACCACAGTTGCCAAAGTTATCTGCTTCCTATCAAGACCCATGTTTGGCACAAGAAGTATTCAATTCATTCATCATTGTCAATGCACTAGTACACTAATTATTTCAAATTGTTTCCTCAGCCAGAGGTCTAGGACAAATCAGGCAAGCCAAAAATAGCAGTTATGAATAATTATGCATAATTTACCTCAAGGCCTGGGCCAGTCTATCATTAAAACTTTTACTTGCCACACTGTGATCTCTGCTAATTGCAAACTTTAAAATTAGTTCAAGGTTGTCTTTTTATCCGGCGCCAACCTCAAACCCTCTTCCTCGCGACTTTCTGGTATTCTGAACACTTCAAATAAAATGTCATCAGAATTTAGTAAAGAATATATACATATATATTAAATGAAAGATGGAAATTAGTGGAGAAGGTATTGCTCCCACCTTTTGCAATGCTCAAATATGTTCACAAATGGTATAAAGATGAGGGGTTAGAAGTCAAAATATGGTAATGACCTAGGGGTGAGAATTCCATCCTGTTTGAAAGAGAAGAAAGGGCTTTTAGCAACGTGCAAACGGTTCTCTTCAGAGGAAAGTTAGTTCTCAGACAATCACTAAACTTTCTTAAGGAAGGGAATCTTGACATTGTGCTGTTCATTAGAAAGTTCCCAGTACACTTTGATTCTGACCTTCATTTAAGACAAAAACTGAGACACCAGAGTCTTTTACCACTGATACGTGGATTTCTAACAGTTACTTTCAACCATGCAGCAAATGTAACACACAACTGAAGACGATGCACTTTAATTTCTATTTATTCTTTGAAATGTGACTTTTCCCACATAGGGAGAATGTTACGGACACACTGCATTACTCTCCATTTCTCCCCATTTCCCTACCCATGTTGTACTTTGTAGTTATACCTTATCTTATTGACAAACATTAAAGAACACAAAATATTATATTTAAAATTATCTTTCCTTCACTTTTCCAATTTTACTTCATTTTTTTTTTATTCCAGGCCTTTGATTTTAGGCCATGAAGACAAATATCACTAAGCTGTCATCCTCCTGAATTATTTTCTTTGTGTAAAATAAAGGATGCTCCATTTCACCTCAGACACATTTTGAGGAGAAATGGGCCAATTTGCAGGAATGTTTTTCCTGGCTATGACCTATCAGATAAATGCTCACTCCACCCCTTTTTAGTAACACATACTCTCTGGGTTTCTGTACTTGTGTTTTTGCGCTGTTTGTTAACTGATGCTCTCAGAGAATCATCCACGCAAGACACCCCTTCGATGTTGCCAGGTCAATTCACTCAAAGCATGAGTGCTATCTGAGGCCTCCTTAAACATTATTCCAAAGTATTTTGAGAGTCTGAAGTTTCTGCTACAACAGTGGTTTGGAAACTGGTTGTAAGGAGACGGTTCCAAGAAGCATAAGAAATATGGAGAGCAAATCAGAGGAAACTTGGGAATCTGGAGAAGAAAAGGAAAAAACCCAGAGACAGAAGCTAATGCATTTGTCTTGAACATTACAGAGAATTCTGCTGTTTTTATTGTTGGTGTTTTTAGTCTCTGTACAAAAGAGAACCTTGTAATATGGCTATTAAGATGGTACCAGAGTGAAAATTAGAAAACAGCCATTATCATACCCTAAACGACTCTGTGTCATCTTAAGAGTTACAGACAGCCAATACCTGTCTGGCCTCCGAATATGCATCAGTTACTTCAAGCAAAATGGACTGGGGCAGTGCATTTGTGGAAACGAAATTACAGGAGATTATATTTTGTTCTCACTCTTAGAAATCTTACATTTTTTAATGTTTTTTATTTATTTTTGAGAGAGCGCAAACCGGGGAGGGGCAGAGAGAGGGGGACAGAGAATCTGAAGCGGGCGCTGTGCTGACAGCAGCGAGCCTGATGTAGGGCTTGAACTCATGAACCACAAGATCATGACCTGAGCCGAAGTAGGACACCCAACCGACTGTGCCACCCAGCTGCCCCAGAAATCTTAACAATTCATTGAACAACTAAAAAAAAAAAAGCTGAACAATAAGTAAATAAATAGTAGGAGGTAGAAGATAGGGAAGAAATAGAAGATAAACAAAGGTGGATTCCTAAGCCTCATCTAGATAGTGGATTAGGGGCTCCTGACATTTAAGCTGAACACCAGGACCACAGGGTGATAACATGGAGGTCTTAATGATGGCAAAGAACTGAAGATTCAAATTTTGATCACGGAGGTTTAAATTCTGCCACTTATTAGCTGTTCATTAGCCTTTTGGCAAGTTACTTTCCCTGGCTCTGTGTCATCATCTGTAAAAGGAAAATGATGACAGCACCTAAAAACATAAGGTGAACGGCATTTGAAGAGCCAGGGGCAAGTGTTCTGGGAAAATGAAAACACAGGAATGAGAGCACCAAAGGGTAAAAACATTTGGTGCTTCTGAGAAACTGCAAATTGGCCAGGGTGACCACAGTGCAATCTGGCGGGGATGAAGTTTGAGAGCAGCAAAAGCCTTATTATCCAAACGCCTGGTCAGCCTTGGAAAGGGGTCTGGATATTGCTTGTTGTACAAAAGCTGATGTTTGTTCTTCCCTCAGAAGACGTCTATGTAAGTGTTCAAGACAATGGAGAGTAGAAAGGGATGATGTGAAATGGGGCCTTCTTTTTTGCTTCTGAAAGTAAACACATTAAAAATGAAACACAGGATTAACATAAGATTTGCATTTTAAATACATTGCTTTGACTGCAGTATGAAGGTTTTAAAGGGGAAGGCAACAGGAAGAGTAGTGACATTTTTATTACATGTGTGAGAACAGTTAAGAGATGGCGGTCTGGGCTATGGTGGCAGCACTGGGAATGGAAAGAATTTGACCAATTCAGAACGTGTTTGCACTACACTGCATCGATTAAAAATCATTTCTATTAAAACTGTTACTTCCTTGGAGAAGGTTTTATATGCTGATAATACATACTGGGTGGGTTGCATAGTATGACGTTTCATTTTAATTCTGAAGATGATCAGTTTTTGCAGAGTAGCTAAGGCATTGGCAAATTGTCTTATTCTTAAATGAAGGTTCTTTGTTTTCTTCTCGAGCTTTCCCAGTTTTTCAGTTGTAGCTAGAAAGGACACTAAGTAGGCTGGCTTTTCCCATGGATCCCAGTGGGATTGTTCGGATTGTTGAGTCAGAATCACTTACAGAATGTCTCCTGTATCAATCTGTTTTATGTTCCTAATCACTCAACGATTAGAAATAGAAGTGACAGAAGACATTAAGGAGCCCCTGCAATCCTTAAAAGCCAAGTTCCTAAAGTATGAGTATATGAAAACCTCAAATCAGCAACATTGCACTCAAAGACATCTCATTTTAGTACTACCGATGGTTTCTACGTAATTGTGTAAATTAAGTTTCATTTAATGTACCTTGATTGTCATCAGTTTGTTTCTTCTATTACATATGTTCATAGTCCCTGAGATATACCCTGTAGCTGTTCTGCTGGGTGTTCTGAGGCATTTGCATACCACCACACAGTATATTAATTTGATGATCTCAGGAGAGCAAATGGGAAAAAAAATTGTATGTTTCATTAAGTAATATGAAGATTATTTCCATTGCCTTATTATTTTTTCTCCATGAAAGAAAAGAAATACAAAGGCATATACAATTTTGTGTTGGAAAATTTCTGGTACATCAGAGAAAGTCAAGAAAAACTCATGGGATTCACACCCAAGAGAAAATATGGGTAGGAGTAGATCTAATGGGCAGGAGAAGTTATGATGTCAAGAATCAGGAGGGGTCAGGTATGGGAATGAGTTCTGGAAAACGTCTCCTAACAAAGTTTTCCTAGTTGATTCAAACAATGACATACACTATACAAAAGCTCCTCAATTTTTTTTTTTTGCGGGGGATTGGGGGGGGGGGAGGCAGGTTGTCACTTGATTTTGTCTAGGCTGTCTGGAAGGTCCATGTATCTCTAGATCAATAATTTCTCTGTGCTCCTTTCTGTCTGAAATGCTACTTCTGTCTAAACAATTATGTATTATGACCGGATTAATCTGAGTTGGTTCTTTTCCCTTGATACTATTTGATACCACTTTCCATCCTGATTTGGTGTTTGTAACTACTTTCCATCCCAAACTAGACACCATCAAATGCTAAAAGATCCCCTTCTGTAATCTGCCCCTAAATAACCTGGATAAAGCCACCAGACTCAAATTGTTGACCTCAAACAGGGATCTTTGATTTTAGAATATTTTTTGTATATGTCTCTCTCCTCCCCAACCTATCAATCTTGGAATGAATTCTTGTCCTCTCCATGGCTTCTGACTGGTCCAGGAGTGGTACATTTTTCTGTGCCACTCAGCTGTAGCAGAGACAAGCAGTCCATGCTAGAAACCAAGAAACCTGAGGGTCTCCCAACTTCCAGGAAGGGAGTTCAGATACCTATAACTTGTATCCATTTGGGGTATTTAGAGTGTTTCATTCCTATTTTTCCATAGAAGTATACATTAGACAGTAAAGACATTCACAAAAATTCCACATTTCATTTTTATGTCATAAAAACATAACACACATTTGACATTATAAAACAAGGATAGAATAGAATAGAATGGAATGGAATGGAATGGAATGGAATGGAATGGAATGGAATGGAATAGAATAGAATAGAATAGAATAGAATAGAATAGAATAGAACAGGTTAGCTTAGTAAGTTAGGAGTCATATAAATGAGATGCTCTGAGAAAGCTTTCCTATTCCATCTCTGCATCTTCCCCACCCGCCCGCCCCCCAAATAAAAATGTTATACTTGAAACAAAAAGTTAGGGGCACCTGGGTGGCACATTTAGTTACGTGTAAGACTCTTGGTTTCAGCTCAGGTCCTGATCTCACAGTTTGTGAGATCGAGCCCCACATAGGGCTCTGAGCTGACAGCACAGAGTCTGTTTGAGATTCTCTTTCCCACCCTCTTTCTCTCTGCCCCTCCCCTGCCTGAGCTCTGTCTCCCTCTCTCTCAAAATAAACAAACATTTAAAAAATGTTTTTAAAAAGTTAATCAAGGGGTACCTGGGTGGCTCAGTTGGTTAAGTGTCCGACTTTGGCTTGGATCATGATCTCGCCATTCGTGGATTCTAGCTCCATGTTGGGTTCTGTGCTGACAGCTCAGAGCCTGGAGCCTGCTTCAGATTGTGTCTCCCTCTCTCTCTGCCCCTTCCCCACTCATGCTCTGTCTCTCTGTCTCTCGAAAATAAATAAACATTATAATTTTTTTAAGTTAATCAAGTTATCATCTTTTAAAACTGCAAGTAATCATTGTTGAAAGCTCATTATGCACCAGGCACTGAGCTTAACTTTTCATATAAAAGGTACATTTAATTTATACAGTAATCTCATGAAATGGGCATCAGCTTCCTCACATCACAGATGGAGAAACTGAATCTTACTGTGAATAAAAGACAGAGGCAAAGTCAAGTTTAGGTCATCGGCCTGATTCCAAAGCTATAACCACTCTAATTTGGTTCATTTATCGTTCGCATCATAAAATTAAACATTCCTGGTAAACCTAAGCTTTAATTATTTATAGCTTAGTGTGAATAACCTTTGTTGAGTTATCATGCTGATACTGGGGCTGACACTGACACTCGCCACCCAGGCACCTCTTCATTGAAGGACGTGGTGCTCTGGCCGCGGGGCATGCTGTCCCTGGGCAGTCTGCCATCTCTGACCCCTTCAAAGGTGGCCTCTGTTGCAGAAAGCCCCCAGCCCAGAGCTCATGTCCTTCCCTGGGTGCTGTATCCAGCGACTGCTCATGTAGGAATGAAAAGGCCTGGACAACTCAGCCCAATTCAAGATAATTCTAGGGGCACCTGGGTGGCTCAATTGGTTAAGCATCTGACTTCACTTCAGGTCATGATCTCATGGTTCATGAGTTTGAGACTCGTATCAGGCTCTACACTGACAGTGCGGAACCTGCTTGGGATTCTCTCTCTCTGCTCCTCCCCAATTGTGTGTACACTCTCTCTCTCTCAAACGTAAATAAATAAAAGATCATTCTAAGGGACCACTTCAGGTATGTCAGCTCCACTTCTCATTCTGCTCACCCCTGCTTCCTCCTCTCCTTTCCACAGGTATGGATCCCCACGGCACCAGCACACTAAATTTCTTATAGTCTGCTTGCTGGGAAAGCCAACTCCCAATAGTGCAGAAAGGAGAGGCTGGGCATGTGGTTTCTGGGCAAGAGTAATAAGGAGAATACTGAAGAAAGCAACACTGCATGAAACGAGCAGAAATCAAACCACACACACACCAACCTCCCCAGTTTGTTGTATTTGGGTCTGCATAAAATTAACATTACTGCTCCCTGGACCTAAAAATATGTTATAGATACATTATTTATTAATTCAGTGGTTTATTCTTTCTGATCTAATCTCCTGTATATGGCACATTCATTTATTTACTCCTGCCTTTCCCGTTTCTACAACGCATGACTCCTAGGATACCACATTTCCTGGTTTGCTTAGAACAGTCTTACTTTATACCAGTTGTCTCCCATTTTAATTATAAGTAGTGCCCCCTTTTAGTCTCAAACATCCTTGTAAGGATGATAATTCTGTGTTCAACCAATTCCCAAAACTTTTATAAATCTTTTTTGTTGTGATTGCATTTCCTATTTTCCCATATTGTTTATCAAACATTAACATATTATACAATTGGTTTATTTATTATATTTATTGTCTATCTCCCCTTGAATCCACTCAGATTTCTCCATAATATTATCAACTTCTATCATATATATCATACTCATCTGTTGTATTTGCAAACTGCAAATACATCTCCTGATAGGATGAAAGAAAATTGATTACCAACATTTTTTTATTCAAACTCTTGGAGTATATATAATTTTAGGATAAAGATATTAAGGTGTTAGTGTAATTGCAATATTTGTTTATATATATCCAAATGTAGTTTAACCTTTCTAATTTTGGAGAAAGCACCCTCCCTCCCCCCCAAAAAAGAGGAAACAAAGGGAAGGGTAAGAAAAAGGGAGGAAGGAGAAGAAAGAGACAGACTGACAAAGACAGAGCGAGAGCGAGAGAGAGAGACGGGGGGATGGGGGAAGAAAAGAAAGAAAAATACCCAAAACCTATATAAAGGCTAGTCAGTGTTTGGTTTCTTAACAAATGACACTTACACTCCAACACCAAATCTCACAAATCACCAGGTGAAGCTAAAGTTTTGTTACACTGATACTTGGGTATACTCTAAGATACCAATTAGGACTATAAAAACAATAAAAGTAATAGTATTAGGGACAAAAAGATATTTATCCACTCTGGATTCCCAGAAATTGAGCCATTTTCCTACATTTGGACACACAACCATCAAATGCTCTTCATTATCTTCTGTGGCTCCAACAGGCAGTTGGTGGTTGGCTCATCAAATATTCCTGGCTAGGACTATGAAACAAGAGTAAGACCCAGTGGCAAATTTATTCTTGTGGCAATGGCCTCAGCAATGCTACCTAAGTTCCACTGGCGGTGCTGTCAGCTGGTACCAGCAGCCACACAGCCAGGGCCTAAATAAAGGTAGAGACTGTAGGAAGCTCACCATGGATTTTGCTGGCGTTGGCTGTGGTCCTCACTGTACCCTCTCAACTTGGATCCTGTTGCTTTTGAACTGGATTTTCAGGTCTTGCTGATGTTCCTTTCAGTAAGTTCCTCCTCGGGCTAAATATGCCTGAATGGGTTTCTGGTGCTTACAACTAAGAACTCCGATGCATAACATGAGTATCTACTTGATAAAAGAGATTCTAGCTTGGTACAAAATTATCAGGACTATAGAAATGACATTAAAACTAAACCTTAGATTATCAAAGTGCATAGTAGACATTTGATAAATATTGACTTAATGAATCAGTGAAATCTCATTAGAAATATCTAATCGATATGCCAGCCATTAGCACGAAATGAACTAATAAGAAGTCACTGAATAAGTAATGCACATACTCTTAAAAAGATATGGGCAAAGTTATTTATAGTATCTTGTCCTTGCCCTATAATAATGTATCATTTAGGCAAATAGTAAAGAAAAATGTAGCCATTTCCTTTCTTCTCTCTACATATTATGTTTCAGAGATTTTTTTTTATTTATGTGAGGAAATTAAGGACAAGTACATTTATATTTTTCCTGTGCAGTGGCTGATGAAATTTTCATTCTTTCCAGGTAGAACTGATTTTAAATTTGAAAAATAGCTCTATCCAGTCATCTTTTGGTACTATTTACTAAACAGTGCTCCTTGGAATATTAGCATTCTTTGTAATATCAAGTTATTGCTAAGAAGAAAGGCCCATTGTAAAATATGTTTGAGAAACAATAGTTTATTAAAAAAGCAAATCACATCTGCTTAAAATAGGACTTCTCAAAATCTTTAAAGCATTAATGTTTTGATATGAATCTGGAAGGAGATATGATAAGTAGCATTCTGTAAACTTTTTTTATCTTGTTTAAAATTTTTTGGAGTAATACATCTTATGATGGACAAACAGGAATTCTTAACCAAATAAAATAGCCAACCAATAAACTGCAATTTTTTTATCTCCTTTCACTAGCTAGTAAAAATTAAAACCCCATCTAGGGGCGCCTGGGTGGCGCAGTCGGTTAAGCGTCCGACTTCAGCCAGGTAACGATCTCGCGGTCCGTGAGTTCGAGCCCCGTGTCAGGCTCTGGGCTGATGGCTCAGAGCCTGGAGCCTGTTTCCGATTCTGTGTCTCCCTCTCTCTCTGCCCCTCCCCCGTTCATGCTCTGTCTCTCTCTGTCCCAAAAATAAATAAACGTTGAAAAAAAATTAAAAAAAAAATTAAAAAAAAAATAAAACCCCATCTACCTATAATTGTACCCTAATTGAGAACTAAGGGACAAGGTCTTATAATTAGAAATTATATACCCTTTACCATTAGCATTAAAGGTAACACTCAATGGAGTGATAAAATCTATAATGACATATCCATTTTTTGGAAAAATGTTTAGAATGTTCTGGAGTCAAGCTGCTTAGGTTTAAATCATTTCTCCACCATTTACTAGCTGTATGACCTTGAATGATTTTCCTACCTTCATTGTACTTTAGTTTTCTCATCTACAAAATAATAGAATGTGTCTCATAGGGTTTCCATGTGGTTTAAATAAATTAATGTTATAACGATTTGGTATATACTGAAACACATAGTGTGAGCTAAGCAAACAAATAAATACATAAATAAATAAATGCAGAGCCTTCAACTTGAGAGAGGTAGAAAGGCCTCACAACAATTAAGCTTTTATATTACTTTCTGAGGCTTTTCTCTGTCAACCCTAGTTAAAATTTCAATGCTACCCATGGACTCTCCCTATTTCTCTGCCCTGCTTTAATTTTTATATTTCTCCATAGCATATGTCACCATCTAAACACCGCTTATATTATTAAGGTTCTTTATTGTCAATCTTCTCCACTTTCCAGGACAAGTTCTTTTCTTTGTTTATCACTGTATCTCCAGAGATACATAGAGACAACTTCCTGGTATTAGTCACCTGTAGGATAATTGTGAAATTAATATATGTACATCATCAGCCCCCAGAGGATTTCATTGCTGCTTCTGGGTCCCCCTAGCCTGGTCTTCATTCCCCCAACATTATCCTTTTACAACAGCCATCTGCTGGGAGCAGCATGGTTATTCAGATAACCATGAACATAAGTACATATTCCAGAACCCAAAGGAAATCAGGAAAAAACACCTAAAAGAAATGTGATATTTTATGCAACTTGTTCCTCTTCCTTTTCCATCAACTTTGCAAGAGATCTGGTTTTGTGAAAGAACACCATAGGAATGTACTACAGGTGTTATGGATAACAGCTGAAGTATGAGAAAGTGTGCCTGTTAATAAAGGTCAAATAGAACTTGTTTGAATTTAGCAAACTTAGAAAATTATTTGAAAGCTGAAGTAGGGAATAACTGGAGATTGTCTTTAACAAAGGAATCTTCTTGAATCTTAATTTTTCAAAAGTAAAATGTGGATGTAGGCGATTCAGTCAGAAAAGTTGGAATTCTGTTGGCCAAGACTGGGACACTGGATCACAGTACCTCAGTATCCTGGCTTCTATCCCAGTAGAAACCTTCACTTCATCACATTTTCAATCTTATATATCTGTAAACCAGAACTGTCCATGAAAGTTTATTCTATTCCTTCAGCTTTTGCACTCTACACATTAGGAGTCAGACACCTTGTTTCAGCCACATTATCTGGCTTCATTTGTGCACTGATGCTGTGTCAATTTTGAAACCTGTCCAGGCAACGAGAGGTGTCCTGTTTTCTGTCCTAGGCCATCTGGCTGCCCTTAGTTACAATTTGTTCAGGACAAAGAAAAAATGTGTAGTGGACAAGAGAATACAAAGAAAAAAGGAAAGTCATGTTTCAAAACTAATCAGAAAAATATATATTTAGCACTTTCATAGTCTACCTATTTTTTTTTGATAACATGTCACTGCTTTGTCTGGCATTATAATATTGTCTTTCAGCTTTTGCATGCTATGTTGTTTTGATAATTTGCTAAGCTCAGTCTTATTTTTACCTAAGGAACAAAAATTTTCATTAAGAGGAAGAAAACAGCACGTGCTAGAAAAACAGACCTTGAAGTTTACTTCACAGTGGAATAAAAAGCAAAAACGAGAATATCCCTTCTGCCAGGGTCCTAGACATCTAAGACTGGCACTTTGGCCTACTTTTGCCACAAGCACACAAAATCACCCCTATACACACACACACACACACACACACACACACACACACATACACACACACACACACGCACACACACACACAGAATAAAAGGACAATCACTCCACGCTAAACAAATTGCTTAAAAAATAAACTTCATTTATTGAAGATCAGCTAAAAATAAGAGTGCCTGATCCTTATTTTGTAACATGTTTTCAACTTTTTTCAGTTTCATCTACTTTCTTCTTGATTAGTTAAAGGAAGTCCTTGATTTCTAGTATCCAAATAAACCTGATGTGAGGAACACCCAGACACAAGAAGTGCTTTTATAAAAAACAAAAGTCACATGAAAGCAGTTAAGACAAGTTTCTTTAGACATAACTTTTCTACCCTGAGAAGTCTACCAATCTTGTCTTTGTCCTAATGTCCAAGTCATTAGTCTTGTCCTGATAAGATATTTAGTACTCATGTTTTTGTTTGTTAGTTCATAAAATACTCTGGGACTTGCATATAAACTGTATCTTCTTCCCAGCGGCCTCCAGTAAATATATCCCTCCAAGTGACCAAGTTGACTACTTTAACAATCACCACACTGTTCATCACATAAAGATTGTTATTTCTTTTCCTTTAGATACTTACAATCTGTTTCTTGTAAAGTTGAAAGGAGGTTGTTTTCTCATGTTGAAAGAACTGACAGCTGTAATTACTCCTACCACTGCAGCAGGACTTGGTTCCCAACATTCAACTACATACTGTAGAAATCATGAATCTGTTCAATGTTTTCAAAGATGAGAAAAGGGTAATCCAGAAAAGAAATCACTAGCACCATATTTTCACTCTCTCAAGAAAACCCAACCCTCAACAATGGGTATATAAGATTTTTTTTATTTACGCTTGTTAAAATATAACTGTAAAACTGTGCCTATTTTGCTGTATTTCTTTTCTTTTACAAATTATATCTATGAGGTCTAGCGTTGTGAAAACGTACTGATCCTTTCCTTTCCAGAATCTCCGTTGACAGTGCAAAAGCCACTCTTAAAATCAAAATGGACTGCTATCATAGGTCATCTAATCTGAAATCTTATTTAAAATTTTTGTTTACTCTCTCATCTGTAGTAGTTAGCATCCTTCTCATTAATAGCTTGCTCGAAATCTATGCACTGCTGGAAAGACTCAATGAAGTAATACACATAACATACGCTGTCAGTGTCCAGCACAATGTTAGCACTCACTAAACGTGACTTGATAATCTTATTACATAACTAAAAAAAGCTAATTGATATGTTTCCTGGACTTTGAGAAATTTGTTTTAAATAAATGACACAGATTGGGTGAAGCCACGATTACAATTTAATAGTTTCTAAACTATTAAAGATGAAGAATATATAGGATCATTATTGATATTTTAGAACACTTTTCATTACTTATTAATTTTATAGATATTTCTGTGCCTACTACTCCAAAACTCGTCACCCTGGGGATCATGCCATATAGTCATCTTTTCATGTTTAATGTACCATACTATCAGACACACTCACAGTAAGTGCTTAATAGATGCTTCTCTGAATGGACTTCAAGAATTCTTTAATGCGATTTTATCTTTACAAACAAAAATCTTCCCAACCTCTTAACACAATTATCTTCCTATTGATTAGTTCCCTTTTCTACACTACACAGATGAAAGCACCAAAAAGTAATGATTAAAATCATATGTAGCTTTCTGGGTAAAGGTATTACTAAAAAGCAGGGAAGACTATAATTTATGAAGGACTTTATGTGATGGTTGGTCCTCTTAGTTCAATAAAGTGAAGCTGAAAATATAATACAATTATTCTGTAGTTATCTAGGATTTAAAGATTATATATCAACTCTTGTCAATGGATTGTGGATAAACAAATTGATCACATTTTATATTTATGATTGTTCCACTTTAACAATGATTTTATAAATGCTCCTAGACACTTTAGTGTGGCTTAAAGAAGTTGGCCTACTGAGTATGTCATTTATCTTTGGATGAAATATATGGATAACTGCCTAATGTCTCAAATAAAATATTGATTTTTTTAAAGCTCCATTCTTTTTAAAGCATCATCTATTTGATTCTGAAAACTTTGTATTACATTCTTCAGTCATTTGACCAATCAACCAATTACAGACAAGTGTTTACAAAATGGCCAACAAATGATTGATTTTTTTTTTGGCAGGATTTATAAAATTAACCCTTGCTTGGTCAGGGATTTAAAATATTTGTCATTATAGCCATCCATTATACCAAGCAATTTCAGAAACTAGGGCCCAAATCAGTATTTCCAAAATTAAAAAGATTATGATTTTATATACTCTATTTACACATCTCTGTTAGCATTACATAAGCACACATAGTCTATTGATACTAATAATTTTCTGCAGAAGATACTATTTTCTACATTTGTTAATTTATTGAAGCATTCAACAAATATTTGTTGAGTGCTCATCTTGTATCAGGGCTTGTCCAGCTGCTTGAAATAAACTGAAAAACAAAAGGGCCATAAAATGCCTGCCCTACTGCCTAAGGGAAGGAGAAATAATAATAATAATAATAATAATAATAATAATAAAATATCCTATAAAAAGTGTTAGAAGGTGATATGTGTTATAGAGATGATAAAAGTAGGAAGTGCCCCAGGGAGTTTTGGGGAGGGAAGAAATGAAATTTAAAACAGAGTGATCAAGGAAGCCTTACTGAGAGATTGGCATTTGAAGGGAGAAGAAATGAAGAATATGAGAGGGGGAGCCTCCTGGATGGGGTTCGTTTGCAGGTATAGAGATGAGTAAGTGCTGATACTTCAGAGATAAAAGCAGACCTGACTTGCTCAAGGTCACCACAGGGACCAGCCAGGATGGAGCAGCATGAGGAAGGGGAGAAGATAAGATCATTGATACCACTGGAGGGAGAATCATCTGGGCCCTGTAAATAATTTTTTAATTTTATTTTTTGTTTTTTTTAATTTGCATCCATATTAGTTAGCATATAGTGCAACAATGATTTCAGGAGTAGATTCCTTAGTGCCCCTTACCCATTTAGCCCATCCCCCCTCCCACAACCCCTCCAGTAACCCTCAGTTTGTTCTCCATATTTATGAGTCTCTTCTGTTTTGTCCCCCTCCCTGCTTTTATATTATTTCTGTTTCCCTTCCCTTATGTTCATCTGTTTTGTCTCTTAAAGTCCTCATATGAGCAAAGTCATAGGATTTTTGTCTTTCTCTGACTGACTAATTTCACTTAGCATAATACCCTCCAGTTCCATCCACAATAGCCAAAGTTTGGATAGAACCCAAATGTCCATCGATGGATGAATGGATACAGAAGTTGTAGTGTATATATATATATATATATATATATATATATATATATTATACATGTATATGTATATGTATATGTATATGTATATGTATACATATACAATGGGTCTTGTAAATAATTTTGAGGGCTTTGGCTTTCTGAGTGGGTTGGAAAACCACTGCCGAGTTAGGAGAAACCAGTGACATGGTAGACTTGACATTTTAGTAGGATTACTCTTTGTCAGAAATTGACCCTCAACTGTAATGGGACAAAGGCAGAAGCAGAAGTCCAACTTCTACATCATCCAAGCAAAAAAAAAAAAAAAAAAAAAAAGATGGTGGTGTCCTGGCTAGGGTGGTAGCAGCAAAGGAGGCAAGAAATGATTATACTCTTAATGTATTTTGAAAGGAAAGCCAACAAGATTTACCACCATTACAAGTGAAATGTAAGAAAAAGAAGAGTCAGCATTGACTCCACATTTTTTCGCCTGACCACCCAGAACAATAAAGTGGCCATGAACTAACAGGAGGAAGACTACAGGAGAAGTACATTTTGTGAGTCAGATACATAGGAAAAGAGGAAATCTGTTTTTAATAAGTTTAATTTGAGATGATGTTAAGAAGAAAGTTGAATATATAAATCTGTATGTTGGAGAAGTCTGGAAACAAAAAGGCAACAGCAAAGTAAATGGAGACACTGATGGGGGGGGCGGGGGTGCGGAAAGAAAAGGCAGAACAGGCAACTCATGAGTTCAGTGAAGTGAATTTGCAACACATCATCTCACGGACTTACACACACTCTTCAAGGAAAAGCTGAACTTCAGGCTGAGGCTCTCTTCCCCTAACCACCCCAGTTCATATAGCGCTTTTCAGTTTCTAAACATCTATGGCTTTGATTATTGACATAGGCCAATTAGCAATCAACATACAGTATGGTGCTTATTAAAATTATGCTTATTTAAATACACATTATTGTAATCATTTATAGTAGAATTTTTCTCCACTCAACTATGATAATTTATAAACATACACATAATATTTGTAAAAACAGACAATATCATAATTAGATAAATTTACAGATAGGTACAAAAAACTTAATTTTGAGAGACTTGTTCTAAACTTACCCAGCAAATTGGTAATCAAAAATGTTGGAATTTATTACTAGCTCCTAATGAATCTTTTCAAACTACTGTCAGCATATATAGGCTTACATTTCCTCTTTCATCTAGAAATATACTAGCAATTGCTTTGTGATTTTTCACATCCACTTTTGTAGAAATGTATTCCTATAATCATAAAAATGGTTTCATTCTGCACTATACTATTTTCTCGTTCTGCAAAAAAAAAAAATTTTTTTTTGACTAGATAGGAAATGTAAGCACATTCTTTTAGAAAATTAAGTTTCTGAGGTTGGAACAATAAATGAAAAAATAATACTGTGAATTCTAGCATTTTTTAATACGTAATAGTATGTATTCCATTAGTCCTCCCTAAAATGTTTAACAGTATGAACACTTTAGGTCCTGAGAATTATTCATAGAAACAGATGAGTAAAATCACCTAGACATCTTGAATGGTCCTGACCCTAAGTTAAAACTTCCATATGTGAAAGGAGGTTGGGGGTGGAGGAGAAGGATCTGTGCAGTCTCTGAGAGCCTTTAATCATAATAAGAAACAGCATGAGGAGGCTGTTTTAGGTTTACTGGAAGTAGACAACTAGAGTATTTTGTTAATTCTAACGTATAGGTGACTTATGTACGTTGTGTTGCCTCTGATTATTCATTGATCTAGAGATAGGATTGAGAACTGTAATCAGATAAACAGAGAACACATGGATACAAGTTAATTGGACACCGTAATGATGATGGTTACTTTTGTGATCCAAAGAAATATGAATTAAAATACCCAGGAACGTATACGAAATAATGTAAACAAATCCACTTTACAATCTTAAGGTGGGCTAGAAGTCTTTTTCAAATGAAAAATTCCCTTTAAATAAGATGAAAATTTTAATATCTTTAACATGGGATAGCTTTGATATTAAGAGCAAAAACATAACTGTCAGCATCTTATTATTTTTAAAAGTAAATGTGGATGGATCACTACAAAGAGAATTTGGAAGAAGGGTTTTTTTCTTGGGCTTCAGGGTATATCAGACTGTAAAATAGATTTGTATATTTCATGAATATTTAATTTCTATGTTTTCTTTAACTTCTATTATTTATAATATCATGTTTATATACAGAATGCAGAATGCGCATATTGATACATATATATACTCGTGCTCAACTTATATTAGGTTTTAATAAAATATGATTTTTATATTAGTTAGGAATTCTATTCTACCAGTAGTGATAGAAACTGGAAAATCTTCACTAGTAAACAAGGTCTAATTTTTTCATACGAAGAGTTTAGAAGTAGGCAGCTTATATCTGCTAGGGCAGTGCCCTGAAACCAGTGATCCAGCTCCTCCTAGCTCCTCACTACACTGCCCCCGGTATGTGGCTCTCATCCTAATGTCACAAGATGCATGTTTAGTGCCAGTCATTGCCCCAATGCATACATCACATGGGTTGACACTGTGTCATACAGACACACTTTGATTTTATAGAAGCCAGAAGATGTATTCCGTTAGCAGGACACAGCGTCAGCCTGAATAAAATAGGGATTCTTATCATTAGCAGAAAGGACTCGGAGTAGGCGATTAGACACAAAGGGTTTTCAGTGTCACGCAATCCAGCCATGATGACTCTCTCTGCTCATTTTATGAATCATCAATCACCCCATTCCTCTTACAGTACTTAATTTGTTCATAAAATTTCCTTCATTAACAAAGTTAAAAGAGGGGCGCCTGTGTGGCTCAGTCAGTTGAGTGTCTGACTTCAGCTCAGGTCATGATCTCGCGGTCTGTGAGTTCGAGCCCGCATAGGGCTCTGTGCTGATGGCTCAGAGCCTGCAGCCTACTTTGGATTCTGTGTCTCCTCCTCTCTCTGCCCCTTCCTGACTTGTGCTCTGTCTCTCTCTCTCTCAAAAATAAATAAACATTCAAAAAAATTTTAAAACAAAGTTAAAGCATTGAGCATGTCTTTGGCCACAGGGTTTACTGCTTAGCATAATACAGGAAAAAGGTGGTAGACCTTTTTTATTTAAGATGGTAGAATTTGTACAAATTTATAAATCAACTCTCAGATTCAAAATGTCAAACTTATGAGTGTCCAGTGGATATATGCATTATCAATCTGTCACTTTTTTATGGGGTAAGTAATGAATCATATAAAAAAACTAATACATATTAACTTCAAGTTGATATCTAGCCAACATTTCAGTCACATAGAATTTTGTTGATCTGTTATCAGTATTTTGAAGTTTTCCTAAAGGTGTGTATTTGCATTTGGGGAAGTTACGTGGATTTTCAAAATGTGGAAATGACCACTGGTCAGAAAATGAAGGAAGACATCTATTGTCTACACTATGAGATTTCCAAAATGAGACACAAAGGCCCCTGCTATTCATATATGTTTTAGCCTTTTTTTTAAGTTTCCTTTTTTCAGTATTTAACGTACATTTTATCTATCTATACATATAAAATATAAACAAGTGACATATATACTAAAAATATATGTCAAATTTTACCGTCAAAATTTCTTGAAGACCAGAGATGATTTTAATCTTGTTCAAAATTCAAAGGATTTGAATTCAACTATACCCCACGGAAGTCTAGTTACTTGTTACTACTTTGACTTTTGTATCTGCACTGTACTTTGTGTAATTAGACATAATTTGACATAACATGTGCTTAATTAATCATGAGGACATTGCTTTGCAACCAATATCTTCTAAGAATCATATCCTTTTCTGTGCCAACAGTGTCATTGAGCAGAGAGTCAGAGATACAAGAAAATGGTTATACAGCAACAGAACCTTTGAAAGATCTATTGCCTATGGTAAGTTGTAGTAAAACCTAAGAACAAGCTGCTACTTGTAGACAGGAATATATTTTGGTGCCTTGTGAATTCTATTACAAATTTTATCCCTTTGTTATAAGGGCTGAGAGGAGGACAGAAAAATCCACCTAAAAATCTCCTATTAACTAATAGCAATCACCCTTCCTTTTTCTATCACGTATGGACATCCCAGTAAACTCTTTTGCATTTAAAGTGTATTAACTTGGTTCTTTTTTTCTGATTTCAAAAATAGTATCACTGCTTATTATGTGTTACAAAATCCTGCCTTTAACATCACAGATTACATCAGAATCCTACATTATTATTTTATATTTTTATAATATGTCATATCGAATGGTAAAATTGTGAATCACTGAATAAATTGTTTGTTAAAGATTTACTGATAGTTTTAAAAGTATTTCTTCATTTTGAGAGCAGTCAGGCTTTGCAGAATATTAAGCAGATAGTACAGATTTCCCATAAAACTTTTCCATTACAGTATTACCTATTATTTTTTATTGTATTAGAGTGACACATTTGTTAAAAATTGATTAAAGTGTCTAATAATTAAAGTGCATTGGGGCGCCTGGGTGACTCAGTCAGTTAAGCGTCCGACTTTGGCTCAGTTCATGGCCTGTGTTGAGCTCTGTGCTGACAGGTCAGAGCCTGGAGCCTGCTTTGGATTGTGTCTCCCTCTCTCTGCCCCTCCCCCACTCACGCTCTGTCACTCTCTCTCTCTCTCAAAAATAAACTTTAAAAATGTTTTAAATGTCTAGCACTGCATCAGTAAATACAGTGATTTTGGTAAATATTTACCGAATAAATAAATAATTTTCAAAGGCAAAACCTAATACAAGCTTTAGTCTGTATCTGTAAAATCAAGTCAGACACACCTGGTTTCAGGAAGAAACAATACTCCACAAAGTCCACCGAATTATAGAAGATTTTACGATTATTTTGACATGGTATTATTCTCTATTTCAATAGACTCCTGAGGTACTATGGGCTTTACTGCAATTTCTGTATCCCTTTTAAAGGCCTAGGATCCCTTGACCATTATGTGCTGGTATCGAATTTTGCATTATGTCATTGCGGCCCCTTGGGCCTCAGTACTTTTAGGTCCTATTTTTGATGTGCACTTTCACAATTATTTCATAATGTGACTTCAACTAAACTTTAGTTTCTATTTGCAAATACCTAATTTAGGTAGTGTCTGTGAAAACCAGTAATTTCTTCTCTTCCTTTCCCGATGGAAGCACAAGTGACATGAATTGAAAATTGAAAATAACTCAGATGTATCCACAAACTGACTATTTATATAAGTGAAATGACAAACAGAACTTTCCTGAAATCGGTAGGTTAAAAAATCAATATCAGAGTAAAGTAATCCCTAATGATGTTCTAAGAGAGTCATTTTGTCTTACTGTCCTAAAAGTTACATGTATTTTTTTAAAACACAGGTTGTCCCCAACTTAAAAAGCATTAATTTTTTTCTGACCTTTTTTCAACCTTTAAAAATAAGAAAGAGAAAACTAAATTTAAATTCAGTTTGGGCTTCTGTTCCATGAAAGATGAAAACATTCTGCGTAACTTCTGATGGTCATACCATCTAATTTATTCATAAGTCCTTTTCATGTGCTCTTAAATAAAATTTACTTAGCACTTCCTGTCTTCTCTGCTTATCAATAAAAATTTCAAACGAAGCAAAAAAAGAGGGGGGGAGAGACAGAAAGGGAGGGAGAGAAAGAGAAGTTTTTCCTGTAAAACAGTAAATCCATAGCTACTAATCCTATCGTTTTTAGACACAGAAAAAAAACAAATATACTTGAATATACTTATTCTTTATTGTAATATTTTAATCAACTTTATTATATAACCATATTTTCATTTTAACATATATTTTAGTTTTCCAATAATTAATACACACACACCCAAACGAGTACACACACACACTTTTCTATTTTGGTTTCCTCCTTTTTTTTTTTTTTTTTTTTTTACCAACCACCGCATGGTATTGTCAAATGAGCTGACTGATTTTTTTAATGTTTATTTATTTTTGAGAGAGAGAGCATGAGCAGGGAGGGGCAGACAGAGAGGGAGACAGAGGATCCAAGCAGGCTATGCCCTGATAACTACCCAATGCAGCGTTCAAACTCAGGAACCATGAGATCATCACCTGAGCCCAAGTCAGACGTTCAACCAGTTGAGCCACCCAGGCGCCCCAAGCTGACTGATATTTATTAAATTTCTTCTTTGCTAATATGTGAGTCATTTCACAATTTCAACTATTAGTCAGTAGTCATTATCTTTATATTTATACCAGCATCCTTTTCTGCCCCATGTTACACTTCTTAGGAAAAGGTCCTCACGGGTGAGGATCAATCATAAGGTTAGGCTCAATAGAAGTAAGTATTCAATTTTCAGAAATAGCATCTGTTTAATTTTTGACACTGCATCTTTTTTGTTTTATTATTTTTATTATTCTTCTTCTTCATTTAGTGATTTCTTTAATTTAATTTATTTATTATTTAAGCCAAAGTTCTTTTTACACACAGGTGCCTTCTTCAGTTATGGTTGCTGGCCTGAAACCTAGCAACAGTTAAGATGGAGAAAAAAATTGATTCTACACATATTAAAGAAAGAATCCTTAGGAAGTAGTGAATAATTGAATATGGATAAAAAGAAACAACAAATCAGAATTGATTCAAAAGTCTTTTACATCAAGTGACTAAGTGGATATTTAATGCATTATCTAAGATAGATAATACAGGAGGAAGAGTAGACTTTTAAAATTTGAGGTACTTAGATCAACTTATTCAGTGAAGAGGATGTAAAGTATTGAATATCACACATTCAGACTAATTCATAAAGAAAAAGTCACAGTATCTTCTGAACCTTTATACAAAAAAAGATCATTCTACATTACCTTATTTTTTTAAGTTTATTTATTTTGAGAGAGACAGAGACAGCCATGTGCAGGAGAGGGGCAGAGACAGAGGGAGATAGAGAATCCCAAACAGACTTTGCACTGTCAGCGCAGAGATTAACATGGAGCTCGAACTCAGGAAACCGTGAGATCATGACCTGGGCCAAAACCTGAGTCAGATGTTTAACCACCCGCTGCCCCCATTCTACATTATTTTAAATAATCTGGATAAGAATTGGCTTAACTCCCAGAACATATCCACCTGAAAATTGACTATGTCCACATAAGAGAATGGTTTTATTAAGAATGTTTATATAATGGGTATTATTATAAAAAATAAACAAAGCTTTTATGTTTAGTGGAAGAATCTATGTAAGAAAAAGACGTTTCATGGGTCTCTGTGTGTCTGTTTCCCCCTGCATGTGTGTATACACAGAATTGACTAAAATAAAGCACTTCTAACACATTTGATTTAAAGAAAATAAAGCAAATTCATTTAGAGCAAAAATTTAAGAACACCGATTGTAAGCAAAAAATACCAATTTTCTAGTCCTCTCCCTATCCCTCCTCCTCTCTCTCCTTCTCAAATAAATCATCAGGAAGAAAAAGTTCTTTATAAGAATCTTTATTTTTCTTTAGTGAAGGAAAAGAAATGTCTATATGAAGGTAGATTTAATTTTGTGTTTGTCTTCTTAGATGTTCTATCAAATCCTGTGGCATTATCAAATACTTGCTATTGACAGTACAAAAATGATATGATGGCTATTCCCTAACTTGTTTTAAATCATACAAAATAAATTATAAAATCAGCCAACCAACTGTTATACTTCAGTTGGTAGATTGTGCCTATTCTGACTTTTTTTCCTCACCTCTCATTAAATTGCCTAATAATTAGCCTTAGAAATTGAGAAGTATAAATAATTACAATTCATGTCACTACAGACACAAAGTGTTTGGAAAATGAGGAAATAACAATATCTGAGAGTCCATATGACCAAAAACAAATGATGAATGGTATTGCAAAAGTAACAATAAATGTAAGAGAAATAATTGTGTTATCATACAAGTGATAATATGCAAAGAAATGAATATCTTGATAGGTTCAGATATTTCCTAAGTAAATTGCATTCAAAGGTTTTTTATTACTTCAGATCAAGAATTATAAAAGAAAACCAGAGTCAAAAATACAGTCCTCAATAAGCATAAAATGGAAATAGAATACGAACAAAGACTTGTTTGGTAAATTCAGAATACAAAAGGGCCATGTTTAAAACTAGAAGTTTTAAACGCAAATGTAAAATAGCATCATAACCAGAGGAACCTTAAATGCATATTGCTAAGTGAATGACACCAGTCTGAAAAGATAGATAAAATATGAGTCCAGCTATATGACTTTCTGGAAAAGGTGAAACCACAGAGATAGCAAAAAAAAAAAAAAAAAAATGCCCCAAGAGGAGGCAAGGGATGAACAGATGGAGCATGGGATTTTTAGGGCGGTGAAACTGTTCTGTATGATACTGAAATGGTAGACACATACATTATGTATTTGGTAAAACCTAGAGAATTGTAGAATACAGAGTACAATCTAATATAAACTATGGTTTTTAGTTAAAATAATGTTTCAATATCGTTTCATCATTTTTAACCAACATACTACAGTAATAGAAGACATTAGTTACAGAGGAAACTGGGCAGGGGGAGAGCATATGTAGACTCTGAACTCTCAGGTGCAACTTTCATGTAAACCTAAAACTTCTCTAAGAAATAAAGTCTATTAATCTTAAGTTGATGACAATTATATTGTATGTGGTATAAAATGTATTACTGAATAGAAATCGATGGGGAAAAATTTCTTACTTCTTGGAACAGAAGAAGAACATCAGTGGAAAAACTAGTGAAATCTGAATACAATCTGTAGTTTAGTTAATAGTAATATACCAATGTGAATGACTTTGTTTTAACAAGTATACCATGCTTATATAAGATCTTAGCATTAGGGGAAACTGGTTTGATTATATGGGAACCATCTGTATTCTCTTTGCCACTTTTCTATAAATCCAAAATCGTTTCTTCAAAATAAACTTTTTAAAACCAGCATCACACATAATCATGAAATAATCAACAGCCAGAACTAAATGTCCAACTACTATAGACCACATTCATCTTTGGCTCTGAAAGCTGGATGTACAAGAATGAGACAATCACATGACTATACCAAAAACTCCTTGTGAGCAGAGATGGTTTCTGACTCTCTTTTAACTCTAACCTGTCTAGAGGAAGAGGTGCTTATACATATTCAATGACTGATTCTCAATTACCTAGAATCAAATGACAACAGATCTTCTGAAGCCACTTAGTAGTACAGCTTGTGTTGTATTAATTAAAATGACAGCTTTTTATTTAACTTTGTCTTCCTCATAGAGAGGCTACAGTACATATTTCAAAACAAAGACGAAAAGCAAACTAGAAAAAGCAAAGAGGATCTGGTCTCATTAAACGCAATGATATTTTTCTCTTCCAAACTATGTAGATATCCTATGGAATTCAGTATTTAAATATTTTGCTAAATATGTTATGGCTCCTTTTGTAAGCCAAGTTTTTTTTAATTAGTTATATTTTATGAAATACTCTCTAAGTAACATTTAGAATTTTTTTTCACATAAAAACATCTACTAATTTGCTCAAAGGTCAAAGAGATTTCCCCATCCTATTCTTAAAATTTTTTTTTCAATGTTTATTTATTTTTGGGACAGAGAGAGACACAGCATGAACAGGGGAGGGGCAGAGAGAGAGGGAGACACAGAATCGGAAACAGGCTCCAGGCTCTGAGCCATCAGCCCAGAGCCTGACGCGGGGCTCGAACTCACGGACCGCGAGATCGTTACCTGGCTGAAGTCGGACGCTTAACCGACTGCGCCACCCAGGCGCCCCCCCCCCATCCTATTCTTAAACATGTTACAGATGGTTAACCATTCAATCAATTAATTACATTTTTGAATATAATCTTTACTTAGCACTGTTAGGTCTATGTCCTTTTTTGAAAAGGCATAAAATGAATCTCTACCAGGTGAAGTTATTGAAAGGTTTGATGGATCAGTGGTTTGAATCACTACACTAAACCCCAACTGATTTACAGTTATGTAAATACAGTTATATAAAATTTAGACATCATTGTCCTTACATTAAAAGAAAATCCTTCTTTGGTACACGTTGGTCATGGTATTTCATGAGAGATGTACATCCTAATCTTCCAAGGTGACAATTCAGACCTATGTACGTTTACTGGGTACTTATTCCAAAAAACACATACAATTAACATTAATTTAAATTTTTAATTAAAATGTAATAATCAAAAAATTAAAACATTTTGGATGCAAAAAAAATTTGGATAAAATGAATGAAAATACTCATGAGACTTAAAAAAAAATTAGCCCAAGGTCACAAGAAGTAGTTCATTGAGGGGCGCATGGGTGGCTCAGTCGGTTAAGCATCTGACTTTGGCTCAGGTCATGCATGATCTTGTGGTGTGTGGTTTCTAGCCCCGCGTCAAGCTCTGTGCTGACAGCTCAGAGCCTGGAGCCTGCTTTGGATTCTGCGTCTCCCTCTCTGACCTTCCCTTGCTCACAATATTTCTCTCTCTTTCTCCCTCTCCTCTCTCTCTCATAAATAAACATTAAAATTTTTTTTAATTAAAAAAAAAGAATTAGTTCATTTGCAGGGTGCCTGGGTAGCTCAGTCTGTTAAGTGTCTGACTCTTGGTTTCTGGGCTCAGATCATGATCTCAAGGTTGGTATCAAGCCTTGTGCTGCGCTCCATGCTCAGAGTGCAGAGTCTGCTTGGGATTCTCTTTCTCTTCCTCTCTCTCTGCCCCTTGCCAGCTTACACATGCACATCTCTCTCTCCTTCCTTCCCTCTCTCTCTCTCAAAATAAATGAATAAACTTAAAAACAACGAATTAGTTCATCTGCTTATAAGGGCTTCGAGATATTTCATTTTCTCTTTGTTTATACTCATTTCCTATGAAATGACTGCCTGCTTCTATAACAGGTTAAGGAATTACTCCTGTCCTGTTTCAATATTGCTGTATAACACCTACCTATGTCTCTGTTGAGAATCATACATTCTACAAATATTACATCTAATCAGATGTTAAAGGAATTGTTTTTCAAAGGGAAATTAAATACTAAGAGAAAAGCTAACCGGTGAACATTTCCTAAGGTTGTCAATTGTTTAAAATGCTATTTAAAATTTCATCTTTTATTTTCTAATTATTCTTTATGACATATCATGAGTCTATTTTACAACAGTTCTTCAGAAGTTAGCTATTTTGTATTATAAATACTACATAATATAAAATTAATATTGGGATAAAATTTTTACTTTTTGTTTCTAAGTACCTTCTACTACCAAAATACCCATAGGGGGATTTGTCAAAAATTTAAAAGTATATTATATTACCTCCTGCAACTGCCCATGGCCATCTATTTGAAAAATTAGTCTTTATAGCTTCTATGTTTCTCTGTAATTCAGGAAATATTGAGGCAATGATATAGAATTTCAAATGCTAGAATAGCATATAGATACCCTTGGTTATGTAATGATACTACTATAAATACAGACAGGTATGTGCGTGCATATACACACATGAAAATAAATATACATGTTTATACCTGTATATATGTGCCAATAACAAGGTATTTAAAAAATGATTCTCAATCTTAATTGATCATTTGGGGCACCTGGGTGGCTCAGTTGGTTAGTGTCAGATTTCAGCTCAGGTCATGATCTCACGGCTGTGGTTTCAAGCCCTGCACTGGGCTCTGTGCTGACAGCTCAGAGCCTGGAGCCTGCTTCAGACTGTGCCCTCTCTCTCTGCCCCTCCCCTGCTTGCGCTCTTTGTCTCTCAAAAATAAATTTTAAAATGTTAAAAAGAAACTATTAAAAAGAACAGATCACCTCTCTCCTTTTAAATTCATTTAATTTCTATCCTTTAAGTTTCATAAAACCAAACTACTCTAATTTATTTTCAGGGAAATCCTTTAACATTGATCTAGGATACTGATTCTCAAAGTGTGGTCCTTGGACTGGCATCATGAGCAATGCAGTCTGTAACTATAGAGGTGATCCCTGTAGTTGATCCAAAGGCACTTGAAAATCCAAGAAATTTTCATCTAGGGGAAACTAAGATACACATAAGTCATCATTAATCACCCATAATATCAGAAATTATCTTTGAATCCTTCATCTTCTTTCTGCCTATATCCAGGTGGCATCATTTCTTATAAAACAGACATTGAGCCAGTATCCATCACCTCCTTTCTGTGCCCTGCTAGGTATCTTTCTCAGATGACCCTAGAAACCAACTCTTCTTTGTACCTCTAGTGCCCCGAGTAAACTTTCTCATTCTAAGACTGCCTAATAATTTTCTATTAAGAGAATCTAAACCCTTTGGCATGCTATATGAGCTCTTCATAATACAGGTGGAAATTCTAACTTTCTCTTATTTTTCCTTTACACATTATCACCTTACTCTCTCTATAGCTTACTTCCAGATGACATGGGCTGTTTTTTGATCAACATACAATGCTGTTTTATAGTCTGTGCTTCACGTGTGTGTGTTGCCCAGTCACATATACCTGGTAAATTCTTATTGATCTTTAAAGCTTAAAAACGTCTTCAAAATAATTTTCCTTGACTCATGCCAAGCAGAACTGATGACACATACGGTGTGATATTGTACCTACTATGTATCTCATTGATGATTTTCTTTGTATTGTAATTGCCAGTTCATGGACTGGTGTCTTGCACCAAACTTTAAGCTTCGCCAAGAAATATCTTCCTTACTTCTCTTAAAACAGGCGGTAGAGAGGTGGGGTGATATATGCAGTGTAAGGAGTCTGACCAATTTCCATTTCTGACACAATTATTGGGTGTCTGATCTTGTTTGAGTTATTTAAATTCTTTGGGACTTCTTTATTCTTCTATAAAATGAAAGTAAAATTTCATATGATTGTTGTAACAATTAAATGAGTTGATATATGGAAAGCAGGCTAACAATATAGAACATTGTAGAAATATTAGCTATTGGTAATGATTTCATCCCCATTCCATATGATAGTGCTTAGCAGACAGTAGCAGATCAAGCAGTTATTAAACAACATGATGAATAAATTTCAATATACTAAAGATTTTACAAACTCCTTTTATACTGTATAAACTATTGAGAATTCAAAAATTCTGGAAACTGAGAACATCCCATATATTTTCCTTTCTGAAACAATGCTACCACCTTTAGTTTTCCCCCCAAAATGTTTACCACTACTGGGATTTTTTTTAATTGGGGTAATTTATTTCGGAAGAGAAAAAGTAGTTATTTTAGTAGTTTAATAACCAATTTATGGTAAATTTCACTACAAAATATTTCTTGGATTATAAAACTCCTGGGTCAATTTTTATATTTTAGATTCCAAATTTTGTTCAAGAACTAACTTGTTGATCTAATTTTTACTCATCAAACCATTTGGAAAACTACATGAGAGTACCATATATTTTTTAAAAAAGTATACAATAAAAAATTGTATACAACTAAATTGTACACAACTAAAAATTACTATTTTAGTAATGCAGAATACAAAAAAAAAATAAAGTTAACCATTTAGAAACATTTTAAAGCTTGAAGATGATTTACTGGCTAGAAGATAACATATCTACCCTTTGTTTTAAAACTAGTCACATTAAGATTATGTACTAATTTTTTTAATATCTCAAAACATTCATTGGTTCTTATGAAAACTGAAATTATAGGAGATTTGCTTTGGTTATAAGCTAACAATTAAAAACACCCTTTCAATGCAAGTAAATTCAGATTCATATTTGAATCAAAACTAAAATCAATTTCTAGCTGTCAGAGAATAGGTTAAAAATCCTTAGTCATTCATTGGCATCTCAGTTCCTGGATCATATATCCAGCTATGATTTGGGGAGGGGGGGACATGTATACAGGAACAGAGAGCTAATAATAATCCTATGCAACCCAATTTTCCTCTTGGTCTTATGAAAGATCAGCATTTTTCAGCTGCTGAGAAAAGTAGCTCTATGTTGAGTGACGTATCCCAAGATGTGGTGATTATTTAGGGTGCTGTAAGACACTCAGACAAAATAGTTCTGAAATTTTATGGTTTCCAATCTGCTAAGTAGTAAACCATGGAATTCGAAATCTTCATTGGTACTATCCAGAGTAAGACAGAGGAGAATAATGAAAAAAGCATGAATTCAGACCCAGAAAGCAATGAAATGACCTTGGTCAAGTCACTAACACTCCCAGAGGTGGAGCTGCTTGTCAACATTCACTGGAGAATTGTACTAGATGGTTTCTAAAGCCATTAGTACCTCTAAAATTGATTAGCAACTTGAATATATTCTACTGCTCCAAATAAGATTAAATTTTGCTACCCTTAATAATAAGTGCAGCAGCCCTATTAATAAACATTTTCACAAAATTCCACAGAGTTCTTTTCTTGTGGCTTATGATGACATTGTTGTTTATTGCTTTTCCAACACTCATGAAGACAGCGAAATTGAAGTCAAAGCGATATCATTAATTCTACATAAAAAATGGCCACCTATCACATGCATCCAACATTAAGGGTACAAATGACAAATGGATCTAGGGAAATTCTGAGCAAGAAGAGTTTACAAGACAGATTCATACCACTCAGAAGCTTTAATCCCTACTGAAGACTTTGAGTAAATCCATAAAGTTTATGACTACCAGCTTTCTTGGGATTTCATGGCATGGAATAAACATCCAAGTGCAGGCTGGGAGTTAAAGTTCTTTAAAACCACCACATTGCATCTCTTCCCTCTTCCTGCACTGGCTGAATCTCTCTAGTTACTGGGTCTATAGTTTTGTGACTTCACATTGAGAAGGGAAGTCACCATTTACATTTTTCTAAAGTTTAACTTATCGTTAACCTCAGGTGCCCCCAAAATACATAGACTGATATCGTCACAGGGAAGAGAAATTTAATTACTCTTACCATTAGCGTATCTTATGCTCTCCCTTTTTCTTCCTTTGCTTTGTCTTCCTTAGTTTACTAGATAATTTTCATTTCTACTGAGTCCTCCAAAGGTTTTACAACTCAATTCTCCAAATTTGGCTTCTCTTTGTTTTATGCTTTTATTATAAAAATAATTCACTAATAAAAATTTATTTCTTATAATATCCTTTCTTGGAGTGTTAGTACAATAGTAAAAATTCAACCTTATGCCAAATCACTAAGCTATATAACCAAACACATATAAGCAGATACTAGGTTCCTAATCAACCTACCATGGGAACTTTCACAGTGCTTTTCTGGTTTTTTTTTTTTGACTCTTCTATGTTCTTCAATTAAAACATCCTCCATAATCATGTGATTAAAATGTTGCCTTTGAATGCTGTATAATGTCTTTAGTGTGGCACATAAAATCCACTATAAGCTGATCCCTGTCACTTTCTAGGAACATCCCATAGTCGTTCCCTAGACAACCTTAAATTCTAGTAACTCTTCGAGGGGATTTTCATATTCCTTATTGCAATTTCCCTATCACTTAATTCATGACTTTTTCTAGTCTTTAGGTTTTAATGTCATCTCTTTTATCATGAGCAATGGATGCCAGATGTATAAACACTATATACATGCAATTCAAAAAATGAATCCCATGATTATATGAGAGAAATATGATGATTCTAAAATGAATCCTTGTTACAAACTGCAAAGAATAAATTCACCGAGTTACTGGTAAAATACCTGTATTCTCTTGCTATATGGTTTTTGTCAAATCCTAAATTAAAAACATCCAGAGCTATATTAATCTTGAATCATGAACAGAGCTGTATTAATTAAGAGGCTGGAATGAACTACAGCAAAGCATCAAGCAGCAACTAAATATCTTCATAAGTAATGCTGGCCTCATTATAGCAGATAATGATTTTCTAGTACAGTGATTCCCAAACTTGAGTAGCATCACAATCACACAGAGGGCCTGTGAAAAGCAGATTCCTGGGTCCCAATACTCAGGATTTCTAATGAAATAGGTCTTGTTCTGTACCAAGGATTTTCCATTTCTAACAACTACTGTATATAAATTTTACACTAAGGATTTCAATCTATATATTTATAATTATATTATGTAGTTGTATATATAACATATATATATACATATATATACACACACACACACACACACACATCTCTCAAACTACATTGTTAACAGATGAATGAAAATAACTTGTAAATGTAGGCTACTCAGAAAACTCAATACACTAGCCCCCTTGATATTTCTCTTCATACGTTTCATGGAAAGGGAATAAATGATTTAAGCAACCTCTAAGAAACTAGTATGGTTTTTATTCATTAACATTGGCATTATTATCAGGAAAAAATGGTAATCAATGGGCTACTCAGGTTGCAGAAATAGTTAAGTGTCTTGTATTGTAAATAGTATAACCTTTAAATGTGCTCAGGTCCAATAGCTATCATTTGCAATACAAGACGTATTTAAAAAGTGTTTCATGCTATATTTCTTTCCAGAGCAAACATTTCTTCTTTTAAATCTTTCAAAAATAATTAACTACCAGGCAATAATAAACCTAAGTATCAACATCATTAACCCATGGGATTTAAAAAGAAGGATAGAAATAAGTAAGTATAACTTTGGGCAAATTACTAATTTTTATAAATTTCTATCAAAATTCTTGACTTATGCTTAATGGAACAACAGAACTGAAACTCTTCCATTGAGGTACATATGTTGTTTTTATATCTTATATTCAAATGAAAATTTAGAAGCTTGAAAGCAGTGTTTAAGTATACTCTTTAAAATAGTATAGGAACTGGATATTTCTTAGCAATAAAAATACTGATATTCAGTCTGCTGTATACTATTTACATATTTCAGCAAATTTAATACACAATAAGTTGAATGAACATAGAAAATAACTTGAATGAACATAGAAATACATAATATTAGCAACGGAAAATTGGTTTCTATTTTCTTAAAGCACTGATAAAAATTCCATTAAAACAAATAGAAGGTAACATAATTATTATAAATTGAATGGTGCTAGAATAAGTTCTATCTTTGCTGATTTCTACCACTTACCCATATTTTTCCTTCTACTTTGGTGCATTTTGTTTCAAGAAAAGGTTAGAAAAAAAAAAACTGTAAAACTTTGCCATGTTTTTCTAATTTAATCAGACATCCTTCCTCGAAGGGTCAGCACAATAGGTGAGAGTGACATACTTAAAGTATGTAGTATTGTTCATTGTAGGCAACAAAAATTCAAATGACCCAGAATCACATATCACATGTGTCAAAAATTTGATTTTCCTGGATTGACTACTCAGCATATGAAGCAGAATTTAGACTGTGATTCACAAAGGTGGAATCCCAGGTGGTTATTGTTGACACCTAGTTGTCAAAATAGTCTTCCTGCATTTTAGATACCATTCACAAAGTGAAAGCTAGAAATCCAGTAGGTAAGACTTCGAATCCAGACTTCACACACAGCAATAATTCCACTACGGAAGGCAAATTACACTAAACTGGAAAACAGAAAAGCAATGAATCGTTCAGAGAGTATTTTTATAATTTCCACTCCTCTGTATGATTCATTCAATTCTAAACATGTCTATGTTTAGTTAAATGGAATTCATCTGCAGGATTCTGGATTTTTACCCTTAAACAACAATCAAAATAATTTCAATATAGAGCTGTCTTTAGCTAGTTTTCTTTTCAGTTAACTTCCAACTCAAAGGCTGACAGTATTTTCTAAATATAGTTAACTAAATAGACCTGCTAGTACAAAAAACAGCATAATATTGTATGCAATATAAACATATATATATATCTATATATATTTATAGTACATAAGGTGTGTTCATATAGTTATAATTTTACTTACATTTATGCCATTAAAAAGGAAGTGGAAGCATTAATAGATACCATTTAAAATAACCGATTGGAAATAACCTTTTTTTTTTTTAACAAATACATAATCAATGTTAACTTAGTTATCCTTCCTTGTTTTGGAAAGCTTTCATTATTCATTTGTTCAGGCAATTTTAATTTATGGACAACTAACCCAGGAACTCAAAATGTGAAGAAAAGGGGAAATTTCATGATGGAAATCAGTTTCAGAGTTTTCACCTTCCTGGCTGAAACAAGTATCAATGAAATATTTGCATTAATGTAGAATTGCAAGCTGTGGACAAACAACATAGAAAAAACCAGATTAACTTAACAGTCTGATATGCTAGTCTGGGGGGTATCTGGCAGGTAGGGGGAGGGGTGTCAGGAGAGTGACATGTAAAACAGTCAGAAGTACTCCCTGAAGGAGAAATAATAAAATTTTGAGGAAATTCTAATCACTTAAAAATTTAAAATAATTGGACCCATTCACCCACATTTTGACTCTTTCAATTCAAAATATAGTGTCAAGACTGTATCCAAACTTTAGACTGCACAGCTTCAATGGTATAACAATCATGTAATGTCAAAGGCAATATTTGGGGCTCTTAACTGAATAGAAATGTCAGGAAATACTATCAATTTTCCTTCTCCCAAATCCAAATCCAAGATATCACATATAGTCTGAGATTTAAGATTAGAAGGTGAAATCATAAAACTTACTTAGGAATAAGAAGTGATACTTGTATAGTTCTTTCACATGCATTATCATATGTATTTTTTCATAGATGGATACACAAAAATACCTTATTTGCTCAAATATCATTTACTCCAAAGTGCTGTGACATAGAAATTATTGTTATTCCTTTTTTAAGAGTGAGGACAAATGTTAATGGAGGTTAATTGTCCTACATTAGATCACACAGCAATAAATGGCAAGGCCAGATTTCAAATACAAGTGTCTGATTCTAAACAATGTGCTCATTTTATTTGACCACTCCGCATATTTTCTTTGACATCATACTAAAACACTAAAAAAAGATAACCTGGGGAAGTCCAAATAACAAGATATAATTAACAAAATAACATAATTATAATTATGCATTGCCTAGTCTTCATTTAGAAATTAAGATATTTAAACTTTTATTTATTTACGAGAGAGAGAGAGAGAGAGAGAGAGAGAGAGAGCGCAGGCATGCAAGCAGGGGAGAGGGATAGAGGGAGGGAGAGAAAGAATCTCAAGCAGGCTCCACACTCGGCACAGAGCCCAATGTGGAGCTCAATCCTAGGACCCTGGGATCATGACCTGAGCCAAAATCAAGAGTTAGATGCTCATGCAACTGAGCCACCAGGTGCCCCTAGATATTAAGATATTTAATCGGGAAATTAAACATTGTATTCTATCAGAATGCCTTTACTTTGAAAGTATGAGAAGTACTAACAAAAGTGACTTAAACAAGGAAAATTCTTTCACACAAATCAGGGTTGTGTCAGGGCTCCTGGCCAATTTCTCTAGGGTTCACTGGGTTCCACTTTTCTGGTCATAAGGAAAGCACAACTGCTCTACACAGGGACACTGGGCCTTCACAGGGCAAGCCCAGGGGCACAAAGTACTTAGCCTCTCCTCATTTCTTTTTATCAGGAGGAAAACTTCCCCAGAAGTCAGTAGAATTCTGCTCCAGCCTCATTGGCTTTACTTACTCTTGCCTAAACCAATCACTGACAAAATTACTGTAATTATCATGATTAGCTCTCAGATGTTCTCTCCACAAAGTGGCAGAGAGGCCATTTTCCAAGAACACATCAGAAGGTGAAAACCTAAACAATATGGGTGTTCCATTCTCAAGAAAAAGCCGGGAAACAGATGGCGGGTGGGCAACCAACAGGGTTTCTTTGCCAAAAGACCATTTTGTTTTTGCTTTGTTGTTGTTGTTTAATTTACGTCCATTACCATAGGTAAGGCACCAATAAACGGCTAAGGAAATCTTTAAGGAAAAAAAAAATCTAAAGAAGTTGAGAAAAGGGGGAAGGTAGAAAATAAAAATTCACATTTGCTAATTTTGAGACTTCTTTCTATCATCGACAAATATACATGGATCACTCATTTCAGACTCTGCTTTTTCTACACTTCCCCTTGAGTCTGTAATTAAGTGAATTGAGGCTCTAAATTCCTTTGTACTACTTAGTAAGCACATCAATACCATCATAATTGTAACTGAAAATTATACAGCTTTAACTCCCTCTGATCCCTCTTCTATAATGATGTATATACTAAGGAAAGCTTATATGATAGATTGGCATTATCAATCAATCAAACAATTTAAATAACGGTCATATTTAAGCAAAATACTTTTTCAAAGTTGTAATCCAAAAATATACATGGGTTTTACATGTGTTGATTGTCCTCTAATCAAAGAATTTTTTTTTCAACTTTTTTTTTTTTTTTTTTTTTTTTTTGGGACAGAGAGAGACAGAGCATGAACGGGGGAGGGGCAGAGAGAGAGGGAGACACAGAATCGGAAACAGGCTCCAGGCTCCGAGCCATCAGCCCAGAGCCCGACGCAGGGCTCGAACTCACGGACCGCGAGATCGTGACCTGGCTGAAGTCGGACGCTTAACCGACTGCTCCACCCAGGTGCCCCAAAAGAATATTTTTTTAAGTATGTTTATTTTTGAGAGACAGAGAGAGAGAGAGAGAGAGAGAGAGAGAGAGCAGGGGAGGGGCAGAGAGAGAGGAAGAGAATCCCAAGCAGGCTCCAAGCCCAGCACAGAGCCTGATGTGGAGATTGATCTCAGGAACCACAAGATCATGACCTGGGCTGATATAAGAGTCAAAGGCTTAATCAACTGAGCCACCCAGGCACCCCTCTAAATCAAAGAATATTTAAAATACTGATTATTTAATAAAATTTCAGAATATAATTATACCCAAGATTCATATATTATAACTCACAGTTTATAAGGAAGAGAAGGTAATTGTTATATCTGCTTTACTAAGGTGAACAAACTTAGTGCCAAAAATAAAACTCTTATTAAAAAATAAATTTTGAGCAATGGGTGTTGTATGTAAGCGGTGAATCATGGGAATCTACCCCCAAAACCAAGAGCACACTATATACACTGTATGTTAGCCAATTTGACAATAAACTATATTTTGAAAAATTAAAAAAAAATATGTTAATAACACCCTGATAATTTCAGTTTACAAATTTTAAGTATTATTTTCAAGAATTTAATATAGAGAAAACCAAAGTCTCATTAAATTCTCTCCCAGACACTCATTTAGAGAATTTTTTCTAGGCCTAATGGTATAGTACCATACTTTACCTCTAAGATTTGAAGCACCATTTAAAAATAGATAGAAATACTCCTCCCAAGAAAATGATATAGGTTAATTGTAAGTTTTTATGCATGAATATATCTCTGGGGAAAAGGGAGAACAGAAATAGGAAAGAAGATACATCAATGAATGAGCCACCCTTGGGCCTTTCCCTCAAATATATTAATTTTATATAGCTCTGGTAACATAATCATTTTTTTTAAATTTGTACTTTAAAAGATTTTGAATTTAGGTGAGAACAGGGCTGAGATTTACAGAAGTTGCCAGCAGTGTCCTAGCATCTTTTTGGTGACCACAGCTCCTGATGGAGCACCATTATTCATCCCTTAAGAAAGGGTTTCTCAACAAGGGAACACCAGATCATTCTTTGCTGTGAGAGACCTCCCTGCTCATTTTAGTTTAGAAAGCACCCTTGACCTTCCACACTAGATGCCAGCAGTGTCCTGCCTTCCCAGTTGTGACAACAACATCTCCAGATATTTCCAAATATCTCCATGGGGCAAAATAAACACTGCCTCCTTCCCAACCCACCTCCCCCATCACACTGAAAACCATTGCCCTAAATCAAAAGAGTAGGATTTTCTCGGGTATTTCCAAAAACATGGATGGACCTTGAGAGCATTATGCTAAGTGAAATAAGCCAGACAGAGAAAGACATATATTGCATGATATCACTATTTTATGGAATTAAAAAAAATACACATAGAAACAGAAGAAAAGTGGGTGCCAGGGGCTGGAGGTAGGAGATATAGGGAGAAGCAGGTAAAAGAGTACAAACTTTCACTGTAAGATAAGTTCTGGGGATCTCATGTAAAACATGATGAAAATAGTTGAGAACACTTATTGAATAATTGAAATATACTAAGAGAGTAGAATTTAAGTGTTCTCTCTCTCTCTTACACACACACAAAGCAGGATTTTCAGTTATTCAACATGTTATGACGTTACAAATTTTTTCTCTGAAGTTTACATTCATATTTTAGCTAACCTAAAAACATATGTACTGCTTTTATTAGGGTTAATTAATCAAAACAATAACAAGTTCAATTTTTTTCCAGTTATTACATGTCACTTTATATGGAAAATCTGGACCAAAGATATCACAATACTTTTAACTATCTACTTTCCTTTAAAAACAAATACAGAATTAATATATTTTTGTCATATTGATAATGGCAATGATTAGGCAATAAAAATAATTAATTTAGTCTAAAAGCACAAACAATTGTAAAAGCAAGGATGTTAACTCCCAAATCTTAATTTACTATGCAGCACTTTCACTCAAGAAATTCATCAGTTTCCCAGAAAGAAATGAATATTAATCTAACATTTTCCAAATTAGTGCTACTTCTTTTCTCATGGACATTATGGTTAACATAATACAGGGATACAGTTTAAAGGAAAAACACACTACACAGCACCACGTCACATCTCTCCCTGTTTTTATTTTTTTGCTTTGGGGTCTTGGGGTATTATAAATACCATGACCTGTTGCAGAGATATTTTTTTTTCCCTCCCTGCAAGTTTTAATGATAAATGTGGAAAGCTTGGCCAGCTGTTTTAGGCTAGTCAGTGCATCAGAAAAGGGGAAGGCAAGGCTGTAAGAAGATGCACCAGGAAAACAAAGAGGAGAAAGGCCCAGCTCCTGAGGATGGCTCTCTGAGGCAATTGTAAGCCAAAGGAGAAACTGGTAAAACCATAAATGTTTGTAGACAAAAATGAGGTAGGAAATTGGGCAAGACGTGGGAAAGGCCAAGAGGTCTGTTATCCTAAGTAGTGATTTATTTTCCTTTTTCCTTTTTCTTTTCTCTTTTCTTTTCTTTTCTTTTCCTTTTTTCTTTTTTTCTTTTTTTTTAAGTTTATTTAACCTTAAAAAACCATGAGATCATGACCTGAGCCAAAATCAAGACTCAGTCGCTTAACCGACTGAACCACCCAAGCGCCCCCCAAGTAGTACTTCTTAAATTTATTGTGCTCAACAACTACCTGGGGACCACATTAAGATGCAGACTCTGATTCAGAAAGTCTGGAGCAGGACCTGAGGGTCTGCATATCTAAGAATCTCTGGGGGATTGATAATGCTGGGTGGTGCATGTCCCACACCTTATGTAGTAGAGTTCTAGAACATTCCTCCCCACCCCCAACATATCTCTGGAAGTAGAAGTGCCAATTTTGTTTCATCGCAAAATCTGTAAGATTCACATGGTAAAATGAATTCATTTATACAGTATTCTCCCTAAATTCTTAATATATAGAAATATGTTTTCTTTATACCTTCTTTAAAGGAAAACATGAGATTGTTGCTTTGAAATATGAGTTAATTTCTTATTGACTTTTTTAAAGCACATATAAGTAGCTATTAGTAAAATGTCACTGTGGTTTTTGCTTTTCATATATCCTTGGGTAGCATGTTTTTGTGGTAGATGCTCTGATGAAGTAATGAAAAAGTCAAATTTATAAAATCAGAATTAAAATTAGGCTTGATTTTAGGATGATTAATTTTAAATGAGTTTTCCAGCTCAATCCAGAATTTTGATTCACTCTTCAGAACTACCCAGGATGTTCTTTTATCCTAATCATTTGATTCCGTTTACACCTATGGGAAAACCAAATCCTGGCTTACTTCATACTCTCCCCTCCAAAGCAACTAACCAAGTCCTGATTATGTGATAGGTTTTGGCATTGTGTCAATGTCAAGGTGTACCAGGAAGAGAAGCAGATTCAAAGATGACAGATAGATGAAGTATCCCTGATGTAAAACATCCGCTGGTGAAGAAGAAGCTGGTAGTACCGTAAAAATCAGTATGTTTAGGCACAAAAATCTAAAGACTGAATACCGATACAAAGTGGAAGTAATTATAATCTCTTTGAAAAAGGATGAGAGTAGGAGAAGAAATACACAAATTTGTTCCTCTCACAAGTATTTCAAAATAGCATTTTGCATTTTCCACAGTCTATACTTGGAAACAAGGCATATTTAGGTACTTATTACACAATTTTCTAAGAACAAGAATTTTCTAAATGTGTGTGATCTTTTTTTCTGAAAAACAAAAAGAAAGAAAAGAAAAGAAAAGAAAAGAAAAGAAAAGAAAAGAAAAGAAAAGCAGTATCCTCACACAAAGTGTTATCAGAAACATTTGGGTCACAAACATACCGTACACTTGAACGATCTTTGTCTCACTGGCAAAATACTAACGGTATGTGAAGAGTTTAAAATTTAAAAGTAGCCAAAATTTTTTTCTAAATAAAATTCCCCAGTCTTAAGCTGATGCAAACATGATGCAGACATTTTAAGCAAAGACATTAAGGCAATGTGAAGAAATTAAGAAATAAGGACAAATAAACAGACAAATCAAAGGTTCATATAGTTGACAAACATATCCTCCTTGGAACAGTCACCAAGGTGGCTTTTAAGGCTACACCTCTGCAGTTCTCCAAATACACGCTTTATACATTACTTGAAATTTGAAATGTCTTCTCAATTCACCTATTCTGATCACATCACACAAAAAAATTTTAGATGATCACCTTTAGATCTTCTACATAATGCCAGTCATAATTAGAAGGCTTAATTAGCACCATCAAGCAATTGGTAAATTCAGAAGAAACAAATAAAACTTCAAAATTTTCAGTAGTTCCATTGTACACGAATATCAGGCTGTCTTAGTCCATGTATTGAATCTACTGATAAAATTAACTTGTCACCAGAAGTACAGGAGTTCCTTTCAGAGAACATACCAATAATTCCTTCTATTCTTTAAGAGACAACGCACAGAATGATATTCCCTTTCAATAGTTTACCAAACTCACCCCATGTGATGGATAAGAGATCCAGCCCAGCTCCCCTTGAATTGTTTTTGAATCCAGTAGATTGACTAAAAAAACACAAAAAACACAAATATACAAATATAGTTAAGAGAAATAAGTTATTTCTATTTGCCTCTGTCAAGTTAAAGTTGTCTGTTGTTATTGATATAACAATATTAACATGTTCAAAACACATGACTTTCTTTCTGTTATAGGAATATGAGAGAAAAAGAAGAAAATGGCAAAATAAAAGCAATCATAGGGAAAGCCAAGGAATCAGATTTCTCTGGCTTTTTTAACTGTCTTGTTTATAAAGGTAGATCAATGTTCAAAATATTGATAATAATTTTTGACAAAATAATTACAGGTTTAAAGAAGAAATAGCAAAAATGCAAAGCAGGAACAGTAATGCTAACATGGTATCAAAATAACTTCAAAGACCATTAATTTTGACAAATTTACATATGATTTCACTATGAACAAATTTCTTAAATATGCTCCCATGATGAATTAATATCAGTTTGTGTCGGATACGACATCTTTATATTGCCTCTGTCCAATATGAAGCAGAGGATTCTATCATGTGTATTTTCTAATACCATATAAATTGTCTACCTCTGTGTAACAAACAAAATGCTTAACTAATAATTTCAGGAGAAGCCAAAACAATACTATGTTTTCTAACACTGCCTGGAATAAGCTCTAGTTATTTAGACAAAGTACTGTTACCCAAAGGCTTTAATGATTTTATTCAGAACTTTGCACTAGTTATTAAAAAGTCTGATGAATAATAAGATTAATAATAACATTAATGCGGTTGCATTTTGAATATATTATTAAAAGAAAGGCAAATCTTTTATTTCTAACACAGAGGGCATTAATTTGTAATGGACTAGAAATTAAAATATAAAAAGATACTTCAAGTCTAATTAATAACGAAAGGCTCACTTTGTTGATCTATTAAACAATGGAAACTAATGCTTTCACCTCATCCTTCTTCTAAATCAGAAAGCAATCCTACAAGTGACTAAGGGAAGATGTGGAGGAAATTTACACAAAATAGCCATGTATTACTAGAGCCACTGAATCACTAAATACATTCAGAAATCATTTTTAGGTTCCATATACACATGAATCAAAACATGACAGTAGTACATGGCACTGCACGACAGGTCCACGTGTTGTCAATAAAGTATTTCCTTATACACAAAAAATACTACCATTTAATCACCCCAGATAGGAAACATTTAATCTTATAAAACGTTAAAGAAATAATATATTTGACATATATTATAATTCTGAATTTTTAAGCCCTGCTTTTTTAAAGGAGGATATTTGGTTATCTAGATGAGTATTAAAAAATCGTCCTGATTATTAAGTTAGAAGACATAAAATTCTCAAAGTTAGAATCTCTAAGTTTTGCGCAAGTGCAAGAAAAACGCATAAACTTAATTACACTAGAAATCCTTAAAGATTTTTTTCTCTCAATAAATTAATCCCAATGAGAAGTAATTATATTTAGATAAGAGAAGACAGTTGCTGCATGGATTACATAGTGCAATTTCCATAATGGTATTATTTCCCAGGATATCAGTTTGGAAATGAACAGTATGCTTAATTATACTGAAATTATCTGTCAAAAATGATTTTTAAAAATGCTTTACTGATTAATCAGTGTTATACGCAATATTTCAGATTAATCAATGTTAGAAAATGTTTGAAAATATAAGAATACATTTTCACCTTCAGATTAAAGTATTTTACCAACGTTCATTCTGATAAAGATATGTTCTACTCACAAAGTCTAGTTGGACAGCTCTATCAGACATCAGGTCATTTCTCTGAGTTTTACATATGATTTGCATAGAGTTTACAATACCAGCATTCATAAATCATTAGATCATGTTTGCAATGCCTTGAGGGGTTTAAATGGTTCAATGTATTTGTGTGTGTGTGTAATAATTGAATATGTACTAACTGATGAATATGTGTCACTCAATATGTTAAGATAAATGGCTGACTTAATTTCAATATTAGTAACCAGAGGGAAGAAGTGTTTGAGGCAAAGAAAATATGATTGTTGTCTCCATTTTGTAAAATACTCATTGGAATGTAGGCTGTTAACTAAAGAACTAAATACCCTTAAGTTTTCTCTGATGATAATGAGGGAAGAAGGGCTGGACCAGTCACATCAGCATTTGGTGTCTACTCAAAAGAGAATAGCAAAACCAAAGAGAATTGGATCACATTGCTGATTAAAATAAGTGTAATGGATTAATTAAATTTGTTGCATTTACCCAGAAATGGAATTTTTAGTGCACTCCATTTAGCGTGAATGAGGAAAACACAATAGCATCATTACTCATGATTCTGATTCTGTTGTCTATCAAACATAATTGCATCTGCCCTGGTTATCTCACAATGTTTCTGTGATGATCAAATAATATAAATGTATTTAAAATCACCATGAGATTATAACGTGCTATACAGATTCAATGTTCGTGTAAAATTAATACCTTAACTAACAACCATACCATTTTGGCTTCTGAATTGTATTTATAACCAATCATGGATATATAACCTAATAGAAAAGAATAGTGACCTCAAAACACTTTTTAAAAGCATTTATTTTTGAGTTTATATGGTGTCTTTTGTTTATAGCCAAATCAGAAAAGCAGAATCTAAGAATACAGTCACTCTAAAGTGAGTAATTGCTAAACTGGGACTTCCCAGGATATAAGCTCAAGTCTCCTGTGATCTGTTGTGCAGCAATCTCAGTGCAGCATAATTGAAATAAGAAAAAGAGAAAGTTAATGGAATTTGAAAGTCAACGTGTTGTGAGTGATTTCTCTGGATCCATTGACTAAATCCAACATTGCAATATAGTATATTGAACCTGACACTGAATCGGGCAAGAACTTCCATTACTAACGTTTTTCTCTCCTAAAATAAAAGTAGATTTGATCATAGCCTTTCAGGTGGTGCCACTATACAAATGTCAGCACATGGAAGAAGCAGAGAAAATTGTGATGTACGATTATATTCTAGTCTTTTGAGTTTTGATGATGATTTGCAACATGGAAGGTTTATTTCAACTGCTGAAAAAAATCCTGAGTCCATAATTATGAATTTTAACAACAACAAAAAAAGTTAGGAAGTTATTCTTAAACTCAGATGGGGAAGTGGCTTAATTCTTTAATAACTGCCTCGTGCCAGATTATTTTTCAAAGATATAAACTGTTCCTTACCAGTTTTTATATTCTAAATGGTACGATCACCAAATATTTTTGTTTGGTAACAGGAAACACGTCATTTCATTAATTTCAGAATATTTTCTATGCAAAGGTCCATATGGTATATGGACATATTTCTTAAATTAAAGCGATTTGAACTGGACACATTTTTAAATCTTCTGACTCTGAGCTGAGATATAAATCGGTGCTTTTTGGAAAAACTGTATTTGGAAATAACTGACCAAAGTCTGGATGGATACGGTTCTGGGTTTCCTTCACATGCTTTACTCTATTCTTGCTCTTAATCAGACAATATTTTTTTGTAAATCTTATTTTAAATGTGAACGGGTTTCCATTCATGAAAACCATAAGGGAGTCCTTGCTCAAACTCATTGAGTTGGCTTTCGGGTGGGCACTAATTTGAGATTTGCTGAACAAAAAAGGAAGCATGGTCTCTGATGGGAATTAGAAGGGGTGGAATGGAGTACAGGAATGAGAACAACGTAAGAATAGAGAAAGTTGGCTCAAATTGGTGTCACTACTTCTATCAAGGAGGAACCCTTGCTGTCATCTGCCACTGATCTTTACTGTCACTTTTCCCACTCAGCTGGACTGTAGATTTAAGGTGCACAGGAGTCTTGTTCTCTCTCCCTTTCCTATCCTTCATCATAACAGAGAGACAACCAAATGTTCGCTCCTTTTTCATTCGAATTAACAATGTTATAAAGAATCTTCTGTACCAGGAACTTATTCCTCCTTCCCTTCTTAATAATAATGCGGTAAGATGATTTCAAGGACTCAATTATTGAAATAAGTATTTTCAGTAAATATTACTTGTTAGGACGGATTAATTTTTTTTAGCTATAAATTTCTGGAGTTTTCACTCTTAGAGAATCTTTAAAGAAGACTTTTTTCAAGGGCATTTCAAAGTTCTGATTCATGTGCCTATGTGTCCGCTTGGAAAGACTGAGAATTAAACATTCACATCTTGTAGATTAAGTGCTGCAAATATGTAGACACTGCTAAAATAATATTTAAAATTAAATGGCAATTTCTTACTGAAGTGGAAGACGTTTTCAATTATCTAATAACACATCACTATGCTTTGTAGTAATGCTATTTGCATTTTATGAAATGTTAGTTGCATTTTATGAAAATACTGAGCTATAAAAATTATCAAATAATTATTTCTGAGGGAGCAGAGGACTTTAATGGCTAAAGAATTTCAGACTCTGACAATAATAAACATGTTTTCTTCTAAAACCTTCAGTTAAAGTGCCTTTAAAGCCATTTGCAAATAACTATAAAACCACTACAACAGAAAACAAACCCATCTCTTGACTATGTCTTGCATTTACTGAAGAAAAATGGCATTTCCTTTTCTGTTCACACCATCACTTTCATCGTCCCCAGCCACATTTCTTGCACACTACTTATCATTTTCATCACTTTCTGTTAGGATAGAAGGGGTAGCTTTGCTCTAGCTTACAGATAGCAGAGGGGTCCTTTAATCTGCTTACAGGTTGCACCTAAATGTTCACAAAGAGAAGAAGATGATAGAGAAAGTGATAACTTTTATTCTGGGTGTTGTAAATCTCGGCTGTAGGACTCTGGTCAACCATAACATGGAGTGAAGAAACCAAGATGTATGTTCTCACAGAAGCTCACCAAACCTCAGCTTTTCATTTTATTGGACATACCAGGATATGCCATTGAGAAGAAATTTAGAGAAGTCAAAGTTGGATTAATGTACTTATGTATTTCAACACTGACTTTATCTACTGTGATTATATACTCTTAAGAGCTCCCACAGGCTTCCTGTTTATATTTATTTTTACCTAAATATAATGAAAACAGTTGCAATAGATCGAGTTACTACTGTATTTCATTGACTAAAAATTGTAAGTTTTTTTAGATTACAAATGAAGTCACCTATAATTTATTATGTGCAGATAAATCTTCCTGTAAATTCTGTTAACAGGCATCTTATGTCACAGAAATACTCATTTATGATCATTTCTCCATCAAGTTACCAGCTAAAATCATTATGTAAAAATTAAACAAAAAATTGTTGTGCGAGCAGTTCTGTGAAAAAAAAATCTCTTTTGTCACATGGTATTTTAATGGCTTATTTATGTGATCTAAGCAGATTTCTGGACAAGGTGGTGTACTATCAACTTACTCTTTCTTAATAGCTTTTCCTCCTGAGCAATAATCTTGGACTTACTTCTATACAGGTCCTAATTATACAAGAAACTGTAATGAGCTGCCTCATCTCAATGTTTGCCAGGGGCAGGGAGACCTCCTTGGATTCCAAACACACAGGCTTCCAGTAAGGTGTCTGTGTTTTAATGACTAGAGCTGTTCAAGGAACTAACAGAAACATAGACCAAAATTCTGCTTGAAAGCTGGACACTTCAGTAATTGGAAATGCTGTGCTTTTTCTAGTGTGTTAAAACTTTCCTTTTTTTTTCCTTCTTAATCTGAGAAGTATGAAGGCCACTCTAATGTCATACTATCATGAAGGAAACAGCTATCAAACTATCATGAAGGAATGTAATCTTTTTTTTTTAAGTTTATTTATCTATTTTGAGAGAGACAGAGAGCATGCACCAGTGGGGAAGGGATAGAGAGAGAGGGAGGGAGAATCCCAAGTAGGCTCCACACTGTTAGCATAGAGCCCCACACGGGATGCAAACCCACAAACCATGAAGCTGTGAGATCATGACCTGAGCTGAAGTTGGACACCCAACCCAACTGAGCCACCCAGGTGCCGCACGAGGGAATGTATTCTTACAACAAAATAATCCTTTGATATAAATGAGTAGTGATGTTCTACTCAGTGAAATTTTAGTGAATTAACTACCTCAGATTTAATAACAGTGCCTCGAATAGCAGATCTCATTTGTTTCTGTGCACTGTCAACTAATATTATGAATCACTTAGACAAGGAAAACGTGTTTCCCAAAATGTAGAAGTTACTGTAAGTAGAACATTAATGATTACATTAACACTGTATTTTTTTCAACATATTTTGCTTTTTTAAAATATTCTGGAAATAGCAGAACTTGTTGATTTCTAATTCAGAAAGACTTTTTCTGACAGATTAAAATGTGAAAAATGAAAATATAGTATGCAATTATAATATTATAAAAATAATCACTAAGGCAAATAGGTGCTCAAACTTTAGCATATACATTTTGCCTTCACACCATCAACTGAGGATGCCTTGGAATACATTTTTTATTTTGTCATAAAATCTTGATTATCAGCACCTTCAACTACTAAAGGAAAGCTCTCTGTTCAGTCAGCATTTGACTGATGGCAATGAAAATGAAAGAGAATAAGCACGTTTGCCTATATCACAATTTCACTACAGCATTTCTTTCATTTTTATTTTTTTAATTTTTTTTTTGAGAGACAGAAAGACACAGAGAGATTGCAAGTGAGGGAGGAGCAGAGGGTGAGGGAAAGAGAGAATCCCAAGCACGTTCCATGCCCAGAACGGAGCCCGACAGGCGGCTTAATCTCACGACCATGAGATCATGACCTGAGCCAAAATCAAGAGTCAGATGCTTAACCTACTGAGCCACCCAGGCGCCCCACTACAGCATTTATTTTAGAAATAAAGTATTCCTAGAATCCTTAGACAGAAGGATTCAAAATTTTAGCATAGAGAACAAAGAGTGCAGTGATGAAATTTAATTTCAATTTAAAAACATTCTCTGGACATCTTTATGCCATGAAACATTTTCTTCTTTTAATTTCAAAAGAAATCCGTTGTAGAATAAATTGGTTTGAATTTCTGGAAAAGGAGAATCAGGATATAGCTTTGGCTTCATCGTATTCTAGAGGACAACCACATCTGGACTTCATGTAATACATCATGACTGATGTCTACAGATAAAGAGACACATGCACATATAAACAAACTCTTCACCATATAAATATGGGTCTTTATAAAGGCCCACAGAGGGTCCAATGAGGAGTCACATGCTTATCAGGTTAATTCAAAACTTTCTATATAAGAAGCATGGCATCAAAGGAAAAAATCAAAGTATTAGTGCTGGCGACAGAAAACTTCTAAAGTATCACTGCAAAAGAAGGAAGAATTCAGAAAATCCTCAATGTGACTTTTCTTGGTAGTGTAGTCAATATGAATAGTATAAAAAGCTTCTATTTTGGACTGGTTCTTTTTTGCTATGCAATCATGTTTGTTTCCCTATACTCACACACAGGAGTATGCATGTAGTCATACAGAATTTACACTGAGCTCAGATGCATGCTTACTAAGAACAGCTATTTCTGAATGTTCAGTACTTTCAAAAGTGGTTTTTACTTTTATATATACTTAGGCAAATTGTTTTTAACGTATTCTAGATACAAGCAGTAAAAAATTGGGATTATAATCATGCTACCACATGACATGAGAAAAATCATTTATCCTCCTCCTCCTTGTTTTTAACTTACTATTAACTTTTATATTAAAAAAAAATCTCCTCTATATCTCAGGTGCTCTTTTCTGGGAAGCTAACTGCACCCTCCTCTGAAGATTCATATTGCATTTTTTTTGTTATTTTTATATCTATGTTAAAACACAAAATTTTTAAATTTTTTTTATGTTTATTTATTTTTGAGAGAGAGAGAGAGAGAGAGAGAGACAGAGCATGAGTGGGGGAGGGGGAGACAGAGAGGGAGATGCAGAATCTGAAGCAGGCTCCAGGCTCTGCGCTGTCAGCCCAGAGCCTAACGCGAGGCTCAAACTCACAGACCGCGAGATCATGACCTGAGCCGAAGTCAGACGCTCAACCAACTGAGCCACCCAGGTGCCCAAAACACACAATTTTTATATGAGTATTTATTCTGTGGTCATCTGTCCCACCTTAGTTATCTTCAAGGGCAGAAAATATACCTTCCCTATGACCTTCTTTCCCAGAATCCAGTAAGAAACTAATACTCAGGAGTGAACTGTTTTGTAAATAAATAAATACAAACAACAAATTATAATATAGAACATGAGTTTTTTTTTTCCTTAACATTTTTCTTGATTCATTTTAATGGTTTTTACATTTATGGCTTTAAAATTAGATTTGAGTTTGGGCGCATGGGTGGCTCAGTCGGTTGAGTGTCCCACTTCAGCTCAGGTCATGACCTCACAGTTCGTGGGTTCGAGCCCCACATCAGGCTCTGTGCTGAAAGCTTGCTCAGAGCCCGGAGCCTGCTTCAGATTCTGTGTCTCCTCTTTCTGCCTCTCCCCCACTCATGCACTGTCTCACTCTGTCTCTCAAAAATAAATAAATGTAAAAAAAATTATAAAAATAAATTCAGATCAGAAATGTCAAGAACACCGTGATAAAATCAGAGTTTAGCTTTTTTGAGTTATCTAATGTACACAAGTCTTAACTTATGTATGGTAACCCAGACAGTAAAAGTAAACCAAGAGAAAAATACTATTCCCTTCTATTCTGATTCTGTAACAACAGTTTCAATATTTGGGAATAGCTCTATTTGATGGAGTTTATATAACTAATAAAAGAATAACAAGCCAATTTAATTTTCTTTATAATTTCTGTGATTATGCCAGTTCTTGACATTCAGTTAAAATGAAAAACCAACCATAAACAACTTTGGCATATGAAAGGGAAAAAAAAATCACAATTTGGACACAGCTCTAGTTTTATGCCATCTTTGAATATTACAGGTAGATTAGGGGGTCCAGTTGGGGAAAATTTACACAGTTAGATAGTGATAAATAACTTAGACATGATTGTTTTTATTTTTCCTCATCACCAATTTGTAATTCAGAGAAACAGAATTTTATATCATCTTGAATCTAAAAGGCATATATTCATTCATAAAATTTTGCCCACAGTGTGGGGATAGTTCTGTTTTGCATAGGGATTATACTATTGGTGACACAGACAGGCACACACATAGTGTTGCAAAGTGGCTTCCCAGTCTAACTTCTCCTTACTGTGAAGATTGCCATTACATGCAATAAATAAATGTCTTTCTAAAACGTATAGATTTGTATTAATTGCTAAATTAGATTTGAAAATCAGGAAATAAATATATGTTAAGTACTAACGAGCTGTTCTCTGTTGCCCTTCGTCACCCTAAGGTAGAGAATGCCTAAATTTCATACTGATGGGAAACCAACCAACTTTATCACTGCAAAAAGCTAATTTTAAAGCTTTATATTTTTGTCAAAGGAAGGAGGGGGTGGGGATGAAGGGCAGGTATTACTTTTACTGGACCTATAGAATTTATTCATTTATCTTTCTTTAACTATTATTTCAAAGAAGATAAATTAACCTCACCTTAATGAACATATAGAAAATTCAAGATGAGGGGTACTTGGGTGGCTCAGTCAGTTAAGCGTCTGACTTCAGCTCTGGTCATGACCTCCCAGTTCACGGGTTCCAGCCCTGCATCCCACTCTGCATTGCCTGTGCAGAGCCTGCTTGGGATTCTCTCTCTCTCTTTCTCTCTCTGCCCCTCCCCAACTTGTGAGCGTGATCTCTCTCACTCTCTCAAAATAAATAAATAAACATTAAAAAAAAAAAAAAGAAATTCAAGGTGAAACCATTTTGATACTGATTAATCAGCAATGACATTAACTCAGGCTTAACCCTTTGCTCCTACACCTTTTGAGACCCTGTCCTGTAATTAAAATAAGAGGCAACTCAGTTTGGAGACTATAAAGTCAAGTTTACATTTTCTTGAATGAGAGTTCCAGAACTCAAATATAAATAAAATGATTGAAAAACAGGGCAAGTAGCTGTGGACTCTAATTCTCCAAAAGCGAGACAAAAAAAGTTTGTTGCTAAGCCCTCACTTTTGCTTATGGCAAAATGTGCCAATAGCTTGAATGGTTGAAACATTCACTGAAAACATAAAGGATGACACATTAGAATTATGTATGTATTTATTTGGTACACTACGGTGAGGAAAGCAAGATACTAAAAGCAGCTTTCTGATTTGGAAGACTGATATCATCAATATGCTGTTTTTGCTCTTTGCCAGGTTAACAGAATTTATTGCAGCAATTAATGCAAAACATATGTGCCGAAGTACCCACGTGAAAAGTATAATTGCCCCAACTTAATTTGCTACCTTTCAGAACCCTGTTTTAGCTACCTTTTCTCAAGATCTCCACTTAAATAGAGTACAAGTGTTTTTATGAAAGTGGAGATAAATCATTATAATTTATTTTCTCATCTTAAGTAATTTATAAATTATCTTTCAAATAGAGAAAAGTTTCCTCAGGGAATAAAGTCTACTTTTTAGACCACGTTCTATTTCCCCCATTGCTGACGTCTATGACAATTTCAATACGGATTCACAGTTTTTACTATATAAAATCTAAATAATAACATTCACAGTATAGCGACAATTGCCTTACAATCTGTGTATGGATTTCCTGACAAAATCCTTACAGCATGAGGAAAGGAGTGTTTGAGAGTCCGGAAGGAAAGACAGAGGTAAGAATGTGTTAGGAAAAGGCAACACAGACATTGTTTTTTTTTTTTTTTCCTATTCCTCTATCCACATCAAATTTTCTTTAAATTATTTTCCTAGTGTGTCCCCCACCCATGTAGAGAATCATAACTTCTGAGTGTAAAAACTATGCAGTTTCTAAGTACTCTCTGAAGTACTTTTTTGAAAGTACTTCTTAGCACAATTTTTCACTCCCTTACTCTGGGTATTTCTAAATTATTCTTGCAAAGTCACAGGACGAATTAGCTAGTCACTAGGATTACCGTTGAAAAAGCCAGTGCTTTTCCTGAATGGAAGGATGCCTCCCTAATTCATAGGCATCTGTGTACATGAGGAAACATATGAGGTTAAAATCAAAAGACAAAGACAAAAGCGGGTCTGGCTCAGTTACTACGTTATTATGATTCAATTCCTCAATTTCCTCAATTGTAACAATGGAAGATGTCATAATACCTATTTTAGGGCTGTCTTAATGATTAAATGAGGTCCAGCAAACAGTGAATGATAATGTAGGGGAAAATTCTTTCTAACTAGCACAACTCTGTACGATTATTATTACAATGTTGGGCATGGCACTGAGGCCATATTTAGTTTCGGAATCCCCTGGATTCAACAATTCTTTTATGAAAAATACTGAAGTTCCAACACAACCACAGAAACATCAGCATCATCCTACTACTAACCTACCTCGATAGCAGTGATCCCAGACACCCTCTCTGGCCCATTCCAGTTTTACTCTTAAAACCGGAAGAGGGAAAATCTCGTTTTAATAAAATGGTGCCAATCAAATACGAGGCGGTAGGAGAAAACAGACAACTTTTAATTGTGCACCGGGAAGTTTATGGAACACGCCCACTTAAGTGCTCTCACAAAGCGCCTAACAGGTGGCATAAGTAGCTTTAAAGAAAATGGGGGGGGGGAGACTCCTCATTTTAGTTTTAGCAACTGAAGAATTGAAGGAAAGAAGGTCGTCTAAAGGACCAACAAATACCCCAGAGGTCGGATCAAACAACAGCAAGCAGGACGACCCGACGTCTCAGGCGCTCCCGTGTGTCCCAACAGAGCAGCAGGTGGGTACCAGGAGCTTTCCAGCAGGGAGTTCGTTCTAGAAGCCTGCAGAACTGTATCCCCCTCCTCCACTTGCCACCTGGTGGGTCCCTGAACTCGTAAGGAAAGGAGACCGCGCCACTTCCGGACGCCAAGCTGAAAAGACTGGGCTGGTAGCGATGGGCGGGGGGGGGGACGAAGATCTCGGGTCAAAGTCTATGGTGCGAGTCTGGACGTACCTGGCGGGTCCCGGGCGCCCGCGCTCTCTGGGCGGGCCCGAGCCCCAGATGAGGAGAATCCGGGCGGTGAAGAGGTCGCCGCCTCTGCGAGCGCCAGCAGCTCCGCGGCAGCAGGCAGAGGGCGCACGTTTACCTCTCGCCCGCCGGGGTCTCCTGCCCGCGCTCGTTGCGCGTAACTTGGCGCCCTGGCGCTGCTCGCGTCCACCCGCCGCCCGTCCGAGCGCGCGCGGCCCCGCCGCCGGGCGGAAGTCCGCAGCCGCAGGGGCCCCGCGTGCGCCCGCCGCCCGCCGCCGGCCGGGCCCGCGGGAGGTCCGCGCCGCCTCGCAGCGTTCGGGAAACGGGCTGCGGCCGCCGGGAGCCGAGACGCTCGCGCACAAAGAACCACCGCCCCCCTCCCCCAGAGGGCTGGGGCTGGGGGACGCAGACCCAGAGTTGAGTTTCTATGATTTGATCTTGAAATCCGTGCAGAGAGAAAAAGTGATGAATTGTCCGGAGCCCTCGTTTTCCCTCCGCACCCCCGAGCCTGGTCCCGCGGGCGAAATAGTTTGCGGTTTCGAAGCCCTGGCGGTGGGTGTGGTGGCAGCGAGGAGCGCTTGCTCTTCTCTAGGTTGCCACATTGCTGTCACTACCCCCGAAGCCCTGCTGCGTCCTAAAATTTCTCAGAGCACACTTCTGACATGTAATCGGTCCTGTATTATCAAATGTAGGAGGTGTAATGCGAAGGAAAAGAAACGCCGTCATCCCCTCCTGTGGCCACCCCAGTCCCTGGCTAAGATTATTCACAACAGTTTGTTTGTACAGTGCTGCCACTTGTTTCCCCCCTCCTTCCTCGCCTATTATTCTGACTTCACCATGTTGGTTTGGATTATGTGGATTTTCACCCTTTGCTTTGACTGGAACAGCAGGACGTGGTTTAGAAAATGAAGGGAGGGAGGGGGCTGCACACTCAGGGCTTCCAGTTTAATAACATCACTCCAAGTTGGAGGCTTTATTTGTTGAACTGGTTTTGATTCCACCCACCCTCCACATGCATTTGCCCAGGCATCCAAAGGGGGAAGCATTCTTTGGCATACAGTCTTAAAACTTTCCTGGATAAAGTAGTTTCTTCTGGGGGAAAATCAAAAGTTGTGTAAACTTTAGAGGAGAAACAAACAACGCAACCTCCCGCTGCCACCCCCCCCCCACGCTTTTTCAGTCTGCAGGTTTTTAGGATTTTAATAAAAATTGATTAGCCAGATGTTTTAAGTGATAAATATTTTCTTTTTAAGCAAAATATTTATATATCAACATTGGTTTTAGAACCTTTGCACGTCTCTACCTCTCCCCATCTTTCTAATCAACTTTTTCGCCTGCAAAGACTTTTTTTTCTTTGTAATCCACCACACTTTTTATTTCAAAGAAAGCTGAGAGGAGGGAGGCAAACTAATACTTGCTGACTTTCAGACTTCTCCAAGAGAAAACCTCCTGCCAGATTCCAAGAACTACCTGATACTAGGCGGCTTGTAACAGACCCAAAGAGTAAAATTAAGGGGAGCACATGGTCCCTCATCCTGATTCCCACCAGGAGTATCTTCCTAGTTTGATTTGTGGCTTCGAATCCTTTGAATTTTTTAAAAGTCACAACATTACTTTTACTTCTAAAGTTGTTAGGAAAGAATTATCAAAGGTTTCCAAATTTTTGAGAAGCAAATTTCAAGTCCTGGTTTTTGGTATACCTGGATGAATACTATAATGAATGTTTCACACCACCAGTCATCCCTTTATTTGAACAATCTGTGGAAAGCTACTTGTCCACTTTGTAAAAGCCCTGCATTGACCCTCCCTGGTGATAAAATCCAGATCTCTGCAAACAACCCAAAAGGGGACACCTGCATCTGTTTTTCTAAATCTTTTATCAAGCAGGAATTAAAAGAAGAGGTTTATTAAATGTTGTAAAGGAAAAGTGTGTATATTAGAAAATAAAGTGGAGGATCTTGACAGAAAATGATTTGTAAAACTTAGTGTTCTTCCAAGATACATATATTTCCTCTTACATCTAGTATTTATGCCAAACAAAATCTTTGGAAATGACTAAAATCAAAGGTAACCCACATCACAGATTTCTTAGTAAGTAAATGTAAAAACTTATCGAGTTTTGATGATTTGTAGAAAGTTTTATTAATATTTTCTTGAAGATTTTATGACTTGGAAAAAGTAACTCTCAAGAACAGTCCTTGCTCTTTCCATTTGCGTTGAAGTTAGTAAATCAAATATACTGTGGAAATATGTTTTGCCTTTAAAAATCCTTTGCATATGTAACTGATTATTTGATATTTAAAAATTGCATATATTTTATTTCAGAAAAATTCCAAAGTTTCAGAAACAATTTTAACATTTAGCGATCTTTATTATAAAGAAAGTTATAGTGAAGTGAAGGTGGTGAAGAACAAATCGGAATTTGAATATTAACATGCGGATAATATATAAACACAATGAAGAATTTTACCAAACCTTTTCTTTAAAGATAATGTTTCTTTAGAGTCAAGGTGAAACTCCTAAATTGTTTACATGAGCAAGTCACAAACCATTATTGTATTCAATTAATTTAAAAAGATCACATGACACTTCCCAACCTCACTAAACGACATTTAAAAAAATGCCTTTAAGTTTTGATTGTGTACAACATTTTGTTTAAAATTTTTATATTAATTTTCAGTGCTTTTCATTTTTGCTCCCGGTTGTTAGCCTTACAACTTTATATAAATATAACCATGATGTAACACGTGGCAATAGTGTTTTATGTATGTAGTTTCCCTTTTATAGTTCCAGTTGTTTCTGAGTTATAAATATATCCAATTGACCTTAAATCTTAAAACAGGCAGAAAAGCAAGATCAACTAGAGTACCAATAATAAAAAAGTATAAAACTGAAATTTTGATAGCTGGTTTGTATTTATACATCTATTGTTATTGCCAGAATATGTATCATTTAAAAGAAGTGTTAATTGCTCATTTATGACAAGTTTTAGAATGGTGTGATATATGTAACACAAGAGTGAGGAGAATGGGATATTGAAGTGGACATTTTTCTCACTTGGATTATTATTATCAATATTAGTCTTTGGAAAGATAAAGATTCAGAATGAATTAATTTCATGATAGATTTTGAGAGGTTACAAGAAGTTTCTTTCCGGCACAATCAAAATATTATCGTAGCAATTCGGGTTGTCAGTAAAAGCTTAAACAAATTTGCTGATAATCCTGTTAATGACCTAGGTCAAGTGTTAACTGTTGTGGGTTATAAAATAGTGAAATTAAGGTTTCTCCTACCTCCAGGCAAATAGCATAGTTATAACTGTTGGGGGTGGGGGGGTTAGCTATTAGGGGAGCTATTAAATTACAAAAATGTATAATGCATTCAATTATTTAGTCTAGTGTGATGAAATGCTATTAAAAGCAAATGTAAACCCTCTTTAAAAAAAAAAACCTATAAAGATATGACAGCTTAGTTCTCTATAAAGATTTCAGTCACAATGTATTATTGTTTAAGGATGAGTGTTTATATATGAAAAGTGATGCCAATTTATAGTAATTTTTAAAAAGGTAATAATCCGTTATTTAAATGGCTGTCTCAAACATTTGCTTAATATTCAAAAGGAGGCATACAGTGTACATATGCAAATTTTAATTTTAAGCTTTGAACAATCGCATAGTCACCTCTAGTACTTGGGAGATTTACGTTCAGTGAAATACATTTCATAGATATAGTGTCCCAGACACTCCAATAAAAGTCTCCCAAAATAAGTAGCATATAAATATGCAGATTTAATTTTATCCACTCTTACTTTGAAAACTCTGATTTCCAGTGTAAAGAGCTCTATAGATAAACATTAATCTAATTTACAAATGCTTTTGGACAGAAAAATGACTTAATGCATTATGTACTGATGAATAAGCAGTTCATTCTGCCTCAGACTCCTTCAAATGTAGAAAAGTGTTTAAAGAGAGTACTTTATCCAATGCTAAAGAGATCGATACTTCACTTTATATCAAATTTTAACCATTTCCCAAAGTTATTTTATTTACCATTATTATCATCCATTTGGGATTACAATAGGGAGCAAACATGAACTTTTAAAATAATGCATAGTATAGCAATCCAATTTTGCCATGAGTAGTTGATTTCCTATTGGAAGTCTTCTGTTGGTGTGTCATGTAAACAGAGATCTGATAAGATTTTAATAAAGTTCTGTGCAGCGTTAATAAAGTTTCTATTTAAGTATATAGGCCAATTGTTAAAGTGATCATTGAAATTATGAATAATCTATTATCATTGAGGAGGCCAGTGATAGAAAGTATCACCTGGAGTCATTTTCTTGAAAGCATATTAGAAAGTTATTTGTAACTGTATTAATAAAAGGGAAGTTCAGATTAAACTTTTTCTAAGTTTTTAAAAAATTGCTTTATCAGAGACCCATGGCATTTTAATATTGCTATTTAATTATCAAATCTCAAATTAAAAAAAAAAAATCACACAGGGGCAAGCAATTAACTCAATGGCTTCTGTTTGTTCCCTTTTAGTTCTATCATGCCTAACTCCATAGAAGACTGTGAAATAAATTCTAGTAAATTTTACTAGTAAATTTCTAGTAAAAGTACAGTAAGTAGACTTTTTAGCATAGTATTTTAAATGCAACCTAGTATTTTATATGTCCATTCTCAAAACTTGTATCAGAAAGCTATATTAGTGAGATTCATTTTATCATTATTATGATATATGAATTTTCAGAAGCATGACTTTCTATTCAAATGACATTGTTAGAAGAATTGCATGGAAATCTTGGCACATACTTGGGTTTTTCACTTTTCATGTTGTTCATCTCAACTATTAAGACCTAAGCTATTACATTAATATTTAAAACTACACTCAAATATTTCTCAAGGTAAATCATTCATTTTAAATTTTGTTCCAGAGCTTCCCTTCATGACCTCAGGAGGGAAAGGAGACACTATCCATAGGACATGATCTGGAAAGAATAATCCCATGAACAATGGATAAACTTTTATCCAAACAAATTAAATGTAATTGTGTCAGTTTTCTGCATCTATTTCCCTTTCTACATACATCCCTGCCAGCATAATATTATATAGATTATATATTGAAACATATACAAGGTGTGGCTTAAAGACAATTTACATTTGATTATTCCTGTTTCATTAAATTAATATTCATTAATTTTATATAAGCATGAATAAGTTTAAATAAAGGGTCTTTTTTTCCTCTTGCAATTTACCGAAAGGTTATGTTTTCAACAAAAATACTGACTCTCAGCTCTATCCCTGTGCATTATTAATTCAGCAAAATCCATTATCTAAATAGTTTATAAATATTCCATCTGGAGAAATACAATTATCATAGCAATACGGGAATAATATTACTATACTTCTAGTTATTATCAATTCTTTAATATCTTCAAAAATTAAGGAGATTAAACAAACACTAATTTTAACTTACTAATATGTTACTCATTATACAAATGATTACTCCTGCCTTTCATTCAATGAAAAATTATTGACCATTACTTTCCAATAAAGATTTTAATTTGATTTGTAAAAAAAAAAAAAAAAGTCACTTCTAGGTTATCAGATGATTTTCTTGATCCTTATATTTTAGAATATTCACTTTCCCAGTTAAAAAAAGACACAGAAAAATTTAATGAAATCTGCCAAATTGATAAAGACAGTCACTAAGGAAAGAACAAAATTAAACTGCTCTATTAGCAATGAAAGTAGGTCAGTAAATATGAGAGGCAGTGTTTAGATTCAATGAAAAGTTTCTAAACATTTTGAGTATTTACTTGTCTTTTTAAAATAATGCATACAACACACAACAGCATTGGCTTGCCAATATATTTTTAGTGGCATAGTATGTAGTGAAGCATTTCACATCAATTTCTCAGTATTACTAAACTGCAAAACAGGTTGCTAAACGTTACTGTTATAAGTTCAAAATGATTAAGAGGCAAAGTTGTAAGTGTTGCTTTAAAGCAATCAATTATTTAGAGAACTTTGTCTTAAGAGTCAGTGATTGTATTCACAAATCATTAGGAATAGATCACAAAAGGTATACATGAAAAAAGCAATGTATCTATCAAATACACAATCTTATAGGAAACATTGGTGTCCTCAATGTTACATGTGCACTTTAGTCCATTGAAAAGGGATGAATGCCCATTAGGAAGAAAATAAATAACCCAACATCAGGAAATGCCATTTGCTGCATATGGACATTATTTCTCTAATTTTCTATTCAGTTATTTACTATACCTACCCAAGAGCTTTTCACTATTCATCAAGTACATTCCCGTATTCGTATATAAACCCTTAAACAAAGAGAATCCAATCTAAGCTTATTGTAATTCCTGCAAATATTACTTATGTTAATGTGGCATATGCTGCTCATTAGAACCTGTACCATAGAGCAAACCATCGCCTGGCGGGATACACATCACTTCAATAAGGGTACTGCAATATAAACACACGCACACACACACACACACACACACACACACACACACACACCATCAGCTTCAACAAACTCTGATTTCCCTTTAGTCCATTCATAAATGCCATGATCCTAAGTAGAAACAACCTGTCATTACCTTTGAACATACTAAAGAATCTAGCGAGGAGGGTGGGTTTTCTTTTAAACTTCTCAGAGTACTACATGGTCATAATTAGAAAATAAAATACTGCCACGGCTATTTGTCAATTAGCATCGTGGGTTGTAAAACTGGAGGATATTTCTTTCTTTCTGCTTAAAATTAGCCAACAAGGTAATTGCTTGAATTGGTATCAGATTAAAAACACATTTTAGGTTTAGGCAATCCAAAATTCTCTCTTAAAGTCTTTTAGAAGACACCGGAAAATAAAAGCACATCTTTAGTTTACTCTCAGAGCAAACTGCTTTATTCTGAGGCACCTTAACGACCTAAAAAGGTTTCAGGGAGAACGTGCTTTGAAGAGCGTTAGCTCTGCGGGGCAGGGCAGTTTGCTCTACCTGGCTTACCTTCATTGGAAGGTTGGAGAATCAGTTCCCCAAAGCAATGGAGAGCGGAGCAGCTGAGAAGGAGGAGGATGGAGAGGTGACAATCCATGTTGCTGGTGCAGAGGGCAGTGAGAGGAGCATATCTCCATGAAGCATGCCACTGATGTGAGGGGGAGCGCTCTGATTGCTGGAGAAGTTACCATGCTCCGCTCGCAGGCTGATGTCAAGTTTGACACTGGAGATAAGGAGGAGTCTGGCTGCCTTTCCTCGAACCTCGCTCAGGGACTTCCCTGGGTCCTAGTGCCGTCGGAAGTGAGCGCTGTAGGGGAAGGAACAGCCCGCTGAGGCTCGAAAACTGCTCTGAAGCACAGAACTGGGGAGCTAGGGGTGGGGCTGGGGGGCGCCGCCAATAGGCAGGAAATCCAGAAGTTGTGATGGGGCAGTGGCAGAAAGCAGTGGAAGGGAGGGAAAAACACCCGCTCCTTATTTTCATTGAAAAGCAGCTATTTTATTGTTTGCTATACATGCTCTGTAGGTTAATTCCCTGAAGAAACCAGAAACCCTGATAGGAATGTCATATGGCAGTGTGAGTGAAAAAGAAACTGAAATGTCAGAAGATGTTTGTAGTAAAAGAGCAGAAGCCTTTCATTAAAAGAAAAAAAAAATTAAAGATGATTGTGTAATTCAAAGGAAAATTAGGATTATTTCTTTACTATGTTCAATGTAATCATAACTCTTATGAGTCCTTTGTGGTCCAGAAAGACACTTAGACACACCTCAGATCAGAAAGTCTTTTCAGTTCTACACCAAATGGTATCAGGGCTTTCAATAGATTTGGCACAGGGATTTCAGTGTACATTTGTTGTACTTTAGTTTTCCAAACTGGGGCGTAACCTTCACCATGCTAAGGAAGTGAGCAGACCCAGCCCTAGGAGTGGCTGCTGGGCAGCATTTATTCTTTCTGTGCTGTGGGTGTAAATAAGAGTAATACAAATCAAATCTGAAGTCCTTGGCAACACATCACCCCCCCCCCCCTTCACCATCTATGTTAGGATCTCTGGGATCTGTGAGATAAACATGGCATATTTCACAGTCCCCCATTCAGCTTTTCAGCCACTTGCAATCTGATAATAGCTGGATGTTCTTTTACATTCCAACTCCAATGGCTAAATCATAGTGTCCTTGCACTTGCTCACTTCACACCACGCTTGCCCATGTTGGGCAATACAATCGCAACCGACTTCAGCTGAATAATTTTGTGATTTATATTTGGAGAGCTCTCTTCACTTATCTTTAAAACATCCCCCGGAAAACGATTACTCAAATATCCTCCTCCTCATCTGTCTTTTGCTACTCCAAACAGAACCCGAGACTTCCGTTCTTTGTACAACTCCAGAAAGTAAAGATAGGTGGACAATTTTAAGATCAGTGATGAATTTTAGAGCCCTAGGTTGGGGAATCTAAATCTAAATAAGGGTTTGAAAAGACCTCACCAAAACATAGGCCTTCCACAAACGCTATGTTTTTGATGAGGGAACCCCATTTTCACATGAATTGAAATTCAGGGCCTCTGAAGAGAGCTTGTTGGCTGGGATGGGGGGTTGGGAGGTGGGTAGAGGAAGTGACTGGGAGAGTGGCCCTGCTGGTTTTCTATGTATGCCTTGTTACTTTGTATCTCTAACTTCTTCCCACGTTATGTCACCGGAGGCTGTGGAACCCTCTTCAAGTGCCAAGTCTGTCAGAATTGAAAATACTGACAGATACTGAACAGAGGGCTCAGATAATGGTGACTCTGGCATTTTTTTAAAAGTTGCAGCACAACTCGAGTCTTTCCATAAGGCACTGTTCTATTGTTCTAGGGCTAGATAAAATTTTCCTGAAACTTGAAAGAAAATAAAGTGTTATTTGGAATGACGACTTATAAATATTTTAGAAAAATACGCCCATGTGCTGATAGCCACATACATTGGCTTCCCCTCACACTGCTTCTCTCTTCACAATTAACTACTGTCACTGTGGAAAGAGGCCTTCATGTTTGAGGGAAGCTACGATAGTGTGAAAATACGTAAAAAGCAATTATAATGTAATTGCGGGAATATAATATAAACAATGTAAGATCTCTCAATTATAGACTCTCTAAGTCAAGAGACATCAAAGAGTTTCCACCGTCTGAGTGACATTCTGGATAGATGTATAAAAGAGTGACATCAGCAAACAGAGGGAACATTAAATTTGGCCAAAGATAAGAGCAAAGGCTAGAGGAGAAGGCAGCTATTTCAAGGATGCCCGCATGGAGAAAGTAATACTTGAGGTAGATCTTGTAGGATTATTAGGAGCTCAGTAATTGGAACAGTGGATCAGAAGGCAGTGCAGACAGGCAGGTATAACATAAACAAACAATAATAGTTTCCAAGTAAGGGCAAGAGAATGCAGCTGGCGCATAAAGAACACAGAACATGCATAGAACATAGAGAATGTACGATACAAAAAGGGTTAGGATACAAGGAAGTAAAGGGTGGGGACAGAGTGCTGGGAGATGTTCTCCAAAAGGCAGACTGGAAACTGTAGAACTCCTATGCCACAGGTCAGTGATTTGACAATGTATTCTAAACAAAAGAGAGACACCAAAAGTATTTCAGCAAGTAATAACTTATCCTATCTGGGTTTCAGGAAGAAATGCTCTTGATAGCACAGAGCAGAGTGTCTCCACCTGTGGTATATGGACCACCTGCTATGGAAGTATCTGTAATGCTTTTTAAAACTGCATAACCCAGGGTGCCTGGGTGGCTCAGTCGGTTAAGCATACGATTTCAGCTCAGGTCACCATCTCCCCGTGCGTGAGTTTGAGCCCCTTGTTGGGCTCTGTGCTGACAGCTCAGAGCTTCGATTCTGTGCTTCCCTCTTTCTTTGCCCCTCCTCTGCTCACTCCCTCTCGCTCACTCCCTCTCTCTCTCTCTCTCTTTCTCAAAAATAAATAAACATTAAAAAAATTTTTAAATAATAAAAAGTGCATATCCCTTCTGCCCACCACAGACTTACTGAACTGAACCTCTGAGGTTGGGACCCAAGAACTGCAACTTGACAAGCTCTTCAGTTGATCCTTGTGGTGATCCTGACATTTGAGAACCACTGCTGAACATGAAAGAGGGAAAATCAGAGTCCAAACGGTGAGATCTGAGGCAATTTTAGAATAAAACTAGGGGTATCTGGGTGGCTCAGTTGGTTGAGCCTCTGACTTCGGCTCAGGTCATGATCAGGTCATGATCAGTTTGTCAGTTAAAGCCCCACATCGGGCTCTCTGCTGTCAGCACAGAGCCTGCTTTGGATTCTCTCTCTCTCTCTCTCTCTCTCTCTCTCTCTCTCTCTCTCAATCTCTCTCTCCCAATCTCTCTCTCCCTTAAAAACAAATAAACATTTAAAAACATAATAATAAAGGTAAAACTAAAGTAACATGGAACCGAAGTACAATCTAACAAAAAGAACGAAAATACAAGATGAAATTAAGATACATGTCTGAGGTAAAACAAACACTATTCCCCAAGGAAAAGCTGAATTTCGGATTTGAGGAAGAGGGAGATGACAGATATCTGCAATATTTAGTTCACCTGAATACTGAAACTAGTATTTCAGTTCAACAGAATGTAAATGCCGACCACGTACCTGATTGTGTGTTAGACACTGAGGGTAAAAACATGAAAAAGACCTTGTCCCTGCCCTTTAAATAATTTAGAATCACATGATAGCAAGTGTTACATACAAGTAGAATATTTTCACAGTGTGGGGGAGAAGAGTCCTGAGAAGATGAGAAGAGAGAATAAGCGTAAAAAGCATGCTTTGGGGAGGAAATGACACATACCTCTAATACTGGAGCATAGATTTTGAGGTGGGGTGAGGGGATATGAAGAGAGGAGACAGGAAGAATAGGAAAGTGTAAGGTTATAAAGAATTTTGTGAACTCTTCTAAGGAGCTTGGACTTGAAGGTGATGTAGAGACCTATTCATTTTGCATTTTAAGAAGATCATTTTGACATACTTAAATCCAGAGAGTAGAATGGAACCGAAAACACCAATTAGGAGCCAAGAGACCAATTAGGATCCCTCTGCAACAGCATAGCCAATATCATGTGGAGATAGCAGTGGGGCTCTTGAATCAGACTAACCCTAACAGGGCCCTTGCTCTGTCACCCTTAGTAAAACTCTAATAATAACAGATCCTATTTGATAGGGATGATGTAAGGATTAGATAAGCTTTAGGGTGGTACAGAGGAAGTCTAAGCCTAGTGCCTGACATATTAAAAGCATTCCATACATTTTTTATCTATATCTAGCAGAGAGATCTAGAAGGTCCGATCCTGAGCAGGCACACAAATATAAGTAGGGGAAATTGGCATAACTTCATAATTATTGATTATGAGAAATGAAGTGGATACAAGCATCTGGGAGGCCTCTCAATCTGTGGCTTGAGTGAAGAGGCAGTCAGCAATACAAAATCAAAGAAGATTGGCGTGGGTACAACAATTTGTATTTTGGGTGTATTTTACATCAAGTGGTTCGCGGGAAAACCAGGAATAGATGAAAAATTAGGAGACAAAGACCTTCACTGGTGCTGTTCCTTTGGGAATAATTTCATTTACAAATAATAACTATTTAAAAAAAAATAAGTAGGTTCCTCCATATAAGCAAAGTGTTGACAGAAGGATCAGTTGGCCAAAGATGAAACCCTAGCATATACCAATATTTAAAAGACAGGCAGAAATAGAGCAGAACAAAGAACCGGAAGAGATTAGCATATTATTAAAACTTTTTAAGAGTTTCACAAAGAATTCATGGTCAACGGTGCCTGCAAGGAACATATTCAATAAGATACTGACTGAAGAATAACAGTTGGATTTGACAGCTGAAGGTTTTGATGACTTGGATGGTAGCAGTTCTAGAGGAGTAATGAGTCTGCTGCACGTAGATTGAGCTAAAGCAGTACATGGAAAGAGAGGAAGTAGAAATAGTAAATGTACTACTCTTTCAAGAAAGTAAACTTAGAGGAGAAGGCATGCCTAAATGAGGAAAAAGCAAAGAGTAATGAGAATATTAAAAAATGGGACGGGCTTGGGGCCCCTGGGTGGCTCAGGGCAGCTCAGTTAAGGGTTCCACATTTTTTTTTTAATGTTTACTTATGTTTGAGACAGATAGAGACAGAGCATGAACGGGGGAGGGGAAGAGAGAGAGGGAGACACAGAATCCCAAGCAGGCTTCAGGCTCTGAGCTGTCAGCACAGAGCCAGACGCTGGGCTTGAACTCACAAACTGAGAGATCGTGACCTGGGCCGAAATCCCACGCTCAACTGACTGAGCCACCCAAGCACCCCAAGGGTCCCACTCTTGATTTCAGCTCAGGTCATGATCTCACGGTTTATGAGTTCCAGCCCCACATCCCTTGGGCGCTGCGCTGACAACGCAGAGCCTGCCTGAGACTATCTTTCTCCTTCTCTCTGCCCTTCCCTGGCTCACACTCTTTCTCCTTCTCTCAAATTAAATAAATAAACATTTTTTTAAAATGTTAAAAAATGCAAGAGGCTTGTAAGATATCTCTCTTATGTGCTTAGTTGACGAGTGATACAATTATTGATGAGGAATTTCGTGGCTCAAATTGGGGATATGGAGTAAAGGTGAGAAAATAACAGCCTCTGTTTAGGACATGGCAAGATGCAGGGGTAGATATTCAAGCCAGGAGTTAGATAGAAAATAAGAAGCCCAGAAGGGAGGGGAGGTTAGACACTGTAAGTTAAACAATGATTAGTGAATTGGTAGTAGCTTAATCCACTGGAATAGATGAAATTGTCCAGAAAGGTCATAAACAGCAGGGGAGAATCAATTCTGTCAAATAAAATATTCAAAAGGCAGACGGAGGGTGTATAATTATCAGAATTAATTGAGTAGGAGTAAATGTTATAAAAGAAAGGTAAGGAAAGAATGGGTTGGAGATGACAAGAAAAATGAAATTTCAGGAAAGGAGAGAATCAACAGCAACAACAGTAAGATTTTTTCCCATTAATGGAAAGACCAAAGGACTGGGAATCCCTACCCAAAAAAGTTCACACTTGGAGCTGCAAAATTCTTTAGAGCTTATCATTTTACAGTTAGAGAAAGACTAAAACATTACTGACTTCATTATGTTCCTGCAGTCAAAGGCAACAATAAGGAAAGTGTCTGAGAGCCCTTGCCAGGATGCAAAGAAAACATTAGAAAAAATACTTATGAGGAACTTTATGGGAAAACTTCCATTACCTAAGTGTTTGAGGGTATTGGAACAGAATAATCCAAGAAAACTTCACGAAGGTTGTGATTTTTTGGGACAGTTACTAAATTTTGGACTTGAAAATAGTCGCAGTGGGCTGCACAAATCAATTTGCTGTATTTTAACCGATATCCACCGAATTAACATATCTCAAATTTAAACATACAGGTTTATGCAATCAATATAAAAATTAGCATGCCTGAATTCATTGAAAAATGCTAATTGTAAATTAGAAGGATTTCACTCAACTGTTATAAAGCGTCAAAAGAAAAATAAAGAAAAAAGAAAAAAAGATCACATATGTGGCTTGCTAGGATTGACCAATGCTGTTTAAAACATACGCTTACACTCACTTTTATAACTACCTCTGAAACATTTCTCTACTTTAAAAAACAGACTTTAGTACTACCATTACTTCCTAGTCTTCCATTTCCCTTGCCAAAAACCAGTCAAAACAAGCCAAGAGTTCATCTTAAAATCTAAGGAAAACATCCCAAAGCTCTGAGAAAACTCTGAGCAAGAGCACAGGGGGCTTGAGGTGGTTGAGGGACAAGGGAGCATTTGGCTGAAGCAGAACCTACATCATCGTCCTTGTAAGCCCATTTTGGGACTTAACCATATATATTTACACACACTTATACGTTCATAAACATATATACACTCACATTCACATGTGCACACGCACGAAGGAAATGGTGTATTGATGCTCTATCCAGCCAAGTTTTCTAGAGCAGGAGGTCTCAATCTTTAACATACAGAAGATTGGGGAGCTTGCACAAATGCAGACTCTGATTTTGGAAATCAAGCACAGGACTGAAGATTATGCATTCCCTCAAGTTCCTACGCCCTGTCTTCTGCAGGTCTGACAACACTTTGTACGGCAGAGGTCTAGAATACGTAGATCTTGTTTGGAAAATTAGTATAAATATGTGTATGCGTATATTTGAATATAAGCATGAACATATCAAAAAGTCAGATGGTTGGGGCGCCTGGGTGGCTCAGTCGGTTAAGCATCCGACTTCGGCTCAGGTCATGATCTCGCGGTCCGTGAGTTCGAGCCCCACGTCCGGCTCTGTGCTGACAGCTCAGAGCCTGGAGCCTGTTTCAGATTCTGTGTCTTCCTCTTTCTGACCCTCTCTCTTTCATGCGCTGTCTCTCTCTGTCTCAAAAATAAATAAACGTTAAAAAAATTTTTTTAAGTCAGATGGTAAAAATACAGGAATACGTGGCCCAATAGGTTCAACTTCATCTCCCAATAAATTTCAAGATAAACCTAATGCTCCCACAAAGTAGTTAGATAATACTCTAGTATCCTAAATCCCTCTCTTCTTGAAGGTAAGTAGTCACGACTAATTCACCACTATTGTTAACTCTTTTAGTTCACTTTTATCTAGATCACTCTTGTAATCATTTTCTAATATACCAATCTTCATTGTTATTGAACTGTTTCAAGGGTATGAATTGTCTGCCCAATATTTTAAGTTCTTAAATGACAAAGTAAATACCAAACATTATCTAGAAGAGAGAAGACACTGTTCAACACAATAGTGTATAATAGTCCCGTTAATTTTACTTCAGATATGTTGAATATGTGATAATTACAGTTTGATAATAATTTCTCAACATATGTATTGATGCCAAATTTAAACTATCCAAGGGATCTGCAAAGCTTAACAAGCATAAGAAAACCATTGTAGAAATAAACCCATGACTTAATACGGAATGAATTTGTGTTTACAAGTATTAGGACATTTATCTAAAGATGAAAAAGTAATGTCCCTCATTTTTAATGGATTAATTTTAATTACAAACGAGCATCATAATTTTCTTGATATACTGATATGTAGTTTGGTAAAACAAGTAATAGAAATACAGTTTATCGATTGAAGAGAATTTTTTAATGATGTCATATATGTGTACATATGTGTGTGTGTCTGTGTGTGTGTGTGTGTGTGTGTGTGTAAGTTATAATTATGGCTCAGGTAAAAATGTAAGTGCAACCAGAGCATTTTTTTAACCAAAAGCAAAATTTGATAAAGGGTTATTGACTATTCTATATAGAAGTATTTTGAGAACACATGGCTTCAATTTTGTTTCTCAAGTATCTTGTAAGCCTGAACATAAAATAGAATTACTCAATACAGAAAAATTAACTGATTATGTGCTTGTCTAACCATAGTCGTCAATTCAGCTGGGAACCGGAAAAATAATCCATATTAAGTCATAGGGATCTTATATTCAACAGTGTCAAACATTTGCGATTTTTCATGGATGCTCTGGTTTCCACAAGTGCCCAAATAACCTCACCTGCTATTCCAATTTGTCTCCTCGACTGTGCTATGGGTCAGTGATCCCTATTATGTCACATCAATACAGTGGTTAAATAATGATAAATAATTTAAAATGTGACAGGTAATCCACATCTTAATGTCAGTCATCTTTACCCATGCAGTATTTCCCAAATTAAAATGGAAGCTACTTCTGTTTTAAACTCTAGGTTTTTAGATATCCAAACATATTTCTTTAAATTAAAAAATACATATTTTACATATTTATTTGAAGCTCCAAAGAACTTAATTTTAAAACTGAATCAAAGTAAAAGGGATGGCTTCTAAAACATTTAATTACAAATATACTAATGACATACGTTTTCTTCTAGAAAAATAAGAGACCCTCCTCCAGTTCTTAATTATGGCAATGAAAGTATTCAAAATATGCATGTTGTATTCTCATTATTCCAAGGGTACTCACTTAGCCATTTCTATTACTTAGTTGGGGCTTAAATATTCAAGAGTTATTTTTTGAAGCACTCATACAAGTAAAGCTCCAAGTAAAAACGTGAGTCTTTTTTAAATTCACCTTCGAGTACAATAAATTTACAAGTCAAGTTCACATATAGGAAATATGCCTGTTGGAGGTACGTCACATCGAAACACACGAAGGAGTGATAATCATCTGCCAGCACTCACTTGGCTCGATTTCACGAAAGATTTTTTAGTCAAGCCTCTGGCTTAAGACATTGCTATAGGTCATGCACTCCACTAGAGGGCTCTGCAGAAGCAGTGGCCACCGCAGCTGAGGATTCAGGTGTTCAGATCAGCTCCTTGACAAAAAAGCAGAGGTCTTCACAGGAATTAGCACAACTTTATTTTTAGGTTTAGTTTGATTAGTTTCCTGATTGGTAGTAATTACGGAGGGTTATGGATGCTTACGTGTGAGTTTTATATGATCATATAACATGCTTTTACTTACTGTATCTGGACCCTATGATGAATTCGTCATAACCCTAAAGAATCAAGAAAACAAAGTCTCACATTTAATTTCTGCTCCAGATAAATCTACTCATTTCTACACTAAAAGATGCTGAGACGAGTGACACAATTTCTTCTTCTTTTTTTAATGTTTATTTAATTTTGAGAAAGAGAGACAGAGCGTGAGTGGAGAAGGAGCAGAGAGCGAGGGAGCCACCGAATCCAAAGCGGGCTCCAGGCTCTGAGCTGTCAGTACAGAGCCCCATGCGGGGTTCATACTTGTGAACCGTGATATCATGACCTGAGCCAGAGTCGGATGCTTAATCGACTGAGCCATCTATTATTCTTTACCATTCTCTCTTCTATGCAGTTTCCTCATTAAATTTCTCCATTAAAATGGATAATGAGAATGCATGTAAGATATACAACATATACAAATTACATGAATCAGTAAAATGTACTGAAAAAACTAAGGGAATATGATAAAAATGACAATGAAACAGGATCTCTAAAATGGATAGTCATCTGTATGGCGCATATGGCGGACAGAAGATGGGCTCATCTGTAGTATTTATGGAAAAGGTATTGCAGAGAGCAACGACTATAGCAAACGCTGAATAATTTTGTTTTAGCACTTTAAATATAAAGGTTTGCATCTTCAAGAACAGATCAAAATAAAAATGTATAGACCACATGTCCAAATCCTTTTTGGGCAACAATATACCTGATGTTCCTGTGGAATATGTCTAGCTCCCAACAGTAAAAGTGATTCACTCCATCATGATTCTCAAGAGAGACATGATACACTCTTTGAAGGAATATAGAAAATTATTTATTTGTAATTTTTTTGAAGTTTATTTATTTATTTTGAGAGAGAGAGAGAGAAGGAAAGAGTGCATGCCCCTGCACAGGCATGATTTGGAGAGGGGAAGAGAGAAAGGGAGAGAGAGAATCCCAAGCAGGCTCCACACTGCTAGCATGGAGACCTACTCGGGGCTCAAACTCATGGACTGTGAGACCATGACCTGAACTAAAACCAAGAGTCAGAGGCTTAACTGACTGAACCACCCAGTCGCACGGGTACAGGTACAGAAAATTCTTGGGGGGATGAGCTTTTTCACTGGAGGAAAACATGCCTAACTTAGAAATATGAACTTTTCTATCTTTACTGTAAAAAAAACATGAATTATCTATTTTTAATACACTTCAGAGTGAAAGTTGGTACAACCTCCACAATATATAACAATGTCCTTGTTTTACAGTCTTCTAACTTAGAACTATATTCGATGGGGTGGTGGAGACCCTTCATTGATGGACTGATATGCCAAACCTAAGAAACACCATACTATATTATGACAAGCCTGATGAAGTCCAGAATACTACATTGTTCAAAATAAAATGATGTCTACGAATGCTAAGTAGCCTACAGACCACCTGTAGCCAACATTTGAGCCTGCCAAGAGATGAGTTCATCCAAAACACTGTGCAATTAGCAAATAAAATATAAATTCCAGGAGAGCAAAGATTTTGGTCTGTTTTGTTCACTGCTGTCTTCCAAGCATCTAGAACAGTACTGGCACATTGTAGGTCTGCAATCAATATTTTTTGAATGAATGAAAATATAATTCACATTCATGCAATATACTTAAAGTTTTATTTTTTTATTGTTCTGCTTTGTCCTTTTTGTTTGGATTCATTTTATGTCAGACTTCAACATTATACCTAGTAACTTGATTTGTTAATTTTCCTTTTCAAATTGTTTAACATAGCCCCAGAAATGAAGGCAGAAGTTACTCACATAGCAGTGAATTAGTAAAACTTATTCTATTCTATTTGAATAAATTAATACATTTGCATTTTAATAGATAATTAGACTAGCAATCATATAATCCTACTCCATTAAAAACATAAACAACTGGATTGACTAGACAATATTAAGGGGTATTTAATTGAACCATTGAACCCAGAGAGAGAGATCCAGAACAACTTTCTTGAGGCAGCCAATAAATGAACAGCAAAAACCTTTTTTTGTATATTGTTTCTATTTATATAACAATATTTATGTTAACTTTATTATCATTTGTAATAAATTGATTTTATACAAAGAATTCAAAGTATGATAGAAGCAAGATAAAACTGTCTTTTAGCAAAACAGTGCAGATATTTCAATCTATAAAATTATTCTCTTTATTTTTAGTTTTTAAAATTTCAAATTCTCAAAATACAATGTTTTACTTTGTGGGTTTCCCCCAAAATAGGAAGAAGGGCATTCTTATAGCTTTAAATTCCCAACAAGTCAAGCCACACAGTCAGAGATCTCTAGGCCTCATGTTTGCATAAACAATAAGAAAATAACCATTAGGTATGAATATTTGAAAAGATGCTGAAGAAATCAACGATTATTATCCAAAGTTCAAGTTTTAGACTTCCTCAAAAAAGCCATTTAGTGTCCATAAAGTTTAATTTATATTTTAAATGAATTGTACCACATGAAGTGATCTTCATTTTACAGGCATCACTATTTAGCAAAGAAGCAATTTTTTTTTATTTGCTAAGTAACTCAGTGTGGAATAGAATACTGGTTTCAAAAGAGGGCCTGATAGGCAGCTATGAGATTTAAAATTTTTATTTGTCTTCAGGACAAGCATATTAGAGAAAAAGCTAGTGCCCCTCAAATCCCTCTATGTTGTTCTATACATCGTTCAGCTCATATCTAGTATACAGTATTTTATTTGTTTAGTTTATTTTCCTCATCAATTTACAACTAACTGAATATCTTTAGGTAGCCACTTACATTTTTTATCAGTCTTAAGACTGTAAGGCAAAGAACCTAGAGGAAAATGTTAATGCATTATTCATGAGATTAAAAAATAAAAACACTAGACTCTTCCTTTTTGTTTGTACATTTAGTTATCCAAGAATTTAAGAATAAACAGGGTTAGCTTTGGGTGAAGAAAATCTTCCTAGTAGGGTGAAAAACAGAAGTGAGCCTGTTTAACACAGTTTCTGAGAGAGGTTATTATAGAGGGGTTTTCCAACTTGGAAAAAATATTTCCTTGGATGCTTCTTTGCTTTATGGAGCATTGAAGCCCTAGAATTAAGACAGTGAATAATACTTCAGTACGACTTCCTACACTGAGAAATTCTTCAAAGCAATCTTAGGCCGTGGAAATCTTGAAACATATTTCAGCAGGTTATATTGCAATAGAATAAATAGAAAAATTATGAAGGGAAAAGAAAAAGGTATAGAAAATTCATAATATCCCCTAAATCATTTTAACATCCGAAATAGGTTCTAGTACCTATTTTTGCTCAATAATACTCTAGAAAGCTGCAAGTTCTTGGAGAAATAGGATAAATGTAATTTTAAGTGACAGAAACCATGATTCAATCTACTTGATCAAGACACCACTTTCTTATGCTGTGTGTGTGAGCACTTAATACATATTTGGAAATGCCTACATGATCTCATCTTGAGACTTTTTCAAAAGGTTTTCCTAAGAACAAATTTTTCATCTGCACTTTTTTACTGATCAATTGGCAAATCAGCTTGCATACTTGGGAAAGAAGGCTAATAATGTTGTAGAACTTTGTCTCACTGCTTGCTAATGAATGGTTTCCAGGGGAAGGCCGGACTGGGTAATTAAGCGATGATGGGCAGCAACTAGAACAAGAAGTGAAGATGAGAGTAAGTGTTCAAGCTCAGGACATACAGAAGGCATGAACTCTAAAGCTAATTCGATAATAGGCCACAATTAAAGATCAATAGACATAGTTTATTTGTAATTTATATGGAGTCATTTTTTTTTCTAGTGCTTAGTGATCCTGTATTTTTCTTCCATGCAAATGAAAATGGCAAGTGAAGTAAAGTGAAAGTAAAACGCAATAAAATATTATAAAGGTGAAAGAATACAGACACAGGCACATCCCCCCCTTTGATGGTTATAACCACCTATTTTAGTGGCTTTAACTAAAGCTATTTTCCTAATAACAGTAATGTGATTAAGAAGAACTACATTTTTCTTCATGAGTTTTAGAATTCCAGAAATTAAGTCCTTTAAAATGTAAATTTAAAAAGCACAAACTGAAGATAAATATTAAGAAAATATGATGATTAGTTAAATATGCATATTTGCCATTTGAAATTATATTATTAATTTACATTTCTTACTGAGCTTTTTAAAACAGCTAAATTGGATCAAAATATATAATATGAAATATATTAATTTAGAAAATTGACAGACAGTGTATCCATGGTTTGGGGAAGAGAGCCAGCATGTCAGCTACACTCCTCCAAAGATATTTCTACCGGAAAATAGAGAGCTAGCATTTTCACAAGCAAAAATGTCCCCAGGAAAACTGTGTAATTGAAATACACTACTTAACAATTTCCATGAAAGGACCCAAAAGTGGCAGTTTCAATATTTGAGCTAAGTCTCGCTTCAACTAGAGAAAAAAATTTATAACAAAAAAAAAATGTTAGAACATGTATCATGGAATGAAATATCCAGGACCACCTACTATATAAATTCATATATGTAGTAACTATAACCACTAGCTAAAATGATTTGTCTCCTACCAATAGCAACATTTAATTTCAGACTCTTGGCTATAATCAAAAATTCACTGCAATGTCATGAATGGAGTTCATCAGCTATCACTTGTCTGCAGAGTTTCACTGTTTACAAAAGATATCTAAAATATTGTGAAAACATTGACACTGTATTTAGTAAGAGAAAGAGAAAATTCTTGTCGTTAATCAGAACCTACAAGTTCCCTCTAACCAGGGTAAACAGGTTAATTTCGTACAGTGACATGAACTCCAAGGAGATTTAAGAGCAACATGTTTATCTAAGGGAAAGATGACAACCGCTTGAATGTAGTGATTAAAATGTGGACTCCAAGCTTACTTAAAGCGCATGTGAACATACACAAAACCCTTTAGATTATTTTTTAATAGCAGGTATCAAGGAGAAATAATTATTTTTGTCATATTATGACTGTTATACCACTAGAAAGAAAAGATTGAGAATACTACAGGCTAAAACTGAAAAGGATTTTTTCTACCTCTATTACATTTTACAGACCCAATTTATTTGAGTATATTATTGTGGTTGTGAAAATCAGGTTATATACTTTAGGTAGGATTTTACAATGGTACCAAGTTATTTAATTTGAATGAAGACTTTAGAAACAGGATTTCTTTTTGAATGTGAATATAAACCCCTAGTAATCACATGAAAGTATTTTTTTAAATATTTTGATATTAATAACTAATTTGGTTTATTGTCTTTAATCCAGAAATGAATACGTGAATAATGGTCAAAATATTTACACTCTCCCAAATTTTTGAGTGAAGGAAAACACAGAAGTTTACTTAAAGTTAATATTGCAAAGACCACCTGGGTGGATCAGTCAGGTAAACTTCTGACTCTTGGTTTTGGCTCAGGGCATCATCTCAGGGTTCATGGGTTCAAACCCTGCATAGGGCTCTGCACTGACAGTTCAGAACCTGATTGGGATTCTCTCTCTCTCTCCTTCTCTTTCTGCCCCTCCCCCTACTTTCTCTCTTAAATTAAATTAAAATACAGTAACTTTCCAGAGATGAATAAAACCTATGATTTAATAGAAAGAGCCTGGGGCGCCTGGGTGGCTCAGTTGGTTAAGCGTCCGACTTCAACTCAGGTCACGATTTCGCAGTCTGTGAGTTCGAGCCCCACGTTGGGCCCTGGGCTGATGGCTCAGAGCCTGGGCCTCCTTCGGATTCTGTGTCTCCCTCTCTCTCTGACCCTCCCCCGTTAATGCTCTGTCTCTCTCTGTCTCAAAAATAAATAAACGTTAAAAAAAAATTTAATAGAAAGAGCCTGATTCTGAGAAGTATTTGTCTCACTTCTGGCCAAACCGGGTGCATAATCCTAAACAAGCGTCTCTGTTTTTTTACTGCTTAATCTGAAAAATACATTTTTTTTTTTTGGCCGATGATTTGTAAGGTCTTCTATAGCTTTAACATTATAAAGAAAATCAAAGTAAAATTACCTTTTAATGTACTACACCATTTTATTTTACAATGTCTATTTCACCTAGACATTGTACTATTGGCAATACTAACTGACATGCTGAAATAAGTAATCTCAATAGTAATATATTTGCCTGGATTGCCAGAGTATATTGATATTAATGTGTATTTTATCATTTTGTTTTTCTTTAAAACTACAGCTTCGAATACTACTAGATTAACAAGAAATGCCTAAGTTATTGGTTATCTTCTCCCATCTGATCCCAAGAAGCCTGGCAAGCAGCTCATTAGATGAGTCTCTTCAGAAAAAACATGACAAGTGTAAGGGACATATTGAAAGGGACATAGAAATTCCTTGGATCTTCGCCCACCCTACTACCTCTCTCATATCAACATGACTTAAAAGTAATATTTGAACAAAGGAATATTTCTCTTCTATATACAATGTTTGGTTTTTACAGAATGTAAGGGGAAAAGACCCTAAAAGATGCCTTAACTTACATCTACCCATTTTGTTTGTTCTTTTGTATGTATACATTTATATCATTTTGATCTTTTAAATAAATCAAAATCCATCAGGCTATTAATCTTACAGTGATTTTTGAACATGTTATTACCAACATTATAAAATCATTTTCATAGTTACATCAACATGGAGTCCTGTGAACATATACTTTGATGATTTATATTTTTCCATTAAAAAATTGCTTTTATTTAGTTATAATTTTCATTATGTATAATCATAATGCATTTATATTTTCATTATGTAAATGCATTTGAATCTTGGCCGGTATATATACCTGTGAAACATCCCTACAAACACGATGTAGAATATTTCTATAATCCCCAAAACTGTTCTGTCTGTTCACATTCCATGCTGTTTCTCAGCCCCAGACAAACCATTGATCTACTCTTAATTATAATCCATTAGTTTGTATTTTCCAAAATTTTAATTGAATGAAGTCTTACAGTATGTACTATTTTGCGTCTGACTTTCTTCATGTAGCGAAATAAGTTTCAGATCATCTATGTTGTATACATCAGTAGTCTGTTTCTTTCTGTTGCTGAGAATTATTCCATTACACAGATGTAACTTTTTTTTACCTCATTTACCTCTGAATAGACATTTGTTTTTTTATCCCCACTTTTTAGCTATTGTGAATAAATTTGCTATAGAAATTCACATATCAACATTTTTTGTGAATGTTTATTTTTATTTCTAATGGGTAAATACCTAGAAATGAAATGACTAGATCATAAGGTTGGTTGTATTTTAAACAAATTAACTTTCTGATTTTGCAACAACAGTGTATGTGATATCCAGTTGTTTAAAACCTTTGTTCATACTTTACATTTTAATTTAGCCATTCTAATGGCGAGTAGTGATTTCTCCCTGTGGTTTTTGTTTGCACTTACCCTGATGATTAAGGCATCTTCTTGATGTTATGCATCTTTTCATGTGATTGTTGACCATTTTGTATATCTTCTTTTGTAACATACATTCAACTCTTTAACCTATTTTTTAATTAATTGTCTGCGTATTATTGGGTGATAAAGATTAAGTATATTTTCTGAATAGAAATTCTTCATAAGATAAATGTATTATGAATATTGTCTCATCCTTTGGTTTACCTTTTTGTTGTCTTAGTATTGTGCTTTAAAATATAAAAGTTTTTAGTTTCTATAAAGTCCAGTTTATAATATTTTTTCCTTTAGATATTATATTTTTGTGTCCTATCTAAGCAGGTTTTTGTCTCCTTCAAAGTGGCAAACTTTACTTCTATGTTTTTTTCTAGATGTTTTGTAATTCTAGCTTTTCTATTTAAGTATTTGAATGATTTGGAGCTAATTTAGGTATGCGGTGTGAGACACAGTTAAATGTTCACTTTTTTCCTGTATGAATAGCCAATCATTCTAGCACTATTTGTTCAAAGACTTTCTTTACTCATTGAATTGTTTTGACATGTTTGTCAAAAACAATATAGCTTATATGTGTAGATCTATTTCTAGATTCTGTATTCTGTTTCATTGATCTATCTATATGTCTATCATTTCACCAATACCACACTATCTTGATTACTAGAGATATAGATAAAGTCTTAAGATTAGTTTGACCTATAATTTAGTTCTCCCTTCTAAACATCGCTTTGGCTTTTCTAGGTCATTTGCATTTACATATATAATTTTGCATCAGATTTACAATTTCTGTGAAAAAATGTTCTAAGAATATGTTTGAGATTGCAATTAGTGAAGAATTGCTATTTTGAAAATATTGAGTCTTTTATGTAAAATGAACATTATATATTTTCATTTACTGATATCTTCTGTAATCTCTACTAGCAATGTTTTATAATTTTTGGTGCAGATACTTTGCACATCTTCTGTTATATTTGTTCCTGTGTTTTATGTGTTTTGATGCTATTTCAGATTCCATTTTCCTATTTTTTGCTGCCAGTGTGTAAATATATAATTAATCAATTGTGTTGACCTTTATCTTTCAATGTTGATAAATTCACTTATTAGTTCTAGCAGTGCTGTATATTCCTTAAGATTTTCTATGAAACAATCTGAGCATGTCTGAACAGAGACAGTTTACCTTTTTCTCTTTAATCTTTATGTATTTATTTTTATTTTATTGCAATGACTGGGACCTTCAGTACAATGTTGAAAAAAAAGTGATGAGAGCATCCATTCTTGTCTTCCTTATCTTGTAGGGGAAGCATTTAGTGTATCACTATATTGGTCAGAATAGTTCAGAGAAACGTAACTAATAGAGCGTGTATGTGTATACACACACACACACACCCCAGAATATATATATATATATATATATATATATATATATATATATATATATTCCATATATATATGGAACTTGCTGTGGAACAAGAAGAGCCAATGTTGCAGATAAGGTCCGAAGGCAGTCTACTGGAGAATTTTCTCTTAATTAGAGGAGGCTGGTCTTTTTTGTTCTATTCAGGCCTTCAACTGTTTGGATGAGGCCCATCGTGTCATGGAGAGCAAAGTGTTTTACTCAAAATCCACGAATTTAAATGTTCATCTCATCCAAAAACATCCACCTAAACACCCAGAATAATATTTGACTAAATGTGTGGGTATCCTATGGCTCAGCCAAGTTGACACATAAATTAGCCATTATAATCACATTAATTACGATGTTGGCTGAAGACTTTTTGGGAAGAGCTTTTTCATGAATAAATGCTGAAGGTTGTCGAATCCTTTTTCTGCTTCCTTTCAAAGAATCATATGGTCTTCATCCTTCATTCTGATATGATGAATTACAGTGACTGTTTTTGAATGTTAAATTTGTATTCCTAGGATATACCCTACATAGTTGTAGTCCATTATCTTTTAATGTATATTGTATTCAATTGTTAATATTTTGTTAATTATTTTTCCATATATGTTCACAAAAGATATGAATCTGTAATTTTTAGACTTTGGCATTAAGACAATGCTAGCCTGATAAAATGAGTCAGAAATTCTTTCCTCCTTCTCTTTTTGACAGTGTTTATGTGCAATTTTTTGAATGTTTAATAGGAATTGCCAATAAAATCATCTGGGCCTAGAGATATCTTCTCAGGAAAGCTTCAAAGAATAAATTCTATTTCTGTAATTTACTTAGGTTTTATTTAATTTATCTCAACAATGTTTTTATTTTTATTTTTTTTTCTTACTTTGAAAAATTTTTTTAGAGAGTGAGAGAGAGAATAAATGGGGAAGAGGGGCAGAGAGAAAGACAGAGAGAATCTTAAGCAGGCTTCATGCTCATTGCAGATAGTCCAATGTGGGGCTCAATCCCATGACCTTGGGATCATGACCTGAGCTGAAATCAAGCCACTGAGCCACCCAATCACCCCTCAACAATGTTTTTAAATGTTCGTTGTATTTGTCTTATATATCTTTTGTTAATTATTTTATTAATTGTCAATTCAGATTTCCTAATTCATTTTGTTGTTATATCTCTTCAAGTAATTTGTCATTTCATTTAAGTTTTTTTAGTTTCTTAGATTACGTTTATATATACAAATTATATATTTTATATGTATATATTACTTTATACCTTATTACCCTTCAAACCTATATTAATTTTCCCTGAATTTTTTCTTTTCATCCTTGGAAGAGTTGTCACTATCCAACTTACATGCTTATCTGGGAAATGCCTAATGGCTGTTATTGGACATAGAAATCTCAGAAAGTTTTTCCTAGTGATACTTAACAATATTTTTATCATTCTTTTATATCCATTTCTAAGACTCTATAACTATTTGGAATCATAGAATCACAGAGATACAGACAATTTAATCTATCTTATAGATAAGATCACCACAAGACATAGATAATTTAATATAAATTTGCTCTTTTGTTTTTCTAACCATGATAAAATTCTGTTTTTACAGACATACATATTGTACAAACATATTGTTGTGCTTAATTAATATGCCAATTTAATAGGCTTAAAAATGTATTTGTCCATGTTTGCTTAAAAGTAAATGACAGAGGTAGGGATAGGCAAAGGGTACATTACAATTCATAGCAAAAGCATAGTTTAATTAATTTTAATATAAATGATAAACTAACACTGAAATATAAGAATTCCTTTGCATGTGTCTACTTCCAGTTTTTGTTGAAGTAAAATACACAAGAATGACAATAGCTATAATTATTTTTAGTCTGTCACTGTACACTATGTTGGGGTTGAAGAAAGTTTAACCATTTTGTTTCAAATCTGTCCAACTAAAACATTATATTGGATTGTATACTTGAGTGTTTCTCAAAGTTTCATTTCTAAGAGGATAATATCAAACATTTTTGAGAGAATATTACCCACATACACCTATATGTATATATGCAAAGACATTCATGTATATTTAGGAAAGATTTCAAGTAAAGTTTCTACAAACATCCTACACTTTGCAAAATAAATAAATTCCTCAGGTGGATATTCTGCCATTTGCAGAATCACATCAACACTGATGCTACTATGATAATTTTAAACATATAAAGCAAGCTCCCAGCTACAGATATTTTAATTTTCCTTCTCCTTGTCAAAACCAGCAAACACATGAAATCACTGATGGTTGTATCCCACTCTTCAAAAAAGTGTTTGTGCAGGAGACACTGAGATCCCTGAGGATTGTTCTACTGTCCCAAGAAAAATGTCTATAGCAAGAGCTATGACTCCTGACAACCTCAAAGAATCTAATCCTAGTATATAACAAGATAGGGGTTTCTATTTCCAATTCATCAGGGTGTTTGCGTATAGTCAAGTGAACAAAGTGGGAACTTAACTCCATCTGTGACTCATTAGGTCCCATGGGATCCAAAGTAGATTTCTTTTGTGTGTCTTCAATCTAGAAATCTCTTAAAAGGGGTGCATCAGTTCCTGCCCTGTCCTTTAATCAAGAATTTTATATGAATTTTCTCTTAAAAACCTTATTTTGAGATTCTGACACTTATTTTAAAAAATACCTGTATTGAGACATATAATTCCCATATTATAAAATTTACCAATTTAAAGCATGTAATTCAATTTTTGTACACTCATAGAATTGTGTAACCATTACCACAATCTAAATTTAGGACATTTTGATCACCACAAAAGAAAACCCATACCTATTAGCAATCACTCCTTAATTAACACTACTCCTCCCTCCCCTCCCCTCTCCCAATGCCCAGCTCTAGGCAACCACTAATCTACTTTTCTGCCTCGATAGATGTGCCTATTCTGGAAATGGCATAAAATAAAATTATACAATGGATGGTCTTTGATGAGTGGCTTCTTTCACTTAGCATAATAATTTCAATGTTCATCTATGTTGTAGTGTGAATTAGTACTTCATTCCTTTTTTTAATTCATAAAATGATACTCCATTGCATGGATATATCACATTTTATTTGTCCAGTCTTCTGTTGGTAAGCATTGGGTTTTATTCCACCTTTTGGCTATCATGAATGACGCTGCTAGAAGCATGCATAAGTTTTTGGTGACCATTTGTTCTTATTTTCCTTGGGCACATACCTAGGAGAGAAATTGCTGAGTCATGCAGTAACTCTAAGCTTAACTTTCTGAGGAACTGAAAAGTGTTTGCCAAAGAGGCTACACCTTTTTACATTCTCATCAGCAATTAACAAGAGGTCCAATTTTTCTCCATCCTCCCTAGGACTTGTTATTATCTGTCTTTTTTAATTATAGCCATCCTAGTGGGTGTGAAGCGGCTTCTCACTGTGGTTTTAATTTACATTTATCTAATGGTTAATGATGTTGAGCATCATTTTATGTGCTCATCAGCCTTTTGTATATCTTCTTTGAAGAAATATCTATTCAAATCTCTTGTCAATATTTTAATCATTTTCTTTTTTATTGTTAAGTTGTAATTGTTCTTTATATATTTGGAATACCAGTCCCTTAGCAATAGCAATATTTTCTTCCATTCTGAGAGCTTTTTAGTTTCTTGATGTTTCTTAAAATTTTTGTTGCTTGTCTATTTGACATGATTCTCGTATATAAGAAGTTCTAGAAACTATTGCCTAATTCAAGGACGTAAAGGCTTACTCTTGTGTTTTACTGAAGTCTTGTGGTTTTAGCCCTTATATTTAGGTTTATGATTATTTTATGATTAATTTTTTTGTGTATGGTGTAAGAAAGGGATCTAACTTCAGTTTTTTGCCTATGGATGTTCAGTTGCCCTAACATTATTTTGAAAAGACTGTTTGTCCCCCCAGTGTATTGTCTTAGCACTCATTTTGGTATCATTTTGCTTCTTCTTCTTTTAAAATCATTTGATACCAGTCAAGGGGTTGGCTACCATGACATCTCCTCTATTATCTTTCTTTCCCTCAGGTCAAAGCCAAAAAATAACTTTACTCTTTTACAGAAAACAGGTCTTTAAGGTCATAGAAGGCACAGCATCTACCATAGTTAAATATTTTCTGTAAATAAAAATTACTTCTTAGAAGGTTAAAACAAACAAACAAGCAAATATCCTATAAGTCCAAATCAATTTTCTGGTTTTTACAAAGTTAACAAATTTGCAATTTTAATTTAGTTCTAAGCTGCACACAGTACACATCACGGTACTTTAGATTATATTCTTCTTGAAACACTACTCAAGTGACTTTCTACTTCTGCTCTCTTCACCTTCTACCCCTCAGATCTCTGCAAAAATCAGGTTAGTATTATATCACTGAAATGCTTTGTGCCTATGGGAGGTTTGGGCTGGATAGAGAGATAGATTCCCTAGAAGAAAATTATAGGATTTAGAGAACTTTGTAAACTTCATGGGCCGTTAGCTAGAAGGTAAGTGATCCACGTGAAAGGATCATATTCTTTAAAGGCTTTTTTGCCTTCACACTACAATGCTCTACAAAGAGCTTTTTAAGTTCCAATAAGAAATGCACATGTACCAAATGAAACTAAACACTACCTGTATGCTAGCAAATGTCCTATAATTTGGCAACAGAAGTGATCAAAACGGTGGTCAGTCTTCCTTTCTTTTCTTACTATTATATCCAAAAAAGAGTCCATTTTATTTTAAATAGATCTTCATCATAGAAATACAGTTGCCATGTTAGTTGAAATGGTCTGTCCCTAAAAGCCTGCCATTTATCACCTAAGGAATGTTAGAAGATTTACAGTAAAGTCAGCCTTTTAAGTATGAAAGATGTGTGATATCGATTGTGGTGGGAACAGCAAAAAGTCTGCATTTTAAGCAACTTTGTCTGCCTTGAACATCAGCAGATGCCATTGATGAATTCCAAATAGAAACATTTGGGATTCTATTTGAGATTTATCCTCCTTTATGCTTTTTTTCTCAACCAGCATTATCCATTCACTCAGGAGCACTTATGTTCCTGGAACAAGAACAACAAAAAGAAATAGCTATTGGAATGCAACAGGGCAGGATAGTTCTACCCAGGGAAAAGAAATCTTTCACATAAATGTATTTCATTTATAAGGTATATTCTGAAAGACTTATAATGTCTGCTTTAATACTATCAAGGAATATTTTGATGTAAAAAAATCCACTTACATTTAAATAAAACTAGTGTCCAAATATTGATCTTGATGACAATATTATCCACTATTTGCAACAAAATTTATGATATAGTTCTCCATGATGATTATAAAATATGTGATCCAAATACAGAATTTAGTGCTATTTCTAACTTAGTGTAACCAAGAACACATATGGCACAACATTTATTGATTTTAGCTTTACTAAGTTTAACAGATGCATAATACAAAACAGGACACAAGTTCATGAAAACTCACAACTACAAATACTTGGATAAGATAATGTAACATCCCCAAATGTAACATCTTAGACACTATCAGCATCAATATATAAATGTGAAAGTCTGTATTATTATCCCGTGTTCTGCTTGATATATTGGTTTAAAAACAAAACTCGAGTAGCAGTTATAATGATAATCTTTCACAGAAACAATGATAATGTTTCAAAAATTTTTTAAAACTCATGCCTTAAATAAAGAATTTATGTGGAAAAAAATTGTAATAATACTATAACAAAAAGAAAAAAAACAAAGGGTGCTGAGCCTGGGTGGCTCAGTCAGTTAAGGATCCAACTTCGGCTGAGATCATGATCTTACGATTTGTGGGTTTGAGCCCTGTGTCGGGCTCTGTGTTGACAGGTCAGAGCCTGCAGCCTGCTTTGGATTCTGTGTCTCCCTCCCTCTCTACCTCTCCCCTGCTCATGCTCTCTCTCTCTCTCTCTCTCCCTCAGAAATAAAATATACATTAAAAAAAGAAAAAAAAAATTGAACAGTTAAATAAATGCCGTATGATAGAATATTATGCAGCTATTAAAAAACTACTCTTTCCAAGAGTGTTGAATTACCTGACAAAATGCTAATGACAGAAAATATGAAAAATAATCAGACTGTAGAAAGGTGTACATTATTAGTTGGAACATTTAAAAATTGTACATATATACAGAGAAATAGTTTAGAAAGAAAACACCATTACAAATTATCAAACAATAATACTGGGTAGTAAAATCAGGAATAATTTTGATATTCTTCGTTGTATTCTCCCTTTTCTTTAATGTGCATATACTACTTTGTAGATAGAAAAAAAACATTGTTGACATTTGCTTTCTAATGCCAGAACAGTTAAAAAACTGACAACATCTAGTAAAGCAGCAGGATCATCAGAGGGGGATAAATATTCTGTGGTCTCTTCCATCAAAGCTTAAACAACGGCTATCGTTCCAAACAGATGATGATGGCTGCTGCCAGGAATCAACTGGAAAATTCAGTTTCAAGATAGAAAGATACTAAATTCTTGCAAGTCGACTAGATGAATCTAAAAAAACCAAAACCAGTTAACTTGACCTACTATACTAAAGACATACACACACATATACACACACATACACACACATATTTACCAATATGCATGCATGCATTTGCATATTTACACATATATACATATCCAAAAATATATACAATGTATAGCTATATACATATATGTATACATACATACATATATACATATAAGATATATGCAAAAATCAAGTTATATATATCATATGCATATATTTATTTCAATGAGTAAAATATACTGACATCCTATACTAGCCTATCTCAAAAAATAATAGACTATATCGGAAGAACTTAGTAGAATAAAAATTTTAAAGTAGAAGCAAAGGGAAGAATTCTACCCTGGACTGACTTCCAGGAAATCTACATGTCTTCTATTTTCACTCCAAGCAGCATGGCCAAACTTCTCTTCCTCTGGCTCTCCTCAAGCTTCTCCCTTCCCTCTAGCCTAAGAATTCTTGAATTCTTCTTCACAGTTTAAGAAACAGCGATTCCAATTTCCTTTCTCAGATTTTATTTTCATTACTATCCATCCTTTCCTTTCCCTTAAATTTCAGTAGGAATTCTCCCCTTCCTTTCTGAGATGTATCCCTGACCTGTTGCCTTGATACAATCCTCTTCTGCACACCCCCTTACAGATTACTACTCCACTGCTTGTTTCTACCCTATGCCCTTTCAAGGTGTCATCCATTTCTTCCTCCAGATTGATACAAATTGTCCCCTACACAAATAGTCTCAAGATTGCCTCCTGCTGAAGAAATTCTTTACTTAACCCTAAGTAAGTAGAGCCCTACACTGTCACACTTTTATTCATGCACTTAACCAATATGTACTGAACACCTAATTTGTGCCAAGTGCTATGCTAGGTACTAAGAATATAGCACTGGACAAAACAGAGGAAGTTCCTGCTGTACTGTAGCTTATATTCTGGGGGTGGTGGGAGGGAGGACATTTTTTATTTTATTTTTTATTTTATTTTTTTAAATTTTTTTTTTTCAACGTTTATTTATTTTTGGGACAGAGAGAGACAGAGCATGAACGGGGGAGGGGCAGAGAGAGAGGGAGACACAGAATCGGAAACAGGCTCCAGGCTCTGAGCCATCAGCACAGAGCCCGATGCGGGGCTCGAACTCCCGGACCGCGAAATCGTGACCTGGCTGAAGTCGGACGCTTAACCGACTGCGCCACCCAGGCGCCTCGGGAGGACATTTTTTAATATGTCAGGTTGTAATATATACCCAAAAGAAAGAGCAGGGTGGGATAGTAAGTCATGGAAGAGAGAGTAGGCTCTTTTAAATCAGGTGGCCACGGAAAGTCTACTTGTGAAGGTGATGTTTATAAGAAAGATCATGAAGAAAGTGGGAAAGATGAGTTCAGAAAATTAGCAGAAGAGCAAATGAGGTAGAGGCATCTAGTCTATGTTATGAACTTGGTATTTCATTTGGAGTGAAATGGAAGTAACTGGAGGGCTTAGAGTAGTGGAGAAATGTGATAACTTCTCTTTCTGCCAAACTTCTTGAATTCATAATCCACTTTCATCATCCTTAATTTATCTCATGTTTTCACTGCAAGTGGCTTCTACTGTCACTATTCAACTAAGACTAAACTAAAACATGGCCAATAATTTTCTAATTGCCATTTTCCTAGAATTTCATAAACTTATCTTGCACATGACATAGCTGCAGGTTTTGATCTAATTTTCATCCATTTTCCAAACACATACAATCTCTCTTGGCTTGCCTTTTCTGTTTTTTTTTTTTTTTTCATTCTTCTGTAGTGTGTGTGTGTGTGTGTGTGTGTGTGTGTAGTCTTTTTATGTGAGGACCACTAGATAATTTAGAAAAACCTCCATGTAAAATTCCTACAAGCACCTCTAATTCATATTTTTCAAGGTGAACCCATTTCTTCATTACAACTTCCTTCTTTCAAGTGACCCTCAATTAATGGTACCACCAGTTACCTCTTCTGTATGAAGACTCCTACTGCCATATCTGATTTGTTTACTTCTTCTCAACAATTATACTCAACTGGTCACCACTAGTATGGGCTCTACTATACTGACTTTTTACATTTTTTGAAATATTTTCCATTTCTAATGTGTTACTTATATTTTTGGAGAAAATTCATGTCTGTGTTCCTACATCCAGAAACTTAACATGGTATCCATAGTTCTCAACAAGGCCCAGCTCCATTTTCCAAAGCTTCTGCACTCTGACATGTGCTGGTCTATGGTCATGAGGCACTTTCACACTTCTCTATCTTTGTTCTTTTTATCTCGTTACCCTGGTGAGCATTCCCCATTTTCTCTGCCTTTTTCTAATGGATGGTAGTTTTCTGTTATAATTTACTTAGGCTGTCATTTGTGTAGACTTTTTTGGTTTGTTTGTTTTTCAGTTAGAATTTATTAGTGCATTTTCTGTGACCCAAGTTTATTTTATTTCTAAAAGCATCCCACCAATTTATGTTGTACCACCAATATTAAATCTATCTATTTATCATCTATGTATTATCTATCTATCTATCTATCTATCATCTATCATCTATCTATGTATATCAGTCTCCATCATTACAATATAAGCTTGTACATGGGAATGATTCAAAACCTATTTTCTAAATTTAACTGAAATAGGTATACTTTCCCAACAAATGCAGTTATATAGGAACTTTTTATTTTTTTTTAAGCTTGTTTTTTTTTTCATTTATTTTGAGAGAGGGTGGGAGAGGTAGAGGGCAGTGCAGAGCCCGATGCAGGGCTCAATCTCATGAACCACAAGATCATGAACTGAGCCAAAACCTCTTGTCAGACCCTCACCTGACTGAGCCACTCAGGTGCCCCAAGACATTTTTAAATAATAGTCATGTCAACAATAAAAATAAGAAATTTACACTGACTACTGAGATAAATATTACAACAGTTCACTAATATTTCTTATTTTGATCTTCCAAGCACATGTAGGATTGAAACTTACCCAACCTCTTCATGATAGTTGAAGCTACATGATGAACTTTAACTCACATATGTAAATATGGTGATGTATTCCCAGGGAGTAAACACTTAAAAACTGGTTCATAGTTCCTTCTCTTCTCTTTTTCCTCTCTTGATGGCTTATCACATTCCAGTTTATAGATCCCGTATCTGCCTGGCTCCCATGATGGACACGGACCATGAGCAGGAAATAAACTTTTTAGTTTAAGCAACTGAGATATTAGTGGTTTTGATTAATACAGAATAGGCAAGCTTATACAAAATAATGTAGCATATTTATTATATCTCTGTTAACCACTTACTATGTGCCACTGAGTCTGCTGTGATACAGCTTTGTGTAAGTTATGTCATTTAATCCCCCAAACAGGATATACTATTTATCTACAATAAGCAATGAAGACAAAGAGTCCCAGAAAAGTGAGGCAGTTTATTCATGTCTATACAGCTAGTCTTAGGTTGGAAAGCCAAAGTCTGTCTACATTATAGTCAGTTCTAACCATTGGCTAATTTGGCCTGGCAAGGAAGTGTCACGAGGTTGCAAATCAGCTAAACATATGAAATTTCTTGTAAGAATGAGCATGAGAAATAGAAAATCATCCCAATCAAATTAAAGAAGCAATTAGATTGAATGAGGCACTACCACAAAGGAATAAAACTAGGACTTCTTAATGACATTAGGATATCTATATTGTGTCTGCAATGCTCCTGTAGCATTTTTTTCTTGTTGGAACAAGAAGGAATTTCAAAAGTTGTCCAGAAAAAGTTCGATATTTTATAGACTCAGATGGTTTGGGGACAGAATGTAGGTAAAAAAGTGAGGTTTCCTGATTTCCTGCTATGTGTCCACTCTATACCAATATATATACATATAATAACAAAAATATAAACTATAAATACTTGTAAAAATAGTTTGTAAGGTATTTCCATTGTTACTGCAGCAGTGGGAAGATCTGTGATAAAAGCAGGTGAGAACAGGAGAAGCATTCTCTCTGGAGAGCGCTGGTCTAGCCCCAGAGTAGCGAACTTTTCTCAACAGTGAGCAGAGAAAGGTGAGAATGAAGGTTACAAACAATGAGACATATAACTGTTTTGAAAAGCTGTTATTTGCTCCATGATGATAAATATAAGAAGATAATTAAGTGTAAAGAATTCCTCAATGAACAAATATTTAGCAAGCATTTACTCTGTGCACTCCTCCAGGTGCTGCAAAGTGATGATCAGGAGATTAGATTTCAACTCTCATGGAGCTCTGATTCTAGTGGGAGAAAAAGACGTCACAAGGAAATAAAGAAAATCAAGTCAATAATGTTTTGTAGTGTTTGAAGTGCCATGGAGACAAAACGGTATTTTCTGAGAGTGGCTGGTGGACTGTTTTGATGAATGAACCTGCCTTAAGAAGTTAAAATTAACCAGGGCGCCTGGGATGGCTCAGTTGGTTAAGCGTCAGACTTCGGTTCAGGTTATGATCTCACGGTTTGTAAGTTTGGGCCCCACGTCGGGCTCTGTGCTGACAGCTCAGAGCCTGGACCCTGCTTCGGATTCTGTGTCTCCCTCTCTCTCTGACCCTCCCCAACTCATGCTCTGTCTCTCTGTCTCTCTGTCTCTCTCTTAAAAATGAATAAACATTAAAAATTAAAAAAAAAACGAAGTTAAAATTAACCTGAGACCTGAAGGGCTAGGAGGATGTAAACACCTTGAAACCTGGGGGAAGGGTGTCTCAGGTGTAGGTAAAGGTGTGATGTGAATATTATAAGAGGACAAACTCAGACTATGGGAAGCACTGAAGAAGGCCAACATGGCTAAATAAAGTGGACCTTTGGGAGAGTCGCAAGAGGTAAGATCAGGATGGTGTACAAGGTTGTGGCCTCACAAGGAGGGATTCCTAGGGTTTTAATAATGGATTAACATGGGGGTGCCTCGGTGGCTGAGTTGGTTGAGCGTCTGACTCTAGGTTTTGGGTCAGGTCAAGATCTTGCAGATTCATGAGTTGGAGCACCACATCAGACTGTGTTGATTGTGTGGACCCTGCTTGGGATCCTCTCTCTCCCCTTCTCTCTCTCTCTCTCTCTGCCCCTCCCCCACTCACTCTGTCTCTGTCTCCCTCAAAATAAATAAATAAACTTAAAAAAAAAACAACGGATTAACATGATCTGATTGGAATTTTTAAAACAGCTTTACCAAGATATAATTTACATACTGGACAGTTCCCCCATTTAAAATGTATACTTCAATGGTTTCCAATATATTTACTGACTTTTGAAACCATCACTCTAATCTAATTTTAGAACATTTTCTTCATGCCCAAAAGACACCTTATACTCATCAGTACTTTTTGCCTCTTCTCACTGAACACCCACCCATCCTCTTCCACCAGTGCGCGCGCGCGCGCGCGCGCGCGCGCGCGCGCGCGCGCGCACACACACACACACACACACACACACACACACAGACACACATCACAACTTGCCTTATGCAGCCATTACTCTACATTCTGTCTTTATAGCTCTGTTTATTCTGGACATTCCGTAGAAATGAGGTCATACAATATGTGGTCTTTCATGGCTGGATTCTTTCATTTAGCATAAAATGTTCAAGTTTCATCCGTATTATATTATGTCTCAGTACTCTGTTCATTTTTATTGCTGAATAATATCCCATTGTGTATGTATGGATATATCATATTATGTTTATCCATCCCTTAGTCATGAACATTTGGATTTTTTTTCCATTTTTGCCTATTATAAATAATGCTACTGTAAATAGTCATGTACAAGTTTTTGTGTGGATTTTTTTTTTCATTTCTCTTGGGTAGATATCTAGAAGTGGAATTGCTGAGTTCCAGAGTAACTCAATTCATAGCATTCTGAGAAAATTATTTGGGCAACTAGGGCTTCAAGATAAGATACAATAAGTGCAAGATAAGTCCTTCACTCATACATAGGGCACCAGAAGTGTTTCTTCGCCTCTTTCTCTTCACAGGTGGTCTCATTCTGTAGGATCTCTACACATGGTGTAGGCATCTCAAAGCTTTGTAGTTTCTGGTAGTTAAATATCTTACATGGCTTCTGGCTTCAAGAGGCAGGCCAATTTTGAAAGATACAATCTATCATAGTGGGACGATTAGGAGATGTTGCAGAAATTCAAGGTAAATATAATAGTGATTTACACTAGAGTGTTAGCTGTGGAAATGAAGAGAAGTAGACAGACCCAGAATGTTTCAGAGATAGGACTTGCATATGAAATGAATAGAGTCAGGAGAAAATGAGAAAAGCATGATTGATACACCCCATGACTGGTGATACACCCTGCATGATTGATGTTGTGGTGATCAAAGTTTGATGTTTTTCATATTTATTATAATGTGTCTTTCACATATCCAAGGGAAACCTCGTAGAGACATTTGAACACAAGTCTGAGGAAAATAACAACAGAAGATGTAAGTGCAGTAGATGTGCCTGCCTCGTCCTGTTTGTTCTCAGGGACACCGTCATCTGTCCTTTATTCCACTCTGCATCCCAAGTGGGCTAATCACTGCTGGCTGTGTCCAACACTGGGTTTGGCTGATCCAGACACTGACAAGAAACAGGAAGGTGAGAGAGTGTTGAGAAGCAAGGGTGTTTCTTTCCCCCTCCTTTTGCCTTGAAGAACGTCTCTAACAGTGGCTGAATATCCCTTAGAGCTCATGCTTCGACCCCGCAGGCTGGTGTGATTCCAGTTTCCATCTGGTGAGTCCCCCTGTCTGATACCTGATGATTCTTTCTCTATTCTCTGATCCTCTAATCTAAGAGTGTAGCTGTTGGTAACACGCTGGTTACCCCATTGATCCTTCTTTTTCTTTTCAGCTCTTTTATCACCTATGTACCAACTGACTTTATTAAAGTCCTTTCTAAAAATCCTTACAGTGGTTTCTGTTTTCCGGATTAGACTCTCACTGGTAGTAGTTATCAGCGTATAGATGATCCTGAAAGCCATGGGAAAGAATAAGATTAACAGCTGTGCTGTTCACAAGAAAATAGCTCAAATAGGGCATGAGTTTTGTCTGTTTTATTCAGCTGACGTATTTTCAGGGCATAGAACACTATCCAGAATATATGAAGACTCAATAAAATGTTGGATAAACAAATCCATTAATTGAAGGAACCATTATTAACACTCAAGTATATTTTAATTAGTTTTTTAACCCAAATTTTCTTCACTTCAAAAAAAGGTTTTGAAAATATATTAAATGTGTTATTTCCCTTCTGTACTTTTATCGATATCACCTTGTTTCTTACTAATCTTAAGGTGGTAGATTTGGTGAAGGATGATTAAGGTGACTGCAAAAGGTATGTAGAACAAGAATTAAATTGTATTCAGCAGCGGCATCCAAAATACGATTTTGCGAATTCAGGCTTTGAGAAAACAGGAATTTTAAACTTTCTTTGACAGATTAAGAAACAAATCTGGAGGAATCAGATTAAAGGGCTTCTTCGACAGTGTAAAGAGGAAACCATTTCCTCTATGATTGCTTGGTCACGAGCCTTTGTGCCTGTGGTTGATAATTGCATATGATGTAAAAGAAAGATCCCTCTGGGTAAGTTTGACCAGGTGGGTCTCTGTAGCCGCTCAAAGACCAGGAGGACCCAGAGGATGCTACATTCAAGGGCCACTGCTGCCTTGTTGCTTACCACCTTCTCCTTTCCCAAGCACACCCACATCATGTTGAGTGTAGGACAGGAAAGAATAAAATCTGAAAGAGCGTTTATCTGAAGAAAGTTAGCAAAATCAACTCTATAGAAAAGGAACTTTGACTAAGTTCAGTTTTTATTTTTTTAACGTTTATTCATTTATGAGAGGCAGAGAGAGACAGAGCATGAGTGGGGAAGAGGCGGAGAGAGAGGGAGACACAGAATCCCAAAGCAGGCTCCAGGCTCCGAGGTGTCAGCACAGAGCCCTACGCGGGGCTCAAACTCACAGACTGTGAGATCATGACCTGCACCGAAGTCGGACGCTCAACCAACTAAGCCACCCAGGCGCCCCAACTAAGTTTGGTTTTAAACCAAAGAGACTTAAACTAGCAAATATTTTTGATTGCTAAGTTACCTCTCTTGTTTAGTGGAGTCTGGCTTTATGAAAAATGAGAGCGAATAAGCTACTTTTTTTTTTCACCTACATGTTAACAGGAGTAAATCTGATACCTTGCTGCGTTTTGGATATAGACTATTTCATATTGTATTAATCCTACTCTATTGTTCCTATTTTTTTATGTTAATCTATTTATTTTAAGAGAAAGAGAGTGAGCAGAGGAGTGGCAGAGAGAGAAAGACAGAGAATCCCAAGCAGGCCCCATGCTGTCAGCACAGAGCCCAACACAGGGCTCAGACTCACAAACTATGAGATCATGACTGAGCCCAAATCAAGAATCCAACACTTAAACACCAAGGCACCCCATACTCTTTAATGCTATATCACACTTACCCTACATTGTCTCTATGACAAAGTGAATGACTATTCTCCTACAAAGATTATTTTACTTTTTAAAATTATTTTTTTTTTAAATTTTAGAGAGAGTGAGAGAGAGCATGTGAGGGGGCGGGGAGAGGGGCAGAGGGAGAAAGAGAGAGAATCTGAAGCAGATTCCATGCTGAGCATGAAGCCCAAAGTGGGGCTTGATCACCCAACCCCCTCAGATCATGACCTGAGCTGAAATCAAGAGTGGCACACTCAACCGAATGAGCCACCCAAGTGCCCCCAAAGATGATTGTAAAGGGAAGCTTGTGAACATTATCCGGCAACTAGCATCCTCCCCAAAATATGCATGTTTAGGAAAACAAAATAATTGAACTCTGGGACAGAATATTGGCAAGGCAATGTTGACATTTTGATGTGCAAAATGATTTAAAAATGATATAATTTCACCTATAAACGTGTCTTTGGACAGTTATACTCACTATAAACTTTTCTCAAGTTCTTACTTTTATTCAAAATGAAAATAATTGTTATTGCTGATATCACAGTCATGGCAGAGAGAATAAAATATTATAAATACCTTTATAAGGATACAGCTAGGGGGCTTCTGGGTGGCTCATCTTGGGCTCTTGATTTCACTCAGGTGATGATGATCTTACAGTTTGTGAGTTTGAACCCCGCATTGGGCTCCCCACTGACTGTGAGAAACTTGTTTGGGATTCTCTTTATCCCTCTCTCTCTGCCCCTCTTCTCTCTTTCTCTCTCTCTCTCTCTCTCTCTCTCTCTCTCTGTTCTCTCTCTCTCTTTCTCTCAAAACCAATAAAAACTTTAAAAAATATGTTTAAAGAATTTGGCTATGTATTTCAATAAAAATTTCATTTAATTAACAACAAGCTATTGTAAGGTAAAATTTAACTCTGTTAAGATCTGGAGACATCTTTAGCATGAAAGACCTGTAATATTCAAGTCACACGCTTGTACATTTTGAGACATTAATGGAAATTTAGAAACACAGGATCTAGCTATTCCGGAGCTGAAAGAAGTGTTCGTGCAGGGGTAAACTTCCACACTTGTACTTGATAATGCTGTTCTTCCTTCTTATCCAGAGAAATAATACGGCCTTTACCTTTTTCCCTGATCAAAATACACCCTTGTTTCATGATAGTGTAATCATAGTTGTGTTGCAGGAAAAACCTAACTATATCAAGTTTTCTTAAGAACCTTTTGCTTAAATCATAGGACACATGAATATGTCCTATTAAAAGTTTATTCTCAAAACTCATGGTTTTCTACAGCCTATTTTCATACTTGAAACATTATATTTTTAAATGTTTATCTATTTAGAAAGAGAGAGAGAGAGCACAAGCAGGGGAGGGGCAGAGAGAGAGAAGAAGAGAGAAGCCCAAGCAGGCTTGAGTTCATGAACTCATGAATGGTGAGATCACGATCTGAGCAGAAATCAAGAGCTGGATGCTTAACCAACTGAGCCACCCAGGCCCCTCTGAAACATTATTTTTTGTATAAAGATTCTAAGAGCCATTTGAAAGAGAGAATGTACAATCTGACTTAAGATATTATTTTCAGAGCAATTCCTACCTTATAAATGCACATTGAAAAGGAAAGAGTTAAATGGATTGTGTATTGCAGGGGCTTTAACTGTAGATTTTTCCCACAACAAGTGGGTACAAAGAGCCTCTTAAGTGTTTAGGCTTTGAATAAAATAACAGAATTCCTTTAACATGTTTCTTTTGTTAGCAAGTTTTCACTTAAGAGGAGTTTTCATTGAATCACCATAAATTAGTGCATCACAGACTTTAGTTTAATACCTCTCTATACTTACTATGGCTAATCATGTGTTTCACAGATTTTTATTCACTTTGCTATTCTCTTCAAATATTAATTTAAGTAGTATTTACTATTCTGATGGATACTAATTTTTTTCTATTTTCTTCTTATATACAGCTGTTCAGGAAACCAGAATCATAATGAAAATAAAAAGAGTAAAATAAGAAATTTATCACATACTAAGTTCGGGTAATCCTGTGGGCAGAGAACATCGTACACCAAATATGTCTGTATTATAGTATTGAGGCAGTTTGAGTATGCAACTGAAAGTATTTCTAAAGCTCTTCATGCCATTGTACCTAAAAATTAAAATCAATTCTTATAGAAGGGGTGTTTGAATAAAAAGTAAGTTTAGCTACAGTGTTCATTTGTGCCACTATATTTGGAGAGATCACTATTAATGTTGAAAGGATATAAGCCATGTGTCTGTAGTTTAATATATTTTTGTTTATTCTTAATCAAAGGAAAAATAGGAAAAAATAATGAATGTTAACATGCACATATTCTAAAAAGGCCAATTTTTATAGATGAATTCAAGCCTCTTAACTGTGAATACGGCCTCAACACCAGAAAAGACTTAATTTCAATCACTATCAATTATATAAGACAAAAAAAATTGTATTATCAATGTAATCTATTTTGGTTACTCAGAGTGGGATTCCTTTCAGAGAGTAAACTTTATGAAAACAACATGTCACTATTAGCAGAGGGGGGGAAGTTATTAATATTCTGACAAACATTTTCTAATTTTTATATAGACTTTTCTTTTTTGAAATGTTTTATAAAATTATACAGTTCATATTTTAAGCACATATTTTTTATTATTACCCAGGTAACATGCTCATGTGAGAAAAAGTTTAAACTATTGAAAATATGTACTTTTCCTCCAAAAGAGGAGTTTGGGTTGCTGAAAATTTGTGAGAATAATCTGGAAAGTAATTGGTCTTGGATTAATTCCAAGTGGTAAAACATAGAACAGATTGACTCTTCATTCATTATGGAAAACATCAAACCTTTTTTAAACTAAATATGGACGGTAAAGAACGTATGTACATATCATATGGTACCCTTAGATTTTTTGCAGAGTGATATTTTATTATTTTATGTCTGAAGATTTAAAAAACTGGGAAACAAACTGTTTCTTTTTATTTTTCACAAACTTCTGCAAAGTCCATATCTTTAATTCCTTATTCACACATTGTCGGAGCAGTTGACCCCTGAGTTTGGTAGATTAATGGCACAGCACCAAGTGGATATGGGACAAAGGTGGCACTTCTAAGCTGCAGCACCAAACTGCAAATTGGAAATACACCCCGGTTATACTATCAACAAAGGAGACCCTTGATGTGTGATTCCACTCATCCTTCCTCTTAAGCCATTATCAGACAGCTGAGATCAGACAACAATAAAAAAACATGTGCTCGATTGTTAGCATGTCAGACGTACATTATTAAAAACAGTAGGGACATGGGGAGAGATGAGAGGAAAGGCATTGGCTTCTTTGTTCCATGCATGAGGGTTTGTTTGAGAAGAAAAGAATTTTAAGAAGCACTGCCCTGTAACTCCCTATCGGGAAACCCTTGCTTTCCCCTCTGATCATTTGATGATGATGTTTATGTCTTTCGGTCTTATTATTATTTTGTAATGGAAAGGATTAAGAGCTTGTTTTAATTGCATACCTATTCTTATCGATTTCAACTGAAAACCCATTTGTATCTGATTGAATTTCTGATCTTGAAAGATCTGCATGCAAATTACCTGCTTTGGGTAAGATCTTTGTCCAATCCACCCCCTCTGAAGTATATTAGAGGATAAACAGAGTTAGGAATCCTTGGGTCATTCAGATCTTGCAACTAAAAGTCAAAATCACTGATGGTCAATTTTATTACATATCATATTAAACGTGGTTTAACTGAAGTAAGGGCTTAAAGTTCAGAAGAAATAAGTGAAAATCAGCCAATATTTTATAGTTCCACGTGCGACATTTCCTACAGAGAATTTAGAATTTTCCCACCTAAAAATTTACCACCATAGTATCAAAGACAACCAAGTTATAGCCACAAAATAGAATTTATAAAATAAATTTATAAAACATAATAGAATTTATTAAAAAAGATTTTCTTCACAGTCTGACTGTAACTGCAGGGAAAAATCAGAATTATATATATTATAATTAATATACAGATCTGCTTTTTTCCCATTTCTCCAAATTTATTATTTTGGGCTATGCTTTACTTTAGTTTTCTTTCTTTCTTTCTTTCTTTCTTTCTTTCTTTCTTTCCTTTTTAAGTAGACTTCATGCCCAGTGCAGAGCCCAAAGCGGGGTTCACAATCACAACCCTGAGATCAAGACTTGAGCTGAAATCACTAGACTGAGTCACCCAGGCATCCCTTAAGTACTCTTAATCCTTCTTTGAAGTAATTTATTCTTCACAATGACAATATAAATCTATTCAATAATGCATATAATAGTTACTTTTTAAGTTTATACAAATACTTGTCTCATCTTTTTTTGAAGAAACAAATTCATAGTTTCATTTTCTTTCTTTTTTTAAATTTCTTAATGTTTACTTATTTTTGAGAGAGAGAGAGAGAAAGACAGAGCATGAGTGGGGGAGGGGGACAGAGAGAGGGAGACGCAGAATCTGAAGCAGGCTCCAGGCTCTGAGCTGTCAGCACAGAGCCCGAAGTGGGGCTCGAACTCACAGACTGCGAGATCATGACCTGAGCTGAAGTCAGACGCTCAACTGACTGAGCCACCCAGGCGCCCCTACTTTCATTTTCTTTTATTAAGAGTTATCATACTACTCAACCACTGTTAAAAAAATAGTGGTCTGTGAAAACCAGAGATCATTACCTTTAACTTATTTCTTTTGCTTCTACTTGTCCAAAAAATGAATAATTGAGGCTTGAATATCACAATATTTGTATTAAAATTTATAAAATTGTTACACTTCAGAGTTCTTATAACTTTATCGGAATGCAATTTATTTACATTATAAAAGCTTAAAATAAACATTTCTGTGTCATATTCAAATAGATGTACAAACTAACAAGGATAAAAATTATGAATTTTTATAATGATTTTACTTCATTTAAACGGGACATATAGGGGCCCCGGGGTGGCTTGGTCAGTTGAGCATCTGACTCTTGAACTTGGATCAGGTAATGATCTCACTGTTTGTGAGTCCGAGCCTTGCATCAGGCTCTGTGGTGACAGCACAGAGCCTGCTTGCGATTCTGTCTCTACCTCTCTCTACCCCTCTACCACTTGCTTCTCTCTGTCTCTCAAAACAGATTAATAAACTTTAAAAAAGCAAAATATAACTTCCTTAAAATATTTCTAGCCAAATTTCAAGAGTAATGACCAACTGAAAACTCTAACTTTTCTCATTAACTACAATCTCAAATATTTATCTGAAAAGACTAGATTCAGAACACATGGATTGAAATTTTGATAAATCCTAAATCCCATATTTCCAAAGTCATTTTCATAATAAAAATTTCTTTTCCAAAATCTAAAAATTAATCAGGTGAATTGTGTCTTCAGTCACTTAAATATCATAATATCAACTGTATTTTAGTGTGCATTGGGAATAAATATAAATGTGTGCAGATATTTATATATAAATGTGGAAATATTTGCTTTTGTTATACATATGTTGGGGGATAAGGGACAAAATACAAATATTTCCACATTTTTTCAGCATCTGTTGTAAAGACATACCGAAACATGAACATATTATTTACTTTTTGAGTAGTAATGACTTTTTATATGTTGTTGACTTGGAAATCTTTCTCTCAGTATGAAAACCATTTATAGTTGTTGAAAGGACATTGATTGTTTTCAATAAGTCAGTAACATTTTCACCAATCGTAATAATTACAAATATTTTTCATCTAGAAACATTACCTAATGAAGGATATATTCCTGAACATGTTCTGTTTGTCTTTCAATATTTTTATGTAACCAAGTGATTGCTACGTATAAATATAGAACATTTGCAATTATTCAAATAAATACCTCAGAAGTTTAAAGTGTACTTGGTAAAAGATAAACAGGAAAAGCACATGATCTCATCTTTTAAAATACTTTCATATCATTAAGAAATTGTAAGATAACCTTTGAAAGGTGGAAAAATAAATGGCACTTGCTTTCCTGTTTAAGATTATTGATAGATTGACATGTGGGTCACACATCCTCTCCCTGTTACTGACAGGTAGGTACTTTGAAAACTCATTTGGGAATCACCACTGAGTAATGTATCCAGCTACAAGTAACTGAACATGTATGTAAAGTATCTTCAATCATAAAGACATTCATCATTTTCCTAACCAGGAGTCTAAGAAATAAGTAGTTCAAAACCTTTATATTATCATCAAAACTTTTTCTTCATTCTGTGCTTTGCAGAGCTTTTTTCCTTATACATTTTTGCCTCATGGTCAAAAGATGGCTGCTTCAACTCTAGGTATGATATCCATGTTTAAGGCAAAAGGCATGAGAAAGAGGCAATGGTAACTCTTGAAAAAAATCTCAGAGTGATTTTCTTGTATCTCAGTGTAGCCACTCCTGGCTACAAAGAAGCCTAGAAAAGTAAATACCTGGCAGAAAAGAAATACACATGTTTGGACATGTTGTTTCCCCCCAAAAAATTATGACTCAGTTCATAAAAAAAAATAAATAAATAAACAGTAAATAGGGAAAAAACTATTGTTACCGAGCATTATTTTTATTTAATTTTAAAATATATTTTCCTTTTATTAGATTGAGAAGCTAGAATGTAAGATGTTTAAATATTTTTCTGTGATCTTTTTATCCTATCAATAGTAATCTTTTCTATCATCTCTACTGACAGAGAAAAACAGGCTACTGAAGAGTACTTTTGGACAAAATTAAATTTTAAAAAGATAAGTTGCAAGATATTATATCAATGAAAAGTTAATTATTATCTTTTACATACAATAACTACTTCAGACAAGGAAAAGTTATTCTAATAACTAATATCGAAGATGCCTTTAAGTTTTTAATAGCACCTTTTCTCTGTACCTTACATTGTGTCGTACAGAACACAGCAATTAAAGAATACAGTCTGGCATTCCTTAAATCAATCAAGTTATGCTTCTTTTTGAAATGAACAATTTTTAATCTCCCATTATAATTAAAGTGCATTTTAAATTAATAAGCTAACTTTTTAGTATTTCTTCTGCTATTGATTTTTTTTTTCTTCAGGACACTAATCTCAATAAGGTTTCTATTTAAGATCTCAGAAAATTGTAGCATAAACTTTTCCAAATGCTGCTTTTTTAACTCCGGCAGGAAGGATTACTTCTAAAACATTCTTTGCGTGTCCCACCCTTTTAAACTTCCACTATCATGAGAAAGAAAATAATTGGGAATGAATGAGATGAAGAGGAAAAGAGGATCATGGGAAAGATCTCTATGTTTAATTCAGGGAAAACTCCCTAATGACATCTCATCAGTTAGTTTAAAACTATCTGAAGAAAAGAAAATATCCATTTGGATTTTTGATTTAAGGAATGACAGGTATAGGACGCATTCTAAGAGGCCACTTGCACTACTCTTTCTCTATTCAGGAACATAAATAAGCCAACTTAGACCAAGCAGTTCCAATTGGAAAATCTTACTGTAATACGGTTATAAAGTGCCTTTAAATCATAAACACAGTCATACACACAACAAAAACAAAATTACGATGGTTGTTGGTCTGCAGTATTGGGAATTTGTTTCTTATTTCAAAGTAAATAATCCATCTTCAACCATTTCCTCTCATTCTGCCCTTAACGGAGATAAAGAACACCTGGACAAGTGCTCTGTGTAATTACCCTTGATATTGCTCAAAGAGCTGTAGTACCTTTTACTCATGTCTTCCAAGGCAAAAGTAACTTCTTTTTTTCTATTACCATTCTGCATACATCCTAATTCCTAAGGCTTTACTATTTATTTTCAACTTTGGAGTTACTCAACTCTATCCTGTTGAGTAATGACTCTCAGAACCCAAGAGAATAGCCAAGAAAATACCCAGAGGAAAATAAAATCCCGTCAAATGTTTCTGAGCCTTTTAAAATTTAGAAAGAGAAAAGGAAGTTCTTGACATGTCTCAGACAATTGGAAGCCTTAATCAAAACCATTCTTTTCGTCTCCTCCCTTATATTAGTAATTTTAAAAGAAATATGCTTTCCCATGCTTTCTTTGAATTATCCATCCTCCAAAGAAACAATAGCATGTTTAAAATAAAACAAAACAAAATACAAAACCTAATCAGATTATTTTATTATCTTGTGGTATTAAGTACGTGTATGTTCTGCATGCAAGTGTGTGTGTGCGTGTGCACACATGCGCGCGCACACACACATTTTCTTTCCCCCCTCCTCCCTTCTTATACACAAGAATTCAAACACACAGACCTTTTACTGGGAGTTCCTAAGTCACAATACACTCTTCCAAGATCTTGAGCTTGCTTTATTCAGTATAGTTTTCCTTGTTTCTTCTGATAATAATATTTATTTTACTTTTTCCTTTCCCTTTGTTTCTCTCCAAGATTTCTATTCTGACAAACATTCTTTAGGTTGTTGTAGGAAACATGTTCTATTTTTAGGTAAAAGCCAAAAAAAATGACTATTTCTCCTTACTTTTCTGCTTTCTTTAGATAGTGAGAAAAAAACTCAAGCAGAACACAAAGAATGAACTGGGGTAGAAAAACCACATACTTAAAATGGTACCTGAGCAGCATTTACATAGGTCTTGTTTCCTATCACAACTAGGGGTTTATAATATATTTTACAAAAATACCTAAATCATGATTTTATATAGAAAATTATTTGCACACTTTAAAAATGAGATTATTTCCAGGGTTGTCCATTATCCTTAATTTTTTTTTCCCTCAAAGTGTATTATAAAGGTCAACCGAGTTAAAATAGTGAGGTAGGTAGGTACTATTTAATATGCAGATTCTGGGACACACGCCAAATTCACTCAGTCAGAATATTTGTGCCAGGGCCCAGGGACGCCAATGTTCCAAGATCAACATTTGACTTTAAACTCAAGTTAATATGAAAACCACCAATGTAGAAGGGTAGACCCAAGAAAAAATACTCCCTACAGTCCTCATTCTAACTCCAGACCCAATGCCAAAATTTTTAAAGCAGATGCAGTCAATTTAAAATGAACATCAAGAGAAAATTTTAATAAACAGTAAAAATGAATGTAAATTGTAAAAGCGGAGCCATCCCTCTCCTTTAGCTTGTTGGGAAGTCATCAGGGATTTTTTAGCACAGGTGAGGAATGTGATCTCTTTATCCCAAAGACAGTTCTTCAAATCCATATTGCATTACCACTTGCCATGTAGCAAAATGGTACCCTTAAAACATTAAACCGGGTGAGTGGGGAGGCCCCAGTAAATTACATTCTAGAGGTGGATCTGACGGGGTAGGACTTAGTATGGACACATCCTAAATTTTCGCAATCTTCCTCTTGCAATTCATACAAAGTTATGTCAATTTGCTAGCCAATTGCTAGCATTTGCTAAGATCTAGCAATACCCATGGATTTTGTCTGCTACATTTTAGTTTACTTCCTTCGTCACACCAAAGTACCCAAATAATGAGACTGCTTTATATTTATATCATGCTTCATACCATTTTACAAAATGCTACAATATTCTTTGATCACTTATGAGATTCAGAAAAATATTGTGAGAAATAGTGGGTGAATTTTCAGTTTTTTAACTGAAGGATAAACTGAAGATCAAAAAGGTAAATAACCTGGGTGCCTGGGTGGCTCAGTCAATCGGTTAAGCCTCCCCCTTGCCTCAGGTTATGATCTCGCAGTTCATGAGTTCAAGACCTGTATCTGGCTCTGCACTGACAGTGCAGAGCCTGCTTGGGATTTTCTCTCTCCCTCTCTCTGCCCCTTCCCTGCTGGCCCTCTCTCTCTCTCTCAAAACATAAATAAACTAAAAAACAAAAGAAAAACCCCATAACCTATGAAGGTGTCTTGTGTATTCCAGACGCCAGATTAATGCTCAGGGCTTTTGGTTCTAACTGGGATGCCTTCTTTATCACTCTATATAGAGAACATACTAGCTTAACCTGATATTTGCCTATAGTTTATATATTTTTACACAAAAGAGACATAATTTTGTTCTTTTACTTCACTTCTTTCGCTAAAATATGAGCTCCAAGGTAACAGATTTCCCCCCTGCTTTATTAGTCTCTGTTTACTAACTAGACTAGTGAATGGCAAATAGCAGATGTACAATAAATAAAGTTGGGATATTGGTGGCTTCCCCAAATAATTGTCTGTATCTTTAATTTGTCTTAATCTAAGAAACTTTGATATTTTTTCCTAAAACATACCTAAATTAATTTGAAGACAGCTGGAATAGCTCCATTATTTTTTTGTTTTGTTTTGTTTTTGAGAGATGGAGGGGGAGGGGCAGAAGGAGAGGAGAGAGAGAGCCTTAAGCAGGCTCCCACACAACCAGCATGGGGCTCAATTGCAGGACCATGAGATCACGACCTGAGCCGAAATCAAGAGTCAGGTGCTTCACTCACTAAGCCACCCAGGTGCCCCAGAAAACTTCCTAATGTAAGTTCATAAAATACTATTTATTTAGAGGTTTCAGTTCAATTGTTTTTTTAAAAACTTTTTTTTTAACGTTTATTTATTTTTGAGACAGAAAGAGACAGAGCATGAGCGGGAGAGAGTCCGAGAGAGAGGGAGACACAGAATCTGAAACCGGCTCCAGGCTCTGAGCTGTCAGCCCAGAGCCCGACGCAGGGCTCGAACTCACGGACCGCGAGATCGTGATCTGAGCCGAAGTCGGATGCCCAACCGACTGAGCCACCTAGGCGCCCCTCAGTTCAATTGTTTTATTGCTGTTTTTCTCCTCAGCTTCAACATGAGTTGTCTATGGAAAATGAAACAGATCATCTTCTAGGTATGTCACAAGCTCTAACATTCTAAATCTTTGTGATTTAAGGATTAACTGGTGTCATAAAATTAAGATATAAAAGATGACTTTCAACAGAATTTCCAAATACCACAGTTACAGAAGCCAAAGAAATGCATGCCTCAGTGCAGAACATCTAATGTAAGGTTGATATGCAAGAGAAATGGTTTCGTTTATTGGAAGATATTTTATTTTTCTCATGCCAAAGTAAAGCCAATGATCTCTAATGACTCTCCATGTTTTCCTGTTATTGTTGTTGTTTTTGGTCTCTTGCATTTCATACTATGTTTGCAAACAATTACATCAGCCCATGGGGAAATAGTTTAGAGACCTAACGGCCTTCTCTGAGCCAAAACCATTTGTGCACAGAACAAGTAAACAACAATCAAATGAATATCAACATGTAGGAATATCGTATATATGGCAGATAAATCTAAAATCACCAGTGCACACTGCCACCCCGGTCAATACATATCTCAAGCATATACATCAAACATGCTATCTATCATGCACATGCATTGCGTTTGCAATTTTTATTTCCACTTGTACTGTGAAAAGTATATATTTCTGTGACTAAAAACTCCTGCTTGAGGAACACAATGCTTTCCAAGTCAATGAAAATGTCCTTTGGAATTATCAATCCACCAATTAAGGGTGGAATAACTTACCCCTTGTTTGACCTTTATCAGTTCAGGTGAATTGATATATTAAAACTGTATATTTGGGGGGGGGACATAGTAGTGAAAAAAGTACATCCGTGTAACACTGTGGTCAGTTAACAACAGCATTTCTAAGATGTTCATTTGACACGATGTGTACATTGTGTTTACGTATGTGTGGTATGGTCTTTCAAGAAATGGTTTGCTTTTTCTACCAAAGCACCAGTCTCCATTTACATAACACAGAGCAAATAAACTTCAAGCTTAAATACATTGAGGAACAGTGTCATTAAAGCCAAAAAGAAGGTTTCTAAAGATTCACTTATAGGTTTCTGTTCATAAATTGTAACAGAACACCGTTTTAAATAAGATTTTCAGAAAACGACAAAGGCTCAATCCACTGTCGAGTATTTCCTATGCTTCCTTGACTCCATGCTTCAGTTAGAGCTGAATGTGTGTATGTGAAAAAAGTCTTCAGCTTACCCCAAGCATGTAAAGACCTTTAGCTGCAAAACAAGAGCTTTCAACCACAATGCATTTCTCTGGATAAAGGATGGAATCTCATATACCTACAGGAACCAGGCATTTTTCATAAATATATGAGGTAATATAGGATAGCATGAAGAATGGGGTTTTGTGCTAGGCTGTTTGTATCTATGCATCTATATATCTCTATACGGAGTCCGTATCTATGTCTACACCTACATCTATATCTACAACTACATGTATATCTATACAAACATTTCTAGCTCTATATATGTCTACTTCTTTGTCTATCTATCTATCATCTATCTATCTATCTATCTATCTATCATCAAGACTCTTCAGCCTGTGGATCAGACACAAGCCACTCAGACCTAGAGTCACTATTTTGCTGTAGAGTTTGCTAGAGAATTATTCTCTACTTCTTGGGGGGTACTTTTTCCGATGTGACACAGTATACCAGGAAAGATGTAAATTAGGCTTTTAAAATGCTTGAAGTAGACTCAGTTCCACTGTATTGAAGAACACTGAAGCAAAACTTATGCTGATTTTTATTGTTGCTAATTCTCGTACCGGATTACTAAATAATTGTTGTGCAATTTATTTGATATTAGTGATGTGTCAATCTACATTACACAGTACTATAAATTAAATAATTTTGCTGACAACGCAGAGAGCAAAGAGTAGTATAAGCAACACTTGATTGAACAACTTCAAGATAATCAACCATTTTAACTAAGTTTTCTGTTAAATGATCGTTTCTTCTACATAGAACAGCACTGTTGAACGAGGAATTGGAGGCCATGTGCTACCAAGGGGAGGTGCTTTGGGGAAATATGGCATGCTTCCTAAGGAGGAACCGATTTATATCCAGTCACTGGGCCCCGCCAGTGGTTTACAGAGGTACAGTAGCACATATATTTCAGGCAGTAAAATTTGACATTTTAAAGAGGAAAGATGCTTTTACAGAAATCCCTAAAATAACGTGAAAGATGTAGTATTGCGGGACAAAGAGAGTGTTGATGGAGTATTTTGACTGAAGTTCCTTCAAAGTATAAGAGGAAGCTGCCATATTGTAGATAAAGAGGAGAAGATTACAGTGTGTCTGACTATGACAGAACAGTGCATTTGGACGGAAAGGTCTTCAGTGTTTAAAATGGATGTGTGCCACTGACGTAGTTGATGGGTTCTCTTCTGATTTCCCTCAATGTGATCTTAAGCCAAAGTTTTCAAGCGAACACCAGGAAATTAGTTTGGGGAACAAGCGAGGCACAATATTAATCTTTTTCAAATTTTCTCTTCCGATGGCGAAAATTAAATATTTTTCCTATAGAGTTTGAATGCCTGATTTAAAAAATCAATTATTCACTACATGTTTTATTTGTAGAGTTATTTAAACAACAAAATAGTTAAAGTCAAAGTAAGTTTGTTCTGATAATCTATCCAACCTAATTCAGATGACAGATGTAACCACTGGAAACTTGCAACCATGTTATGCAGACAGAGAAGAATTCAGTGCGAAATGGACTCCATCAAAGGGATTTAGACCCTAAAATGCCTAAGGACTTGCTTTTAGTACACCCGGAGAATGACATACTATGAGACAGTACCTTGGATATTTTTATCATATGTGGTATTTTAAAATTCTTGGCTTTTGGGGAGACAAAATGATGGAATTTGAGAATTTCAAGTATATAAACATTCCATTCCAGTGTCCCCAGTATTTTCACAATTTATTTTTTTCTTTCAATAGTCTAATCCACACAGCTAGAAATGATCCATGGTTTATTCACGTATATGATAAAGTCATATATTTCCCCACCCAAAATTATTCATTGTTATTGGTAGAATACAGGGTAATGCATTTAAACACTATAAAGTACTATGTAAATAAAGATGTGGTAAATTTCAGGGAAACCAAGGAAAGGGGAAATAAATTCCAGAGTGAATTCATAAAGATGATATATGATTTGAATTAATACCTTTTATAAAGAATTTGAATACATTTTTTCAATCCTGTGCGTCTATATTCAGACAATATATTCTCTCTTCTGATCCACTGATTTTTCAATAAGAAGGCATTTCCCCTCAGGGGACAATATAGACATTTATCCTCTGAATAAAACTATTAGGAATTAATATAATACAGAGGGAGAGACCAGCCACTTGTGGAAACCTTCCAGAAATTAGCCTAGCATTTAAAGTGATTGATAAATATTTCGGCAAAAACCTCATGTGAAACATTCCGATATATGAGCAACTAAAGTGAGATCATTTCATCATCTATAAAGCGAGGGAGGTGGTGGGATTAGAAGGGTGATCCCTAAGAATTAAATCACACTTAGGCCAAGTACAAAGAGAAAGGTAGACGCAAGACGGGGTTCAGAAATGATCTGCAGGAGGCCGAGGCACATCAGAGGTAAACGCTAAAGGGCAATCTGGTTGCAGTGTGCCTACTTTTCAACCCAGTTTGTATCGCGTCAGCTGTGTGGTGAAGAGTGTGTGCACCGGGGCTTAACAGGAACTGCATGAAGTGAACAGGCCAGCATGAAGCAAGACAAACGAGCGATGACTGAGTGGTCCCAAAGAGGAAGGAGCAAGATTACTAGAGCTACAAAGCAAGTTATGTAATTGTTGGCACACACATTGTTTGTGACTTGTGTAAGAGTGCATGGAAGTGGGGAAGCCCTGGATTTATCCAACAGGGCATACTTTGTGGCTTCTGGGTTGGGGTTTGGCTGAGAGAAGTGTTACAGGCGCCTGTGGTACAGGGTTACACATACTTATCCTTTTTCATTTCCAATTATAACAAAGTATACTAGAATAACAGGAGGTATCGAACCATGTGTTCTGTGTCTGATATGTTTTAGCTATTAAATTCTGTAACTATTTTTCCTCCAATTTAAACTTTTGTAAGCTACTTAACCTTGTTTTGCGACTACATTAACTCTTTCAATCCACCATGGCATGTGCAAATACTTTATAGAAAGATAATGCATTATTTCTTGCTTATAAATGTGTGCGGATTTTCTTTAAAAATAAACCACAGATCCATCTCTGAAAACTTCTTTGAAAATTTGTTGACACTCTTTAGGAAGTCACAGTCAGATTTTGATGTGGTGACCAGATTTCAGGGTTTTTGTTTTTTTGTTTGTTTTGTTTTGTTTTGTTTTTGAGAGAGAGAAAGAGGCAGAGCACAAGTGGGGGAGAGGCAGAGAGAGACGGAGACACAGAATCCAAAGCAGGCTCCAAGCTCTGAGCTGTCAGCACAGAGCCCAACACGGGGCTCAAACTCACAAACCATGAGATCATGACCCGAGCCGAAGTCAGACACTTAACTGACTGAGCCACCCAGGCGCCCCCAGATTTCGGTTTTGATAAGAATGTTACAACTTGTAAACATTATGACTCTCTCCCAATTGCAAAACTCTTTGTAAATACCTTAATCATAGCCAAAGAAGCCCAGTGAATTGATTTTATATGTGTGTTCTACTGGATACTGCCACCTTCCAAGCATCTGTGATAATAATATGAACCTAAGGTTTATAACTACTTGTATTGTATGATAATATGTGCCAGGCTCCCCCCGTGTACTTAATGTTCATTACTTCATTCAATCACCTGAATATTTTGCATGAAGACTGTAACATTATAAATCCCATTTTATAGAAATGGAAACTGAGTCTTTAAGATGTTATGTAACTTGTCCAAGCCCACATAGCTAAGAAGTTTCACCTGTGGGACTGAAGACTTAAGAGTTTGAATTCAGAGACTGATATTTTGGCTTCTGCAAATGCCATATTTCCATGGATTCTCTTGTTCGCTGAACTCTACTGCTGAAATAGAAAAAAAAAATGTTTAAAGCAGTCAAATGTTTGACTGCAATGATGTATATGGGTATCTCAACAGAGGGCTTTACCTGATACAGTAGAATCTTCTGAATAGCAGAGAAGGGGCTGCTAACTTTAGTTAAGCTATCCTGAGGCAGTGGCCCTGCCACCTTATTAGATATTTGAGGAGGGGAGTGGAGTAGGAAGAATAGCAAATGAAAACCCTGAGAGAGCAGCTTATATTATTGGAGCAGCATAGAGTACAAGGGCAATTAACATTTGTTAAATACACATTAAGTGGCCTCAAGACCCCTCATAATCGGGTGATCACTGTTTTGCTAACCTCACTTTAACAATTTCTTACCTGGGGGCCCCTGCATGCCTCAGTCGCTTAAGCGTCCGACTTCGGCTCAGGTCATGACCTCACGGTTCGTGAGTTTGAGCCCTGCTTCGGGCTCTGCGCTGACAGTATGGAGCCTGCTTGGGATTCTCTTTCCCCTCCTGCTCTGTCCCTCCCTCACCTTCCCTCTCTGTCTCTCAAAATAAATAAATAAATAAATAAACAAACATAAACAAAAAGAACGTCTTACCTTCACTCATGCTTCATACAGCCCTACTGCCCATCACTGGACACACCATGATGCTTCCACGTCTCAATGCCTTTCATCGGTAGTGTCCCCTCTATTTGTGACCCATCTTCTCTTCCACTGTAAAGTTCATCCTTTGTTACGATAGCTCAAATGGCATTTTCTTGTGGGAATTGAGAAATCTCCCTGAATCTAAATTGCTGGTTTTTACATGATTCTGTTATTCTTTTTTTATACTTCTTTTCTCGGGATTACTATATTGCAATCTCTCCACTGACCATTAGTGCCCTCAAGTTAGGGAAAGTCTTACAGCATCTAGCACTTGGTGTTCTGATGTGAGCTAGGCTAGAGTATAATGACATGCCCTGTGTTAGAAGTGAAAATGACATCCCAGGCCTCTCTTCAGTTTACTGGTCAATGGCCATACAAGAAGTAAGAGAATATAAACCAGGACGCTGTTGGGAGAGGAGATTTGCCATGGGCTGCATGTCCAGTGGGTCCTCACTGGGTATACCAAGAGTATAAGACTATGACCTCTCTTTGCTAGGGCCATTTTTCAAGAATGCATTTGCAGTGAGGGAGAAGGAATAAAAACAGGTGCGCCTGCCACTCATGATAAAATAATGAAGTCCCCAAGTTTACTAACCTCAATCATGACACAATCTATTATATACCTAGCATTCATACGGGTGCCTCTGCATCACCTTTCTGTAGCCTGGGGGAGGGGGTGGTAAAGAGAACTGACATGAATGCGAAGCCCACGTGGCATGTTGCACTATGAGCAATGATGTTCTTTGTCTCTGACCTAGGAGTCTCATGTCTTGTGTCAATAACCATGACACAGAAATAGTTTAACTTATTAGATCACAAGCAAGTAAAATCCAAGAATTTTCATAGCTCTTGATAGATGCAAGTTACTGTACATAATGCTTCGATTCTTTCCTAATTCCTCCACAAAATAAACCTAACCTATCTTAATTTGGCTTCCCCTGCAAGCAGACCCTACATCAAAGATGTGAGTGCCAATAGCTTATTTGCAATGAGCAGAAAAGACTGTTAAGTGAATAAGAAATGAGACAAAGAAGAGACACTCAACAGAGGGTAGTTGTATAAAGCCAGTGGTCACTGTGGATGATGGTGCCTAATCCCCCACTGGAAAAACTCTGGAAGTCAATGTAAATCACATGCTTCAGGGTTTTCCCATCTAGGATACAGGATGATGGGCTATTTATATACCATTTCCCAACAGTCCCTGCTTGGGAGCTACTCTGAAGGGGCATTAAGTACTTAGCCCTTCCATGATGTCAGGAATGTGGGTAGAGTGGTCTCTGAATTTGGAGAAAGGCATCAGGCACAGAAAAATGCAGATACTGGAGTTGGAATCAACTTGTGTCCACTGAAATGGTACGGCTAAAGGGATGTGGTTGGGGCAGCAAAATGTCAATCAAGTGCTAAAAATGGCCCTCATGGCATGAAGAAACCGCAAGTCCGAGAAGCTCCTGGTCATGAGTTTTTGGCCATCAGGTAAAAGGACAGGGCATGGCAGCACATGTTCTGTCTACTAACAAACAGCATATGCTGCTTTGCTTCATATATGTATTCTGAATTCTTTGCATTTTTCTTACTGTCCTCTTATCCTTACATAATATCCTAATAATGAGGTCTACTGTGTCATTGTACCCACCACAATATGCTCAATACATGTTTATTGAAAGAAAAAATAGAGTGATAAATGTGTACATGGTAAGCATCCTGAAATGCAGAGCTAGAAAGATCGTTGATTTGCAAAGATTAAATAGAAAGGTTCAAATATACTTTTTATGGTGTAAAGGTACGTAATGGAGAGAACAACCTTGCATAATCCAATTTAATATGCAGTTAAATTAGCTGGTTTGGCTAATACCTTTCCCCACGATGAAAAATGCTGGCGAGCTGAAATGGATGCTGGGAAACTCCTGCGGCATCACGTTATTCCCCAAGGAGGACAACTCACTTGTGAATAATCGGGAATTGGCTGTACAGGAAAACCTTACTGCTTCCAGGGTTTCCATTCAGAAATAAACAGAAGTTACTGAGTGTCTGAAGGAAAAGAGGTAAAACCAGCATGAACAATACCTACCATATGCCAAGAACCATGCCACACAACTCACATGAATTTGCACATTGACCTCTTCCCCTCAACAGTTCCTTGAGGTTTCTATTTTTTGAAGTTTAAGTATACCTACTCAAAGCATAGAGTAAATAGTAGCAGATTAGTGGTGTAAATTCAGGACTGTCTTATTGTAACATTCATACTGTCTTGACAGTAACATCCGTACTATTTTTATGGCACCCTTGATTCCCTGTGAATCACCATGTCATGCTGAGTAGAGGTGAAAATGTAGTAATATTCCAAATTATATCTTTTCTTCTAATATGTGTATAACACACACACATACACATACATACATGTGCAATAAAATATCAGCCTCCATTTTTTTTGATGTTTGACTGCTGACAACTTTCAAGCCTCAGCATTTCCTTTTCTGCTGATCCACATATGAGCAAACTGTAAGAGAGCCTAAGTGCTCCCCGCTTTGGTATAGGTAGAAAGTTCAAACCTTGCAAATTCCAGCCTTCATGGAATGACTCTCATTCTGGCCCCACTCCAAACTCCCTTAAAAATTTCTAAGCTAGTCTCTCCTCTTCCCACTCCCGTGACCTGTTTGGACTTGTTAGGTCCAATCCTACTCTCTCTGGAAAGTTCTATTGTATAGCAACAAATCTTTTCAAACCCTCTTGGTACACAAGTGGCATCCTCAGTCTTGACATCTGAACCAAATATTGAGGAGAAGGCCCATTTCTTTATTATGAGTGATGATAACATTTGGCATAGGAAACAGAGTGGCTAGATAACGGCCACCACCACCAGGGAGCCTTCTTCTCTTACATTGGCTTGATAACCAGATGTGCTTGCTGACAATCTTGTGCTTTGACTGTGTTGCTTTGTGCTGCAATTGCTCAGTCCTACTGAGACACAGATTTAACCAACCTTAGTTTCAGGTTTCAGTAATCAGTATTTAGGGACAGAAGTATGTGACTGGGACCCTCTTCATACAATAAAAAAAAAAGAGGGCTGATTGGCTTTTGTGCCTCTACAACATAGGTCCCAAAATAACTTAAATAATCTGCTGAAATGCACCAACTGCCAAACCTTCATGACCATAATCAATACTGGGGTTCAAATTACAATTCAACCTGGAATCCCACTACATTTAATCGTGGTGGTCTCCATAACCTTAAAGAACTTCCTGAATATAAAATAGAGGCCAAAAAGACATGTCTTAACCATTGCCAAAATTCCCCCATAGCAATAGTGACCATTGCCCCAAAATAGCCCATAGAGGGTATAAAGGATCTTTCTCGATGAATAATAAATTAAAATTATTTTTTGACATTTATATATGGCCTAAAAAAATTGGACTCCATGGTCCTTTTCCTCCCTAGTTAAAATAGTTAATACAGACCAATGAAATTAAAACAGGGCCTTCAAAGACTGAAAACCATAATGGAAGACCAGTTAGAGAAGAGATGATTATTACCACTCCTTCTCCATTTAACAGCCCAATTTAACCTATTCTTAAACTTGGAAAGAATGAATGGCACCTAATGGTGTGTTCCCCCAATCTTAATGTCCCGGTCCCACATACTAAGACCCATACTCAATATTATAAAATATTATTAAAATTAATGTCTCCATCCAAGCAGCATCTGGTAAATACTTAGTCATAGATTTGGCTAATATTTTCTGGTCAGTACCTATTGCAACAGCCCCTCAACTGCAGTTGGCCTTTACCTCTGAAGAAACCAATACACCTTTTTCTGGCTGCATACAGAGTACTGCAACAGCCTCATCATTACACACAATCCTTGCAGGCAAGTTCTTAAGCACATCCAGCTCTCTCCAGGAGCACAGATATGATATTATTTTGATGACATCACCTTCCAAGGAGGTTTGCTTGACATACTCATTCAGGCCATACACATACTTAACAAAAGAGCTCACAAAAAAAGAGCTTTGTGTGGGCTATTGTATCACAAATAATATAAGGCCCCACAACCTCAGTTAAATTCCTGAAAATGATTGGGTAAACTAAGACCACTCTGGCACCATCGAGAAGCAATTATTGGTCTACTCATCACCCATAATTTTAAAACAAGCGTAACATCCTTTAGGCCTTTTTGGGTTCTGAAGGCAACATATTCTTAAGTTACAATTTTACTTAAGCCCCTTATACTGTTACTTGGAAATTAGCCCACTTTTAAGTTTCCCATGGACTTCTGGTATAAGAAATTGCCCCCTTGACTCCACAGTTCATACAATTAGGGTGGCTAATGCTGGCTACATACTGGTTGTCCACCAAACAGAGGTTCTCACAGGCCCTAAGCCCACAACTCTCCATACCCAACTGCCCTTATGTCTCGGGTTATATGAGAAGCACTCCACATGTTCAGCACAACCATGGAGACCTCCTTCCAGAGAACAGAGTCAAATGTGGGTGCTAGCATATCTCATCAATAGGAAGAGTGCCCCCTCCATCCTCAATGTGTTGCCAAGTTCTATGGTTCTAGAGGAGGACTCCTCTGTTTTGAATGCCATGGTCACCTGGGTAATCCCTTGGGTACATATATGTAAAGGTAGTTCATGTAGTTTTTGGACAACAGCACCACTGTTATATATGATGGAGCTCACTGACAGAGTGTACTTTTTTCCTTCCTTTACCAGGATGTCCCTGATCAAAGGTTAGCATAATTGGCTGTATGTTAGGCAGCCATCTTAGCATTGGATACCTTGGCTGACAATTGGCCCCATCTGCTATTTATAAGCTCTTGGTCATTGCCAATGGTTTGACCATTTGGTCTGGCAATGGCAACAATAACAATTGTTTAGTCAAACTTGCCTCCTTTGATGTAAAGAAATCTGGTGATCTTGCTTCACGGATATGCAAAACTTAGATCAAGATCACACAAGCTCCTGCACATACTAAAGCTGTAATACAAGACACCACCAAAATACTCCTTACCCCTTTCAGAGCTCCAGACTCTATTACTGATAGTGACCAAGGCACTTATTTCACTTCCAAAAGCTGCAGAATCCTGGAACATTCACTTCCCTTGCAAGTCTTATGCTAAAAGAGCCTCAGACCTTGTAGAGCATGGTGATGGTTTATTTAAACAAATTCAACCTCCGTTAACTGAAATATTGTACCCTTCAACCATCAGTCAAATATCAGAGGTGAATTCTAATAAAGACAGGTGCAGTTTTCAATGTTTGTTTGACTGCTGACAGATTTCAATCCCCACCGCTCTCTTTCTCCCTCTGTTCTATACCTGGGCAAGCTGATTTAAGGCCACTTTCTTTGGTGTTTGTGGGAATTCCAAACCACGAAAGCCACATTTCATGTGAAAGAATGCTCACCCTACCCCCACCTCTCTTATGGACCATAAAACCCTGAAGACAATCTCTGTTCTATGCTTTTTCAAGCTATTCTTGGACCTGCTAGGGAGCTCATTCTGTTTTGCCCCAAGAAAGCTTCATTATGGTGGTAATGAACCTTTTCAGACTCTCCTGGTGAATTTGTGGCATCGTCAATCTTGATATCTAAACCAAACTTTGAGTTTGGGGGGATTTATTTCACCTCTTTGGCGTGACCACTGCAAAATGCATTTTAGGTATCTTAGTGTAGGAAACCTGTAGAATAGTGACTCTTGCATTATGATGTAGTTGAATTGTATTATCATTACTAAAGAACTTTAAATCTTTTCTGAAAGTGTACCTTTCCATATAGAGTATTGAAACTGTAAAATTCTAACTAAAACGCTTAGAGTAAACTTTTCTTGCAACTAATATATGATCTCTCTGATATGTCTGGCTAAGTCTTATAAAAAAAGAAAAACAAAGTTTTTCTTTTTTTTTCAATTCTTTTCTGTATGTATTATACAAAATTTAATTCCCCAAACACTTAAAAAAATGTCCGAGTCAAAACAGCAATGTTCTAAATGGTTCTGCATTTAGTTTAAAACAGAAATCTTCAATGGTTTATTTTGCCAAGGTTAAATTGCAAATCCATGCTATATTTAGTATGAATTTCATGGAAAATTTATTTTCCAGGACTTTTACCTCCTGAGTATTTACATTTAACTAACTTGAATATACTTTAGAAAAGTTATCCAGTACTCAAAAAAATTAAATTTTCTCTTCATTTTTTTGGTTAACCTTTGTAGATTTTGTTGAGCAACGAACCCTATTCTATTGACATTGTGAACAGTGACATTTGTGAAGAGCTCTGAGACATCACCATTTTGGCCAAGGAGTGTCTGATATGGTAAGACGCCTATAGGGGTGATATTCGGGTTGTGAGTATTAAAGGGTTAATAGAATCTGGAGCTATCTAATAGGAGCTATGTTTAGACACAATTGCCCTAAGTCAGAGTAGCCTATGTTTTTTGTTTTTGTTTTTGTTTTTGTTTTAAATACAATTTGAGAGGGGTTGGGATTGTTTTTCAGAAAAGAGTTTCAAACATCAAAAAGAAACTTGAAGTTAAGGAGAAATTACAATGGGAGGAAGAGGAGTAGGGTTAGCAGGTGAGATCATCCTTGGATTCTATGTCCAGGGAAACTCTTACAGACCACTAGCCCTGCGCCAGCCAAGTGTATGCTGATGGTTTTCTTTCAGACAGTGCCTCGGGGTTGTTTTGTTGTGTCACGCTTGGGACCCACGAAGCCCGCTTTGTGTGGCCAGTGAGGACAGGCAGAGTGAGAAGAAACCCTTCAAGATAAATCGATCTCCTTGGTTTCCTGAGACCGACTTTTGGGTTTAGATTCCCTTTGGTTTTGGGTAAAAAGTTCGTACCATAGCAGGTTGTCTGCTTTTCTAAAATCATTATTGATTTTCTCTTTTTGCATCCCCTGACTTCCCTCAACAGAGTTGGGCACTTTCTACGAACCTCAATTTTGGAAACATGCGCATACACACATGCATAGGCACATTCAGACACGCTCCATTAGAATAATTTCCAGAAACATCTATTGCTTCCATTGAGTCATAACCCTTTTGAGGTTAGGAAATAGATTATATTCATCTTGGGATTCTTTATGTCTGGCATATAATTTGATATATGAGGGTCTCAATGTGGTGTTATTTTATTCAAAAGGCAAGCAGATTTATATGAGACAATTCAACAGTTGTTACTAAGACCTCACTTATAACCCATTCCAGAACTTCTGCCTCTGAGGGTGGCACTGTCTCACTGGAACTGAACATTCATAGCTTTCATTTGTCACATTTGACTTCATATGATGCTATAGCATAATTAATCACTGAACAATGAGCTCCTCTTATTCTGGAAAAGATTACATAGATTTCCTGCTTGTGTCTCATACAGTGTATTACACAGAGATACATTCAATAAATGTTTCACTAGGTATTTCTTTAGAATATATTTTTAATGCTATGAACTTCCCAGTGACTATCTGAGATAAAATTACTAAACACTGTTCACTCGAGGGATGCAATATTCTCTTGCACATAATAGACATTCCACGAGTATTTGCTGAATGACAGAATAAATAAATTTGTTGATCTAACAGAGCATTAGGGTGCTTATAGTTTAAAGTACAGCATGTTGACCATGAAAGCATACGTTAATTACATAGCTCACACCCTATAAGCTTTCTCCTTGTGTAGTCAGGAAGGGTCAGTTCTAGGCACACTCCCTGACTTTAAACTGGTCTTGTCAAGAGTCACACACTAACTCCCCAAGCTCCGGGGAAAATATAGAAAGCTTTCTCAAGGATTGCCTTGGACGCCTTCTACCCTGTTCACAAGGAGGCGGAAGGAAGCTGCTCCCCGCTGTGTGCACCCCCTTCACTCTTGAGAAGAATCCTCTTACCTGTTCAACTTCATTCTGGATGTGAAGCAGCTCTAGTGTAGTTGTTACAGTGCCCTGCAAAGGTGGGCTTGTACCTCATTCTACACTACTTTTCATAATTTTGGCATTTTGGGAAGCCTGTGAAACTGGAAATTGAAGAAAACATGAACCGTAGTGAACACCGTTTAACCCCCTTGTATAAGGCTCGATGGCACTTAATGGCTCTTCTCTTGGCCTAGTTTACATAGGCCCATGAGCTACCAATGTCTTTATTTCTACCTTCTCATAAACTCTGATATGAATCTTACCACTAATCAAGGAAGGCCTGCCTTTGAAATGTGACAGGTGACTCTAGGGCAGACAAATGTCTTGTACACGTAGTACTTAGTACTGAAGTCAGTCTGGCAGAGAGTTTCTCCTTTCCTCCCAGACCAAAGTGTTTCCTCATGGAGATTAAAAATCCCTCTCATTATACATTTGAAGATAAAGATTTAATAACTGTAATATATAAACCAAAGGACAGGCAGATGGGAAGTCTTATTGCACTGGGTGGTCTGAGATCTTATTTATTTATTTTTTTTTAATAGGAACGTGTGTCAACACAATCTCCCATTCAAGCTTATAAGGAAGGCATTTAGGACACATGGAATAGCAAAGAAAATGGTATAAAAGGAAATATAAACTGAGATGGTTTCCAGAAACGTGTGAACAGCCAAGAAAGGACACAACCGCAGCAGGAAAAAAAAACAAAAAAAAACAAAAAAAAACCCCTAATGTAATAGTTAAAACCCAATGTAAACCACAATAAATACACTGCTATCCAGATTTCAGTTAAGCAACACTGCCCTTTGATATTTATATAAAATTAGCTCAAGCCTTTATCCCAAATCCTGTGGGAAGTCCTGTCCCAGGACATCCAGAGATTAAAATTCCCATGGTCATTTTTGACAGACGTTTTTACATCTGTGAAACTCAGCTTCTCCCACAAGACTTTGTTTTTGAAGCAATATTTATTAAAAATTTAAGAAAATCAAGAGAGTTTTATCTCAGCAAGACATACCACTTAAAATCAGTCTTAGATATTCCCACTATAGCCAATGGCTGTTCAATGATCACTTTCTGTACCTGCTTCAGCCTGTAAGTTCTCTTTTTCCTTTAAAGCTTAAAAATGACTCCCACCTCCAAGATGTCCACATTTTAATCCCTGGAACCTGGGAATGGTACCTTACATATGGTCAAAAAAGGACAGATGTGATTAAGTTAAGGGTCTCGAAGAAAGGAGAGTATTCTGTCTGGTGAGTCACATGTATCCTTGAAAGAGGGAGGCAGAGAGATTCTACAGACACACAGAGGAGAAGGAGATGCGTGGATGGAGGAGAGAGAGAGATTTGAAGATGCTGAACTCAAAGATGGCAGTGATGCGGCCACAATCCAAGGGATGCTGGAAGCCATCAGAAGCTGGAAGAGGCAAGGCATGGATTCACCTCTATGGCAAGGAGTGCAGCACTGCCCACGCTGTGATTTCAGCACAGTGACAACCAATTTTGGATTTCTGGCTTCTAGAATTGTGAGGGACTCAGTTTCTGTTGCTTTAGGCCACCAAATTTGTAGTAATTTGTTGCAGCTGCTACAGGAATTGCCAACTGCTCACACTTCTCTTCCCTCTGTCACACTTCTGTTCTTCTCTGCTCTTTTACTTGTAGTGTCTTTACCCCCACAGAGTGGTCAGCTGTGCCCTGGAAAACCCTGTTTTTCATGATATCCACCTTGGCCAAACTAGCAACGCAGGACTGACCAAACGCAACAAGCAGGGGGCAACGCAGGATGGTCTGCCCACTGACAGTTGTATAAGGGGCGCCTGGGTGGCTCAGTCATTTGAGCATCCGACTTCAGCTCAGATCATGATCTCACAGCTCATGGGTTCAAGCCCCACGTCAGGCTCTGTGCTGACAGCTCGGAGCCTGGAGCCTGCTTCAGATTCTGTGTGTGTGTATCTCTCTGCCCCTTCCCCACTCATGCTGTCTCTCTCTGTCTCTCAAGAAATAAATAAATGTTAAAAAAATTTTTAAATGTGGCCAGTGCTCCCAGTAACCATTTTCTGGATCTTCAGCTACCTTACACTCCTAAATTAGAGTTTTCCTGCATAATCAGCCTCACCCTCACCTTGAATCATGGTAAAGTGGTAGTGGAGGGAGCCTGAGGAAAATGCAGTTTTACTTTTAGCTACAGCATATATAGGGATTGTAATCGGGGTAACGACTCCCCACAAACATGTAAATAAACTTTGAAAAACACTTCGAAGGAATGGGCGAGACAACTATACATAAGACATTGAAAGCAAAAGTCAGAAGCAGAGGAGACAAACATTCAAGACGTTTAACAGAGACACAAAGTTGATTCTGTGAACTTCACAATCCCTCCATCAGAGGAGAGATCAGATGAAAACTATACTAATGCCATATCAGAGCTTGAGATTCGGTATAATGTCCAGTAATTGGTTGAATTCTTTGTACATTTTGGTAATATTTAACATACAGGGGCATTTCTCAGAGCTTGATTATCAGAGGCATCAGAGACACTTGGTCCACATTCAGAGAGATTCCTGGCCATCACCTCAACCTGAGTCAGACTCTGACAGAGAGAACTGACAATTTGTATTTTTAACAAACTAAATTTGAGAAATGCTAATCTTCAGAGGGTTGCTAAAATATTCCCATTTTGTTCCATATCTCAGTTTAATTTTCCGAATGTCTACCCCAGGGTAGACCTAACTGAAACGGACTGATGTTTCTCTCTCTGTGGAACATATACCCAGTTAAAGGTAGATATCTCTGATTCCTATCTGGATTCCTACCCATATAGTAGAGAAAAGTAAGTTTGAGATTATTTTTAAGCCATCATAAGAGACAACAAAAATCATTTTTCTAGAGCTGAAAGGTCTAAGCTGCTGAGTGTACAAGTAGGGTCAGATCTACAAGAATTGAGAAGGTATAGATTCCAGAAGGCTCCTGCTCTTGATTTGTTTTTTTCCTTTCAAAAGGCTCAGACTGAAGGCCATTGCTTTTAGCGCCCTGGATGATTCTGAAACTCCCGAGGTCTAAAGTAAAACAGATAACTAGATTTGGAACCTCACAGAAGCAAAGGAGCACAGCCTTTTACTTCTGAGTTGGTAGATTATTTTGCAGGCCAAAACTGCAGAACATAACCCAATATTTCCAACTCAAGAATTTTAAAAAAGGTATTTTGTATCATTCGCCATAATTATTTTTCTCTGACTCAAGTTAAGTTTAAAAGGACAAATTGTCAGGGGCACCCGCGTGACTCAGTCTGACTCCTGACTCTTGGTTTCAGCTCAGGTCATGATCTCAGTGTTTCCTGGGTTGAAGCCCCTTGTAGGGCTCTGCAATGACAGAGAGTGCAGAAACTGCTTGGGATTCTCTCTCTCCCTCTCTCTCTGCCCCTCCCCACTCTCACTGTCTCTGTCTCTCTCAAAATAGATAAATAAACTTAAAAAAAAAGACAAATTGTCAGTTCATTTCATTTTCCCAAATAGAGTATTTGCTTTAAAGATAATCTGTTAAATGCTGGTAAAAACAAAAGTACCAAGGGTTTATTGTCAGGCTCATCATATTAAAACAGATTTGTTTTTATTTTTAAGTCCAAAAATTATTACGTGGCATATGTACTTGGAATTTTAATGCGTTTACTACTTTTCACAGTTATCTGAAACCAAGGCACAAGCAAATAATATTTATTATCTGGTAAATGCTACTTCTGTAACTGTGGGTATTTTATAAACTGCTCTATTTGCAGGAGAATGGACTTTCAGAACATCACCGGGAATCATCATGAAAATTACCTTTTTCATCGCTACTCCCATGAGGTAAGAAATATTTTAAGTTGAGGGGATTCATTAACTTTCAAAATATAAACAAACTGTCTTTTTCCCTCCGTGGTAGGAGGACACCAATACTTTGTAAAAGCTTGAGCGCTTCCTTACCTAAGAGAACGAACTCTTATTTCACTGGGGTTTTTATTACACTGGAGAATAAATCATGCACCAATGGCATGTTTTTATGGCAACCTTCTTGTCAGGGAAGGCTTGTTTCGCTTATCATGAGATGTTCAGGAAATTAACACTCCGCCGCTCTGAAAAGATCCTCAGACAGCCCAGATTGAAGAACAGATTGCTTCTGCAATTCCTTCATTCATTTGTCACACCTTAATAATTATGCACAATAAGTACCAAAATGCCTCCTATTGTGCACTGCTTATGATCACAGCCCCACAGAAGAAGCCGATGCGAACACAATGGATCAGGAGTATTAACTAGATCCCATCTTTTATCAGGTCCCGTGTGTGAGTAGATGAATTGAAACGAAAGAGCGGCACTTGAAAGGAGTACTTGAAAAAAAAACGTTCCCAACTTGAAGATTGGAAAGAAGAAAACTGTGATGCATCATAACTGGAGACATTTATATACATTTCCGTAGTATAAATATAAACAAATGACCTGCAATAATATCTAAGTAGAAGGCACCGAAAATGCGTTTTCCTCCTTTACCTTAAAAATCATAACAAAGCCTTTAAAAAAAAAAATTTACTGGCACCAAAATAAAAAAAAAATAAGGAAAAATTAAGAATCAAAGTTAGTAAGTTGATACTTCAGTAAGAGTTTCCTGTGAATAAATTCGTGTGAACCCATCAAGAAACAATAAGATAAATTAATTGGTTTAAAAATATCAGAATTTTTTCATACAATGTATGTTTAATGTTAGAAAAGCAAAGCAAATAATCTTGGATTTTATTAATAATTATTCGGATAACATTTATTTATCAAAGTGTCCCATGGCATTTATATGCCCATTTTGTAGCCATTTCTTGCTGGCTATACCTTGGGTTCCAGCAGGAAATACTGATTCAAATAGTGTGTATGATACTGGGTTTCTCACCATCATAGTAGGAACGCAAAACTGCACACTGCTGAGATCATTATGCAGAGTATTTGGTATGCCAAGTCTTCCTTCTAAAAAACTAAAATCATTTTGAGTTTGACAATGTATTCGTTTAGCACTTTTTTTTTTTTTTTTTTTTTTTTTTTTTTTTGCTTCAAATGAATTCAGTGCCTCATAAAAGTGCTGGATTGACAGACTTTTGGAGGGGAGGCTTTTGTTTATCCCTCAAATGAGGACAGCATGGGCAGCAGCAGGGGAAGCTTCCACTTTTAGGCAGGTGGAACTCTCAAAAAAGAAAATTCACACTCCTGTCAATACCATTTAAAGTTCTCACTTACACCAGGTTTCACATGAGATAAAGCATTTTGTGGTTGTGACTCACACTGCACTCCCCTTCCCATGCTTAACGGAAGTTTTCCAGCCAATTCTGGAATTAATATAAATCTGCCCATGTCACTGGCTCAGGGTGAGTGCCTGCGAAACTAATACCACCGTTTCTAAACTCCAAGAACCCATCAGTTTTTTTGTTTTTTTTTTTTTTTTTTTTTTTTTTTTTTTTTTTTTTGTGGCATTCATCCTTGGTCTGACTAGAAGTGGATTAAAATAAACTGGACCGAGAAGGTGGTCAATAGGAATCTGGCTTTTTTCACATGTATGGAAATAATAAATATTTGTGTAATTCAATGACAGTATTCAGCTTTAAACTTAAAGACTCTTTTCAGTTGAATTTCCCCTGTTTGAGGCGGGGAACACTTCCTTCAAACATTAGTTTTGACCTTGCTAGGGCAAAACCACAGGGCTACATCTCCCTGGGACTCAGATGTTGAGAGTTTTTTTAAATCAAAATACTAATCAGTGCTAAGTGTTTTGTCATAGCATCTGCCTATGAATTATTCCTGGTAAAAATTCTGGAGTATATTAATTGAATGATTATTTGGTAACAGATTTTTGGGGTATTTCAGATGCGTAAGCTCTGAAAATATGCCATGTCACCATCAGGGCTCCTGGGTGGCTGGGTGCATTGTCATTAAGCAGTAATATTTTAAAAGGAATCCTTTTTTTCTGAGCAGTAGATCTCAAGAGTGGGCTTAAAATATTCAGTTAACCACGCTCTAGGAAGAAGTGCCATCGTCCAGGCTTTATTGTTTCATTTACAGAGCACAGGCAAAGTAGACATAGCATATTTTTGGGAGGCCTTAAAACTTTGGGAATGCTGAATGAACATTGGCTTCAGTTGAAAGTCACCAGCTGCATTAGCCCCAACCAAGAGAGTCAGCCTGTCTTTTGAAGCTTAAAGCCAGGCATTGACTTCTCTCTAGCTATGAAAGTCCTACATGGTATCTTCTTTCAGTAGAAGGCAGTGTCATGTGCACTGAAAATCTGTTGTTTAGTGTAACCACCTTCATTAATTATCTTAGCTAGATCTTCTGGAAAGCTTGCTGCAGCTAATAGGTCAGCATTTTCTGCTCCACCTTGTACCTTTATGTTATGGAGATGTCTTATTTCCTTAAACCTCATGAACCAACCTCTGCTGGCTTTAAACTTTTCTTCTGCAGCCTCCTTGCCTCTCTCAGCCTTCCCAGAATTACAGAGAGTTAGGGCCTTGCTCTGGATTAGGCTTTAGCTTAAGGGAATGTTGTGGCTGGTTTGATCTTCAATCCAGACCACTAAAACTTTCTCCATCTCAGCAATAAGGCTGTTTCACTTTCTTATCATTTGTGTGCGTTCACTGGAGTAGCACTTTTAATTTCCTTCAAAACTTTTTCTTTTGAATTCACAACTTCACTAAATGTTTGGCACAAAAGGCCTAGCTTTTGGCCTATTGCAGCTTTGAACATGCCTTCCTCACTAGGCTTAACCATCTCTAGCTTTTGATTTAAAAGCAAGAGATGTGAGATTCTTCCTTTTACTTCAACACTCAGAGGTCATCGTTAAGTCACCTGATTTTCGTAGAGTTGTGACCCAAGGAATAGGGAGGCCTGGGGAGAGGGGAAGAGATAAGGGAATAGCCAGTTAGTAGAACAGTCAGAACATACTCAGCATCTATCAGTTAAGTTCGCTGTTATATGGACTCAGTTCGGGGTGACCCAAAACAATTACAATGGTAACATCAGAGATCACTAATCACAGATCACCATAACAGATATAATAATAATACAGAAACTTGAAATATTGCTAGAATTACCAGAATGTGATACAGAGTGAGCAAATGTGTTGGAAAAAAAATGGCTCCAGTAGACTTGTTTGGTTAAGGGTTGCCACAAACCCTTAATTTGTAGAAAAACATGAAACCAGCAAAGTACAATAAAGCAAAGTGCAATTAAACAATGAAAGCCTGTACTCTTCCGAATTTGAGAGTAATCAGCCATAACCTCTCTAATTATATAGGTCATAGATATTGATTTGGATGGCCTAATTTATTATTATTGAGCCATTCTTTCTTCCATCATTGATATGTATTGCCTACTTAAATAGTATAGACTTTCAGGTAAATGAGGCCCTTTTTCTGACTCTAACCATTATAATAACCATGCACACTAAGTCTGCAACAAGAAGTATTCACTAAATGAAGAACCTTGGGCTTGAAAGTTGACTTGTTATTCTATATCCATAAAAATGTAAGAAGCATTACTTTGGTTTATTTAAGTGGCCCATCAAGACCATGATTATTTATGAAAACGGTACCAAGACATATTTTATAAAAAAAAAAAATTCTTTGTTTCCTAAGGGTGATGGGTGCCTGCCATTTTTTTTTTTTTAATGTTTATTCAGTTTTGGGAGAGAGGGAGACAGAGAGACAGAGTGCGAGCAGGGGAGGGACAGAGAGAGAGGGAAACACGGAATCCAAAGCAGGATCCAGGCTTGGAGCTTTCAGCACAGAACGAGACACAGGTCTGGAATCTATGAACCACAAGATCATGACCTGAGCCAAAGTTGGACTCTTAACTGACTGAGCCACCCAGACGCCCCCCATTTTTAATTTTCAGTCACAACGCCAAGTATTATATCTATGCCTGAGGAATTCTTCCTTAAGGAGACCTCACTTATCTCCCATTTGAGATACTGAAAGTGACTTGTGTGCACTCTCCAATCCTCACTTGGAGCTACAGCACTAGCAGACTTTCTCACTTACACTTAGGCTCTGTCAATATGAAGCTGCCACAACTTTGGAAGTTAGTGGAACATAGAAGCAGGAACCAGAGTAAGCTTTTTTTTTTTTTTTTTCTGGCGAGACTAGTATCAGAAGTGGCACGTATGGCAAGGTTTCAGAATCAGCACTGTCAGTGGTTATAGTATTGCTATTCAGTGGCCAGCAGAGGTGGAAACAGTGGTCCGTGCTGTGGTGTCTGTGCCTAGAGACAGCAGCATGATGAAACTTATTTTTACATTTTACATGGTGAAATGCATATAGACTGATTTAAAGGGCTTCACTGTTGTAAGTACCACTTCTTTCTTAAAGAAAAAAAAGAAACACATCTTTTACTATGTGAAAGATTCTCTGTCACCAAAAAGAATAATTAGCAAAGGGAAAGGGTGATCTATCGGAGAGAAAATATATGTAAATCGCATATCTAATAAGGGATTAATATCAAGAATATATAAGGAACTTCTGTAACCACCAACAACAAAAAAGATAAGCCAATTTTTTCACAGGGCAAATAACTTGAATAGACAGTTCTCTGAGGAAGACATACAAATGGCCAAGAAGCATGTGAAAAGATGCTCCCCATCACTAATCATTAGGGAAAGGCGACGCGAACCCATAGCGAGATATCACCTCATGCTCATTGGGATGGCCACTACCAAAAGAACATAAAACAAGTCCTGGCAAAGATGTGCAGAAACTGGACTACTTGGGCTCTGTAAAGTGGTACAGTTGCTATGGAAAAACGTATGCATTTTTTTTCTTTTAATCAAAAATAGAATTACCATATGATCTAGCAACCCCCCTTCTGGGTATGTATCCAAAATAATTCAAAGAAGGATCTTGAAGAGATTCTCGTATAACCCTGTTCATTGGAGCATTTTCCACAATAGCCAAGGGGTGGAAGTAACCCACATATCCATCAATGATGAAAAGATAATGAAAACATAACATCTTCATACAACAGATATTATTCAGCCTTTAAAAAAAGGAGATTCTGTGGCATACTACAATGTGAATAAATCTCAAGGACATTATGCAAAGTAAAATAAGCCAGTCACAAAAGGACAATGTGTCTAATGAGTATAAAGTTTCAGCTCTGCAGGATGAGAAGAATTTCAGAGGTCTGTTACACACAATGTGAGTATACTTAGTGATACTGAACTGTGCACTTAAAAATTCTTAAAATGGCCAATGTAAGGTTAGGGGTTTGTAGTCAAAATTTAAATTTAAATTTAAATAATTTTTAAAAGTTTGTACATCCCAGGATTCATCCTCAGATGTAGATCCTGACCCTGCATCTCATCTAGTTTATCTGGTCAATTCTGATTATGACTGGTTGTCCGCCCTTGAAACTCCTCTCTTCCTAGATGTGGCCACTTCATAAACACTAACATGCTCATTCTTTTCTAGATCTTGAAAAATCAAATTTTTGCAGGAAAACTTCTGTAATGATTTCCACTACTTATTCCTCTTGAATATTAAAATTTTTAGAAGGCTAGCCTCTGAATTTTGTCTGCTCCTAGACTCCTGGGCACAACTCTACTCACATGACAGTACATGTTATCTCTTTCTTCAGTGTTATCTCTTTATTTCAGTGATATCCATATGCTGTCTGAATTTTTCCCCACCTAAATTCCTACTAAGTGTGGCTGCATTTCCTGTGTACAGTTCTGAACAGCTTTATTGAGATATAATTCATAAATTATTCAATTCACCTGCTTAAATTATATAATCTAATGGCTTGCTTTCAGTTTACTCATAGAAGTGTGTCGCCATTGTCACAATTTAATTTTGGAACGTTGTCATTTTCCTGCAAAGAAATCTGGTGCATATTAGCAGTTACCCCCAACCCGGGCCCTACCGCTCACACCCCCGCCACAGGTGTGACACTGCAGGTGTGACCACCGACACCACTAACTGACTCTCCATCTCCACAGGTTTGCCTATTCTAGACATTTCATGTAAATAGCATCATATTTAGGATTGTTTGTGACAGACTTATTTCAGTTAGCAAAACATGTGTAAGTTTCGTGGATGTGTTTTAGCTAAGAGTGGAATTGCTGAGTCATGTGATGACTCCATGTTTAACATTTCAGAAACTCTCACATTGTTTTTCATCACAGCTGCACCACTTTACATTCTCACCAGCGATGTATGAGGGTTCCAGTTTCTCCACTTCCTTGCCAACACTGATGATTTATATATTTTCTTTGGAGAAATGTCTACTCAGATTCTTTGCCCATTTTTAAATTTATCTTTTTTAAGTTGTAAGAGTCTTTGTATATTCTGGACACAAAGCCCCTTTACCAGCTTTATGATTCGCAAATATATTTCCCATTCTGTGGACTTGTGGGAAAAAAGTTTTTAATTTTGATGAAGTCCATTATTTATTCTTTTCTTTCATTGTGCTTTTGTTAGCTTATCTAAAATGGCTTTCCCTAATCCAAGGTAACGAAGACTTACTCTGTATTTTGTTTTAAGACTTATAGTTCTAGCTAATATATTTTGGTCTTGAATTAATTCTTTGTTATGGTATAAGGAAGGAATTCAACTGCATTCTTTTGCATGTGGACATCCAGCTTTCACTGCACAATTATTTGAAAAGATTATTCTTTCTCCATTGAATTTTCTTAGGAAGTCTATCAACAATCAGTTAACCGTAAATATAAAGGGTTATTTTGGAATTCCCAATACTATTCCATTTATCTTTGAGTCTATCTTAAGGCCAGTATCAATATGTCTTGTTCACAGTAGCTTTGAAGTAAGTTTAGAAATCAGAAACTGGGGGCGCCTGGGTGGCGCAGTCGGTTAAGCGTCCGACTTCAGCCAGGTCACGATCTCGCGGTCCGGGAGTTCGAGCCCCGCATCAGGCTCTGGGCTGATGGCTCGGAGCCTGGAGCCTGTTTCCGATTCTGTGTCTCCCTCTCTCTCTGCCCCTCCCCCGTTCATGCTCTGTCTCTCTCTGTCCCAAAAATAAATAAACGTTGAAAAAAAAAATTAAAAAATAAATAAATAAAAAAAAAGAAATCAGAAACTGTGAGTCCTCCAAACCTATTTTTTTATTTTTTTCAAGATCATATTGACTGTCTTGTGTCTCTTGAATTTCCACAGGTGTTTTAGGATGAACTTGTCAACTTCCCTTTTAAAAATGTAGTTGGAATTTTGACAAGCTTGCTTGGAATCTAGATCAGTTTGGGAGCATTGAAATTTTAACTATAAGCGTTCCAATCTATGAATGTGGAAAGACATTACAAAGGAATGTCTTCCTAGTTATTAGGTCTTCTTTAGCATCTTTGAAATGTTTTGTATTTTCCTGAGTGCCAGTATTAGATTTATTTTGTTAAAATAATTCCTTTTTATTTCATTCTTTTTTAACACTATTGTAAGTAGAATTGTTTTTAAAATTTTATTTGATGATTGTTTATTTCTTATCTATAGAAATGCAATTGACTTTTGGATATTGATTTTGAATCCTGCAACTTTGCCAAAGTGGTCTATTATTTGTAATATTTTTTTGTCAGATTCCTTCAGATTTTCTACATACAAGATTATATCATTTTCAAAAAGAGGTATTTTAAAATTTCTTCTTTCGAAAATTCTTCTTTCCTCTATGTATGTCTTTCTTTTTTCTTCTATGTATTTAGTGCCTGACTGTCCTTTCCATTGAAAAGCAGTGCTCAGGGGCGCCTGGGTGGCGCAGTCGGTTAAGCGTCCGACTTCAGCCAGGTCACGATCTCGCGCTCCGTGAGTTCGAGCCCCGCGTCGGGCTCTGGGCTGATGGCTCAGAGCCTGGAGCCTGTTTCCGGTTCTGTGTCTCCCTCTCTCTCTGCCCCTCCCCCATTCATGCTCTGTCTCTCTCTGTCCCAAAAATAAATAAATGTTGAAAAAAAAAAAAAAAAAGCAGTGCTCAGAGTGGACTCACTTGTCTCGTTCCTTGTCTTAGAGGGAAATCTTTCAGTCTTTCCCTACTAATATGTTGTTACCTGGGTGTTTTTTATAGATTCTCTTTCTCAGATTGATTAATTTCCCTTTTATTTCTAATTTTTCAAGTAATTTTATCATGAAAGAGTGCTGGATTTTAAAAATAATTTGTGTCAATTGAGATGATTGCATTTTTTTTATCCTTTAGTTTATTAATTGGTTAATTGCATTAAGTGACTATTGTATGTCTAAAGCAACCTTGCATTTTTGGATAAATCCCATCTGGTCCTGGGATTTATAATTTATGTATAATTTTTATATGTTCCTAGATATGGTTTAATTGGTATTTTGTTGAAGATTTTTGCATCTATAGTCATAAGAGATATTGCTTTGTTCTTTTTTTAAACTTTATTTATGTATTTTTGAGAGAGAAAGGGAGAGAGAGAGAGAGAAAGAATGAGTGGAGGAGGGACAGAAAGAGAGGGAAAGAGAGAGTTCTGTACTTTTCTATTTTCTTTTTTGTGATGATTTTGTTTGGCATTGGTTTCAGGGTGATACTGACCTCATAGTATGAATTGGGAAAGAAAAATAATATGCAATTATACTGTATTTTGTGATTGCCTACATAATTATCTTTACCAGGACTCTCTTTTAAGTGTGTGTGGTTTCAAATTACTACTGATGTTACTTGTTTTTAGCCTGAAATACTTCATTGGTATTTCTTGTGTGGGGTGTCTGCTAGTAAGAAATTTTTATTTGTTAAATTATTTTTAATGTGCTTTAATTATTTTAGGGAGAGAGAGAGTGAGCAGGGGAGAGGAGCAGAGGGAAAGAGAGAATCTTAAGGGGACTCCACACTCAGCAGGGATCCCGATGCAGGGCTTGATCTCGTGACCCTGGGATCATGACCTGAGCTGAAATCAAGAGTCAGATGCTCAGCTGACTGAGCCACCCAGGCACCTCAGAAATTCTCATTTAAAGAAAACAACAACTGGAAACGTATTTTCTCCTCCGTTTTTAAGTGATTTCTTGGGGGAAAGTTTTCTGATTATAAGATTCTAGGTTGACAATTTTATTTTTTTCTTTCAGGGATTTAAATATGTCAAACCACTGTCTACTGACATGCATTGATTCTGATGAGAAGTCAAATTTATTCTTATTGAAACTCCCTTTATGACAAGTTAGTTCTGTTTGCTACTTTAAGGATTTTTGTCTTTGTCCTTGACTTTCATCACTTTGATCATGATGTGTCTGGTGTTGATCTATTCATGCTTATCCTACTAGATTTCATTAAGCTTCTTGGATGTGTACAAACTGTATTTGATGAAATCTGGGGAGTTTTTTAGCCATTATTTTTTACAGTATTTTTTGTCTTATTCTTTCTTCATTTTCATGTCCTTCCATTATGTGTTTGCTGCTTCACTTAATGGTATCCCACGTTTCTCTAAAGCTATGTTTATTTTTGTTTATTCTTCTTTCTCTCTGTTCTTCACATTACGTTATAATTGTCAATCCATATTCATATTTACTAGTTTTTATTTCTACCAGTTCAAAACTCCTGCTGATCCTCTTTATTTCTTCATTTTGGTTACAGAAGTTTTAAAACCCAGAATTTTATTTGAGTCTTTTTTTAAACATGATTTCCATCTCTTTATTGATATTCACTATTGGATGAGATATTGTTATCACGCCTTCTTTAATTCATTAATCATGGTTATTTGTATTTCTTTGAAAATACTTCTAAGAGCTGCTTTGAAGTTTTTGTCTTCTATGTGCATCCTTTGTGCATTCTCAGAGAAATCTCTATTGCCCTTTTTTTTTAAATTTGTACATACCACACTTTTCTGTTTCTTTGCATGACTCAACTTCTTTGCTGAACATTTTAGATAATATATTGTGGCACTACTAAATCCTGACCCCTCATCTCCCATGGTTGTTGTTTACTTGTTTATTTGTTTAATAAGTTGGCTAGACTAGTTCCATAAAATCTATTTCTCTTTCAGTGTGGAGCCTCTGATGTTGCTCTTCAGAGGGTAGAGTCTTTTTTTTTTTTTTTTTTCAGAGGATAGGGTCTTAAGTCTTCCCCTTACCTACACAGAAATGACTGTGGTTTTACTTGGACTCTTTGACTGTCTCTTTACCTGATTTCTCTACTGAGCTTTGGATGGTCTGTCTCTAGTGGTATCATATTCAGTTAACCTCCAGTAATTGCAAGCTGATTATTGTTTTCCACCACTCTCTGGGGCATAGATGTTCCCACGGTCTTATCCAAATAAAGCGTGGCCACCCCATTTGCAGGGGTACATTCAAAACTTCTTTCAGGTCAGTCTTTGAAACTCACTTTAACCCCAGAATGTCTCCTTTATTTAATTATTTCCATGGCTCTTTCTGTTAAACTTCTATCTGGTCTACTTGTTGCTACTGTGAAGTTCATTACTATCATGGCAATCTCCCCTTAGTTGCTCGGCACCAAGATCTTAATTGGTTTTGACTCTGCCCATGGGCATGAATGTTCCTCCTGTATTTCAAATAAAAGCAATCCTTTTATGGAGAGCCATAGCACCTTGTATTCTTGTAGACTGTATCTCCCCCTGTGCAGAAGCTCTGTGCCACTGTTCCAGAGCTGAAGGCAGGGACAGTGGTCTGCTTCTCTGGGAGTGAAACTCTACCCTAGGACTGGGCACTGAGGTGATGGCAGTGCATGGTAAACTTGTCATCTTGTTTGCTTCTACTGGCACATAACTTCCACCCTCTGAGCAAGCTGAAGTTGGGAGGGAAATGGGTCCCAATATTCTTGGCCAGACACCTCTGAGTTAGAGTTTCCATTACACAGCAGGAGCTGGATAGAGATAGGGAACTCCAGACCTGTTGGCTATGTTTTCCTGGAATATAACTTCTGCCACATGGAGGTGGAGGAAAGAGATAAGTAATGGGCACAGCCTGTCTTAAGGAGACGTCATCACCTTAGACTGGAAGCTGGCAGAAGAGTGAGTTTCATCTCCTCTGTGGCACCTGCCGAGAGTAGAGCTTTTGCCACACTGAGGTAAGGGAGGAAGAGGAGCAGGGTGTGGATGCAATGGTGCAGACTAAGATTGCACAGATATTCTTGAATAAATATTTCTCCATTTGCTGCTTGCAAATTCCTGAAGTACAATTTCCAGACATGTAAAAGATTTTTTTTTTATTACTTTCATGAATTATGGTTGTTTTGCTGGGAAGAAGTTCCAAAGAGACCCTCACAGCACCATTTCACAAGTGTTTCTTGCCTTTTGTACATTTTTACAGCCTGGTAAGTTTATCTAAAAGTATTTATGTTTGTCAGTTCCACCACTTGCACCTTTGTTTGGGGAAGGCAGATCCTACATTTATGAGTTTTTCACACGGTTCTTAGTGGTTGTTTGTTAAATAAGCATGTCATACCCTCCACATCCAATAGCCTGGCTAACCTTCCTTCCATTCAGTACATGGTATTTTTCTCCAACCATCATCTTTCCTGCCTATAAACTGTGTCTACTTTGCGCATTTCTTTCTTATCTCTTCTACCTCATTTCAAAATCCATGTTGCTCCATGAATCAAGGCAATTCTTAAAATCACTCTGTCTCCTCAATTTGTTCTGTTGCCCTACCTTGTATTATCTACAAGTTGTTTCATTATGTGGATGTATAGTGACGTGAACTTCCAAATTACAGGTCTAAATCACATCGTTGTATAAGGACAAGAATACACTTATTGGATGTTTCCAACAGTATTCCCAATGATAAATATAGCTATCTTTTATTGAGCACATACTATGTGTTAAGCACTCTGCTAAATTTTTCACACCCATTTTTTTCCACTTAATTCACAAAAATCTTTGCCAGTTAGATATTGGGAACACAGTTTTACAAATAAGAAAAAAGAAGGTAAGTAACTTCCCCAGTATCACACAGCTGGATTATATATTCCCAAACAAGAACTTTTATTTCAAAACCCATGAGATTTTGTTCCACATTTAGTTGACACGTTTAGTGTCAGCAGCATATTAGTCTATTTTTAGGGGACAGGTAACAAGAAAGCTGATGCAATATTAAGCTAGGCAACTCAAGCTTTTGCCAATGTCCTGATTAAGTGACTTAGCCTGAATGCTTAACTTTCTGTGAGCTCACAGAAGTAAATGTAAAATTGTTTACTTGGAAAAAATCAAAATTAACAGATAATAGGTCTTTCTTTATTCATGGTATTCTGCATTAAATATGGTAAAAGGTAAAGTTGCCTTTTTTTTAGTCTATTTTTCCCCCAAATCTGCCATGTTCATGGTCTCAACTGATATTTTCTCTTTCATTATGTACACAGGGACCATTCTACATGGTTTACAGTAAAGAAACATTTTGATCTGAAATGCCAAACCCAACATCATATTTCTTGCTTCTAATATCATTAGACAGTCATATTTTATGGCTGTGACAGCAAGGCTATGACAGATGACACTTTGAGAGTGTTGGAGGAGAAAGCTCATATAGCACTTAATCAAATGGTTGCAATGTCTAAAAGGATTAAAGTCAAGCAGGCTATGACTCATAAAATTATGTTTCCTATTATTATCTTAAAACTGACAATGAAATACTGTCTATCTTAAGTGTGCATATATTTCCTATTCTGTTTTGAAAAAATAATTCCACAGGACAAAACCAACGTATTTTCCCAAAGAGCTTTACATATCTAATTTTTTAAAATATATGTGTGTGAACTTTTGTACTTTTTGTACTTTATGAACACACTTTAAATAGTGACATTGGTGAAATAGATAACAGTTTCCTAACTAATAAGTATTAGACTGTTGCATGACTTTACAAACACCACAAACACAAGAATTAGAACAAGAAAAAAAATTTTATTAGTGTTAAGATTCAAAGATATTTATGAATAAATGTTGAGTGTTGTCTTTTTCAAAGCAGATATGAGCACAGTCCTAATTCATTGCCTATGGTAAGAAGAGTGTTACCTCTTTTTTGTCATTAAAAAATATGATGTCCGCTTTCCGTGACTTACAATAGCAAACTTAGTAGAAGGAGTATATGGCAATTGAGAAGTCTTCCAACAATGGAGCTTAAAGTGTATTTTCCTTTCAAAATAAAATTTCCAAAACTCTGGGTTGCCAGGATGGCTCAGTCAGTTAAGCGTCTGACTATTGATTTCATCTTAGGTCATGATCTTGCTGTACATGAGATCGACCCCCATGTTGGGCTCTGCGCTGTCAGCTTGGGATTTTCTCTCTCTCGCTCTCTCCCTCTCCCCTCCCTTAATTCCAGTCCTTCTTTCAAAATAAATAAAATAAACATTTAAATAATTTCCCAGACCTTACATGGCTACTCTATAGGTGTTTTCTCCCCAAATGTTTTCCCAAAATATATGTTACCAGATTTTGGCTTCGTGTAACCCTGAATTTTCTGGTATAAAACTAGATGCATAAAAAATAAATAAATAAACTATAGGCATGATTGAGTACGGTAGCTCCAAAATCTCTCTTTTTTTGTCCCTTTGTCTTTTACGATCCTTATAGTTTGTTGCAATGAAGACCCATATATCACCTCTGATGAATTTAACTATCCTGCAATTTCATCTATTAGAAACAAGTTACTGAAACAAACAAAAAATCATTTATAAACAGTGAAAATATATGTCAGAAACCTTGCATAATGATTCATACAACTGTTGAGACATCTTGGGTCTTATGATTTCTCATATTTCCGATGAGATTACATGGGCTCCAGGTTAGCGCATTCATGAAGGATGTCTGATTTTCAGGAAGAGCTTCTGACTTTGAGTAAAAAATATTGGAATTCTGTACAACCATCACTAAAATTTCAGTGTATCTTGCTAGCCTTTGACCCTGTATATATTCAACTATTTCATATATTTTCTCTTCACAGTATTTTTGGAGAGCTGATAGTGTATATATCAAAAAAGACAAGAAGTCTTTAAGTTGGTCCAAAATCTGGTTTACACTCAAATGTTTATAGGTCTCAAATAAATGTCAAGGAGTACAAAAAAAGAAGCTTATTTCCAGCTCCATATCACTTGGCTTTCAAAAAGAGGGTAACACCTGCATTTTTACATGAAAATTTATGATTTTTAGTATTGGTTCAAAAATTTAAAACTCTGGTTTTAGAAAACATACACACACATCATCATCATCATCATCATCATCATCCAGGTCCTACCTGCTCTCAAGTCTATAGAACTTTAGTTACTTGATCAAGTTACTACTTGAGACCTGCTCTCAAGTCTATAGAACTTTAGTTACTTGATCAATCCTCAAACATTTCCATCTATATACCGGGAAACTTAATTTTCAACAGTGAACGTCTGTATTTTGACATCTATATTTCATTACACCACCATTGACTATCCTTGATTTAGCTGTCCTTCATACATTCTTATTCAAAGCAAACAATGACAATTAGAATGCTTGATTGGAAAGACAGGGGAAATATTTATTAAAGTGGGGAAACCTTGGTGAGCACAGTTGTAGTTTAAAAAATGGTATACAAAGCCAAAATGCTCATATTTTGTGATAAGACATGACCTTTTCCAAAACATATTTATATTTTTCAAATCCACATTAATCCTTGGCTCTAGGGATCACAAGAAATGTTTAATTTATCTTAGCTGTGATCCTAGCTGTCATGGACTCTCAAAGGCTTTATTCCAGTGATAGTGAAACATGCAAATTGCTCAGCTACTGGGAATACTCTTATATACTAGACAGAATCTATGCATACAGCTTGAAATGACATGGGATATAAGTAGAATAAATTTAATATAAAACTCTGATATTTTACAAGCCTGTGGCTACTAGCGAGTCTTATGGCATTTTTCCTTACTAAATAGTATATATATTTTTAAATGTATACATGATTAAAATTCAAAAACTCATTGTACTCCATAACTGAAAATAATTTTAAGTGTCCTCTAGTTTATCCTATCTGAAGTCCCCCCAAACTGAGCATATTATGGTAAGCTATCAGCAAAATAAACTAGAATTCCAACCCACATATTTTGATTTTAAGTCTATGCTCTTTTATTATTTAATATGGCCCACCGATAATATAAAATTTAAAATTATTGATTTTAGTATAAGACAGACTCACAGAAGGCAGAATTTCAGTTACTCTCCAGGAGTAACATTTTGCTTTCTTATTAACACCATGCTAGATTTTTGTTCCTTTTGATGGTCTATAAATGTCCATTTCAATGCCTTTTTTCATTTCTTAAAATGACTTTATTTCTGTATATAAAGGTTCTACTGCAGAAAGTCTATTTAAGGTAGATGTAGAAACAACAAAAGTTGAGCTTTTTAGTAATATACTATTTTTGTATAAGTGGTCAAATCACCCACACAATTGAAAAGCAATCCACAAAAGCACGAGTCCTTCCCTATGCTTGGTAAGCAAGCACCGGTTTAGAGGGAAAATTTCTTACAAAAATCTCACTTTGAAATTAATTCCAAAAAGGTTTTTTAGAATATGACACTCCTTTTTTTGAGTTGCCTGTTTACTCAATATATAAACCTATTTTGTGAAGATAACTTCTCTTGATTAAGGTTATCCATATCTGACAGAGTCCATTACAGACTTTGTCCAGAAATCGTGAGTTAATTTAAAGCAAAAAAGGAGAAATCACATTAAGTTTAAAAGGGAACAGTCAAGCTTATAAGGTAACAAGCATGATATTTAAACAAACATGAGAAATTATGGAATTAAATATAATCTACACGATGTCCACTTTAAAAAGATGTAAATCCTTGCCATTTCTCCTGAACACAACACCTGTCCAGCTGGTTTCCCTGCCTCTGATCTTGCTCTTCTCCAGCAATTTTCTTCACTCTGCCCCCAGTACTATCTTCTTAAAAGGTGCATCTGAAGGTGTTCCCTCTCTACTTGAAACTCTTGAATGGCTCTCTATTAGCTAGAGGATAATCTTCAAGTTTATGTTGAGGACCTGAAGTACCCCCTGGGGTCTGACGGCTGCAGCTCTCTTGCACACTCCGATTCCAAAATCTCAGACCCCCCACTTTTGATGTCTAAGACCTTGCAGGTTCTGCTTTCTGGGGCATTCTGGTCTCTCTTCATCTTACTGTTCCTTGTCTTTCATTATTTCTAAGGAGCCCCTGCTTCCTGAAATCTCATCGATCCCCTTAGTCTAGGTTACGTTACATGGACCTTCCTTATTTTCCCAAAGCCCTTCATGGTGTACTGTTCAGGCACCCATTTCTCTATTTAGGTAGAATCTAACATCCTCTTAGGTAGCAAGATTCACATCTTGCAATATGTGGCATGTGACAATTACCCAATAATTAAGTTTAGGGCAGATGCATGAAGGAATGGATATATGAACCTGAAAATCATCCCCCTTAAAAGAGTCACATGAGAGACTGTGCACGAAATCTCAGTGGTGTTTCCACTGGAGGCCAAGGAAGACGTGCGCTGAAAGAATGCAGAGGTCGGGGCCACCGGGCAGAATGACTGTGCTCTGATGTTCCCCTTGCTGTCTTCTGCCCTCAGCTTTTTGACCAAACCTCAGCCCGCAAGCCTGGACATCCTGCGGATCGCTTTTCATGACCACTCCTTGCAACCGTCCCATCCCATTCTTCAACTAATACTTTGGAAATGTTTTTGAGCAACAAAACCAATCAGTTCCACTCTGCCAATGCTTTATCCAATGCAGATTTTAGTTTTTAATCCCTGTTCTCTTTTACAACCCACTTGTGTCACTCTCTAACTTGATCATGGGATAGTTAATTATATCTTCCACTTTATTCTTCAGTGACTCAGATTACTCCAGCCTTATTTAAACCAAATTAGATGATGGTCTGAGTAATATCAACCCTGAAGCCAGATGTTGCCTTTCCCTTGCTTGTGTCAAGTAAGTGGCTCATATGTGCAAAAGGAAAAATCTGTGTCCAAACATTCTCCAACAAGAACACTCAAAGCCTGAAAGGTCTCACATTTTTGAGAGCTCTCTACGTTATAAGGCAGAATGCCTTTCTTCTGATCCCTGAAGAGGCAATTTACTAATCTACAGGTATTCACCAATGTATTAACAGATAAATTCCATGGAGGCAATATGGATAGCAAAACACTGAGCAATTTACTATGAAGAAGAGCAAACAGGATTTTAATGTCCTAAGGAAAAAACTACGGATGATACATCCAGTGAGAGGTAGATACAGTATGATCATAGGTAATTTGAAAACAAAAAGTTCAAAACCAAACTGTGCTTACAGTGCTTCCTTATTTCTCCCCTTTTCTTCTAGCAGCCTCGTGGGTATCTGCTCCCTATGCCAGATTCAAATTTTATAAAACGCTTTAGTGGTTATAAGAGTAACTCAAGTAACCACACTCCATTGCTGTCAACCAGAAAATACTTAGGATCCTCCATCAAAGGGAAAACAAATGCCTACTCAAAAATTATATCAGAAATACTAATTATAGCATACTTCCAGAATTCTCTAGATATTTATACGTTTATATATCTGATTTGGGGCAAGTTTATATGTGCTAGTTATTATAATGAAGACTTGACAGGAAAAATATCAAAGGAGAATTTCTGGGTAACTTACAAGCAATAAGGCTATAGTATACTTGTCTTGTTTACATAAAAGCCTTGAGACACTATGTCAATATCAACAAGTGCAATCACTGAAATATCCAATATTATCACAACTTTATGGCACCTATTTAAATGTGTGATTCTACATTTTACTTTTTTATCTGAGTTTATAGGTGCTCCAACTGGAACCTATTAATGTGAAATAATCAATAATGTGATCAGAAGGCAAGGGATAATTAGAAATATATTTTTTTAAGTTTAACTATTTTGAAAAAGAGAGAGAGCATGCGAGTGAAGGGCAGAGAGAAAAGGAGAGGGAGAGAACCCTGATGCGGACTCGAACCCATGAACTTCGAGACATGACCTGAGCTGAAATCAAGAGCCTGACGTTAAACCAACTGAGCCACCCAGCCACCCAGAAACTGACCTTGTATTGCTTCCTTTTCAATATTTTTACTCCCATATCTTACTTTGAAAAATAAGAGTTTCAAAACCAAACCATATCTACTAATAGTTACCTTGTTCCTTCCAGGACATTTCCAGTGACTTACTGGCTCTCCATTATATTTTAAATCTAGATATGTGTCTGATCATCAACTTGAAATTGAATTTTGCATCATAAGTTAGAACAGTTCTAGAACATTCCTAAATAAATCATTACTAAGTAAAATTAATATTGTTAAACAATTGAAAGTGTTACTTATAATTTAAAGAAATATTAGGCTATATTTAACTATTGCGTATTATATTTTGTTGCACTTATTACATTATGCATTATATTAAAATAACAGAATATTATTAAATTATTCTGTGTTTTATAAATGTAGATTTTATGTTCTAGGGCTTTTTTCCCAGGGTTTGAAAAAAAATCTCTAAATTATTGTATCTTGTCAGCAATATTTTGAAGTGAAACAATGAAAAAAACTGCACGAAAATGAATATAGAAGAAGCAAGAATATCATCTGACATAAATTCTTTTCAGTGTTGGAAGGAGAATTTATTTTGAATTTTTGTCGTGACACCAAAAATGCAGGCAGATCCCTTCAATCCTACAATTTAGGAAAGTCTTATTGGAATGAGTGCTGTTTGGTTATGCTGTTCATTCCTTCAGTGCTGGAATCTGAAGCCAGTGGTTTAATTGTGTCGATGACTAACTTCCATTGTGCAAAGAACTTAATTACATACTGTGGTTCAGTTTCTATTTTGCCAGGCAGTCGTTCATCCATAAAAGAATGCTGTAGAAAGTAAGTGGTAAAATGCAAAAGAAATTGAAAGCACATGATTGTAGTCAAGAAGCAAATAAGTAGTCTTCAAAGAAAAGCCAGCACACTTTAACGGGGAACTGGATTGTACTCCTGAAATGAAGAAAAAGTTGGCAGCCAAAGAGAACTATTTTGTAATGTCACATATTGTTCAACATTATAAAATTATTTGAACCTACTTTGCACTTTCATTTACTGGTCAGCTAGTAAAATTCATCCAATGAAATTAAACTATTTTTTAAAGCCATACCATTTTTAAAAGAATAATACTTCCCTTCAGCAATATAGCAATTATTCTCCATCTCCTCTCTTGTAAGATGGTTCTTTTGATTTTAAATTTCTGAGAGTGGCTCCTTTGAAATTAACAGTACAGCTTTGCAGTAGCCTTGGGGGCATTGAGTCAGGCAGGGTGGAGAGATCAGGAGAGTTGCTACAATTCATATTGCTTTACTGCTGCTTTGGGTCTAGTTTATTATATCAAGATACAATCTTGAACATATTAGAGGTTTTGTCTATGACAGTATTGACTTCAAATCATTAACCTTGAAATAGATTTCTAAGTAAAAATGTTTACTTAAAGCCGAATATTTTAATCTGAGCATGATCTACTTTTCCTAGTTAAAGTAGACCTCCTGAGGGCAGGAGATACAATGTATCCTCCAATCGATAATTACTTTGTGTTTCTCATTATTTGTTGTTCTAGTAAAGAGACTACAGCTTAGCATAATTGCATTTCAGGTGTTTGATTTCAGTACTTGATATTTGCCATTGAAATTTGTGTTCATTTATAGTTTGGGGGATTTAAAAAAATCATTTAGTTCATTTTTATACAAAGTCCTCTGCCTTCAGTTTAAAACACATTGAACTTTAGAAAATAGACAGGCTTAATAATAAATTCCCAGGAATTGTCACTTGGTCTGAGTGGGAGGAGGACATCATTAAAGGCACAAATTTGTGGGGCGCCTGGGTGGCTCAGTCGGTTGAGCGCTGACTTCGGCTCAGGTCACGATCTCACGGTCCGTGAGTTCGAGCCCCGCATCGGGCCCCTGTGCTGACAGCTCAGAGCCCGAGCCTGTTTCAGATTCTGTGTCTCCCTCTCTCTGACCCTCCCCCGTTCATGCTCTGTCTCTCTCTGTCTCAAAAATAAATAAACGTTAAAAAAAAAATTGGCATGACACTGGAATTGTGCATAAAGCACTGACAGTAGAGCAGAAAAGGTAAAGGCATTGGCTTTGCAGTCAAACAGGCTTGAGTTTGAATTCTGACTCTGCCATGAGCTTGCTGTGTGACTTTGAATAATGCAATGCCTCTAAACTTTTATTTCCAAATGTGCGAATTTAGGATTACCAGGATACGTTGTTCAGGGCTAATGTGGGATTGATGTGAGATGAGATTTACAAATGTTTGACACGTAGGAAAAACTCAATAAGCATGGGCTAACTTGGTTCCAGCAATGGCCCTGAGTAAGAAGGGGTCAATTCTAGAAGCTTCCTCTTGCTGCAGTGTTACCAGTGACCCTCCTCATGAAGGTTCTTGGGAAGGAAAACCTTGCTAAGGACTATGGAAACATGGCAAAAGCACCCTGCATTCAGACAACTTCCAGCATCAAGGAACTGCCTACATCCGAACTCACTTCTTCTGTTATTAAGGATCCACACATTTACTTGTTGAGTACAAGATTTTTGTGAGAACATAGCCTTGATATATAATCTCGAGGATCAATTTTACTATATGTTTTCTCCATAATATTAAGAAAGCTTTATAAGTGAGCAAAATATTGCTTGTTCTTTTGGTAGATTTTCCCTGGAGGTGAAATGGCAGGGGAAGATAATATTTAAAAACTAGTGAACTAAAGGTCATGTAGAAGAGACTAACATGCATAAATTGGAGTGTTAGAACACTGCAACCAAGTCCTTACTGGGACATCATCTCTTTTATCCTAGCATTCACATAGGACTGAAACCCACAAGTTAAGGAGAAATCAGAAAAATGGAAAATGACACAAAAAAGCATTTTGTTGACTATTTAAATAATGAAAATTAAAAAATTATAATTATTGTGCTTAGAGATGAGAAAAAAGTTTTAATCTAATATGGAGGCGAAGGATTCGAAAATGTATTTATTAGTATTTGGTCAATTGGTGCAAAAATAATGGTGTATTGGAATTTAAGAAATTTAGATCATTAATGAGGAATCCCCTTCTTAAAAATAAAGAAGATCTACAGCCAAGAAAGTTCCCTAAGGATGATAAAAGAATTATCCTAAACAGTTTTAAAAATCACAGAATATAAAATGTAAGAGTCTGGGGACAGGAAAAGTAATTTCAACTAAACCCTTGATTTTATCTATGAAATATTGTATTTTAAGAAATTAACACATCTCTCCACTATACCTAAATTATAATCCAGCCTAGAGATAAATAGATGAATTTCATATTTACCAGATATAAAACAACAAACAGATCCAAATTTCACAATAAGCTTAAGGAGATTTAAAAGAACACATTGATTTATTTAAAAATCTATCTTAGACATACATATGACAGGGTAACCTTAGAAAATGGCTCATTATATATTGATTTAACCTCTAGAAGATTTTATTGAAGAATGTGAAACTTGCCTCTGAAATAAAAGAGAACAGAAATGGACCAGGTTTGTTTGCTCTAATACAGACCTAAATTGCTATGAAAGATGCAGATCAGAAGGAAACTCTCCAGGGAAAATTTGCTGAAGTCATCATCGAATCATGTAATCAGTATAAGTAGGTCATGACAATACTCAAGATACTTGCCCTCTAGAAAGTCTGACCTAGAAGAATCTCTTTCTTTCTTTCTTTTCTTTTTTTTTCCTTGGGTGATAATTACTTAGAGCTAGAAACATACTATCACTGATCATATTAAAAGGAATTTTGGGAATGAATGAATAAATTAATGTTGTAGACCTAATATCACCAGATGAAAGGCCTTCAAGATACACCAGTGTGATTTGTTTAACTCACTATGAATAATTCCAGTTGAGATCTTAGTTTTGCCCTTAAAGATTTTGTAGCATTGACAAAAAATGAATATAAAATAGGCTTGATAATAACAAAAAGTTTCAGGTATTTTTATCTACTGTGCTTCAAAAATCCTCTTTATGTTCCTATTTAATCAATCTTAAACTGTCAAAAAAAAAAGACACAATAAGTCATTGAAGAAGTGCTTTAAGTGCTTATAGCATAGGAAAAAATCGGTCTCCCTTTCTCCCCAAGAATGCATTATTAAAAAATCTGTAAGATGTGTTTTAAATGTACACCCACACAGCCAGACAACCACTGCCACCACAAAGAAGGAAAATGGTCCAAAAGTGACTTGAACAGAGATCTTTGTACATCCTGCAGAAAGCAAAGGCCTTTCAACATATTTGTGGCTTCATTGCAGGAAGCAGACTCTTATTTGTTGATGAAGCTATTATGCAGTTATGGAGCATTGCTCTTTCACCAAGGCTATGCAATATTTTTTAACTGTTAGTTAAAATATAGGAAATTTAAATTCTTCATAAAAAAAAATGGAAAACCAAAGAATGAGCTCAATCTCCTACCCAGTTAGGTAGCAAAAGTTGCCACCTCCAAGATCAGAGGACACAATATGTTTTCATTTAACAATTTCCTCATCCTAAAACTTGGCTGTGAAAAGCCAAGTCCCTTTAAACTGATGGAATTTGGCATAGAAACCAATAAATTGTTTATATTTAAATATATATACATATCTACTAATTTAAATACTTCACTTGCTTCTGTGGAAGAGGAATGCCAAAATTCCAAGTTTTCTTACAATCATATTTCCTCTATTCTAACTTAACTTCTAGATTCCAAAAAATATGGTTATGATCTGGAAGATGATTATGTTTTTACATAATGCCAAATAGACTAGAGAGGAATATTTTTATCAGCTTTCTATTAAAAGATTTGATATGTTACATGAAAACATGATTTTCAAATAAAAAGAAATATAAGCTAGCGTGAATATAGGCTACTCTAAGTTATAGGCTATAACTTTATAATATGGTATATTAATTAAAATATTGGCACACTAATTTTCACTGTAATATAAATATGTATTTCTATGATCAGCATTGATAAATGGGTGCATGTATGTGTATTTTTCTTACACTCCAAACTATTGTCTGTCTGTCCTTGATTGCCTGTACCACACTTTGGTGATCACTGATCCAGAATTTAGTGAGACCAATGAAACTGATATAAAGATAATCATGAAAAAAAGTAACTACCAAACATAAACAGACACTATAATTTTAGGTTCTAATCACTGTCTCTCTCTATAGAGAGACATTATATAATGTGTCTATATTATGGCTCAGGATCATTAGTGCCTTCCTCTGCACTAGAGATCATAGTCTTTGGAAACCAAAGAATCTCTATTATAATAGGTCCACTACATGATTCCTATATGTTTTCAGGTGTGGAAAATTTTGCCTTAAACTGTTGTTACATAAAGCATTCAGGTTTTTGCTTTCTGTGACAAGTACCTGAAGATGATAATACAATTACCATCAGGATTTTTGTGTGTTCAATCTCCACACTTGTCAGTAGCTAATTTAAAGCTGAAGTTCAAAGACAGCATTCATGTAACCATACATTCTTTCAGAAACAATCTTACTTAAAATATCATTGAGAGAGGAAGACGAAAGACATCTGAAATCCAAGCTAATGGAATCCTTTTATAAAGTGACAGCATAACATAAAGCTCTATGAAATTTGAAACATAGAAATATTTGTCACCTATGCAGTAAATGAGGACGAACAAAGAAAGTCACTATCAGAATACATAGGTTTAAAAAGTTGTAATTGATCATTTCAAAAAGACTTAATTGCTAACCATTCTTCACTGATCCCATATTTTATTGGCTTGAAGAAATGGCATCATAAATATTGTGGCCACCATATTTTTGGTTATCCGACAGAGTTCAGATGGAATGAAAAGTCCACTGTCTTGTAAGATGATTTGTCAACACTCAAATGTTTCAGACTATTCAAGAGTTTATACACTCAATACAATTACTTTTTCACCTTATATCAACTCATTTCATAACTCACATCATGTCACTCACATGCGTGATGATTTTCAAACACTCAGATCTCATTTAGTAAGCTACACAAAGTAGACTAATGGCTCCCCAAATCTGTGATAATATTAATTAACCTCTTGTAATTGTGATGTTAAGTTTAGGGGATATTTTTACAGATGCTGAATTAAATGTTGGCAATAAGAAGAAGAAGAAACAATTTCTCCCATTTTCAGAGTGCATTATCTCAGGTGACAAACAAGATACATTACAGGGAATTACATATTAGTATAATGAATTACTCCTTCTAATGATGAGATGAGGGTTGTACACAGGCCAACAGCTCAGAATTCAAGTAGAAGTACAATCCACTTTAGCATTCAATGAAGAAGCTTGTTATTAAATATGATAACAAAACTTACATGCATGGATGGTAACTTAACTAGATTCTCATCATTAAGATTTTTTTCAGCTTTAAAAACCTTGCCAAGAAACTTTTCAGTCAAATGGGGATCAATTCCTTATGAACTTTCTGTGTGTAGGCTGTAATTAGAGAGAGTGTGACCCAAGGAAAGGCTCTCAATAAGTGATCTTTCCCCAGAAACGGCTTGAGATAAATTCTAATTTTTAAAAAACGTCAGAAACATCACATTGTCCTTTCATGTATTCAACAATCCTTACAAAAATTATTGCTCTCATCTTTAACAGATGAAGAAGATATGCCGGAGGAAGACCACAGCCTAAGTCCGGTTCATTTATTATTCAACTTGTTTCAGCTTGTAACTGTGTATCATTCGTGCTATTCTTTGACAATTATCTCCATCTTCAGTGACTGGTATAATATCTGGCATAGTGTAAGCACACAGAAAAAATATTTACCACTTGAATGAATGAATACTTACTTAAAAACATATTCTGGTTTGATTTAAATGTAAGTCTGGGCAGAATTAGCTGCTTATTATTTTATGTTCCCATAATGATTCATGTTTCATACTATTATAGAATTTACCACGGTAACTTTTATTCATTTGTCTTATGTGTGCATCTCACAAACTGTGATTTCCTTAAGAGTAGAGGTCTTGAATTACTTGAGCCTCATGTTCACAAACCTTGCATTATTTCTGGAACCTAGTAGTCACTCAATAAAAATTTGTTTAACTGAATTATACAGAAATCATAGGAGTCTTCATCCATCACCCGGCATGGCTTAAGACTGACCTAGGGGTCAGGAGTGACCACATCAGTCAGAGATAAGAAAGGATATCATTCAGAATGGCCCACTGGCATGATGGTACAATAGGTGGCTTTCTGTGAAGGACTTCTGACCCATGGCACAAAATGAGTGCAGGAGATGGGCAAACATCTTCGGATTTAAGCTGTGAACACTCTACAGGGTGCCTCCCACCAACCCTGCCACACTCAGGTGCTTCAGAGCAGAGGGGGCACTACTGTGGAGATCAGAACATAGACAAGCAAGAGCCAATGGAAGGGCAAGAGCTGACACACAGGTCTATGCGTAGTTTAAGTCCAAGTGCCATTGCTGTAGGCAGCTTGGAGGTCTGACCTTGGTAGTGTGTCCAATGCCAAGAGGCATCTTAAGTCAGTGTGCCAGTTCTCTGGTAGCAGCCCAATCTGAAGTGATTGCATGGAAGAAATACTGGGACCATAAGACAACCCCATAGGTACAAGCCCTTGAACTCCTTGGGGTATGTGTGCAACCCACGACCGTGGTAGGGACTAAAGAAGATCCTGAAAGGGAGAGAGTGGGACCAGAGCTCTTGTGGGTCCCAGTGCTGTGCCCTACTGCTAGCCCAGATGATCTCAGGCACCGCAGGGGAGTTCGGAAAGTTTGAGAAAGACACTCCAAGGCTTGGGAGGCCCTTGGGTGAGTCTGCAATTGGGACCCCGCTTGACTGGATCTAAATGTATTATTCTGAATCTAAATCTCCTGAGGTGCTTGTTAAAAATGCATAGTTCTTAGTCTATCTCAAACACACTGTATCAAAACCTCCTTGGACAGACATGAAAATCTACATTTAACAAGCTTCCTGGTATTTCTAAGGGACATCAATGTTCAAGGGCCACTGGTCTCAGATATCTGGCTTGTTAGTATGCACGTTGATAGCCAGACTCATTTATGACTCAAAATCTTTGAATAATGACTGCTGACCAACCAGACCAGTTGGGCCATTTTCTAGTCCCCAAACATTCCATGTGCTTCATTATAGTCACACATTTTTTCACTCTCTTCCCACTGAATGGATTACTTATTTAATTTTATATAATTGTTGTATTCCTGCTCGTGCTTGATGGCATATCCTTTGTAATGTCTGTTTATGTTTGCCTATGTGTCTTTTGTATATTGTCTTGTAATTTATCGCTTTTATGTCTATCTTTCCTTTCAGTTGTGAACCTTGAATGCAGGGAAGACATGATTTATTTTGTAGCTCAATCACGTTGTCACTTTGTCAGTGCTCAACTAATGTACTTAATAAAATCCCAAATATAATGTCAAGGCATTATATTATAAAGGCTTAGTTTTGCATTGTCCTTTCAGATCAAGTCTTACAGAAAGAGTTCGGTACTACATTAGCAGAGTCATTTACTTCCAAGCCCATTCCTAGAACAGTTTAGACAGAGAATCTGCAGGCTAACCATTAAAATTAACATAATGGGTCCAGTTTTAGAGTCAGAGAATATTGACTTTGCAGAGCGATTTAGTTTCAGAAAAAAAGCAGATCTGCATGTCCCATTAGTGTTACTAAATAAACTGTGTTCTGATAGTAGGGATTGATCTAAGACAGGAGAAAGTGGCTAATGTACAGCTAGTCCCAGTCTGGAGTGAAGAAATAGGCGTCTTTTGGTTCTGAATGCATTTTTCGGGTACATTTATCATACCATATAAATAAAGAGCAAAGCACGGACCTGACACTGTAGTTTCTATTTTCACAACTTGGGGATAAGAAAAGTCAGTTCACATGGGAGAAACCCGGAGCTAAAACACAGATCAAACATCACTTACAAAGTTGGCCAGAATTTTCTAAATCGCACAAAGGGAAAACCGGCTGTTTGGAGTATGATAATTGGTCATAGAAAATTATTTTGAAAACCCTAAATCCCTAAAGAATTGAGAATGTGATGAAAAGCTGCACTAAAAGAACACTGGAAGTGGTTGGCATGCGTTTAAGGAGTGAGAAAACTAAGCCTGATTGGAATACGGGTTTGTATATCATGTAGTTTACAGTCAGGCATGAATTGAGTCAAATGGGTGAGTAGTCATTGACATGTATTCTTGTGATTAGAACTGTATTTTTAAATTGAAAGGAAAAAATCCCTTCAAGACTGCCTCAACTGTATGCATTTATCAGAAGCAGAACATTAAAGCTTCAGAAAAACAAGATTTCTTTTTCTTTGACCCATGAAGGTTATTAGAGTCCCGGACAAATTCGAAAGTAAAATGGAAATTTTTTGTATTCTGTACTTAGAAGGGCAATTCTGAATTAGAAGCTCACATGTATTTTTGTCTTGAGTTTATTATCCTTTTCAGTAAAGAATTTCACCCATAGCTTCTGAAAATTGAGCAGCTGCTTTCGCTTGATTGATGGGTATGTTTTATGAAAACAACGAAGTGCAAATGAGCTAGCTTACTGCACTTGGTTCTGTTTCATTCACTGTCTTACGCAAAGGCTCCATCTGTAACTTTGTCAGTCACTGAAACTGCAACCCTAACTTCAATTTGGAGATATTACACATTTCTAAAAGAACATCCTTTCACCTGAATCTTTCTCCTATTGAATATATATTCACGATGTCCTGTGTTTACAAAAGAAAAGCCCTACTAGTCAGAAATGGCCCCTTCCTTTGAAATATTAAGAGCTGGTAGAGAGAGCCTCCTACCACTGAAGTGTATTCTGTAATTCATGCATTTATTTAATAAATCATCATGAGCCCCTGTGCCTCTCTCTGCACGAGATACGGGGACACACGGAGAGTTGTTCCTGCCCTCAAGGTGCTACGAACCTTGAGTCTACTTGGGAGATAGATAATAAAGAATAAACAGATTAATATGTTTTCACTTAAAATATTTTTAACTAAGAAAAAAAAATCAAGGAGGTTATAGAACTGGTGAATGATCAGGTAGAAGAGAAGTCTTTTTTATAAGTTGGTCAGGAAAGGGCTCTCTGGAGAGATGATCTTTAAGCAGAGATTCATAAAAGGAAGAGTGACCCCGTCCAGACCTAAGGGTAGGATGTTCTAGGCAGAAGAAAAGCAAGATTAATAGCCCAGAAGTAACCACACAACACTGTTTTTTGTTTGTTTCTTTGCTTCCTTGTTTTCAAGAAATCTGAAATCACCAGTGTGGCTGGAATAGGATGAACACAGGAAACCTGACTTCTTAGCCAGTTAGGCAAGGGGTGAATTTGCAACATTCACGATACATTTATCTTTGTTAAAATCTGTAAAATCTTTTTAAAATAAATGGAAATAAGATGTATTAAGGGTATTAACCGAGATAATATATGTACACAGAACCTGAACGTATTACATAAATGTTGGTGTTATTCATTTATTATACAAGTTCCCCTTATCTTTGTCACTTGTCTTTTGATTTTTTTTACTATAGATGAGGTATCTGATGTTATTACACAATAATCACATATGCAACTCAGATGTCTGATTCCAGTATTAAGTTACATATAACTCCTGAGGCAACTTCAATGAAAAACCTTGAGGGGCGCCTGGGTGGCGCAGTCGGTTAAGCGTCCGACTTCAGCCAGGTCACGATCTCGCGGTCTGTGGGTTCAGGCCCCGCGTCAGGCTCTGGGCTGATGGCTCGGAGCCTGGAGCCTGTTTCCGATTCTGTGTCTCCCTCTCTCTCTGCCCCTCCCCCGTTCATGCTCTGTCTCTCTCTGTCCCAAAAATAAATAAACGTTGAAAAAAAAAAAAAAAAAAAAAAAAACCTTGAGAAAATGTTGTGTTTATATTAATATGCTAGTGATATTTGAAGTATAGAGGGATGTAGGGCATATTTTATACAAAAATATCATACAAACAGTGTAACAGTACCTCAAGCTTATGTGAAACATCAACATAAGTATCCCAAGGACATTAATGTAAAACTTTTGATCACACCTTAGAACATAAGGAGGGAAAAGTGATATTTGTTTTCCTCTGGTACTTCTTTTTTTTTTTTCAATTTTTTATTGTGATAAGAGTCTCATTACATAAAATTTATCATATTAAGTATTTTCAATCTACTATTCAGTGTTATTAAGTATTTTTATATTATTGTGAAACCGCCACCACCATCCATCTCCAAAACTCTTGCCATCTGGTAAAACTGAAACTCTATCCCCAGTAAACAGTAACTCCCCAAGTCCTCCTTTCCCCAGTCCCTGACAGCCACCATTCTTCTTTCTGCGTCTATGATTTTGACCAGTCTAAATACTTCTTACAAGTGGAACCATACGGTATTTGTCTTCTTGTGACTGGTTTAGTTCACTTAGCATAATGCCCTCAAGGTTCATTCATGTTGTAAGCATAGGTAAGAATTTCCTCCCTTTTTAAGGACCAAATGATATTCCATTGTCCATTTATCTGCTGATGTACACAGTGTTGCTTCCACATTTTAGCTATTGTAAATAATGCCACCATGAACACGGTGGTACAAATATCTCAAGACCCCACTTTAAATTCTTGTGGTTATATACCCAGAAGTAGAATTACTGTATCATATGGTAGTTCTATTTTTAACTTTTTGAGGACTCACTATACTGTTTTCAACAGTGGTTGCACCGTGTTACACACCAATGGTGCACAAGGATTCCATCCTTGCCAACACTTATAATTTTCTGTTTTTGAAGAGTAAGCTATCCTAACAGGTATGGAATGATAACTCTATTAATAGTGTCTTCTGATGCATAACTTTTTTTCAATGTTTGTGAAATCCAAACTGTCTTTTTATTCTTGTGATATCTGTGTTTTCTGGGTCATATCTAAGAAATCATTACCAGATCCAATGTTGTAAAGGTTTTTCACTATATTTTCTTCTAAGAGTTTTAGAGTTTTAGGTCTTACAGTTAGGTCTTTGATCCATTTTAAGTTAATTTTTGTATATGGTGTTAGGTCTAATGTCATTCTTTTATATGTGGATATCTAGTTTCCTTAACACCAATTGTTGAAGAGAAAGCCCTTTCCTCAGTGATTAGTTTGGGCCCCTTATCAAAAATCATTTGACCCTATATGCAAGGGTTTATTTATGGGCTATTCTATTCTATTCTATTCTATTCATTTATCTATTCCATTCCATTCCATTCCATCCAATCCCATCCCATCCCATCACATTTTTCAATATGTCTGCATTTATTCCAGTACCACACTGTCTTGATTACTGTAGCTTTGTAGTAAATTTTGGCATAAGGAAGTATGATGCCTCCTGCTCTGTTTTTCCTTTTCGAAATTGTTTCCTAGTTTGTTGGGTATTTTTATCATGAAAGAGTTTTGAATTTTGTCAAGTACTAAAAGTGCTGACATGATTCATTAGAGGTCTTCTCCCTTCACTGTGTTAATGTGATGTATTGCATTGATCAATTTTTGTACATTTAACCATCCTTGCATTCCAGGAATAAATTCCACTTGGATGCAGTATATTATCTTTCAATATGCTGATGAATTCCATTTGCTAGTGTTCCATTGAGCATTTTTACATCAATGTTCATAAGAGTATTGGTCTGTAAGTTTCTTATAGTGTCTCTGACTTTGATATTAAAATGGTGCATGCTTCATAGAATGAGTTAAGATATATTTCCTGCTCTTCAATTATTTTTGGAAGAGTTTAAGAATTGATATCAGTCCTTTTTAAATTTTTTTTTCAACGTTTATTTATTTTTGGGACAGAGAGAGACAGAGCATGAACGGGGGAGGGGCAGAGAGAGAGGGAGACACAGAATTGGAAACAGGCTCCAGTCTCTGAGCCATCAGCCCAGAGCCTGACGCGGGGCTTGAACCCAAGGACCGCGAGATCGTGACCTGGCTGAAGTCGGACGCTTAACCGACTGCGCCACCCAGGCGCCCCAATATCAGTCCTTTTTAAAATGTTTAGTACAACTCACCAGTGAAGCCATCAGATCTAGGGCTCTATTGCTTGATGGGATATTATTGATTACTGTTTCAATTTCTTTACTAATTGTAGGTCTGTTCAGATTTTCTGTTTCTTCATGGTTTACTTCTAGTAAGTATTTTGTTTTCAGGCATTTTTGCATTTCAACTAAATTATCAGATTTGTTGGTATAGAATTATTCATAGTACTATCTTATTCTTGTTATTTCTATAGAATTGGTATTAATGCCACAACTTTCATTTCTTGCTTTACAAATTTGAGTCTTATGAATTTTGTTGATATTTTTAGGAATCAACTTTTGGTTTCATTGATTTTCTCTATTGTTTTTTTGTTCTCTATTTCATTTATCTTTCTGTAACCTTTATTATTTTCTTCCTTCTGTCAAATTTGGGCTTAGTTTTTCTGTCTTTTTTATATCCTTACACTTAAAGACAAGTTGCTGATTTGAGATCTTTCTTCTTTTTTAATGTAAGCATTTAAAACTATAATTTTCCCCTGCAAATTCCACTGTATTCTGTGAGTTTTAGTATGTTTTATTTTGTTTTTATTTGGCCTGACGTATTTCCTGCCTTCTCTCATGGTTTCTTCTTTGATCCATTGGTTGTTTAAGAGTGTTTTGTTTAATTTCCCCAAACGTTATGTACTTTCCAGTTTTCTTTCTGTTACTAATTTCTGACTTCATCCCCTTGTGGTCAGCTAGGATACTTTGTATGACAATTATCTTTTTAAATCTACTGAGACTTAAGTTGTGGCCAAGAATATGATTTATCCCAGAGAATGTCCCATGTACACTGCAGAAGAATGTAATTCTGTTGGTGTTGGGTAGTGTGTTCTGGATATATCTGCTAGATCTACTTGGTTTATTGTGTTGTTCAAGTCATCTAATTTGTTACTTATCCCTAGTGGTATTCTCCCCATTATTGACAGTCAGGTATTGAACTCTTCAATCCTTCTTGTAAAATAGTCTATTTCTTCAAATCTGTTTATTTTGCTCCATATATGATGATGGTCTGCTGTTAGAAGTGTGGATGTTTATAATTGTTACAATCAACCTTTCATTAATATTTATTAATATCTTTCTTTGTCTTTTTCACCTTTTTTGATTTAAAGTCTATTTTTCTATGATATTAGTATAGCTACCTCTGCTCTTTTTTGGTTACTATTTGCATGAAACATTTTTTTTTCTTTAACTTTCAACTCATTTGTGTTTTTGGATCTAAAGTGAGTCTCATGTAACTAATATGCAGCTGAATTTATTTTAAAATCCATTCTGCCAATTTCTGCCTTTTGATTGGAGACTTTAATTTTTATTTCCATTTAAAGTAATTACTGATAAGGAAGAACTTTAGCCATTTTGCTATTTTTTTTTCCATATGCTATATGTTTTCCACTTGAGATTTTCTCATGTCCTCCATAAACATCTTGTGTGTTTAATTTTTTTATCATGAAATGTTTCCTTCTCTTCTCATTTTATTTTTAAAAATATCCTGTAGTTATTTTATTTGTGGTTATCATGGAGGTTACATTTAAGATCTTAAAGTTATAACACACTAATTTTAATTTATACCATCTTAATTTTAATAACATACAAAAACTCCTTTATAGCTCCATCACTACCTTTTTCAATAGTTGGTGTCACAAAATTGCATTTTTATGAATTATGTGTCCAAAAACATAAGATAACAAAATTTTAATACATTAGTGTCTTAAATTATGTAAAAAAACAAAATGTGGAGTTACTAACCAAAGTTAAAAAAAATACTGAGTTTTGTATGCTCATGTATTTACCTTGTCAGTGTTCTTTATTTATGCATTCAGCTTTAAGGTATTGTCTAAAGTTCATTCATTTCAAATTGCAAGACTCCCTTTAGCAGTTCTTATAGGGTAGATCTAGTGACAATTAACTCCTCAGCTCTTGTGTATCTAAGAATGTCTTAATTTCTCCCTCAACTTTGGAGGACAGTTTTGCTAGATGTAGGTTTTTTGATTGATAGTTTTTTTTTTTCCTTTTAGCACATGAATATATTGACCCACTGGCTTCTGGCCTTCAAAGTTCCTTAAGAGAAATCTGTTAAAGTCTTTTTAAATTTTTTTAACGTTTATTCATTTTTTGAGAGACAGAGACAGCATGAGTGGGGAAGGGGCAGAGAGAGAGGGAGACACAGAATGTGAAGCAGGCTCCAGGCTCTGAGCTGTCAGCACAGAGCCCCATGAGGGGCTCAAACTCACAACTGCAAGATCATGACCTGAGCGGAAGTCAGATGCTCAACTGACTGAGCCACCCAGGCGCCCCCGCTAGAAATCTTATCACAGATCTCTTGCTTGTGGAGTCACTTCTCTCTTGCTGCTTTCAAGATTCTCTACCTCTGGCTTTTTGCTTTTTGATTATAGCATGTCTCAGTGTGGGTCTCATGAGTTCATTCTAGTTGAAGTTTGCCAAGCTTCTTGCATATTTATATTCATGTTTTTCATCAAATTTGGGGGAGTTTCAGTCATTACTTCTTCACATATTGTCTCTGTCTCTTTCTCTCACTCTTCTCTTTCTGGGACTCTCACATTGTGCATGTTGGCGTACTTAATGGTGTCTTACAGGCCCCTTAGGCTCTCTTCATTTTTCTTCTTCAATCTTTTTTGTTTTTGTTCCTCAGACTTAGTAATTTAAGTTGTTTTATATTCAAGTTTGCTAACTGTTTCTTCTGTCTGCTCAAATCTGTCTCTGTGTCCCTCTAGTGAATGTTTTATTTCAGTTATTGTACTTTGGTGCTTCAGAATTTCTTCTTTTTTAAAATGTTTTCTGTATCCGTATTGATGTTACAATTTTATTTGTACATACTTTTTCTGGCTTTTCCCATGTATTTCTTTAGCTCGTTGGACATCTTTAGGACAGTTGTTTTTACAGTCTTTGTCTAGTAGGTATGTGTCAGTTCTCTTTAAGGGGTAGTTTCTCTTGATTTTTCTCCTTTGAATTGGCCATACATTCTTGTTTCATTGTATGTCTTGTAATTTTTTGTTGTTCTTGAATACTGGACATTTAAATTTAATAATGTGGTAATGGTGGAAGTGAAATTCTTCCAGGTTTTGCCGTCGTTCATTTGTTTTGTTTTGTTTATTGCTGTAAGCTGTTTCTGTGCTGAAAATCAGTCTGAAGTGTAAGTTTAAGGTCTTTCCAGGTCTTTCCTGGGCCTGTGATTTTCCCTGAGTATATGTGGCAACTTTTTAATTTTTCTCATATATGAACTTGCCTTTTAATATCCTGGTATTGAGTGTTAGACTCCCCGAAGTGGAAATAGCAAAAATGTGAAACATTTTAGTTCTTTGAATTCCCAGGAAGTTACTTTTGCTGGGGCGGGGGGAGGGGGACTTACAACAAGATAAGGAGGTGCAGTGGTTTCATGCTTCTGTGTCTGCACCTCTGTGATCAGAAGCACCAATTGGCAATCAGAATACAGATCCCTAATGTTTGGAGAGCAGAGTCCTTATTGCCCATCCAGGCTTCCACAAGCTTCATGAAAACTGCTGAAGGAAAATGTGCCCATAGCTGGAGGGTGTGGAGTAGGGAACCATTACCTAACTAAAAGCTAAAGTTGACCAAAATTAATTACAGTTTCACATTTAAACCTTCCCTGGAATTTATAAGCCTTTAATAGACTCCTGAGTTGCAAAACAGTTATATCAGACAAACCCTGTGTAATTATTGTCTGGGTAGGGAGACTGATTCCTAGTGAGTGCTTCTTACTCTACAATATTTCCAGAACTCCATTTCTCTGGTACTTAACTTGTTTTTGGATTTATTTCCCTAACCCCATAAAACCTGTGAAGAATATTATATTAAGGAGACTGTTCCTTTCAGAACATCAAAAACAAACAATCAAAAAACAAAACAAAACAAAACAAACAAACAAAAACCAGCAATAGAAATCGTTCTCGGGGCGCCTGGGTGGCGCAGTCGGTTAAGTGTTCGACTTCAGCCAGGTCACGATCTTGCGGTCCGTGAGTTCGAGCCCCGCGTCAGGCTCTGGGCTGATGGCTCGGAGCCTGGAGCCTGTTTCCGATTCTGTGTCTCCCTCTCTCTCTGCCCCTCCCCCGTTCATGCTCTGTCTCTCTCTGTCCCAAAAATAAATAAAAACGTTGAAAAAAAAAAAAAAGAAATCGTTCTCAATTGCTGTGTCCCACTTACTAGGACATGGCAAATTGCAAGGCTCTTTTCAGTCCACAGACCATGCAGTTTGGGCTTAGTTTTAACTCTGCAAAGACTTCAATGCATATTTGCTTCCCCTAGAAGTTGTGTTGAAAAGACTAAGAAAAGTACAACCCAATGCTTTATTATAGGCTCTGTAATGATTTAATAAGTGAAAAATGAATCAGAAACATATGCAGTGCATTTCATTGAAACTCCCACAGGATTGAAATTTCAGGGAGGAAAGGTTTTGGCAAAATTCATTTGCATTTTTTTCTGAATATAATTATTTAAAACTTTGAGAGTTACAAAAGGCAAACCAAAGTTAGTTTCACACACACTTAGAAATTACTATGGGCATATTTTTAAGAACTTCTTCATGAAGCTGTGGCACAGGTATATCCTTCTCCCCATCTGGTATTTACCACCTTAGAAGTCTTTGCTTCAGTCACTACTGTTACTGTAGCATCCGTCTGATTCTAAAAAGCTTCTCATTCTGCTCTTTGTAATGGATAAACTCCTGAAGGTAGAAATTATAAGTTCTGCAAAATTTTAAAGTTAAGCATATAGTGCCAAGCTCCCAGGATAACTACTAACCATGAATCAATGGTGATGACAAATCACTTTTATTAAATTCATCCTGGGAATCCACTGCCTTAAAATGAAGCAAATAATCCCTTCCAAAATATTTTATAGACTGTGTTCATACACCAAAGGGAAATGGAGATTTTGGGCAATTATCTGGATGAGTTTGGTTTAAAATTTCTCTTGCTTGAATCACGACGGATAACTGAGCCAAAGTGTATTTCAAATTTCACTTATTCTAGAAACAGAGTAAGTGAGTAAGCCTTTCTTGACTAGATGTTGGCAAATAGTTTTACTCTAGCCCATAGAAGAAAGTGGAGGTTTCAAGAAAAGGAAACGCACATCCTACTTTGCTTTCAAATGAAACTTGGATAAATGCAACTTGTTATATAGCCCAGTTCTGTCTTAAACCACCTGCATTCTCAGTATACTGCTAATGCTAATGCTATTGCCCCTGAGTGTCACAATATTTTGTTAACAAAATTAGAGTTGGTATTTCTAGCAGTAAGGTAGAAAACTTCCTCAAAACTATTTGGAAAATATACTTAAGTGTTAAAGAATAAAAAGAGAATGAGAGGTTCCTAATTTATTTTATTTATTTTTGGGAGAGAGAAAGAGAAAGAGAGAACATGAGAAGGGGAGGGACAGAGAGAGAGAGAGAATTCCAAGCAGGCTCTGGGTCATCAGTGCAGAGCCTGATGTGGGCTCAACCCACAAACGTGAGATCATTACCTGAGTTGAAACCAAGAGTTGGTTGCTTAACTCACTGAACCACCCAGGAGCCCTTAGAGTTTCCTAATTTTTCAATGAATAAATTTGCCCTAAGTATGTTTATAAATGTGTTAGTTTTTAATTGATAAGACATATCTCAAAGTTATTTTTAAAACGTCAGGCTTTGTTGATGCTAACTTTATGAGAAATGCAGGGCCTGGATGAAGAATATTTGAAGAAGACAGACCCAGATCTTACTATTGGAGAAGACATAAAGCATGAAAGAAGCAGACTTATAAGCATGAAATAAGTCTGTAAGAGCATAAATGTGGCTCTTACAGACTCGCAAAGCAGAACAGGTCTACAGAAAGAAAAAGGAACGAAGTCAAGTAGAGAAATGGAGAAGAGTAGCAAAGAAAAGTAAGTAAGTCTGTGCACGTAAGGATGTATAAAAAGAAGTCCCAAGACCCTGAGTGTTATCCATCATGTGAAGCAACCAATTTAGCAGAGTCATCTGCAGCTTTAACCCAGTAGTTGTATTTGGAGCTCTGCCAAGGATAACAGCTAAGAAAGATTGCCTAACCTGCTCTGGCTGGGGCTGAAGCAGGCGAAAGCTGTAAAGTCACCCTCTGTTAAATTAGAAGTCTCGACTCTAATGAAGGTAACTTCATATACTTGGGTTTCTGAAAAGTGTGTATTCTATGAATCTTCATAATTTACGTATTTACTCCATGCCAAATGAATAGTTGGCTAAATGCATAATATTCGTTGGGGAGAAGCTTTGGGGAAATGGTTAGGGAGGCAGAGTCACAGAGACATTGGAAAGACTGGCTCTGGCCCTGATCTCTGCCTGAATCAAGAAGCCAACTATAATTGAGATATAAGTACCGGTAGTAAAACAGCACTTCTCTATCTCATCAAAACCAGTAAAGTGTTGGATGCAAAACCATAGCCAGGTTGTTTTCTTATTTCATTCATTTATTTCCTCATATTCACTTGTTCATTTACTTATTCCATAAATACATATTGAGTATTTACTATGTGGTAGCCACGTGTTAGCTAGTAGCCCCTGAAAATGGAGTGGTGAACAAAACATGGAACATGTTCCCTGATGTCCTAGACATTAAATTTCAAAGAAACAGAGTGAAAAATAACAAAGAAGTAGATTATTGTTTTAACTGTGATCAGTGCTTTGTTGGGTGAGGGGTGGGGAAGAAGGAAGGAGCGACACTAATAGGAAGGGCCAGTTTTAAGCAGCATGGTCATGGGAATGACACGTTCAGTTTGGAATATCTGACACTTGTAGTCTGTAAGGAGCAATAAAGCTCAGAAGGCATGCTGGGTTTTAGAAATGCACCGTTTGGGTCACAAACAGTGTTATATCTTCTGTGATACATTTTCTTTGAAAATACTTCAGGGTAAATCATCAGATATAATCCTAACTCCACTTAAATCCAACTGTGCCTACTTCACATCCTTAACCAAGCAGCTGAATGTGTTGGGGGAAAAAATACCACTAAGATGATCACCTTGAAATTATGAACAAGAATTGCAAATCGTCCCCTAATGTTGCACAGCAATAAAACTTCATTTCCCAAACTTTCCATTTTCCTATGACCTTAGAAGATTCCATATCCCTCTTCTTTCCTCAACCTCAAATGCTTCTTCCCTATCTTCATTCTCTAGTGATGACCTCATTTCTTTCAACATTGAGAAAACTAAAAGAATCAGAACAGAACTTCCCAAAGCTCCAAAAACATTAACTCAGAGTCTGTTTCTCCAAGGTGCGTTAGAAATAATTGTTCACTGGTGGAAATAACAGTATTCCAGACAGGTATTTGGAGAAGTGGCTGGGCCTTACTCTGCGTAAATGGCCTACATTTTTTTTCATGCAGGTGCCAAGGTCTAGATCTCTCTTGTTCCTCCAAATCATTTGATTCTTGGCAGATTCTCTCACCTAACCAAATAACAAGGCTGGCTCTCCAAACCCTCAGAATAGAGTGATCCATTTTGGAACTCTGGAGGGCAGCGAGAGGATGTTTTCCCATGCTACAAGCAGAGACTGAATCACTTTATGGACCCAAGTGCTGATAGATTGAGTCCAACACTTGCTTTCATTGTCTAATACCACCTGGTGGCCAGATTGTGGAACAAGAACCATAAAGCCACAACTTGTTCAAACTTCCAGAGGCTATTTGTCCAAAGTATCAAATAATTGCTGTAATGCCAAATAGGCTGACAATAATTTACAAAAGTAGATTTTTTTTAAACTCATAGCTATTCATATGGAGCAAATGCATGGAGAGATTGGAGGCTCCTAGGGAACAAACAAACAATGATTTTAATATTGGGGGGGCTGCCGAAGGAACTGGATCTCTGAAAACAGCACCCCACTTAACTCTAGTGTGAAGATCATGGAAAGGAACCCAAAGAGCTGCTACAAAGGCACCTGGAAGCAACAGTATCTGGTGCCAGAGTCAGCTTTTTGTTTTTTTTTATTTTATTTTAAATTTTTCAACGTTTATTTATTTATTTATTTATTTATTTAAAATTTTTTAACGTTTATTTATGTTTGAGACAGAGAGAGACAGAGCATGAATGGGGGAGGGTCAGAGAGAGAGGGAGACACAGAATCTGAAACAGGCTCCAGGCTCTGAGCGGTCAGCACAGAGCCTGACGCGGGGCTCGAACTCATGGACCGTGAGATCATGACCTGAGCCGAAGTCGGATGCTTAACCGACCGAGCCACCCAGGCGCCCCAACGTTTATTTATTTTTGAGACAGAGAGAGACAGAGCATGAACGGGGGAGGGTCAGAGAGAGAGGGAGACACAGAATCCAAAACAGGCTCCAGGCTCTGAGCAGTCAGCACAGAGCCCGATGTGGGGCTCGAACTCACAGACCACGAGATCATGACCTGAGCCGAAGTCGGACGCTTAACCGACTGAGCCACCCAGGCGCCCCCAGAGTCAGTTTTTTAGAGAAGATACGTGGAAAGTTTCCTCTGTGTATCAGGTGGGTCACAAAATACTGTGTTCTTTTAGTTTCCAACAAAACTTCTAGTGATATAGCTCGTACTATATTGTCCCAAGCCCCCCCGCCCCCCCCCCCCCGGAACCCCCAACACACTTTAAAACAAATGGAATTGTATTATTAGCTGATCTGGTGTTGTCCTCATAATAGGCACAGATAGTTCTTAGTTAACAGACTATTTTCCCATAAGGCTGCTGCTCACATCTGCATGAGAATATTTCTCAACCAGCACAAACACTGAAGGGGTGATTTGTGTCCTCAAACCACATAGCTGGCAATTTAGTTATTTTTCTTTCTGTTTAAGCTTTTGATTCTTGAAGAAGTCCGGCCCACCCTGAATCTGGAATTCTAGCTCTAACAACATGCTTAGTAGACAGGTCTGAGCTGGCTGATGTCTTAGGCTGGACAAGCTTTCAGGGCATCTCGTTATATTAAGGGACAGAGTGAGGATGAGACGGGGCACTGGGCAGATCCAGCAGAGATCAAGGGGTGTTCCCCTGTTGAGGGTATTATTGGGTCAAAGGTATCCCTATGTGAACAGGAATTATATGCCTTTTGAAGACAAAAAAAGCTTCGATTCCCATAAGACAATTCCTCTGGGCAATACAGGCAAATGAAAATTTTTGTACAACTGTCAATTTAACCTTTGTCTATTATCTTTTCTATGGAAAAGCACATTCTATGTAACATGTCTTCCGTGACATTTGTAGGTCAGGTTTTTTTCTATGTTTGCACAGCTAATCCACCTGCATTTATCTGGCAGTTCTGGTGTTTGTTTAATCATGATACTCCAACAAGGAAAACTAAAAACTGGTGGAGAAAATTGCAAAGTGACAGAGAATGAGGGTAAAGAGATGCTTGGATTGACCTGTAATAACCCATGAAGGAGCATTTAACATGGCACTGTCACTGATTTCCCAAGAATGCCAGGGACTCTTTCATTCTCGACACTGACAAACTGGGGAGCTCAGGGTTCATGGGAGTGAGTTACTACTTGCATACTAAGTTTATTGCCTGTCTCTGGTGCAGCTTTTATCAAAGATGTTAGACCGAAAGAATGCTCTGTCTCTGTCTCTCTCTCATTGTGTTTATCTCTATTGTATTCCCACATGCGCTATTAGTAGAGAAAATATAATTATTTATCACTGTAATTTTGCTTCCAGCAAGTTCTAATTATAGCAGTTCAGCAGAGTGAATACTGACAGGATTTTGTTGTTGAACAGTCCAAGGAAGGGGCTGAGTTATTCTTATTTTATCAACTATTGTATAAAAGTTCAGAAGAGGGAGGACTGAAATTTCTCCCAGGAAGTACGAGCAATTAGTTGAAACAAGGTCATATGAGTCACTTTTCTTGTTTTTCTATTGTACGTAGAATAAATTTCATCCGTTGCTTCATTCCAGGCTTTGGTATGATTATGACTTTTTAATAAATTCATAAATTCTGGATGTTATTGTTTGCTTATCCTTTGAAATGAAAGGTTAAAACAATTTAGTTTAAAACATAGAAATTTTTATTTTGTGGATTAAATGTCTTGGAAAGAAAATCAACTTGACATTTTGCTGATGATGTTTAATTGTCCTCTCCCTGTTGCTATCTTTAATTTATAAAATCATTGTGTATGCTGCAGTAATCTCTGCTAAAGGATAGAGAAGATGGCAGAACATTCCATTATTTCTTGAGAGTATTCTACCAAATCACTTACCATATATGAGAGGGACCAATATGAAAAGATCTTAAATACAAAAATAATAAGTGAGAAGTGAATTGAACCTGTATTTAGAATAGTGAATGTAAAAGCTCACCTAACTGAGCAAACCAGAGTTTTCAATGAGAAATATCACTTAAAATGGGTCCTGTGGGGTTTTATATATGTGTTTATATTTCTCTTTCTAAGTGTTTATTGAATTCTAACTTTTAATGCACTAATAGATAACTTTGTCTATTTTTGTTTTGTTTTATTTGTTTTTTGGACAAGAGAGAAATGATAAAGTTATTTTGGGTTTCAGTTGAATGCATTTCCCTCCTAGAATGGAGTGGCCAAGTTTGGGCTCTGTAGAAAAGAAATTATAGATAGCCAAGGCGTGTGAGAATTAAGGTTTTAATAAGCAAAAATTTATCAATAGCCTTTTAGTAGATTATTTGAGATATACAACCATCACGAATTTCAGTTACCTGCTCTCACTAAGGGTTTTATCTGGGAACCAGAATTAATTACCCACTGAATTTCCTGAGATTTTTGATGTAAAGGAGTACATTTTCTTTAGTTATATTTGATTTTATTGCAAACTGTTAGATCAAGATACAGCTTTATTCATGCCTCTGTTTTCCTGATATTAGTCAACCTTTCTTAGCTCTGTGAAATTCAGCAATTGATGCTTTTACCACAAACTCCAGATTATCATACTCCAAACTAAATTCTAATTAAGTTACATTTTCTTTTATTATTTCACATAAAAATCCAAGATTGCACGTTGCTAAATTTTTTCTGACTTTACTCATGAAACCAGTTCCTATCATTTGTATATAAATTTCAAGAATATTTTTGGTTCATTCAATGTGCATTATTTTTTAAATGTCAGGAAATTATATAAAAATACAAAAGCACATAAATTATTTATTATATATATTATTTATTAATTGTTAATTTCTATAAAAGTATTTAGAATACATGAAGAAGATAAAGAAGTCACGTTTTATTTGTGATACACTGTTAGGAATCTGGGAAGCCCTCATGAACAAAGGGACATTTCAATTATGCCTCGAAGCATGAGTAGAATTTCAGGACATTAAAAGAGACGGAGGTTCTAGGGAATGAAGAGCCGTTAGGTGGAAACGTATTCCATTCAGAGCGAAAAGTGTGAGAAACAGTGTGGTACTGGAGAGATGAAGCCACGTGTACCCAATGGGAGCAGCCTAGTTTGGCTAGAGCCTTCCATATGTGCATTGGCTAGCCAAAGAGAACTTCAAAAGAGGATCACGAAAGGCAAACTATCAGGTTTGTAATCGATTTAGGAGGTCGTGGGAGAGATCCAAATGTTCCCAATAGGGGTGGTGTGAGCAGAGGCGTGCTATCAGAGCACATCCCAGAAGATTTATGAAGAGAGCATTAGAGGGCAAGTCTTTGCATTTGAGAACAAAGTGTTCTTCCTCTTGCTCAAAGTGGCCACAACGTCTATATATCACGGTTCCTCCAAAGGCACAGTCACCATTTGTCAAGAGCATGAAACAGTATCTCTTTCATATACTTCTACTTCTGTTCATTGTGGCCCTGTTGCTTTTGCTCAGAAATTCTTCTTCCTTCCTTCCACTCCCAGCAACAAACTTCCAAGTTCTTCATGTGACATCCATACTTCCAGATTCTTCTTCCTCCTACTCCTCAGTTCATTCCCATTTAGAAATCTCATTGCTGTGGCACAGTAACCTTATTCCAAAGAAAGATTGAAAGGTTCATTTCATTATCCTAGATATGCTCCATGGGACAAAGGTGATAGAAACAAAAATCTTATGTATTAGGCTAATTTAATCCAGTCCGGGAGTAAAGGCACATGGAGAAATAAACTGGAACTAAGACAGAATATGATAGTTACCATAAGATGTTTGCATGTGTGCATGTGTGTGAGTGTGTATGTCATCTTACATGGAAATTCAGAGATAAAAGAATCCTTTTTATGAGGATCATGAGGGAAATTATTCTCTACATTTGACCTGGAATATGAAGGACGGATAGAATTCTGACAAACAGATGACAATCAGTGAGGCAGGTTGTTTCGAGTGGGGGTGTGTATTTTATACAGAAAGTTTGGCTTAAACGAAGGAAGGTAGGGACATCCAAGACATGTTTAGAGGGGGAAATCAGCTTAATTTGGCTGAAATACAAGGTATGCATATAGGAATATCTGGAAATAAGGGTTATGAGTTTTGGAGCCAGATGGTGAAAGGGAAAAGACACTCAGATATATCAATGGAATTTGAGGAGCCTTTAAAGATATTTGAACACAGAATTCCAAGTTCACTCTTGAACTTTATAATGTTACTAATATTAATATAAGATGAATTGCAGAGGACCAATGATATTTAGGTAAAAAGATTTGAGAATCCGAAATCGTTGGCAATAGGAATACAAAAAATGTTAATGCAAGAGATATAAAGCTTCCAACACAACACTATGAATTTATGTGCTGTTACATAGAAAATGTATTTCATAGCTATCAAAGTACATTTTGCATACTTCAAAAGATTGCTGATAATTAACAGATACAAAAATAACATACTTTCACAACTACTTGGAAACCAATGTACTGGGCATTTTAAATGCCCAGTTAATTTTTGCTATACTTCGAAGGGATATTTGCTTTTTAAGTGACAAAGAATTCGTATTTATAGGGTACCACCAGACATTTTGCTTTCACATATATTATTGCATTTGATTCTTAAAATATCTTGGTGAGAAACCTATTAATCTAATTGCTAGATGTGAAAACAGAAACTCCAGGAAATGAAATGAATAGCCAAGGTAACACAGCTATTAGGTGGCCTGGATGGGATTTAAAACCATATAAAATGCCTCTCCCAGGAGGTTGGTGACAGTATTACTTAATGCAGAGAAAAAAGCATCTAAGTATGCAAATATTTGTCCTCAGAAAAAATATAGTATAAAATGTGAGGTCTCTTGGAATTGGTTTCTGTGTTTCTCTTAAATCAATGGTCAAATGTAAATATTGGAAATTGAATAAATTCAAATCCAGTTCAATGTTTCTATCATATAATAACAAAAACTCTTTGGGGTTATAGCTATCTCCCATTTTTTTCATAAAATTTCCCTTTACCTGTGGTATAACTTTTGCCTCCCCTCTGGGACTCTCCCAGAATTTCTGAGTGCCTCTTGGCCCTGTTCCTGTATAACTGGACAAAAATCTTGGCCTTGTTTTGATAACATGAATCCAAGAAAACATGTTTTACCATTGTCAGGGTACCACAAAACCCTTCTCTGGCACCCTATTGACAATTTCTGTTCTTTTTTTTTTTTAATATATGAAATGTATTGTCAAATTGGTTTCCATACAACACCCAGCGCTCATCCCAAAAGATGCCCTCTTCAATACCCATCGAGAATTTCTGTTCTAATTTCAAAACTTTCATAATAAGATGATGACTCCATCTCCCATCATAGTCAATGCAAGGATTTATTACAATAACATGAAATAAAAGAATAGAATCTCCCATGTCAGCATTTGTGCTCTTTGCAAGAAAGGGGAGAACATACCTGGTAGTGTGGATTGAAATAGCTAAAGGCAGCACATAAATGCAAACCCAATTTCTAAGGTAAGCGATGAACTACTTGATCCTTTCCAGGCATATGGCAGACATTCAGCTTTCTTCACCTCATATAATAAGAGTTAAATAGCTACAATAGTTGGCTGCTTCCAGAAGATGATACAAAAAAAAAAAAAAAAAAAAAAAAAGGAAAGCATAAGCTAACCTTTTAACAGGATGCTTTTTAACTAATCATTTCAGTATGCTCTTTGCAGGGAGAGCTAATATTGTTAACACCAAACTAAAAAAGAACTTGACGATTTACTGCTCACAATTAAAAGATTTATCAAATTATCGAGCTTTCAAGCATAATTCCAGTTCGGAGGAAAGCACAAAGAGTGTCAATATCCCAGAGGAATGCAGAGCAACTGCCTGAGGCAGGTCACTAACAGTGTGTGCTTCCATTTAGAGTGAATCACAGAACCGGTGTGTACACCTATGGTTTGCACACACTGGGTTCTAACAAGGAGACTGTGCAAGACAAGGAGACTGTGCAAGGGTGGGGAGCCTGTGGTTGAGAAAGTGATACCTCCCGGTAGACAGACTCCAAATTATTATGCATTTTTGAATAGCTGTGAAAAATTGATTTTTATTTTTTAAAGAGATTTGCTTTAGGGATTTGATTGTTACTCAATCTGACAGTACCTCCCGAGGTTTGAGGATAGTGGTAACTTGGAAAAAGCAAGAATGTGTGTGACCTGGGAGGGTGGGGGGAGGAGGGAGGCAGCGTTTTCTTGCAATGGAATAAACCTACAAGTCAAAACTAAATTCAAAATTTACCCAGAACCTTTACAAAAAAGAGCTAGTCAAGAGCAGAGGTTGGCAGCATCACAGACTGTAAAACCTTAATCAGTGTGACTTAAAGAAATTTTGAGGAGACTTATGCCAATCTAGAGCTAACGCCAAGACCTCCATCAGGAATGTCTGTATCTCGCTGGCATCCCTCTGTGGAAAAGTGGCAGCTCATCCATTTTACCTCTTGTCTTATCCTATGGGGAAAATGTAAGAAAAATGATGGGATGACTAGACAGATTCATTCTATGCTCCAAACATGTAATAGTATAGCTGCACCAAAGCATAATTGAGGGCTGGCGGATAAGATTTTATGGATTAATACATAATCCATTTTCTACTTGAAACTGAAAACTTTTTCCTCTCAAAGCCACATAATTTGAATCCTTGAAAATATCTATGGGAATACGTTCTAGGCCATATAGCTAGCCATCTATTTACACACGAAATAAAAAGTAACAACCACAATGTACAAAGACCAGAAAAGAATCAGCTGGCAGCTGTTGGGTCATACAGCTTCATCGTCACTTTTGAATTGCACTGAGCATCATGAAACGTTTGTGGTTTGGTTCTTGAATTCCATAAAACTCCCTCCTGATACAACGCAATGGCCAGTTGTTGTCGTCACCTAGATGCTACCATTCTGAAGATGACTAACGAGATGAAGTTGAAACTTTCTCAGAATTATTTGTGCTGAAACCGGTAATTTTCCAAATAACACCTAGTCATACTCCAGAATTATCATCTCTTGAAGTAAGGACACCACAATAGGTACAAATGATAGCTAACTAATTATGTCAATTAGACCATATTATCAATCAAGGCCAACCTTCTAAACCCAATTAATATATGTGCAGCTTACTCTACACAGCGATTTTAATTTGTATTTTGATTGTATTGGCTGTTTCTAAAACCCACTGCAAATGTTAATTGGCTTAGACTAAGTAAGAACTATTTTGAATAACCTGTATTACAGAGAAAAAAGTAAGCCAAATATTTCCCAATGATCCTGGATAATTGCTATTATTTTGGTAGTAGTTGTACTTTTAAAAACATACAGTGCAAATGAGCGGGTTGATTGTCGCCATGTTTTCAAATGACAATTTTTACCCCCAGTGGGAAAAATATTTGTGAATGATATAATGTTACATATTAGCTCATTAACATACATTATTTGATTTGATATCATTGGCTTAAGAGTTAAAAATAAAACAAAAATAACAACACCATACAAAAATAAAGCCAAAATTTAAACAGACTTAGTTTTGTGTTTTAGATCAATTCAAAACCTAAACAGGTTCAGTTTGGTTAATTTGGAACATGTTTGGATCCATGTGAGAAAACGTTTTAAAATGGAAAAAATAAACATGGAAATGATAGCCTTTTAAAAATTAAATTATTGGTCTTTAATTGTATCTTTAACTGTTTTGCAGTTTAAGGAATCTTAGCCAGTAGTCTAGCTTACGAAGTTTGGGTGTTTTTTCTTACCATTATTGCTTTATGTTCTCTTTCATTTCTCTTAAAAATGATCTTCAGTGGAATTAATGAAGGAGGGGAAACACTATTTTTTAGACCTAATGTGTCTATGAAAGAAAAGGCTTCCAAGAATGTTTATACTGATGAAATTAAAGGTTTTTTTTTTTTAATTTTTTAAATGTTTATTTATTTTTGAGAGAGAGAGAAAGGCAGAGGATCTGAAGCAGGCTCCGTGCTGACATCAGACAGCAGGATGCAGGGCTCACACTCACAAACCATGAGATCATGGCCTGAGCTAAAGTCAGACACTTAACCAACTGAAGTACCCAGGCACTCCAAAGTGAAATCTTTTAATGGAACCCTCTGTGAGTTACTATGTTGGGCATATGAGAATCAAAATTAATATTGAAACTGGTTCAAACTGGACTTAGTGTGGGTGATCTCTCTTAAAATTTTCTACTTTACATTAAGAAGGAATACAGACTACTCACTGGTATTATACTATGTATAGTGACATAGGAGGTTATAGTGCCTAATGTATAATGCTTATCATTTAGGGTATAAAAATAATGCTCAGATAGCTCTGAATAGTTCTAGTCTCATCAAAGTACTTTCCAAATAAATTTTTTGAATGTGCAGACATATGTACAATCAGATTTGTCAATTACTTGTGTCATGCTTAATAATATAGTTATAATTTAATAGAATGAAATGTTTGGACAAAACATTGGCCTCCATGATGTGACCTTTATTATTTGGGAAACACAAAGACAATTAAAAAGTCTAGGATAAAAAAAAAGTGTAGGCTAATAAAAACAAACAAAAAAAAGTAGGCTAAACAAAGACTATGGAAAGAAGATTGAGTGAAAATATAAAGCAAACTAAAATGTGGCATGACTTTAAGAGTAGAGTAAGAACAGAAAATCCATTTGACTTTAAAACTAGGAATGTACTTTTACTGGCTCAAGTGGCATGGCATTATCATTAGAGCACATTATTTCACATGGCAGTAAACACTTAAATAAACATAACAATATTATATGTGGATGTTAAATTATAGCTCTAAGAGTAAACATAAACATAAAACAAACATGTTGCTTGTTGCCTGACAGGTATTATTAATACTCAGGTAGATATTTATATTTCTAGATATATATTTCTATTAATTTATATCAATCAATCAACTGAAAAACAGTTATATGTATGCAGTTAAAAGTAATCAATAGATATATTAAACTAATACACTTTATTGTATAAATTAAGTATTAAATTAGATAACAAAATTGTGGAGTAAGAAGGGCACAGTGGAAGTGAGTGAAATGTCCGAATTTTATATCAAATAATCAAATGGTATTGTGTTTAGGAAGTTTTCAAATCTGTACAAAATGTACAAAACTGTATTTAATTTTTTTCCTTCATCTTGTTTCTCATTCTCTTACTTAAAAGTTCTCCCCTTTAAAATAGTTGCTTTGTGCTCGACTAAAATTTGCTTAAATTGGACAAAATTCAAAAATTTAGTATGAATCCTTGGAAAAGTTTTTCTTTTTAAATTCAGATGTGCTATGTTAATGAACCTTAATTTATTGGGTTATATTGCTTGTTTCATTTTTGCCTTTATTTTATTCAATGTTATGTTTTCAAAAATATATCCATGCTGCTGTGAGTATATTAATAACTTTTCTCAAAGTTGACTTTTGTTAACGTTTGTAAGCCTTACTTAGATAAATATTGAAATTAAATAAATCAATGAAATTCAAAAAGAAATCTTTTGCTTTGTGCGTGGAGAAAGATGCACCTTTAGGCAGTACTGATTTAATGTTTCAACCAACAACTTACCCATTAGCCAAAGTTGTTAGCTGGATGAGATACTTTTAGAATTGGAATAGCCATAGTACAGTATCTGCTAAGTATTAGGCTGGGTCATGTTTCTATCATTTACACAAATAAGGTTTTATTAAAATAAAATTAAAGAGGGGCACCGGGTGGCTCAGTTGGTTAAGCATCCGACTTTGGCTCAGGTCATGATCCCATGACTCATGAGTTCAAACCCCCCTTCGGGCTCTGTGCTCACAGCTCAGAGCCTGGAGCCTGCTTCGGATTCTGTGTCTCCCTCTCTCTCTGCCCCTCCCCTGCTCGCTCTCTCTTTCTCTCTCTCTCTCAAATATAAATAAACACTTAAAAAATTAAATTAAAGAGAGATATTTACGTTCTTTAATTTTAAATAAAGTTGATTTTATACAGTATTTATGCTTGAAAACAGTGACCCAATATCTAGGACTTTGATAAGCTTTAATGATACAAAATAGTTCATGGTTATAACATTTGCTACAGTGGGATTCTACTTGTAATAACAACCACACTCTTATAAATTTTACATTATATAGTTTCATGAACTAAACACAATTTTTTTTTTTCTAAGTACAACTACAGATACAGAGTATACTAATAAAATCTCTGTCCATGGCTTATTCTTAAAGATTTTCTACGTCTTTTGTATTGTTTTCCAGGGTACCCATAGGAACATTCCTGGGTGGCTGAGCCAACCCTACTTAATTCCAGGCCAAGGAAGATGACATCTTGGTGGTTATGAGATGATTTATCAGAGTTTCAGTGTTTCCTTCTTCACCTCCTCCCTAATTTGGGGGGCAGTGGGGCTATAAGAAAGTTGTCTGGAAATGATGAGCTGATTTAATTTTGGAAAGCTTTTCTTCCCACCCATTCTGTTTGTGTAGGACATGGTACAAAACTTGTTGATGTTAGCTATTCATTCAGTGTGGGTTTCAGCCATGTTTATCTTCCAAAGACCTCACAGCAACAACTAATGTCTCCTGACCACAAGATTTGATTATTGTAATTCCCAGTCTTTAGATCCTCCCACTTAAACCATCTCCCTCTTTGAAGAATCTTTAAGGTTTATTGCATGCCAATTGCTCAATAATTAGCTCTAGGGATTTAGTAAAACGTTTTAAACACTGGAGCTGACTTACATAAAAATGTTAAGCACTTATACTGAGTAATAACGTGCTATATAGAATAGACAATTCCTTTGGTAACAATTCTTTATGATTAAAATTATGGATTTGTGGGTGGGAAAAGATGCCAAAAAGTCATTTTGACAAGCATTCTGGCTTCAGCTGAGCCATCCCAGACAGATGTGATTAATTGCATTGAAAGATAGCTTTGCTTTTATAACTGGTAAGCCAAAGGCTTTATCATTGTAAGCATCCAAAATTTGAACAAATTTGTTTTTAATTCCCAATTATGGTGACTGACATCCCAGTAGCTTGACTAAAAGAAACCTTCACCCTCCAAAACACACCAAAGAGATGACTCACATATTTTAACAAATCAATCTATCTGTTAATTTCTCAAGCAGGGTGTACTATGTTCTTCCTTGCTAGATATCTTTCCATAGAAGATGTCTTCTGACTTTGAAGCTGCCTGAAGGAGCTTCTCTGTTGCTGATGGTTTTGTGCCCTGGATGGGTTTGCCGAATCTATCTTCAGATATGGTCTACTGATGCATTCAGAATTTCCAGTTTCTAAGAAGCTAGAGTAGGGTTGGTTTTCTAGGGGCATTAATTTTAGGCTTTAAAAATCTCTCAAGAAAATCATCCATATCTGTTGACTATTGCTATGTAACAAGTCACTCTAAAACCTAATGGTTTAAGATAATAAGTGTTTTTGATGCTCAGGAGTCTGTGGGTCAGCTAAGAAGTTATTTTGGTGTCATCTGGATTCACTCATATATCATGGCTACACACAGCTGAAGGAGGGGGTAGGTGGTTTTGCTGAACTGGTCTGGTCTATTACATATGTTTGGGGCCCTGCTGCTATAGAGTGTTCCAGGATGGCCATGATTAAGATAAGTGGGCTCTGTACCACATGGTGTTTCATTATCTAGCAGCTAGTCCAGACTCATTCTCATGGAGGCATCTAAAGAAGAAACACAAAAGGTAAGGAAGGTGCACCATGACTCCTGCAGCATTCTATTGGCCAAAGCAAATCACAAGGCCAGCTCAGAGTAGGCTCAAGAAGGGACTGTAAATTTACAGAACCAATAGCTGGGCTACAAGGCCATTAATTGAGGCCAACAATGTGTTTAATTAATCTATCACACCATGACATCACCTTTACGTTTTACTCTAGCACACTGGTCTTCTGGATCCTCTGAAACAATAATAAAATAACACTTCACACATATGTATTAATGCTATTAAAAATAACTATATTATTGACCCCCAGTTTCTTTACAAAAGCAAGGCCTGAGACCCTGAACCAATAAGTTTGGGTCGAGATTATTTACATTCATCCATAGTATTTGCAAGTTCATACAAATAAGTTGATTACATCGGATGCTGGAGCAGTTCTTTGATGTCTTTCCATCTAGGGGAAAGGATGTGAACGTTGAAATTCAATATAACTGTGTTTGAACCCTGGATATGGCATTCACTGATATGTTGCATTTGTATGAATTATTTAACCTCTCTGAGCTTTAATGGTAAAAATGAGACTTGCTGTGCTATATTTAAAAGTATAAAAAGGCTACCTACGTTTCTATTTGTAATACAACAGGCAATTTCCCCATGTTGTCCTTCTTCCCTTGTACTTCCCCTAAGGTAGTCAGCATACCTTCTTGCCTCCATCATATATATTCAGTAGCGTTGACTGTAGAATATTCTTGTTTACATCTTCCACTGCCCCTACCAATTTATGTCTTCCAGTGTATCTCTACAGGGGTGCTATTAGTATTTTGAGTAGAATATTTTTTCATAGTGCAACATTTCCCTAACATCTAAAGAATACCCAGCATGGCTAGATATCTCATCCATTCATGCCAGCACTCAAAGTACATGTTCTTTCTAAAATATCCCCCACATTTCCAAACATCCCTTTACTCCTAGTTGAGAACAATACTCTTCACAATCTAACTTCCACACTACCGATCCACTAAAACTGTTGTAAAAATTACCCCAACTCATTAGAATTTTTTTTTCCTCGACTACATTATACTTCAATTCAAATTCTCAGGAATGGGAGATAGAAAAAAAAAAAAGGAAGAGAGAAATATAAAGCCTATCTACCTTAAGATCTATCTACAAGGGCGGTAGGTGAAAAAGAGATTTAAATGTTCAAAGCCTGAGGCAGTTTGGGAAGGGGAACTGACCTTCATGGGAGACCCAGGGAACACATGCATTAGGTATTCAGAGATTGTAAAAAAAGACAAAGCCATTAAAAGGTATAAAAAATAAACATTGATTAAATTAAAATTGCACCTAATGGTGGCACTTTCTGTTTCACACCAAATAAATCAGTAGTCATTCTAGAAGACCAGCTGGATGCCAAGGCAATTTCTATACTTTTGATCACCAGTATTGATCATTGGGTACTTTCATTGGTAATTGGGGTAAAGCCTCCCCTCTCTATCCCTCAGAAGCCCCACGTTCTCCCCAAGTCTACCTTCTCGTTGGTACCAGATATCCTTTCCAGCCAAAAAAAAAAAAAAAAAGTTTGTATTTTAGCCAAGGGGAAAACTAAATCTTTTGAGAACAGAATTGATTGCACAGAACTCAGAAGAAGGCAAAATAGCTTGAATAAATGTAGAACTAGTCATAATTTAAGGGAAAAAAATCAGTTTGTATGGTGATTTTTGATACATAGCAGGAACTGAAAGCTACCATTAGAAATATTTTTTAAACATAAGATAGTCTAACATAATTTAACAAAAACATCATTTTTATAAAATATTTAATAAATATATTTTAATATTTTATGAGGTGCATTTAATAACTCAAAAACTTTCACACTTGCATTACAACTTAACATTAAGAGACGGGTAACTTGAACAGCAGAAAGTCTTCGCTTAAATATCACTTCAGCAAAATATACTTTAAATACACGATTTACAGTTGTACCCTACCTGCACTCCTGATCTCCACTGATTGGCCTGACATGTGTCTTTCTCTTTATTTTCCCCCCATAGGATTTGTCAACCTTTAAGAGACTATCATTTACTTACTCTATTTATTGTTTACTGTTTGTCTCCTTTTATACTGTTTGCACTCCTAATACTGTTTGTCTATTACATATATCATTTACTGTTTAAATTCCTTAAGGCCAGTGATCTTTGCTGAATACAGACTTCTGCCCATTTCATTCACTGCTACATTCCCATCACCTAGAACACCTGTTAAATGCATAACAGAATGAAGACAGGGGAATATAGAAGAAAGAACAGTGCCTGGAATCTGTAAAAGCTGAGCAAATATCTTCTGAATTTTTCTTTTTTGTCCTGGTTTAAATTAAAAACAAAAAATGAGATTAATTTGTTCCTTTTTAACACTATGGTGTCAATGACCTCCTTTCTCTCTCTTTTCTTTATCTCCCTAACTAGAATCTTCCTAATCCCTTTTGCCACTTCTTACTAACATAAACATCTGTCAGAAATGTAAATGATCTTCACTTGAGGGATATTTTCCTGATCTGACTAGATTATTTGCCTCAGGTACATAGGCTTTGTCCTATTGGTGCTCCAAATTCCACTAAAGACCATCTACCTGCCTTGAGTTTCATTCTCATAAGAAACGAGATATGAATTATTTAATTCAGCAAACTCCCCAGTTACTGTCAGTTGCCTCCCCAACTCCCTTTTTATCTTGGTGGTGAAATCCCCATTGTGACCCTGGGAGATGACACCACCCTGAGGTCCAAAGGTAATTACTGATCTGCCTAAGCCGATCATGGTGGCCTTATTCTCCTTGTCAGTAACTGGTTTAATCTTAGTGATGTGATACAGTACTGGCCAATGAAATATGTGAAGGCGTATCTGGATTGTCCTGCAAAAGGTTTCATTTTTTTTTTTCCTTTTACTGGGTAAGAAAATGATCCCATGTAATGACTGAAATTGCAGCAACCGTCTTTCCATTATGACAGGAACTAAGCTGACATACTGAGAATGACAAGGTGCTTCATCATGTCTTTAGACTATCCAATCAAGCAGCCATGAAGCTGCCTCAGCCGACGACTTTGTTAGAAAAGATAACATGTACTTTTTGTTGCTGAGTCAGAATTCTTTGTGACTTACAGTTTAAAACTTCTTAATGAACAATTACCAATATTATGATACTGTACTTTTCAAAATTTTTCAAAAGCACACAATCTGGAAGGCTGTCTAGTTTTATGGGATTAGTTTGACTCTGGGCCACAAAATTAAACACTCTCTGTCTGTATTGCTGCAGGGATGTAGACAAGTTTTAAGAAAGGATAAAGTTCTGGACCAGACATATAAGATTATAAAATAAGCAATAAAATGCTTTAAGATGCTCAACAGCGGCTTTTAAATAAATGTTGCCATAGCCTTCATCTAAGGCCATTATGTAACTTATTGGATAATTATCCTTCCACGTTACTTAATTAAATGCACTTTCATGAACTAGATCATCTCCCTTTCAGGGGCTCCCAACTCAGGATAAACAGTGATATATATCTGACTTCGTGTAGGAAGCCAGAACAAAATACTTCCCAAACACTTGAACCCAAGAGGAGAGATCTCGGCAGAAAGGAGGATATGATAGGTAGACGGAGAAGCCAGCAAAGAGAATAAAACAAAACTATCGTAGAGAGAAGAAAGAGAACTGAGCCCCACTTGCAATTTTCAAACTAGGGATAGTCCCTTAACGTGTGCATTACTTGTGCTGAGCAAGGAAGGCGGATACAAAGGGAGGGTATGTAATTTAGAGTCCTTACAGTTCTACAGCACTGACTTTTCTGTGTAAGAGGAATACTAGTTGAAACACAAGCAAGGAGATCATATATTGTTTCTACATACTGCTGCGCTAGTGAATTCATCCCTGATCTGAATGGTAAGAGCACATTCATGGGGAATGAATAATAGTGTGACATAGCTAATTAATGCCAGTTCAATCCAGGCCTCTTAGGCAATCGTGCCAAATTGTACAGTGCAACGGGGTGTTTTTTATGTGACGGTGGTGTGTGGGGGATTGATCTGCGGATGTAAAGATGGCCTCAAACCACAGGGCCAGAACTAACTGCTCAGCATTATTGTCGTCGCTGAATTACAGCTTTTTGATCTGGCAAAACTGCCACAAGACTTAACATTTCTGAAATACTATCATAAAATGGAATTCTGAAATAACTAGCTCATCAATCACTGACATTCCATGCTGCTTCCCAGAATTTGAAGCACATATGCAAGTATTTTGAATCTCCTTTGCAGAAAAAAAAAAAAAAAATCCTTTTTAAATGCCTCATTTTATACAATCACACACACCAGGTCTAAAAAGGCCAGGTATGAACGTCCTATTTTTAAGGCACTAATATGATAATTGAGTGAAATAATTATGAATATGAAGGAATCAAAAGAGGGCTTTCTTTTAGAGTAGTTGTTTAGGTAACACACAGGCATGGCATCTTAGTGATAGATTTATTAACTATTTCTGAATAGCAGATTTTATTTCTAACCTGCCAATTTCAAGCTAAACCAATTTAATATATGTTTCACAGATTCCTGAGAGGTATATGCTCTGCCATTTGCAAACAGTTATATTTCTTTTTAATTTAACCATATCAATTATAGCTATTCAAATCCTCATTTATTTTTGTGTTTGTCCCGAGAACTGATAGAAATGCATAGATACATCTACTCTTATATATCTGACAAATTTTCTTCATAGTTCCAAACTTTAATGTTCATTTATTTTTAAGAGAGAGAGATGGAGCACGAGACAGGGAGGGGCGGAGAGAGAGGAAGACACAGAATCTGAAACAGGCTCCAGGCTCGAAGCTGTCAGCACAGAGCTCCGTGCGGGGCTCGAACTCACAGACTGTGAAATCATGACCTGGGCTGAAGTTGGATGCTTAATTTAAATGTTTTAATTTAAAACAAATGTTTTAATTTAAAAACAAATAAAAAACTTGATACTATATATTTGGGAACATATTCATGACAGCGTTATATATCTTTTTATTAAAGGTATATCTATCTTTATATTATATAGAGGGAAGTTCAACAGATGTGATAAGGCAATGAGTAACATGCAAAGCCAGAAGTCATGAAGTTCCCAGAACACGTTAAAGTAGGTCATTGTAATTTCATGTGATGTGTTCTTTTTGGACATTATGTCTCATCGAATCACTCTTTTTTGGTCTAATTAATACATTTTTTTGATTACCACTTTTTCATCTTAACTTTATCACCTGATTTATGTTCGTATGCATTATATTCATTTGCTATAAATCTTGCCTGATCATATACTTTGTTCCTTTTGAGTCGCTTTACTTTAAACATGTCACTTATATACAACTTACTTTAGGTTTATTTAAGGAAAAACAGACAAAAATAAACTTTTGCTTTTAACTGGTAAGGTTATCCCACTTCTACATATCTATTTTGTTTAGTTACATTAGTTGGTTGCCACATCAAAACTTCATTGTTTTGACTAGTATCTTAGTTGTATAAATTATACACAGATTTGCTTGTAGGTAATATGGCTCCCACATCCCAGACGATCCGACTATGTCTTTTTGGCTTTTTTACACATTAATGGTGACTTGCCTAGGAATGGAACTTCAATTCATTCTGCTTTCCTTAGAAACATCATAGACTTGAATTTAATCCACAATGATTGCCTTAAAGAAGTCTAAGGCTCCCCTGATTTTTTTTTTTTTTTTCCTTTATAGGTGAGTTGTTTCTTTTGCCCAAATGCCTTTGGCATTACTTTTTTTATCCCCATAATTCAATAATTTCAACAGGATATGTTTTGGTTTTGAATGTGCTCCATTAACTTTTCTGGGAACAAAGTGAACCTTGTCAATGTGTAAATTTAGCTATTTCCTCATTTCAGGAAAGTATTTATCTTTAATTTTTCCCCTATTCTATTTGTTCTGCTTTCTGCACCAGGGAGGCTCCAATTTTCCATATGTTTCTGTTCTCGAAACATAGCATTTATCTACAACCTTTTTCCCTGCTTTGTCTTTCCTTTCTTCACTCTTATGTAATAATTTCCACTCAGATACCCTATTGTTAGAAATCCCTACTTCCGGTCTCTAAAGTGTCCATTATTATGGCAATGGCACCATGTGCTCACTTTTTCTAACTACTACTAGGTCTCCTTCAACCTCACCTTTTTAACTGATTGTCTCATCACTAATCTCTTTTGTTCATAGATCCAATGCTCTACTTGACTTTGTACTTGATAGAATTGTTTTCTTCATGCCCCCCCCCGCCCCGCCCCCCCCCCATTTCTGTTCACTCATTGTGTTCTTTTATCTTTTACTTGCTGCATTCCTTTCTTTGGTTCATTTCTCCGTAGGATGACTATTTGAAACCCATGTGAATTCTCTTTTTGCATTTCCTTCAAACTGGGGACAGTTTTATCTAAAACCAGTTTTTAGAAATAGAGCGAGCAGATTCTTTGGGCGCCCCTCTCTATTTACATGGATGACCAGATATGGATAGTTTGCATTATTTTTTTTTTCTACATTTCAGGCACCTGAATGGAGTATGGTATGAACTTGGAACTTCTTTAAGAGACTTCTTCAATACTTTCTAGGTCTTTTTGCTATCAGAGAACAAACTCCTCATTCAGCTCAAACATAACCCATCAGAAGGCCTTAGGGCGTCAGTGTATACACCCAATTCAGGAAGAACCATACTAGCCTGGTAAAAGTCTTCTGGTTTCAGGTTCTTTGATTTAGCATGACTGGGGTCTTTCTTCCTTTTTTGCTCCTCCTTTTCTTTGGTTCTTCTCTTTGCCCTCGTCAACCAAAATTTTCTGCCAAAAAAAAAAAAAGCCCTCATTAAAATGAAGACAGTTTAGGTGGTACAGACTTTAACACTTCATGAACTAGGCAATTCTTTGATCTGGAAATGGCTCCTTCAAGAAGTGTTAAAGTTTGTTTTGAAATGTCAGTTGTTGTCATACTGACCTTGGCTTGGTAGGCTGGACACCACTGACCCTGGGAAACCACCTCAGCAAAAGAAAACTTAACTCTTAGACCCCATGTTCTTATAAACGGTCTATCTGCTGAGAAACCAGACCATCTAGGTAACCAATCTGTGGTCATCAAGGAACATGAGTGATCCTCCTATTCCAATGATACCTCGGATAAGGCCAGATATACAACCCAAACAACCAGATCTTTTTATTCCTTCTCTTCCTTGTTTCCTATTCTTTATCCTATAAAGGCATCCTGCCTTCTCTCCTCATCCCCCACCTTTCAGTTCTTTTGATGGTGGGGAATGCCTGCTTCACCAAGTGTTAAATAAAGTTCGTCTGTATCACCTAAACAATCTTGTTTAGTCATTTCAACACCCTAGATTATCTCTGAGATCCTCACTACTTTTTCTGTCCAAAAGAGAAAATCAACAATCATAAAAGTAGAGTGAACCTAAGCTTATCCTCTAATACTTGGGGAATATCAGCAAGATAGTTCATAATTATGTTACCTTTGAGAGAAAGAAGTCTGCAAGTGTCTGTCTGGTAGGGAGTATTTGTAGCATATAACATCATGATTAAGAATGATATTTCCACCTTGTCCTACTCAGTTCAAATCCTAGGTGAATTCCTTGCTGTCTGTGGGAAAATGAGAAGCTATTCAACCATTTACTTTACTTTCATGGGGAAAAATCTGAGAAATCATGTGCCCTACTTTCTAGGGTTTTCATTAGGCCAAGCTTTTTAGAAAAACTTACTTTGTTAGGCCCATAAAGTGATTGGTACTTGTTAAGCATTTTGGTGTAAGAACTCACAAAAGGTAGAATTTTCTTTGCGATATCTGTTTATATATTTAATAGAGAGCTAGAGAATTATTCTACCAGGTGACATTCTTAAAATACTCTTTATATCCACATGCATATTCAATGATAGACCATATTATAAAGGCTAGAAATGACATACTATTTAGCTTGAAAAGACATAAGAGCACGTGAAATAGTGAAACATTTCAGAAAAGAGTAGTGGAATCTCGCTGCATACAATCTGTAGTGATTGGATTTCTTTGGGTTATTGTTATCCAAGCTGTGAATACCCAGGTGCATCTAATAGAAATGTTCATTTTTCTGCTTATTATTCAGCACCTGCTAAGTTGTATCTATTTTCTTGAATAGCATAAAATGAATTAAAATAAACATGAATACAATGTTATTCTACCATATAATTCCACTTTCAGTGTATTTGAAATGACTATGTATCATTTGTGTTTCTTTTGTTTATGGATGATTGTTGTAATGACACCATTGTTTAAGATGTGGTTTTCATAAATTGTTCCTTGGATACATGATTACTATTTTCCAACAGCAGTTTTTCATGGTGATAAACTATAACATACATATTTCCCTGTGCCAGAATTGATTTGTACAAATGGGTTTGGTCTAAAGACCCAATCAGCTTTGTGAATATTTCACTTTGTAACTGTTCAATGGGCAATCTATTTAGCTGAACTGCCACAATCAAGCATGTTAAAAAGACTTTCACTTTAGTAAATGAAATGGGAAAAAAAATGTTACAATCTTTTAACAAGGATGTCAATCCTTTTATAATTCTCTTAGGAAATGTGGTCTTTCTGGGGTAAGTTTACCACCATCTCATCTGTTTGTCAGTGATCATGGTTGGAATGACAATTATATGGCAAAATATTTTAACATTCTTATTGTACTTTTTAAACATGGTGTGGACAATTTATAATTATGCAGAATGCACTGTTCTTACATGTAGAAAAACAGAACATGAACTTCAATGTAATTGTATTAATCAATAACTTAATCATGTGTAAAAACCTGCCATTATGCCTTTCACTTTTTATTCTCCCTTGAGATTCCCACAAACTTCTAATATGTTTTTCTTGATTTGATTCTCTAATGCCATCTTGCCACATTAGACTGGTTTAAATGATAAAAGAAAAATAACTATTTATTTTGAACTGTGTTTATAACAAATGAAGCACTTTTCTGAAATGTTAATTATCAAACTGATAAAGTTATTATTGTATATTTCCTATCCAGAACATTTTGTTTTATTTATTTTCAACGTTTATTTATTTTCTGGGGGGACAGAGAGAGACAGAGCATGAACGGGGGAGGGGCAGAGAGAGAGGGAGACACAGAATCGGAAATAGGCTCCAGGCTCCGAGCCATCAGCCCAGAGCCCGACGCGGGGCTCGAACTCACGGACCGCTAGATCATGACCTGGCTGAAGTCGGAGGCTTAACCGACTGCGCCACCCAGGCGCCCCCCTATCCAGAACATTTTAAAGTGCCTTCCAGAGGATAGAATAATAGTTTGAGAATAATAAATACTTTTATCCTTAAAAAAATCTAAATAAATTATTTGAATAGCTGCCGATTTAGTTACACCAAATCGTCAGCTTAATTTTTTTAAGAACCTATTTTGGAAACTATATAATTCATATGTAGAAGCCAAAAGTTATAAAAATAACATATTAGCATAAATTAGAATATATATATGTTACAAATTAGAATATAAGCACATGTTTATATTAGAATATGTTATAATCAGAATATATTACATTCTAATATTATATTATTAGAATATGTTATAAATTAGAATATAAACACATCTATTACTTGGTAAGTCAGTTTGGGGTTTAAATTAAGTATCATGGAGACTATAGACAGAATAATTTGTTTCTATCACCATAAACCTGCAGCCTGTATGTCATTAAACACAAGCCCACTTACAACTCACTCCCACACATATATAAACATTTAAGTGCAAATTTAGAAGCATGGAAACATACAGGTGAAAGACACACCATATATGTTTCTTTATTTTTTATCAGTTAATGGCATATTATGGTTAAAAATATTGTTTTCAGCTTTCTGGTGTAATGTACTTTAAAAATACTTACTGTTGCTGTCTTTTTAGTAGAATGACTCAAATAAAAGGAAAGAGAGAAAGAAACATCTGGGACACGTTTGAGATTTTTGCCTTACATTTCTGAGATGCTGATTGGAATACCACCAACTTCAAAGGAAATCTTAGGCTCGGTCCAAATAGCTGAAAGGGAAAATAGAAACTGACCTCTTCCTAAAATGCCTCTCACGTAATCACTTATATTCTTGCAGATTGCTGTCAAAATTTTGTAGAACACAGGATAAAAAACAAATAAGTAAGAACTACTTTAATTCACTTTATGAATATGGGCATATATAAAATTTTCTAAAGCTTGCCAAAGCTAAGAAAAAAAACAAACAACTCCCCCTTTTTATGTCTCTTCCCTTTTCTACACTGTTTTACGTTTATTTGGACTACTATTTGGCATTTTAATTAAGACTATTTTAGTTCATTGTTTCTGCATTAATCTTTCCCAAGCAGATGGTGAACAACTTGAGGATAGGGACTCTACCTAACTCATATTTGAATCATCGCACAGGGAGCTTTGCAAGTATTACAGACGATGTCTGTTGAGAAAAAAAAAAGGTGCAAAGAAATTTTTTTTTTTTTAATTTTGCCTTTTCATGTTGTGTCCACTTTAGTCTTAGCTGATTATGGATAGTCCTGGGTAGGAGTTGCCTCCATTTGTAAAATAGTATGAGGGGCGCCTGGGTGGCGCAGTCGGTTAAGCATCCGACTTCAGCCAGGTCACGATCTCGCGGTCTGTGAGTTCGAGCCCCGCGTCGGGCTCTGGGCTGATGGCTCAGAGCCTGGAGCCAGTTTCCGATTCTGTGTCTCCCTCTCTCTCTGCCTCTCCCCCGTTCATGCTCTGTCTCTCTCTGTCCCACAAATAAATAAACGTTGAAAAAAAAAATTAAAAAAAATAGTTTGAGCAAGTAGACAAGTCTCAGTGGTGTTTCTAGGCAGAGCTTAGTCGCCTTCTGCTTTCATCCTAGAAAATAGGCAAAAATGATTCCTAACTTACAGTCTCCTGGGCAATTGTTCTCTTGACTTTTAGCTGATCCTAAGACCCATGTTAGTTTTGGTTGACATAAGTGATTCTCTTTATCAGCCCTGGTTTACATTTAAGCATTCAAACCTCACTATAAATTTTAGTGATATGTTGAAAAACTTTGCTTGGGATTTTAATAATTTTTGTTGCTCAGCAAGAGGTAAGATCGCATTGTCCCAAAAGTGCTTTTTAAAACCACGTAGGTAGTTTACATTCAAGTTAAAGATAATTAAATTTTATATAAAGTACACATCTCTACATCTCAGAGAACATTCATGTTCAGTCTTTGATCTGAGTATTCAGTTGCTACTGCTAATGTGAATTTCTAAGCTAAAAATAACTGCCACTCTCCTAGACTGCTCACGGTGCCATTGAGAACTCAGGACTGCTGTTGAGTTACTCTGATGATTCCTCACAATGGGAACCTGCTATGGGTCTCATTCACTTCTACTGGAAAATTGCATGTTTGCGGTTTTCTTGGACGTGTCCCCAAATGTTTTAATTAAGTAACATTGCTCACCAGATAACAAGTAGCAATTCACTTTAACTCTCACAACTGAGAATCATGTGTTTTACAAGATTTTTATTTTGAAGAGTTCATGAAGCCTGGTCTTGTTCCACTACATTTTTGTCAATTGCATTTCAGGCATGACTTTTGTATAAAATCCCTTCCTATCTCCTTGGTATGTGATAGCAACCTTGGGACAGTGTTATGTTTCCCTGCTGGAGTTCTCCTTCTAATTTCTTTCAGTTTCAGGGAAATGCCACTGAATTTTCACATTTCATTTGGGGTTTGAACATGCAGCAGGAGCCATAATCTAGCAAACCTGCCTTGGGACCTCAGGCAAGTGAGCCGCCATGAGAGAATGGTGCTACAGAGTCTTAGAGCCAAATGTTCTTTCGTGGCAATACAGACGTACATGTGGCAGTTTGTATAAAATCTGAATTCAAAGATCTGGAAGATCCTCTCGATGGATTTTTCTTTTTTAAAGGATGATGGATGTTCTGGAAGAAATACCAATTTTCATCTTTGAATTTAACTCTTTTGTTATTCTGCACCAGGATATCAAAGTTTGGACCACATTTTTTTCCTATTTTTTTTAACCATTCTAATCCTATTGTCACCTTGGTCCCCTTCTTATCACTTCTTGCTGACATTTCCAGGTTCCCCATTTTCCTTCAGCCAAAGCTGCAAGGAGTAGCTTAATCAGCTAATAGCAAATCCATTCTCACATATATTATTAATGAATTTTTACTGAATTAAACATTTTGAAAAACCTAGGGAGCTAAAAACAATGCCTTCCACATACCTCAGTGGTAGCATTTATTGGTCTTTCTTTTTTTCTTTTCTTTTTTTTTAACAGATTGTAAGATTTTCGGGAGCAGAGCACATTGTTCCATTCATTTTTGGAACTCCCAGGCTCACTGCTTGGCAACAAAACACAGTTTAAAATATTTATTAATTGAGGGGCACCTGGGTGGCTCGGTCGGTTAAGCATCCGACTTCGGCTCAGGTCATGATCTCACGGTCCATGAGTTCGAGCCCCGCGTCGGGTTCTGTGCTGACAGCTCAGAGCCTGGAGCCTGTTTCAGATTTGTCTCCCTCTCTCTCTGCCCCTTCCCTGTTCATGCTCTTTCTCTGTCTCAAAAATAAATAAACGTTAAAAAAAAAAATAATAAAATATTTATTAATTGAATCAGTAGTTTCTTACCTATGGTGATTTTGCCCCCGAGGGGATATTTCATGGCATTTTTTGGTCATCCCGACTGAGGAAGGTTGCTAAGAGAGCATCTGGTGGATAAAAACCAGTGATGCTGCTAAATATTCTAAAATGCACAGGACAACCTTCCTGCAACAATAAGTTACTTGGGCCACATGTCATTAGTGCCTAGACTGAGGAAGTATCATTTAAATTTTCTGTTCCTTTCTCCAAAAATTCAAGGAATTCAAGTTTTATTCATTGATAGTTACCAATTTTCATTAATTACCATCATCAGTTCAATGAGAATATCCAAAACAGCATAGGGTGAGATTTGTGATATCATTGTGATATAAAAAGTTTTTCAATGTTTATTTATTTATTTTGAGATAGAGAGAGAGAGAGATTGGGGGGGTGTGAACAGGGGAGGAACAGAGAGAGAGGGAGAGACAGAATCCTAAGCAGGTTCTGCACTGTCAGCAAAGAGCCCAATGTGGGGCTTGAACCCAAGAAATGTGAGATGACGACCTGAGCCAAAACTAAGAGTTGGATGCTTAACCAACTGAGCCAGTCAGGTGCCCTGGGGGAACAATTATCTTCTAGTCTGGAATTTTTAAATAATTTTTAATTTCCAGAGAGAGTGGATTCTTGTTTAAGCAGTTGAGAACCAATAGAAAATGCCATCCTGAACTTGTCTGCAGTCTAGGGCGTCGTCTATGTGTGTCTAGTTCAGAATACAGATGATGTTAATAATACTTTGTAGCAACTTGGCCTCAATTTGTTCGACAGCCACAGAAATGTCTGTTCCTAATCTTGACCAGGCTTGAGTGTCATTGATCACAAGAGGCAGGGATCAAAAGAAGGTGAATAGATTCTTTTAAAACTGTCATCACTATTGTATCTACAGTTTCAATGGCAACTTCTTTCGCCATCAGGTCAGTGTCAGTGTCTTTATTCTGGAAGGACAGCTCATAAATTAAGCAGTTGACCTTTATGTCAGTCAATCAACATTGGGCCATCCAGGGCTGCCAAAACCATTAGCTTTGAGCAATGGCCATTTCACCAAAGTACAAAATGCAGTATTTATAAACCTTATGTTGTTGTCTTTGCCAAAATCTCAATGACATTGTCCATTTCTCAGTTTCCTCCCATCCATTAAAAGGTAGGAAATGATAATCAATAGCCTAGAACATTATCTGTAAAAAAAAAAAAAAATTCAATGACTCAGGAGTTAAAAAGCATACAAAATAAAAATTCTGAGCAATATGCTCATTTTACAACTTTCTTCATTTACAGAACTAAAAAAGACTAGAGCTGCAAAGCATTTAGTGATATTTTGTCTCATTTGGTTATTTCATCGATGAAGAAACAAGACCCTGAGAAACCAAGCAACTTCTAGTGGACCATCTTGAGTAGCTTCTCACAATCCAGTTAAGGGTCTATGCATTCTCTAATAAGGCCCAAGTAACTGAGAACCCAATATTTTATTTATAACTAAAATATGTAGGAAATGTTGCCGCATTTAAGATTTTCAAACTTGACAAACAGGAAGTTATCAGAACCTCAAATGATATGAGTATTGTTATAAATAAAAATCCTATGCATATTTTTGAAATAACACAATTACTGCATGCCTGTAGAACACTCAGAGTACCTTAGGGACACAAAGACAAATCAGGCACAGACGTAGCCGTAAGGGAGTTTACAGACCACTGATAATATTAGGAAAGATGTTTGTGTAAGTCAGGGTCCCAATAAGAAACAAGGATGGGCTCAAGATGGAATGACTTGAGAGAAATGATTTGCAGCTGGACCTATGACTAAGGCGGGGACAGTTGAGAAGGAAATACAAGGAGAGGACAAGAAACAGCAGCATAGGAGCAGGCGCCAACCCTGTTTGGAATGTGTGTGTGGTGGGGAGGTCACTTCAACCAAGAAAGAGAAAGCATCACTAGAGTTGGTTGCCTTGCAAAGATCAGTGATTTGCTTTTAAAGGAGGACCTAAGAGAATTAATAGAATGTATTGTTTGCTCTCTTTTCTACTTCTACCTGAGTTCTCCTTTGGCTAACTACAACCAGGAACCAAATGACTTCATATGGACAGAAAGAGAATGTTTGGCATGGATTTCTTATTTTTAATAGACCGTTGAGGATTTTCCGAGGTTTTCTTGCCTTAAAACTGAGTAACAACATAATCTACCAGTTTGGTTAACATCGTGGTAACACCACCCAGATTTTCTTGCAAGAATGAATAAGTCATTCTGTACCTCCTATCTATAGACCTCAGCTCTCAACCTCCTCTGAGGATTACTATAACTGAAGACAACCATCTTGCCCAAATGTATGCTGCCTATGCAGGGTGCTACATATTGATCAATGATAGATGATGATCAATGATTGATAAAGACCTGACCCATTTTCCCCAAATTTAGGATAATTCTGAAAAGCCATGCCAGTTTAGTTTTCCATGTATGGTCAACTGAAGTATCTACTAAAATTATATCAGATCTCAACTTTTTGCTCTTACTAACTCTGCTTTCTTTGCTTCTCTTCCCTCAGAGTTAATCTCAAGAGCAGTTGCTAGAAAATCTCCTGTGTGGGGATTTCCATCTCAGAATCTGCTTCCTGGAGAGCCCAAACAGAGATAGTTAGTGCTGGTAGTCATCTGAGGAAACAGACCAGAGATGAGCTCTCGAAACCAGATTGCCTGCTTCTTGTCTGGCAATTACCCTAAATGGTTTGGTGGCCACCACCATGGAGACTGCATCCCATGTCTTCTCCTTCTACGGAGTCTGCTTCATTTATTTCCAAAGGAGTTATTAGAAAGAGCTCTTTCTAATAAAACTCTTACATTCTGATCTCTCAGCATCTTTTTTCATGAAACAACTCATGAGATGTATAGAGGAGATGGTAGTAGGTGGAGTACAGACAGTCCCTGGCACAAAGTAACATTGCAATTGTTACAACTTTCACCCGGGGTGGTGTACTGGTAGAAAGGATGACACTAGCTGGTTGCACATGTTAGATATGTGAGAAATAAAAAGGTGGCTGTAAAGTACTTGTAACTGGGTGAGGTGCTAAGCATTATTACCTTAGGAAGAGAAATGGAAAGGTTCAGAGTAGTAATTAATTGACATTTGAAAGCCAAGTGTGAAAACTAGAACATTTTTTTTAACAGATAAAAAGGCTTTCACTTCTTGCAGCTGTCATCAGAGAAAACTGGAGATTAGTTCCAGAACTTATTCAAAGGAATAACAGAGCTCCAAAGACAGTTTAACTCTCAACCTAATCAGTTCAGTTACGCTAAATCCAAGGTCCTGATTGGGAAAGGAGTCCATCTTGACACATGGGAGGGGGACATCTGGGTGGATTTGACCCATAAACTTGGAGTCCCCCAAATCCCCAGAACCCTTAAAACTGAAGCAATGGCTCACTTCCTAATTTAGGGCCATCAGCCCCTTCTTTGTTTTAAGATAGTGGGGAGTTTTCCCTCATACACATTAACATGCACCCCATCCTCAGGATCTGTCCCCAGTCCTCCTCTTAGCCACTGGGGTTGAGTCAGGAAATAACACAACTGGAGACCTGTAGGGCCTGATAAGGAAGGAAAGGGATAATACCCCAAGGGAACTATAGGGCTTACTCAGCATGAATGTGCATGGGATGGTAATCTAAGAGTGCACAGTCAAGGTGCAGGGTCAGGGGAAAAAAGGAGGCAAGAGAGAGAGTCACCATATTGTCAGAGTTCATTGAATCTGATCAACAGGAGTATACAGTGGATCTGCTGTTATGTTGTGGGAAGGAATCAACTTAATATCCAGGTGTTATACTTGGATTTTCTTGATACCACCTTGATCAATTGTCAATTGCAATGCAACCATCTCTGCTACAGAAGGACATGAGGACTAAAGGCTCCACGCTTCTCAGGGATGAGGCTATGCATCATGTCCCTGAGACTAGCAAACATGTTGCTCGACGTTGAAGCGAATGTATAATGGATATTAGAGGGGGAAAGAAAAAGTGACATTTGTGGTTCCAATACCAAAGGAAACAGCAGTACTTATAGTTTTTCTCACCAATCCTCTTCATCTTTCTCCAGAGAGAGAGGTTCACCAGAGCCCTGAACTAATGGCTCCCTGAATTTATATACAAAATAGTTCCTAGTGATGTGAGGAACAGGCACCTGCCAGGTTCCTCTTCAGGATGAACCTGCTGTAACTGCCAATATATTACTAGTTGTCACCCATACACCATGTTTTGTCGTTGCCTCAGCTGAAGTCAGGTGTATTGCCCAAAGTTGTGCCTTCTTTCTGAGGCAGCCCACATCCTATGACCACTCGGGGCTGTAAAGATACAACTCTCTCCCTAATTCAGCATCTGTACGAAAGGTTATCCCAGCTTCAGATGGTTTGGTGGCCACCTCCATGGAGACTGTATTAAACCTCTTCTCCCTCCATCGTCTACTTCATTTTTCCCAAAGGAGTGGAGCCCAAGAGTGCTCCCTAGTAAAACCCCTGCTCTCTAATCTCCATCTCAGAATCTTTCCATGCAACAGCTTGTGAGATATTTGTGCCATTAGGTGGAAATGTCAGAGATACGGTAAATATTATTAAAACGTATATCAAGTAGCTTTTACAAAGCTGGTCTACCAATGATTGCTACTCTGCATTGTTTTCAGGCACTGTACGATTTTCACTTTTCATTTTCTCATAATGAATACTTCATACTTAATTCTATTTTATTTTGCAGTTTTTTTGTGGTTCACTTAATGGAATATATTTGCATTCATAACTTTCATGTTGTATATATAGAATTTTTTATTCATATTGCCTAACAATGGCAAAACTAGAAAATTGAATGTATTCAATAATCTGCTGTGTCTGTCTGTCTGCCTTCCTCACTGCTCAATCTATTTCTAAAAGGAGAAAGGATCAGTTTTATATTGTTTTATATAAAAATATCATACCTGGATTTCAAACGGATGAACCAGAGTTTAACAGAAATGCTGTGGTAAACCTGAACAGGAAATAATAAAAGAAGTTAACTGAGTCCCAGTTGGACTCTTATTTAATGCTTATTTGGTGGGGCGCCTGGGTGGCTCAGTCGGTTAAGTGTCCAACTTCAGCTCAGGTCAGATCTCATAGTTCGTGAGTTCAAGCCCGGCACCGCATCAGGCTCTGTGCCTAGAGCCTGGAGCCTGCTCTGGATTCTGTGTCCCTCTTTGCTCTGCCCCTCCCCTGCTCATGCTTTGTCTGTCTCTCCCTCTCTCTCAAGAATAAATAAACATTAAAAAAAATGCTTATTTGGACAGGAGTAAACTAAGTTAGTGAAGAGTTAGACAAATATTTACTATGTACTTCTTCATAAGTCTGTCTGAACTCTTTGCTTTATTCCATTGCACACTATTTTCTCACTAATTTTTATTTTATATTCTCATATATTCCACCTCAGTTTCTCTCTGTTTTACTCTATTTGCATTTGATATTCTGGTCATTTTCAAAGTGAGTTTATCATGTTTGTTATCAGTATATTACACATAAGTGCAATAACTTTGTTAGTAAATATATATATATATATATATATATATATATATATATATACTGGCAAGTGTTTCAAGACTAAAAACTTGATCAGCTATAGCCATTAACCAACTGTGATCATCTAAAATTTATTGCCCTTCTAGACACAGTTCTTCTGCCCAATTTCTTAAAATTTGGCACACTTATTTCATGAAAACATATAAGTAAGTTTTTATGAGACCATATGCCCCAGGACAGCAGCTTTTTATAACCTAAGGGTCATAATGAAAATATTCACTTTATTGTTTACAAAGCATTTTTACAAATAGCAAATCACACAGTTAAAACTGGTGACGTATCTTAATAAACAACTACTATATTTTGAACATTCTTATACTAAAAATGTTATTCTAGTTTACCTTTAAAAACATATGAGACTAACAACATTTCCTGTAATTTTCTACATTAGGTGCTTATTTTTTATTTGCAAGTTTCTTTTAACTTTTGTAGTTTTTTTTTTTTAATTGAAATCTGGATCGTCGAAGTTGTTTTTCATATAATTTTCCTGTTCTATTAATTTTCTGTTTGAAATTTTGTTGACTTCTTGCCTATTTATTATTATTATTATTTTTACCTTGCTTTGGACTAAATTTGCTTTCCCTTTTCTGATGTCCTAAAGTGGAAACCTAGGTGATTGATTTTAGATATTTCTTCCTGTCTAATATTTGCACTCAATGCTATACATTTCTCTCTAATTACTGATCCTACAAGTTTTAAGTTGTATTTTCTTTTTTATTTTAAGTTTATTTATTTATTTTGAGAGAGAGTGCAAAGCAGGGCAGGGGCAGGGAGAAGAGGAGCAAGAGAATCCGAAGCAGGCTCCCTGCTGTCAGTGCAGAGCCCAACATGGGGCTCCATCTCACGAACTGCGAGGTAATGACATGAACTGAAATCAAAAGTCGGATGCTTAGCTGAGCCACCCATGTGCTCCTTTAAGCTATATTTTCATTTTAATTTAATTAGAGATATTTTAAAATTTCTCTTGAAAGTTTTTGACCCCATGTTATGTAAAACATGTTGTTTGTAAGTATTTTGGCTTTTTTTCAACTACCTTTCTATTATTGATTTCTAGTTTCATTATGGCCTATGACCACAGTTTGTATGATTTCTGTTCTTTTATATTTGTTCAGATGTGATATATGGCCCAGGATATGGTCTATCACAATGAATATTCTATATGACCTTGAGAAGAATGTGTATTCTGCTGTTATTGGATAAAATGTACTAAAAATGTCAAGGAGATCCAGGTGATTCATGGTAGTGTTGAGTTCAACTGTGTCTTCACTGATTATTTGCCTGCTGGATCTGCCCATGACAGTACATGAGGAACATGTGGCACAGAGAGAATAAGTAACTTGCTCATGATCCCTAGCTACAAGTTTCTATTTTAAAATGAGGGATCGAGGGGCACCTGGGTGGTTCAGTGGATTAGGGGTCAAACTCTTGATTCTAACTCAGATCGTGCTCTCATGAGTCATGAAATCGAGCCCCACATGGAGCCCTGTGCTGACAGTGTAGATCCTGTTTGAGATTCTCTCTCTGCCCCTTCCCCACTCTCTCTCTCTCTCTCTCTCAAAATAAAAATATATTAGAATTTTTTAAAAATAGGGAAAGGAGAAGTGATTTATTAACCTAATGATACTTGTTTACATGCTCAAGAATGAATAAAATTTTGATTTATAAGAGCACGGGATTGAATGGTGTACTCCTCAAAATATGTCCACTTGGAACCTCAGAATTTGACCTAATTTAACCTTTGTGTATGCAGTTACAGGATTAATCAAGAGATCGTTTTGAATTAAGATAGATCCATAAGCCCAATGACTGTAGTTTTTATAAGAGAAACTAAAGAGAGATTTGAAATACAGAGACACAGAGGGGGAGGACAAGTGAAGACATCTGGGAGCAGAGATTAGAGTGATGCATCCACCAGCCAGGAAACACCAACGATTGCCCACAGTCACCAGAAGCTGGAAGAGAGGCATGGAGCTGATTCCCCCCGAGAGCCTGCAGAACCTTGGTTTTGGACTTTTGGCCTCCAGAAATGCAAAAGAATACATTTCAGTTGTTCTAAGCCACCTAGTGTGTGGAAATTTGTTAGGGTGGCCCTGGGAAACAAAAACAAGCCTGAAGTATTTCACAAGTTGCATTGCCCAATGGAAGCTAAATTCACTCAACATTTCCTATTAAAATGGTGACCTGAAAAAACCACAGAGAAAAACAAAACAAACTAAAATGGAGATATATATATATATATATATATATGTGAAATATAATATAACCAAGATAATTAATCACTGATTTTTTAAAAGTTGTCCATCTCATCTCATCTCATTATCTTATCTTCTATTTTATCTTATCTTAGGCTTTAGAAAGCAACTAGATTTCAATTACAATAACAGAAATAACTTTATAGCATTATTAATATTTATAATCTATAATTATCCCATTTATGTTGGTTTATTGCTAGTGTTTTCCACTAGAAGATAAGTTCCATGACATATTGGTGACATTGTCAATCTTATTTATTGCTGTACCTCAAATGCCCAGCATAACTCCTAGTACATAATAACTGCTCCATAAGGGTTTGCTGAATGAAAGAAAGGTTGATTCAGAGAGAGTCAGCTCGGTTTCTGTGATACAGCTATCTGTGAAAACAAGAGCTCTTTTATGCTACCCCAGCAATAGGCACAGGAAAGCAATCTATGCATTAAAATATATTATAGGTTACCGGGTAATCCTTTATACATGGTTATCATGGTTATTTTATCATCACCTCACCACTGCAATTCATGTATTTTTTGCAATTAAAATAACTTAGCAATTTTTATCTTGTGCTACTTTTTGTGGTAATACCATTACTTCTAATAAAACTTTCCTCAACCTTATGGATTTAGGAAAGAAACATAAACTAAGAGCAGCTGAGTATTTGGTAAAGTACCTTCTATAGCTGTGTGAGGAGAATGTAACACTGATTGTTAATATTCATGAAAAATGAATCATTTGTTTGCCTTCATTTCATGCACAGAATTCACCATGACATCAGTGGGAGCTTTTTACAACGATAAATCTGTGCCAAATAATAAATTACATTCTCCTGTATTAAATTAAAATGTGCACATTGAAGAGGTTTAATTTTACATTTTCATGACAAATGGAAATTTGGACACTAAAAAACAGAAAGTTCAACTACAAAGAAGGAACCTCTGCTGTGACTTTCCTAGGATTCCCTTCCTCTTTTCTCACTTTGTCAGGTAGCAACTTGTTCAAACTTTTAACATCAGGTGTTGCTGTCAGAGTGCCATTTTATGCTTTCTAAAAAGAGTTTTATTTTGGCAATGGGTATTTATATTATTTTTGGTACCTGAATATATACATAGTATTTCCCACATTCAAAAGATCTGTTAGAAAAATAATCACATAAAACAAATGAAATTAAACATTCTTCCCACAACATGTGAACGTAACTCAGAATTTCAGAACGATTAGATTTTCTAGTGAATGCTATGCAGTTATCTAAACTGAGTTAATATAGCTGTTTCTTAGGTTCTAGAATACTAATTCATGTTCCTACCCACAGAAGTCTTGTAAGCTCAATAGTTCCTGTAAGGGTCAGAGAAAACATTTGGATATTTGTTTATCACCTTCATAAGACATCAGCTAAAGGCACAAAACAGTGTGTATCTATTCTTCTCTTATCAGTATGAGATTCTCCAAATAATCTCCCCAGCACAGGAAGCATCATGAAAATAGCATGGTCTTATTTCACTCCTACTAAGAATGGAAAACGTCAGGTGTTTCGCACATCCTATGCCGAGCCACTGCTGTAGGCATCATAGTGATTGATTTCATCCTGCAGTCTTCAGTTTACAGGAAATCCATATAAATCAACCAGAATATGGAAATTCATACCTCCCTGGAGTAACAGATTAACTGATTCTAAATTGGAAGAAAAAAGAAAGGTCAATAAGAAAGCATCAATGAGGAACACAGGGAAAATATGCCAGATATTGAGTACTTTGGAGGGCTACACTGGTTTTTTTTTTTTTTTTTTTTTTTTGTTTTGTTTTTTGTGACTCAAAGAAGTGCATTTGGGAGCTTGTAGCCACAAATATGAATATTTAGGATCCCATTAGGTTATTGCTGTGGGGCAGTCTTTAACTTTTTTTGATTTAGATATGAAAAAAAAAAACCAGGGACACTCTCCCTCAGAAATCTTTGTATTCAGACAGTTTTTCATATAACCTTAGAGAGAATTCTTTTCCTGTAGTCACTGCAAGATTAGAATGGCTTCCCATCAGAGAGAGAACTTACAGAGGGGGTCCGAGAAGTCAGACAGAAGCCAACCAGAAACATCTAGAACAGAGTTCTTATTTGCACTTCCGTGAGGTCAAAGCTTTTCACTCTTTTTAAGATATTCCCTAAAAATGTCTCCAAATGATCCCTTTTACCCTAAGGTCGACCTGAGAATCTGGAGTAATGCCTCATGACAACTGTGACTCCAACAAGAATTAGAAACATATAATACTCTTGAAAGAACCCCCTCTTTGATCTCTGGAGTTGAAGTTAGTGTAACCAGAGATGAAAGGTAGAAAAGAATATATGCATGAAAACCAATTTATAATTTTGCAATATACAAAAAAGCTGTCACTTTGTTGGCAAACCAGCATGGACACTGGCAAAGTAGCCTTGGTTTGTTTAAAGTAAGTCATCCGAAGGAATAGGAGGAACTTTCAGGAAGCTGTTTTCTTAACTAGATACCACTGAAACGACAGATCATACTTTGTGAAAAGGAAACCAGTTGAAAGCTACATCGCTGACCAGTGTATATATGTCAGAATTGATCATAGATCTTACTGGGTGATGATACCGGATTAACGGATTTTCTAGGGCTAAAAAGTAGCAACATCAGCTCTGGCTTATTTTGGGGTTGGGGTTAAAGGTAGGCTCTCCAGTGGAGCATAGATAAAAGAGATGAAGAAGATGCCACTGTCAACGAGTCCAAACGAGACCTGATAAAATTTCTGATGAAGAAAAAAAAAGTAATTAATAGGCCCATATACTTGGCATAAGGTATACATATACTTCACCTTTCTCCACAAACCATATCTTTGTGCATCTCTTCTTTAATTAAAGGATGCCCTAGATGTTCATTTATCTCCTAACTTTTTTTTTCTTCTAATGATAGGGGCCTCCCTGTAAGTGAGAGTGCTGGAAAATTCATGAATAAGAGGTAGAGTTAATACATGGTGGGGCTTGATGATTATAAGGCCCTAGTCTAGGTACTTTATAAATAAAATAATGCCTTTGCCTCTCACAAAACCTTGCAAGATTAAGTTATTATTACTTTCTTTTTTGAGATGAGTGAACTAAGGGACACAGAGTTTAACTATCTTTCCAAAAATCACAGAGCTATGAAGTGTTAGAGGGAGGGTTGGAACTCAAGTCAGTTTGAGTTCAAAGTCATATGAAGTCCATTCTATTTAGCCACTTCTCCTAGCATGGTTATGCATAAACAGTTTGAGGAATCTCAGAATATTAGGGTTTTAGCCATAAAGCTACAATATAAAGCTTTTTGACATCAAGACAAAGTAAAGTTGAAGAGCAAGTTTCACAATGATGAATTTCCAAGTCCAAAAATTGTTCGGGTAATAACATCAGCCAGTGGCCTCAAACTAGTTTGAAGTGATGACTATAAAATATTTGCTTTTAAACAGTTTGTTTCTTATATTTCTTCTTAAAGATAGGGGGCCCTCCTGGAAGAATGCTTGTTTGGGCACCTGCATTGTGAGTGAACAAAGAATTCTTATCTCAATGGCTTTCAGAACAAATTATTTTATCTGAAGGTAAAAAGAAAAGCCAAGAGTATTAATAAAAAATGTTGAGAACAAGAAAATGAATATCTGTGTCTATTCATTCTGAGAATGAAAAGATTGAAAATAATGTGAAGCCTTGAAGCTCAACATTCACTGTTTGGAAAAGATATATATATTTTTTCCCTAGAGCAGTAGCCCAAGATTATTGAACATGACATCAACACTGGTAGTATGCTTTGCTGAAAGAAATGAACCATCACGGCCCATCAAGGGGGCAATGGTGGATTTAATGGGGCCATTTGAGCAGAGAACTCTCAGTCTTATTGCTGTTCCTATCACTTTCTGCAGAGGCGTTCCCTTTATATTCAGGCTGTTAAGTAAAGTAGAAGAATTCAAAGGGAAAAGAAGCCACCTGGAGGAACCTAGAAAATCTTAATAAATTGTTCAATAGCCTGTTTAACACACACACACACACACACACACACACACATAGCTCTTTAGTAGAGATATGTTTTCAACTTTGTGCAACACCTGTCTAACATGGTTTAAATAATGTTGGGAGAAAAGAAGATCCACTGATGGTAAAGACAGAAAGGGCATCCCAGGTTCACATTTGTATTACTGACTTCTTTCCATCCAGGCCAAGATGTAAACCAAGGTGCTGAGAACGGTGTTGATCATGACAAGATTAGTGACCAGTGCTTTTCTTCTCCTCTGACAGCTTGTGGATGCAGGATGGATTTACAAGTCCCTGGAGGACAGCAAGGCATAAACAACACTTGGCATCCGTGCCATGAAGTGCTGACATCACCAGAGCAAATCAACTGAGTGAGCCAGAAAATGAGAATCCAAAACTTGATTTTAAAGCACGTGAGGAAATATGACAGATCTCAGAAGTGCTGCTGAAAGATGGTCCCTTATCCATTGTATTTTGTATTATTACTGAATATATTCAAAGGGAGATAATATTGTAAACACATCCTTCACATTTGGGAAACTGAGGGTTTGTATATTGGCCTTGAAGTTGTAGATTAAGTGGCAACCAATAATAATAATAACTACATTATTATTAACCAATTATCATAATAACCACCTGCAATCACATAAAGGCAAAAGCCAATTCTTCTAATTTCAAGATAACAGGCATATTTTTATGGTGGAATCCTGCCATATCAGGCTTGGTGGCATCAGGCTGATGAGTAAACTGTGTTTGAGCTGTCAGATGCTACACCGTCACTGTCAGCCCTACTCTTGACACATCAGTTATGTCTGTATTTTGAGAAAGAGCAAAAGACCGATGCTTCCCAAATCTATTTTCTGGCCCATATTTTTATTTTGTTATCAGCGATTTCATGTGTCAATATCTACGAGAGCTATTGCTTTGTGTTGAGGGAAGGAAAAGAATTATGAGATATAATCAGTTTATTTCAACATTCATTCTGTTTTTATCTGGTGATCATTACAATCTCTAAGAGTTTTTTTTTTCCCCAAAGAATAGGTGATTCAATTCATAAAGTTAATTTACGGTGCCATTTTCACCATTATTGCTGTGCATTTTAGTATTTCAGGCTCAGCAAGTTTTTTTTTTAGTGTGTTCATGTAGATACTCCATAGAAGCAGCATATTTCTATAACACCTATATTTGATTTTTTGTAGCCAATATCAAATACCTGCAAAATTAGTAAAACCTGTATTTGTACATAAATATAATATCTTCCTCCAGAGAAGCTTTTTTTAAAATAAAATCAAATCAACTAAAATATGTAAAATAGTTATAAATACACTCAGTATTTAGTTTCTGAGTAATATTAATAATAATGTTGTAACCAATAACAATTAACAATTTACTGAGAGCCTACTATGTGCCAGACATGGGATCAGGCAAATTATATGCATAACATGGAGGTGTTTTCCCCTACACTCTTTTCTCTCTGAGTTGGTCTCTCAATCCCTGGGACTTCTGGAGTAGCGTCATGTTATAAGGAAGGAGTGGAACTGAGAAGGTCTGGTCAGTGCCTATGAACATCAATATCCCTGGTATGCACAGATTTATTCTATCATCCAGGAAGGCCAACCCCTTATACTGGCATCTGCTGGCATTTCTGTTCTCATCAGATAGCCAGTCAAAGATACTCAAATATATTCAAACTATATTCTTTATCAAATACCTAGATCTCACTTGCAAAATTTGTTCATACCAACAGAAAGTTCATTAACTTCCTGCCTAGGATTGGGTAGGGGAAATCTCGTGTCCATCCACAAGGTATGGTGAGAAAAATTCAGATGCCCTCCTAGTTAATTCAGGAATCATGGAATGGTTGCCTAAGACCTCCCAGCCCTTGGTCACCAATACAGCTATTATTCCGTTACTGCTCCTCTGTCTAGGCGATGTGGAAACTTCAGCCAGGCTGCTCTGCTCTCAGGTACCAAAGGGTCAAGTTTAATACAAGTCTCCACATGCTTGAATTGCCAAAAACGTATGTAGGGTTCTCTAGGCAATTGAGGGATGTGGTTGGACCAGAGAACTTTGGCATCTAACTGTCTTGCTTTTCCTTGCTCTAGAAACACAGGATGTTGGTATTTCTTCTGAGATGCAAAATACATGCATACATAGATAAATGCATACACATGTAAATGTGTAAATAAATTTTAAAAAGTGCTTTTCAAATATTCTTTGAAATGTTATACTTTGACCCAATCTATCAGATTTCTCTGGCTGTCATCAAAATGTCCCCTTGTGACTATAGTAAACTGATTAGCTCTCCAGGACTGCAAGGAGTCAGTAAAAATGGGAGAGGATGAGCAGTGTCGTGGGGTGGAAAGCATGTTGATTATTATTTCGCAACATTGCCTTATCACAAAAGACTGAGAAACAGGGAAAGAAGAAATATTTAAATGGAAATTGTCTTTTAGGGTATGTTTCTTGTGCTACGTCCTCCAAACTGGGTACTATAATAAAATATATCAAAGCACTTTACTTGTCATGTCATCCAACACCCAAAACTTTTTGGATAAGGAGGAAAAAGCCCAGAGATACTCAGTAACTTTTCCAAGGTCACACACCTCTTCCTGTCAAAGCTCAGTTTAGAAGGTAGCTCTCCATTTCCCAGTCTAATGCTTTGTCAAGCTTTTACCAGTGCACAGTTTGAGGTATTCCTGTGTGTTCCTGGACAAATCCTGGCCAGATTTTCCCAGATCTGCTTGCAGTTACTTTCTAGTTTATTCTCTGCACCTACTTAAGAAATATAACTCGGTGGTAATGTCTACACGGGCAAGTGTTCCCTTTTTCTCTCATGGAATTAAACCCTGAGGGATTGAAACCTTCTTTCATATGCACTGGTAATAGTAATAAATACTAGGTAGAAGCGTTCAAGAAGGGAAAATGACCCCCTAAGTCTTTTAGAGGTTGATTTAATGTAGCAAATACAGTATGTTTCATCATAATGGTGGTTGAATTGACTATTAAAAGATTTTATAGAGGTATAAAAATTGTGATATGATGTAATAGCCTTTGAAACAATCACATAATTTCAAGCTGTTAATAAAAACATTATATTCATTCTATGAAAGCAATCATTAACATCTGAAATATGAAAGTAAAATATTTAATATTTAAGTCCCTAGATCCAACAGGCTTACAGAAGTTTTCACTTCTACAATGAAGAATTAGAGAATTTAAGATTATTCATCCTCAGAAGAATGTGGTATAATGAAACGAGCATTTCCAACATATCCAGATAAAATGAAGCAATCCAGAATGTTGAATTCAAAAATATTTTTAAGTTCCCTTAAAAAATTATAACAGAGGCACCTGGGTGGCGTCTGACTTTAGTTTAGGGCATGATCTCACAGTTCATGAGTTCGAGCCCCACATTGAGCCCTGCATGGGGTCCCATGGTGACAGAGCAGAGCCTACTTGGGATTCTCTCTCTCTCTCTCTCTCTCTCTCTTTCTCTCTCAAAATAAATAAATAAACACTTAAAAAAAACTATAACAGGTAACATATTATTTGCTACATCAAAAATGTTTGAAAATTTCTAATCATAGGTTTTACAAAGTTTCTTTTCTGGGGTGGTGGTGTGGTACTCTATGTAATATCTAAGAAAGATATTAGCATTATTTATTTTGACAGTAAGTTCTTAAACACTTACATCTTCTTTGTGATGATATCATAACATACTAATTCTATGAATGGTATAAAGGAGACTCCTAGATGTCAGTATGGTTTAAAGTTTTTGTTGCTTGATATATTTTCCCCTTTGGATACAATTCTCATTGATATTGAAGAGCTTCAAATAAAAATTCATTGAGTGAGGTTCTTTGGCTGTCTATGGGAACCTGTTACAAAACCATTGATCTTTTCTTTTGCAATGCACAGCCCTATTTGATTCATTGTTTTTTAAATATCTAGGGAGGGAGTATTGTAGCACACAGAGTGCAGAAGTATACATGAAAGGTTAGCAATTTGCTTTTACAAGGCATGGCCTGCTTAATCTGTTATACTAAAGCCTTTCATTGCTTCACACTGTAAGATAAGAAACTTAAAGCCACACTCTAATAATACGATGTCATTGAAAATTCTAAAGGAAAACCCAAGTTGGAATTATGGAAAGAAAATTGGATAATATCTGCGGTCAATAAAACCTGAGTTTGAACCACCAGATTTGTGTCTTACATGTATCTTGTTTCCTACCTGAAGAATAGGGAAGGCCTTTTTGTATTCAAGTCAGTTAAATATGAAGTTATATACATTCATGGGTACAAAAGTAATTATCACGGGTTGCACTGGCAGTATCCTTTGTCACTAGGAGCTGTTGTCATAAGTCATTTATATTTGGACCACAGTTAAAATAGTTTCATGCCAGCCTTTTTTGTGATCTAAAAACATTGACCCAGTGAGTCACTTTAGAAGTAATATTATTTATAAGCATCCTATTTTGCATACTATTTCCAATGGCATATGGCAAGTGATGATTTAAGGCAGTGTAGGATTTTATTATTACAATTACCTTTTAATAGTAAACTTTGGCCCATAGGAGTAATGCAGAACAGCTACTGCTTAACATTATTGCATTTTAGAACTGTAAATGACCCTACTGAATGACAAGAACTGCCTACAGATTGCCTATACTCATACAGCTTCAGAGTGCAGCCTTGGGATTAATTCCAGGTTTCCTACATGGCTAAAACCTTTGCTGTAGGTATATCTGTGCACACGTGTGCGTGTGTGTGTGTGTGTGTGCACGTGCATCTGAAAGGAGAAAGAGAGAGAAGCAAAAATAAAACAAACAAACATAATGAGAAAGAGGAATGAGGAATGAGGAGAGATATACATTTTGGGTTTACTTACTGCAAATACCTTGCTCTCCATGGAGCAATTTAGCCTACCAGGCACAGTACACTACCTTCTTTCAGGAAACACTGCTGGTTCATTATCAGAAGCCCCGTCTCTTACAGATGTCTTTCAGGGAATTCAGATACATGTATTTCCATCTGTCCTATTTACCCAAGCTCCTTTATGAGTAAAGGCATTTACTTATTTCCAAATGACCAGTTGGGGTCACAGGTGCAATGAATACACATTACAGAGGTAATAGTTATAGACTGGTAAGATAGGGTTTGGCACATAGTTAGGGCTTGACAAAAGTTAATTACTATTCACCCTTCTGACTTCCTATCATGTTCAAGAGAAAGCATTATTTTATAACAATAACAACAATCACAGCAACCATACCATTCACCATCAGTATTTATTTAGCCTGACACTATATTACAAATATATATGTATAAATGATATAGATACAAATATGTATATAACTAACAAGAAGAACAAGGCAGGGACTATTGCTGGTAAGGAAGCACAGAGATTAGATATTTTGCCTAAAGCCAAATAAGTTATGGGAATGTTCATCTAAATGTCAAAAAACCTTTTTTTTTTTTTGCTTCTGTGTCTTTAACCCATATTCAATTAATTTTGATGCACTATAATTTATTTTAATTTTATAGGGATGCTCCTATCAATCTCTGCCTGAGAGTTCTTTCATTTCTATTCTCAGTCTTGCCTACATTCCTCCAGTGAATTATTTCCACACCCTCATATTTCTATAGGGACTAACTAACTAGTTCTGTTACTCCAATAATCTCTCTCACTATTTATGGATTTCCTTTCCTAAACTCACTCCTCTTAACTGACCTCTTTAAACCAACCAAAAGGAGTAGAACTTGTAATTTACATAATTCACATGCTTGCTGGTGCACTGAAAACCCAATAGGCATAGCCTTCTAGAGTGTCATTTAGGAAATACACATCAATGTTCTTAACTTGTTTCTGTATGTCAAGGAGAAATTCAACATCTGGGAATCTACCATGATGAAATTTTCCTAAACACACAGTAAAGCTTTTTGCATGACTATGATTATCACATTATCAATGGGACTCAAGTGACTGTTTTTGAGGGTCCTCAGGACTTGAATGTGTCTTTAACATAATGTCCCCCACTACATGCACTATGAGGAACTCAATCTGCTCCCTAGTATTGATGATACTGAGAAAGCTTCTGTTTCTTTTGAGCACAGATTGTTCCAATGACCTGTTTCTTTTGCATTCTTACTTTCCACTCTGCAGCTTTTCTCATAAAACTTTTTTTTTATCCTGTTCCACTTTTCCTCATTTTGGATCCAATCCCATTTCTTCTTAAAATACCACTTCTTTAAAGTTTATCACTAAATCCTAAAGAACTATTGTTGGGATAAGCCTTTTAAACTAATACTTAGATAGTGAAGGGGAATATACACTAAAGTCAGTATGGTATTCAATAATTGTGAAATTAGGCAGACTGAACAAAAAATGTTAGGCATTTTCCACCATCTGGGGTCTCCTTTATAGCCCCTGGATTCTTGTTATAATTTTGAAATTTCCTTTCAAATAATTTCTTCTTTTTTCCAGACTTCTCCCCTATTCCAAAATTTCCTGAAAATCATCAAATTCTTTCCACATATTTAGGCAAAGCATTGTCGTGATTCTAATTCCACTAAATCTGGACTCGCAACCAGAAATCTACATTTTTACTAAGGTGACAATAAGGTAAGTATTCCTGGCTTAAGCCTGCTCTCTTGGTGTCAAAGCCTCCTATTCCTCTCTCAGAAGGGCTCTGGTTTGGAAATGCATTGTATGGCCATCCTACATTGACAAATATCCTTGCTTATTCTGAACTAGTTGGTCCATGAACCATGGTCTAATGCTTGCCCTCCCCAAGGAAGAAGAAGGGATCATAGCCTTTCCTCCTCGAGTGAGGCAGTGTGTGGCTATCGTACAAAATAGTAAAGCAGATGGCAAAAAGGAAAATATGTGTCAAGTTGAAAGATGCAAAAATGTCCTCTTTCTCATGAGCGTTTTTCTTATTTTCATGCATTTCACTCTTTTCTTTCTTCTGTAAGCCCTTATGTCTACAAAGGGCTTTACAGATTGGGAGCCCTTACTATTATCTTAGGCCATGAGATCAGGTGGCAGCTGACAACACGTAAACCTCAGTCAGGTGAAGTTGTAAAGTTCATTGTCTGCAGGTATGTGAAACATAGGTGTCCACAGATAATTTTCGTGTCATGAGTGGACACTTAAATTTCAAATGACTTCTAAATATGTGTTGTCTGCATAATATAACACATGTGTTAACTCATGTGTTAGCAAGGAACCTCTGTCTATTATCACCTTTCTCCTCCAATTTGTTAATTGATTGCAAAAACTGAAAATTCAGAAACTAAAAATAATTTGAAAGTTTCTAAGATTAATGCCCCTTCAAGGGTTTCAAGCAAAAGACTTATACAGATACGGGAAGTGTAAGACACTTTTTTTTTTTTTAATCAAATGTCTTGCTATGGATTTTCATATCAATTGAATGATGTAGTTAATATATTTCCAGTAAATTTAACTTGACCTACTCAAGTGGTAATGAACCTTGGGGGATAATGCTGGTATTGGTAAGATTGTCTCAGCGATGTGTGGAGTGAGAAAAAAAAAAACGTTATTATTAACTGTTGTTTTCCTGAGTCTATATAGCATCTGAACATTATCTAAAAAAAAAAAAAAAAAAATTGCTCCTGTGATTTGTCTCAATAATAAACTCCAATAAATATCTCTTCATTTATAAGCTTAGATAAAATTTTAACTGTGAAGAATGAGGACAGTGTTGATTGGAAAAATATTTCATGGCACTCCTAAATACCAATTCACCATACATGATTTGGCAAGCATAGGGCTGTTCCTTATATGAACGTGATATAGTTACAGAACATGTAGTTGCATAAATACTGAATACCCAGGAGGGAATGTCACAATTTACTGCCTTGCTTTTCCTTTAGAGTTCATTTCAGTGCTTGGAGTGACACTGATTTGCTGCCTTGTGCCTGCTCTGTATCTATCTTAGCTGCTGATCTATGGGTTAATAACACCCAGGGGAAATCTGGCCCACTGCTGAATGTATTTAGTTCTTTATATTCTTACATTCACTGAAAATCATTATTGGCATTTTCAATTTATTTATTATGCAAACCTTTAATGTCAACCCACAAGTTTAGGTAGGACATCTTATGTAAATCATCTTTACGGCCGTCCCTTATAGCATATGACCACAAAAGGACATATTATTTGTACACAACAGAGCAGAGATATTTACCATATTGATAGTTTCTATAATGGCTATGGCATAAATATCCATACCCTGTTGTATTTAAGTAAGAAATAAATATTCCCCCAGAAGTCATGCTAGGACTGATTTTGTCATGGATTTGTGAGACAGTGAAGTGTTACAAAAGAGGTTACATTTTGAACCAAATCCTGAATTCTCTGTTTAGCTGTATAATTTTCTCAAGGTGTAAATGTTTTCTTGTCTCTAAAATGAAGAGTATTAGACCTGCTACAAGATATTGTAGCAATTCTCTACTCCATCAAAAAACACAAGGAGTCTGAATATTCTGGAAGTAGATCTAGCTTCTCAGATGTCAACAGAGTCTAGCGAGAATAGCAGGAATTAATTAGGTTTAGGACCGTGCTTCACCACTGGCCATCAGCAGAGATCAAAACAGGACGCCACATGATTTAGACTGTCCCTTCTTAGCTACCCAACTACTGTTTGCAGCAATTAAAAAGATTCCTATACGTGTAATCCCCCATTCAACCCTTTAATATTCATTATATACCTTAAATTCATCAGAACTTATGTTTTTTGTGCCTTTTATCCCCATTTGTACCAATTACCAAATGAGATTCTAGATTCCCAAATAACCCCTTACCTCCATATTACACCCTCCGTATAATTAGACATTATTATTCTGTTCTATTATTCTGTTCTATTATTCCTATCTCCTGAAAATCTTCTACTGTATCCTCTGGGACTCTTAGTCCATCAGCAAAAACCCTTCTATCACTCAATATCTTCTCTGAAAGTTCCCTTTACCTCCACTCTCTAACTGAAATGTGGACAATGATTTTCCTGCCTTTGTTACAAAGATGGTTGTGTTGTTTTGTACCACAGCTCTCACAACTCTGGGATTGGAGTCAAATTGACTCCACTTCTCTGTTCCTTAAAATCGTACCTTGAATGTCATCTCATTACATGGTATCTCTCACAGCCTCACATCTCTGCAGTCATCTACCAACTCCCTTTTTCTCCCCATCATCTCTTGATTATATCCTCTCCTCAAGCTTTCACTGTTCTTAATTATTGATGATTCCAATAAACGGATCAATCATCTTTGTTATCTATTATGCTTTTCAACTCCTTGAATTTTATTATTCCAATAATACTGTCTTTCAACTTATTTCATCTCTTACAGTCACACTGGTCATTTTCTTGTCACTGACAGTAACTGCTAATTGGAATAGATCTCTCAGGATTGAGAAGGTTGGGTGCAGTAACAGATGATCCCTAAAGTTCATGCTAGTAAAACAATAAATGTTCATTTATTGCTCATGCAAATCCTGTTGTGTTTCCAGGCAACTCTCCAAGGCACTCCTCTACATGTGCTCGCTCCATGTTGTGCTTCTGTTAACTCGTGCATCCACGATTGCTACATCATGGGAGACAGATGCTCACCCTGAAAATTAAACCTTTCCCGTCTGTATCGTGTGCCCATCCAGGATCACAGTGTCATGTATCCAACTCTGTAACCATCTCCTCCAATGTTCACAGCTTACTCTCTTTAAGATCCAAACCTCACCATTCCTTCAAATACAGTGACACTAAAATTCACTGATGTCACAACATTGTCACTGTATCTTTCCCTTTCAAGATAGCCCTCCTTCCTCACTGAAACCCAGCTTAAATTCCATGGGAAATCCTTAACACTTCCCTCTATCGAGCACTTCCCTCATCCCCTTTTCTTTTTTTATTTTATTTTTTTAACGTTTATTTATTTTTGAGACAGAGAGAGACAGAGCATGAACGGGGGAGGGGCAGAGAGAGAGGGAGACACAGAATCGGAAGCAGGCTCCAGGCTCTGAGCCAGCAGCCCAGAGCCCCACTCGGGGCTGGAACTCACAGACCGCGAGATCGTGACCGAGCAGAAATCGGACGCTTAACTGACTGAGCCACCCAGGCGCCCCCCCTCATCCCCTTTTCTACTGCTTCCAATATTCACAGTTGTTTGTACTCTCAGTCCTGCTGAACTATGTCTCTTTAAGTACTTCGTGCTTTTTTCTGGGTGTAGAGAATACAAACAGCCATTCAGATCGGCCTAACTTTGAGTTTATCCCCAGAAAATTCACGTGGACTTATGATGCTGCCTGGCAGTAAAACTGCATTTCCTTAACCGGTGAACTCTTCTGTTTATCTAAAATACTATTTGTTTTTACCCCTTTTCTCTTTGTGTCTCAAGACACGAAACATTATACCCCACCCTCATCCTCATGTAATAACTGCTCTTATTTCACGGAGGGAGGTGGCAGGGTCAAAAGAGAACTTCCTCAAGGTCACACCATGTCACCTGTCCACCTACCATCATCAGTATCCGTTTTCCTGCCTTCTAATCCATTTCTCAAGATGACAATTTTCTGCCTGCATCTGATACAAAGCTCTATTCCTGTGCACTAGACTCTCTTCCCTACTGGAGGACCGTTTTTTTCAGGTCCCCTCCCTTTGTCCTATACCTTCAAATTGAGTTTTCCACGGCATCTTCCCATCAGTGTACAAAACTTACCGGACTTCCTCTCTAACTGCAAACCTTGTTGGCTCAACATCCGGTACACTATTATTGTATTTTTTAATGCATTTTTAAAGTTTATTTATTTTGAGAGAGAGAGCAGAGAAAGACAGATTCCCAGGTAGGCTCCGCCCTGTCAGTGCAGAGTCCGAGGCAGAGCTCCAACTTAGGAAGCGTGAGATCGTGATTTGAGCCGAAATCGAGTGGGACGCTTAACGACTGAGCCACCCGGGTTCCCCTCGAGTACAATTTTCAAACACCTTTATTTTTAGCACCTTATCTGAACATACACAATTTGCTTCTTCAATCCTTGTAATTTTCTGCTAACGTGCGTCCCGTCCTCGGGTAGGATCTGTCAGAATACTCACAAATCTCACCACCTTCACTACGACCCACATATCCAAGCCACAATCACTTTGTGCCTGGAAATGTTCTTTTTGCCTCCACGAAACAGCACAGTAGGATGTTCATTGGGCTTGTTCTTGGTATGTTTGCCTTTCTTAGTTTATTTATGACAGAATTGACATCACGTTCCTTTTAAAATTTAAGTACAGTTAGGTTACTCTTTGGCACAAATCCTCCCTATCTGAAAACAACCTAAACTTTTCACCATGGCCTTGAAGGTCCTACTTCATCCAGTTTCCACCTGTCACTCTACCTTACCTCATCCTGCTCTGGTCCTCTGCCCCCCATTCCTGTCGACACTGCCCTACAGCTGCTACTTGAACATGTCAGACATGTGCTGTGCCTCAATTATTTGCCTAATTTCCTCTTTCTGCCTGATATCCCTTTGGGAATGCTTTTGGCTCCCTTCCTCATCTGCCTCAAGTCTTTGCTCAACCGTCACCCTCACAGTAAAAACCATCTGACCACACTGTTCTGACTCCCGTTGCCACTAGCAGCCCTCTTGCCCTGCTCTCGATTCTATAATATTCATAATCTTCTCATTACATAATTTACTTACCTATCTTGTGTACACTTACCTTCCGCTAAACCCGATATAAATGCCACGAAGGCTGAAAGTTTTGTCTCTTTTGTTTACTGGAGTATCATCTTTACGGTATTGCATTAATTCACGAAGGAGATATCGAAGAGACAATCGTGTGAAGGAAGCCTGCTACCCATGTCAGAATCTCCCCTCACATCTTACAGACAATACATAAAAAACTCCTTTAGATTCTTCTTCCTTAAGATAATTTTGTTCTCAGTACTTTACCTTAACATACACAATTTTCTTCTTGAAGTCTTGTGGTTGTCTCCTAGCATGTTTCTACTCCTCCCAGATATCCTTTCAATCCCTTTTTGTCATGGCTACAGAGTGGTCTTCTAAAGATATTTTATTAGATTGTTCCTCCACTTAAAAGCAATTATCGCCTGTCATTATTGTCCAGTGGGTGGAATTTAAATCCCCCAGCACAGCAGAGGAGGCTCATACACTCTCTCCTCTGCCACCACTTCAGCTTCATCTCCTCCCAGGCTCCAGTCTTCACAACGATCCCCGACTGTATTCGCTGGAAACTCCATCTGCATTTCCTGTGCACTGACCTGCACCTTCTGTGGTGGCAGAGACCATTTTGAAGTAGAAGCGATTGCCTTGGTTCATGTGAACTGCAGTAAGAGAACACTACAGACTGGGTGGCTTACACACCATAGACATTCACTTCTCATTGTTCTCGAGGCTGGAAGTCCAAGATCAGAAGCCATCATGGTGGGATGAAGGCCCTCTACCAGGTCGAAAGCTTCTAGTTGTATGCTCACGTGGCAAAAGGAGCTAGGAAGCTTTGTGGGCTTCTTTTTATAAGAGCGCTAATTTCATTCATGAGGGTGCCACTCACATGACCTAATCACCTCCCTCGCAACCTATTATGATCACCTTTGGGAGTTAGGATTTCAGATATGAACGCAAACATTTAGACTACAGAAGTAGTCAATAAATATCTGTTGGAAAACAAAGAATGAATGTACTACTTTTCTGCATGTGTCCTGTCCTCTTACGATTTAGCATGTTCTTTTCTCTTTGCCTAGGATTCCATCCTCTGCTTTCTTCATCTGGACAGTGACTTGTGCCTTTCAAATTTCAGCTCATACGCCAAACTCCCTCCAAGGATTTTCCCATCCTAAAGCTGCTGCCTACTCCCCCTATGTCTCTCCATGTCATCTACTATGTCCTTCTATGTACTAACAGTAAATATTTTCATTTATATAATAATTCCTATCATAATCTCTGTGTTATTAATAATGGGTTGCCATCTATGTTCTCCATTGAGCGCAGAGTTCCTTGAAGGTACCAATCATGTTCTTTTTTTTTTTTTTTCTTTTTCTTTTTCTTTTTTCAGGTTATTCCATCCAGCACAGTGGAGCACAGTGCTTGGTACATCATATAATCAGTTCATGCTTTTAGGATGAATGAAATAAAATCAAATTATATGTCACATGCAAACAATGCAATAGTGATGAAGAGTGTTGGTTCTATTCTTGAACCCAACCACCTGTAGAAACTGTGGACAAGAGATAGCAATGACTTTCCCAAGTCACAAGATAAGTCAGCAACACAGAAGAAAATTGGTCCCAGATTATTTGACTCCAAGGCCAGTGATGGCAAGTGGGATGTTTCCCTGTCTCTTGCACACCAAGAGGGTCACTGCATAGCTAGCATGTTAAGGAGCATGCCATACAGTAAAAGTCAAATAAAGACTATCCTCTGCATAGGTGAAGATTGGTACACAGCCTCTTCTAGCCTCAGCACATCCAGCCAATTGCAACAGGTAGAAATATGGTTTTTGTGTGTTTCTGTTAAAAAATGTTGCTTAGGACAGCGGCAAGATGGCGGCTTAGGAGGACGCTGGGCTCACCGCACGTCCTGCTGATCACTTAGATTCCACCTACACCTGCCTAAATAACCCAGAAAACCGCCAGAGGATTAGCAGAACGGAGTTGCCGGAGCCAAACGCAGACGAGAGGCCCACGGAAGAGGGTAGGAAGGGCGGCGAGGCGGTGCGCACTCCACGGACTGGCGGGAGGGAGCCGGGGTGGAGGGGCGGCTCGCCGGCCAAGCAGAGCCCCCGAGTCGGGCTTACAAAAGCGGAGGGGCCTGACGGACTGTGTTCCCACAACAAGCGCGTCTTAGCGTCTGGGAGGTCATAAGTTAACAGCTCTGCTCGGAAAGCGGGAAGGCTGGAGGACAAAGGGAGGGAGAGCTGCTGAGCCCCCTGACAACAGAGCTCAGTTTGGTGGGGAACAAGGGCGCTCGCCAGCGCCATCTCCCCCGCCCATCCCCCAGCCGAAATCCCAAAGGGAACTGGTTCCTGCCAGGGAACTTGCTCGCTCCGCGCAAACACCCAACTCTGAGCTTCTGCGGAGCCAAACCTCCGGCAGCGGATCTGACTCCCTCCCGATGCCACAGGGCCCCTCCTGAAGTGGATCACCTAAGGAGAAGCGATCTAAGCCTGCCCCTCCTGCCCCTGTGCACCTTGCCTACCCACCCCAGCTAATACGCCAGATCCCCAGCATCACAAGCCTGGCAGGGTGCAAGTAGCCCAGACGGGCCACACCACCCCACAGTGAATCCCGCCCCTAGGAGAGGGGAAGAGAAGGCACACACCAGTCTGACTGTGGCCCCAGCGGTGGGCTGGGGGCAGACATCAGGTCTGACTGTGGCCCCGCCCACCAACTCCAGTTATACACCACAGCACAGGGGAAGTGCCCTGCAGGTCCTCACCACGCCAGGGACTATCCAAAATGACCAAGCAGAAGACTTCCCCTCAGAAGAATCTCCAGGAAATAACAACAGCTAATGAGCTGATCAAAAAGGATTTAAATAATATAACAGAAAGTGAATTTAGAATAATAGTCATAAAATTAATTGCTGGGCTTGAAAACAGTATACAGGACAGCAGAGAATCTCTTGCTACAGAGATCAAGGGACTAAGGAACAGTCACGAGGAGCTGAAAAACGCTTTAAACGAAATGCATAACAAAATGGAAACCACCACAGCTCGGCTTGAAGAGGCAGAGGAGAGAATAGGTGAACTAGAAGATAAAGTTATGGAAAAAGAGGAAGCTGAGAAAAAGAGAGATAAAAAAATCCAGGAGTATGAGGGGAAAATTAGAGAACTAAGTGATACACTAAAAAGAAATAATATACGCATAATTGGTATCCCAGAGGAGGAAGAGAGAGGGAAAGGTGCTGAAGGGGTACTTGAAGAAATCATAGCTGAGAACTTCCCTGAACTGGGGAAGGAAAAAGGCATTGAAATCCAAGAGGCACAGAGAACTCCCTTCAGACGTAACTTGAATCGATCTTCTGCACGACATATCATAGTGAAACTGGCAAAATACAAGGATAAAGAGAAAATTCTGAAAGCAGCAAGGGGTAAACGTGCCCTCACATATAAAGGGAGACCTATAAGACTCGTGACTGATCTCTCTTTTGAAACTTGGCAGGCCAGAAAGAATTGGCACGAGATTTTCAGGGTGCTACACAGAAAAAATATGCAGCCAAGAATCCTTTATCCAGCAAGTCTGTCATTTAGAATAGAAGGAGAGATAAAGGTCTTCCCAAACAAACAAAAACTGAAGGAATTTGTCACCACTAAACCAGCCCTACAAGAGATCCTAAGGGGGACCCTGTGAGACAAAGTCCCAGAGACATCACTATAATCATAAAACATACAGACATCACAATGACTCTAAACCCGTATCTTTCTATAATAACACTGAATGTAAATGGATTAAATGCGCCAACCAAAAGACATAGGGTATCAGAATGGATAAAAAAACAAGACCCATCTATTTGCTGTCTACAAGAGACTCATTTTAGACCTGAGGACACCTTTAGATTGAGAGTGAGGGGATGGAGAACTATTTATCATGCGACTGGAAGCCAAAAGAAAGCTGGAGTAGCCATACTTATATCAGACAAACTAGACTTTAAATTAAAGGCTGTAACAAGAGATGAAGAAGGACATTATATAATAGTTACAGGGTCTATCCATCAGGAAGAGCTAACAATTATAAATGTCTATGCACCGAATACCGGAGCCCCCAAATATATAAAACAATTACTCATAAACATAAGCAACCTTATTGATAAGAATGTGGTAATTGCAGGGGACTTTAATACACCACTTACAGAAATGGATAGATCATCTAGACACACGGTCAATAAAGAAACAAGGGCCCTGAATGAGACATTGGATCAGATGGACTTGACAGATATATTTAGAACTCTGCATCCCAAAGCAACAGAATATACTTTCTTCTCGAGTGCACATGGAACATTCTCCAAGATAGATCATATACTGGGTCACAAAACAGCCCTTCATAAGTTTACAAGAATTGAAATTATACCATGCTTACTTTCAGACCACAATGCTATGAAGCTTGAAATCAACCACAGAAAAAAGTCTGGAAAACCTCCAAAAGCATGGAGGTTAAAGAACACCCTACTAACGAATGAGTGGGTCAACCAGACAATTAGAGAAGAAATTAAAAAATATATGGAAACAAACGAAAATGAAAATACAACAATCCACACGCTTTGGGACGCAGCAAAGGCAGTCCTGAGAGGAAAATACATTGCAATCCAGGCCTATCTCAAGAAACAAGAAAAATCCCAAATACAAAATCTAACAGCACACCTAAAGGAACTAGAAGCAGAACAGCAAAGGCAGCCTAAGCCCAGCAGAAGAAGAGAAATAATAAAGATCAGAGCAGAAATAAACAATATAGAAACTAAAAAAACTGTAGAGCAGATCAACGAAACCAAGAGTTGGTTTTTTGAAAAAATAAACAAAATTGACAAACCTCTAGCCAGGCTTCTCAAAAAGAAAAGGGAGATGACCCAAATAGATAAAATCATGAATGAAAATGGAATTATTACAACCAATCCCTCAGAGATACAAACAATTATCAGGGAATACTATGAAAAATTATATGCCAACAAATTGGACAACCTGGAAGAAATGGACAAATTCCTGAACACCCACACTCTTCCAAAACTCAATCAGGAGGAAATAGAAAGCTTGAACAGACCCATAACCAGTGAAGAAATTGAATCGGTTATCAAAAATCTCCCAACAAATAAGAGTCCAGGACCAGATGGCTTCCCAGGGGAGTTCTACCAGACGTTTAAAGCAGAGATAATACCTATCCTTCTCAAGCTATTCCAAGAAATAGAAAGGGAAGGAAAACTTCCAGACTCATTCTATGAAGCCAGTATTACTTTGATTCCTAAACCAGACAGAGACCCAGTAAAAAAAGAGAACTACAGGCCAATATCCCTGATGAATATGGATGCAAAAATTCTCAATAAGGTACTAGCAAATCGAATTCAACGGCATATAAAAAGAATTATTCACCATGATCAAGTGGGATTCATTCCTGGGATGCAGGGCTGGTTCAACATTCGCAAATCAATCAACGTGATACATCACATTAACAAAAAAAAAGAGAAGAACCATATGATCCTGTCAATCGATGCAGAAAAAGCCTTCGACAAAATCCAGCACCCTTTCTTAATAAAAACCCTTGAGAAAGTCGGGATAGAAGGAACATACTTAAAGATCATAAAAGCCATTTATGAAAAGCCCACAGCTAACATCATCCTCAACGGGGAAAAACTGAGAGCTTTTTCCCTGAGATCAGGAACACGACAAGGATGCCCACTCTCACCGCTGCTGTTTAACATAGTGCTGGAAGTTCTAGCATCAGCAATCAGACAACAAAAGGAAATCAAAGGCATCAAAATTGGCAAAGATGAAGTCAAGCTTTTGCTTTTTGCAGATGACATGATATTATACATGGAAAATCCGATAGACTCCACCAAAAGTCTGCTAGAACTGATACAGGAATTCAGCAAAGTTGCAGGATACAAAATCAATGTACAGAAATCAGTTGCATTCTTATACACTAACAATGAAGCAACAGAAAGACAAATAAAGAAACTGATCCCATTCACAGTTGCACCAAGAAGCATGAAATACCTAGGAATAAATCTAACCAAAGATGTAAAGGATCTGTATGCTGAAAACTATAGAAAGCTTATGAAGGAAATTGAAGAAGATTTAAAGAAATGGAAAGACATTCCCTGCTCATGGATTGGAAAAATAAATATTGTCAAAATGTCAATACTACCCAAAGCTATCTACACATTCAATGCAATCCCTATCAAAATTGCACCAGCATTCTTCTCGAAACTAGAACAAGCAATCCTAAAATTCATATGGAACCACAAAAGGCCCCGAATAGCCAAAGGAATTTTGAAGAAGAAGACCAAAGCAGGAGGCATCACAATCCCAGACTTTAGCCTCTACTACAAAGCTGTCATCATCAAGACAGCATGGTATTGGCACCAAAACAGACACAGAGACCAATGGAATAGAATAGAAACCCCAGAACTAGACCCACAAACGTATGGCCAACTCATCTTTGACAAAGCAGGAAAGAACATCCAATGGAAAAAAGACAGCCTCTTTAACAAATGGTGCTGGGAAAACTGGACAGCAACATGCAGAAGGTTGAAACTAGACCACTTTCTCACACCATTCACAAAAATAAACTCAAAATGGATAAAGGACCTAAATGTGAGACAGGAAACCATCAAAACCCTAGAGGAGAAAGCAGGAAAAGACCTCTCAGACCTCAGCCGTAGCAATCTCTTACTCGACACATCCCCAAAGGCAAGGGAATTAAAAGCAAAAGTGAATTACTGGGACCTTATGAAGATAAAAAGCTTCTGCACAGCAAAGGAAACAACCAACAAAACTAAAAGGCAACCAACGGAATGGGAAAAGATATTCGCAAATGACATATCTGACAAAGGGCTAGTATCCAAAATCTATAAAGAGCTCACCAAACTCCACACCCAAAAAACAAATAACCCAGTGAAGAAATGGGCAGAAAACATGAATAGACACTTCTCTAAAGAAGACATCCGGATGGCCAACAGGCACATGAAAAGATGTTCAGTGTCGCTCCTTATCAGGGAAATACAAATCAAAACCACACTCAGGTATCACCTCACGCCAGTCAGAGTGGCCAAAATGAACAAATCAGGAGACTATAGATGCTGGAGAGGATGTGGAGAAACGGGAACCCTCTTGCACTGTTGGTGGGAATGCAAATTGGTGCAGCCGCTCTGGAAAGCAGTGTGGAGGTTCCCCAAAAAATTAAAAATAGAACTACCCTATGACCCAGCAATAGCACTGCTAGGAATTTATCCAAGGGATACAGGAGCACTGATGCATAGGGCCACTTGTACCCCAATGTTCATAGCAGCACTCTCAACAATAGCCAAATTATGGAAAGAGCCTAAATGTCCATCAACTGATGAATGGATAAAGAAATTGTGGTTTATATACACAATGGAATATTACGTGGCAATGAGAAAAAATGAAATATGGCCTTTTGTAGCAACGTGGATGGAACTGGAGAGTGTGATGCTAAGTGAAATAAGCCATACAGAGAAAGACAGATACCATATGGTTTCACTCTTATGTGGATCCTGAGAAACTGAACAGGAACCCATGGGGGAGGGGAAGGAATAAAAAAAAAAAAAAGAGGTTAGAATGGGAGAGAGCCAAAGCATAAGAGACTGTTAAAAACTGAGAACAAACTGAGGGTTGATGGGGGGTGGGAGGGAGGAGAGGGTGGGTGATGGGTATTGAGGAGGGCACCTTTTGGGATGAGCACTGGGTGTTGTATGGAAACCAATTTGTCAATAAATTTCATAAAAAAAAATGTTGCTTAGTTATCTTACATGGCAATCAATTATAATATAACTAACTACAAATATATATATATATATATATATATATATAAAAAACTACAAATATAACTAACTACAAAGATATATGAACATGGTATATTAGACTGATTTCACTAGAGAACATACCCATTCCGTCTCATTTATCTAAATGCTTACAAGAATATGCAGAAAGCATGAAGACAACATTAAGAATTTAATTCTTTTCTAATTCAGAACCCTTTATAGTCCTCAGAATGAAAGCCTCAGAACAGTGTCCCGCAGAGAAATGCTTAGGGCTCTTACAGACTTAGACACAGCACTGGGAATTGACAGGTCAGAAAGTCCACCATAAACATGATACAAGGAATCACCCCCAAAACCAAGAATGAGGAAGAATCAGTCTAATATAGAATCTAGTAATTATGAGTAAAAGTCAAAGATAGGGAGTGGTTTGGATAAAGGGCTGAAGAATGGAAATGTATTTTCAAGAGGAAACTGACACTTTCAAGTCATTCTTTGATTTACATAACAGGGGCACCTGTTGGGTGGCTCAGTCAGCTTAAGCATCTGACTTGACTTCACCTCATGTCATGATCTCACAGTTCCTGATTTTGAGGCTCTGCACTACCAGCACAGAGCCTGCTTGGGATTCTCTCTCTCTCTCTCTCTCTCTCTCTCTCTCTCTCCCCCCCTCAATATTTCCTCCACCCAACCCTTCCCCCCCCTCTCAAAAAAAATAAACAAAGTTAAAAAACATTTACATGACAGTATGTAAAAGGAATATTGGTGCCAGGGGAAGTGTCCAATACAATTTATTTCCTAAATTAATTTACAGTCTAGTTAGATTTGATTGAACAACTGGCATTTTAACAGATCACGAAAGTTAATTGGAAGTGAACATGAAATGATGGAAAGAAGCGCACCGTAACCTAAATGAACAGTTTTAAAAGAATGAGACAGCAGAAATGCATGGCTTATATAAGCAATGTCAGGTGGTTCATTGTAATAATCCAAGGATGTGTGAAAGGGAATAGACAGGTGAAATCCGTTTTGAAGACAGACTTGTGTTAACTGACACATCTCTCTTCACATTTACTAATTTTTTTCCATAAACCCAACAAGGTATGGGGGCTCACGTGCTTTCTGTCTCACTAACAAGGAATTGGGGCTACAGAAACTATCCTCAGGCTTTTGAGCCTATTAACCAAGATGTAGTGGGCTGAATGGTCACTCCTCCCAGAAAAGATATAGCCATGTCCTAATCCCCACAACCTTTGAATATTACCTTATAAGGAGAAGAGTAAATACTACCTTGTATAGCAAAATATGTGATTAAGTTAATGATTTTGAGATTATCTTGGATTATCCTTGTCGGCAGTAAGAATAATTACAAGTGTCCTTAGAAGGAGTAGGCAGTAGGAAATGAGACAAACACATAGATGAGGGTACAGACACACAGAGGAGAAGGTGATAGGAAACAGAGTAGAAAGACGTGCATCCATAAACCAAGGGATGTTGACATCCACAAGAAACTGGAAGAGGTAAGGGACAAAATCTTCCCCAGAGCCTCCAGGGAGAAATCTACAGCCCTGCTGACATTTTTATTTAAGATAGCTATCTTGCAGAAGTGTAAGGAAAAAAATTCTGTTGTTTTAAGCCACCAAATCTATGGCAACTTGCTACAGAAATCTTAGGAAACTAACATATAAGAGGAATGCCCATTTTTTTCTTCCCTCAGGTTAGAAGTTTTAGAGCACAAGAAAATATGCCATTTTGCTAAATTCTAACTGCATGTTATTGTGACATAGCATTAATATTTATCAGGATATCTACTGAGCAAGAATATTACATACAATTTCAAAGGGAAATGAAAATGACTACTTTGACTGCAAGGGCTAATAGTCTATGATCTTACCATTTAGACATCATCCATAATCTTAAATTATTAAAAATGTCTACCTACTTCTGGTCATGTGCATTTTCCTTACAAGTTTTGTCTCTGTTGTAGCCACAGTGTAGAATTAGACTGCAACTTCCTCATAGTGTAGTTTAGATATTCAGACTGTGGTTGCTACATACACACCAAGAATGTATGAACAAGTTCATTACTTCCATAACAAGGCTTTGGAGGGAAGACAGGGCAGGCCCCCAAGCTGATCCAAAATTGCCTGAGAGATCAAACAGAGGGTACTGGTTTCAGGGTTTTTATGGGTTCATGATGAGGATTCTGTGTGGGGCAGGGATTTGTGTTGTTTAAATCTGTCGTCATCAAAAGAGGAAATCAGGATTTCTCATCAGTTTTTCTGGATGCAGAGCAGCAGATCTCGAGGAAGGAGTAAGGCTTAAAACTTGTCGGCCATCAAATATTTTTAAAAATGGAGTCAGGTTATTAGAAGGAGCGAGACTTAAAAATTGTCAGCCATCAAATATTTTAAAAAATGGAGTCAGGTGATGGGTGATGGGTATTGAGGAGGGCACCTTTTGGGATGAGCACTGGGTGTTGTATGGAAACCAATTGGTCAATAAATTTCATATATATATAAAAAAAATAAAAAAAAAATTTAAAAAAAATGGAGTCAGATGACAAGTGTCCATAAAATTAATTATTACATATAGTAAATATTGGTTGTTACTTTTTTTTGTATTCCTTTTTCCATAGCGGTTGACTGTCTTTCCTGCCCCACCTTATCCTCCTCAGTATATTTTCTATTTTCCTGTGACTATGGATTAAGCCACAACAACTGGCACTGAGTTAAGTAACTGAAGTAAGGAGATCTGGATTTTGTTTATAAATGAGCACTGCTTCCCCTAGAATCCAGTAGTCTTTGACTTTCTCATGTTTGCACATGAATGTTAATACTCAGACCCAGGCGTTCATCAAAAACTCAAGTAATCTGGTAATCTGTAATTATCTAGAAGACTAAGCCTTTCTGTCCTATCTAGAAAGTAGGTATTGCAAGGTGGCATAAATATGTACCTGATCAAGTGAGAGGTCTCTGGGGTGTAGGATTCCAATTTTATATAATGATGTTCAGTCACTATCTGATGCCACTTTATATTTTATCAGCCTCAAAAGATCCCCAAGGCACTTCGCTATCTGCTCTAATAGCTGTCCCATCAGACAAGTGATTGTATCTCATTGGGAAAGTAAGAATGAAGGAACTGGCTCAGTATTCCTCAAAGATGCTGAACTTGTCTGATTTAAAATAAAATACATGGTTAGGCTATCTTCCTCTCGATAATGATGCTGTAGTAGAACTTTTCAAGAGAAAGGAGTTAAATAGATTGCTCATGGAGTAGTTCTGTAATTACATGATATGCATATCAAAATGGTTTTATACATTGCACTTCATATCACCATTCTGGTTCCTATAAAAACATTTTATTAACCTAAAAGCAAATAACTGACATTTTAATGTCCAACATCATGGTCAAATGACATTTATAACAATACACAGTAAATCTATAAAACTCTTTGCTACACTAACATAATTAAATTGGAAGCTAACAGCAACAATGTACAGGATGCCTATTAATTTCATCCATTTACAGGCAAGCACACAGTCCAGTTTTAGAACTGAAACCGAAAAAATTAATGAAATATACAGGTAAGCAAACATGGTTCATTTTACATGTTTTTATCCTTTAAAACATTTACCTTAATAGTAAAAAAGTCATATTTAAACGTTATTCACTATTCGGAAAAAGAGGGAAGGACATCAATAACACATTTTTAAAATTCTGTATCTTAGTAAAATGTTAATCTGCCCTTTTTTTGGTCATTTTGTAATCTTCATACAGGTGAAACCTTCATTTTGCTTTTTCTTTTAATCTTTTATATTTTTTGTTGTTTTATGTTGTAACATTCATATTCTCAAGTTAGTGATTCTTAATGCTTACCCTTAGATATGTCTTTTTTTCCCCCAGGAAGAATGTTATGAAAGATAAACAACAGGAATCCACAGTCAACATTCAGAGAGCTTAATAATTACACATGACGGAGAGAAAAGCCATAGAAATTTCATAAGTAAAACGGAAGATGCTGGCCAATGAATGCATAGGCATTAATAGAGAAAAAATATGACAATTCACTGTAGGTGCAACCACTTAGAAAGTCATACATAATTTGGGAGAGTCTGTGGTATAGATAGAGTATCCTCATTCTCTTACTTCTTCTCGATTGTATCTGAAATGATCACGTAAAATAAGTATTGTACTCTTTGACTCTATTTTGCTTAAGCTCAGATACTTTATGTAAGAGGGAAAAATATAGTTAATAATATATTAAACATTCTAGACTTACATACTCATAAAATTTTAGAAACAGAAAGGAAATGGCATTTATGTAGTTTAGGAGAACAATTCACAAGAAGGTATAGTGACTTAGTGAATGGCACATATTGATTAGGTGACACAGCCAGCGTTTAAAATCTTGTGCTTTAACTTTATTGATTCTTCAATAATTTAAAGCTATCTATTTAAACATGTTAAATTCTGTGCTATTACATTTCACTTATCAAAAAATAAATCAAGGCCAAAATAATATTTATACATAAACTAACATCTGAAGAAGATGACTAAAATATACTCAAAGATAAAATGCCTTATTGGAGATCAATATACAATATAGACAACTTTATTCAGAAATTAGTTCAAAGGGCTAAATATTATTCAAATTATTTCATTTGACTTTTTCTACATATGTGCTATATATCCATTTTCTTCCTGATCTTGTCTAAATCAAGCAGGAATATGGTTTACAAAGTGGATTAAAAAGGGGTGCCTGGGTGGCTCAGTTGATTAAGCGTCCAACTTCAGCTCAGGTCAATCCCACAGTTCGTGGGTTTGAGCCCTACACAGGGCTCTGTGCTGACAGCTCAGAGCCAGGAGCCTGCTTCCGATTGTGTCTTCCTCTCTCTCTGCCCCTCCCCGCTCATGCTCTGTCTGTCTCTTCAAGAGTGAATAAATGTTAAAAAATTAAAAAAAAAAAAAAGAAAAAGGATTAAAAAAATAACGGATGGGAAAAAGGAAGGAACGAAAGAAGAAAGCAAGAAAAGGAGGAGAGTGAGGGAGGAAGAGGGGATGGGAAAATATATGAAAATCTTTGACCCTTATCTCCAGAAAACGCTCACGTGATGCAGGCACATCATACATAAACATTTTAATAAAATTAAGGCAGTTCATATAAACCCATATCACAGAGTAAGAGACTCCTTTATCATACTCTTTTGCTCAAAAACTCCCAATGATTCAAACTTCTAGTAACTATATGATAATTTAGAGTGCATGAGACATTTCCCATATTTAAGTCTGAATTCCTCATTTCAACATTCAAGATTCTGTGCATTTGTTCTGAGTTTTTTCTGCCTAGTCCTATGTGTGATTACATGAGCTTTTATATTAATTAAAAAGTGGGATTCTGAAAAATGTTCCTCTTTTTCACTTTTTACTATTACTCATTATATTACTATTTTTAAAATTTTTTTAACATTTATTTATTTTTGAGAGACAGAGTTCAAGCAGGGGAAGGGCAAAGGGAGAGGAAGACACAGAATCTAAAGCAGATTCCCTGCTCCAAGCTGTCAGTAAAGAGCCCGACTGGGGTCTTAAACTCATGAACCGTGAGATAATGACCTGAGCCAAAGTTAGATGCTTAACCGACTGAGCCACCCTGGCACCTCTGTATTACTATTTTTTTAAGTATATTTATTTATTTTGAGAAAGACAGAGACAGCGTGAGTGGGGAAGGGACAGAGAGAAGGAGACAGAAAATCCCAAGCAAGCTTTGTGCTGCCAGCGCAGAGCCTGACATGGGGCTTGAACCCATGAAACTGCAAGATCATGACTTGAGTCCAAACCCAGAATTGGACGCTTAACAGATTGAGCCACCCAGGCGCCCCTATATTACTATTTTTAACCTCAAAATTTCTTAGTGTTTAGAGGACCTGACACACAGTAGTTACCCAGCAAAGATTTGCTGGATAATCAGATAAATGGATAAATGCGCAAATAATAAAGCTATATCAGGGACTACTTTAAATTGCATTTCAAAATCTATTTCAAGTTATTTTGGGTTAGAATATTTGAACTGGAGTTTAAACTCTGCAATCTTCAACTATATTACCAAATGATTCACTTAACTTCTCTGGGCTTCAGTTTTCTCTGTAAACTGGAGATATATGTAGTGGATTATTTTAATAATTAAACAAGACAGATAAGGGGCACCTGGGTGGCTCAGTCAGTTAAGCGTCCGACTTCAGCCAGGTCACGATCTCGCGGTCTGTGAGTTCGAGCCCCGTGTCGGGCTCTGTGCTGACAGCTCAGAGCCTGGAGCCTGTTTCAGATTCTGTGTCTCCCTCTCTCTGCCCCTCCCCCGTTCATGCTCTGTCTCTCTCTGTCTCAAAAATAAATAAACGTTAAAAAAAATAATAAAACAAGACAGATAAATATTAAAAGATACATTTCAAATTGCAAATTTCTAATTGAGAGTGTTAATCATGTCTGTATCCCTTACTGTAGAGGTCATAATAGACAACCTGTGTGCCAGACACGATAGGTTTGTGGGGTTTTTTGGTTTTGTTTTGTTTTGCACCCTCATCTTCAATAGCTCAATAAATTGAGCAGGCATTTAAGTATTGAAATATTTTACAAAAAAAATCCCTATTCTAGTTCCCTTTAAAAAAAAAAGACTAATGTTTGAAAACATTTCAGGAAGGAAGTTGGAAAACATATTCCTTACTCTACTGTAGTCCTCACGGTACGTTGCATATTTTGAATTTGCAAACTTTAGCACATTTGCTGGTAGGAACTCAAAACTACCATGGAAACCTTGTCTCTCTCAATCTCTTAGCTAAACCCTCAAAATCTGGTCTAATTCACTCATATGCACACCAGCACGACCCCAGTAGATTTTTGGGTTTGCAACCTCTCTATTCTGTAGTATTTTCCTACAATAGGTGCCAAACTACATGTTTGTTCTATATAAATCTGTTATATTTGAAGGCCTTAGGAAGGCATCATCCTTGCCATAAAATTCAGTACAAGCTGGGAAACCTGCTAGCTCTAGGTTCGTTCTGTTAATTTAACATTTGGGTTCCCATTGTATTGCATATATCCCTGGGAAAAACAGTGCTGAGTTTTCAGTAACTCATTAGTGATGCTAATAATAAGCATTGGGTTTCACATTCATTGTAGCATTCGATAGACAAAATTATTCTGTGTAATACCTAAGCTATTGCTTTTAAATTGGCTGACTTCTGTCACATTTGAATCTAGGAGATCAATTATCGCCAAAACATGATCTCCTTTCTTGTTCATGTCAGATTTTTACAGTGTAGGTATCATTCTCAGCCATACAGTTTTCCTGTGGATTCCAGGAAGCATCACACTTTTAACTTCCAACGGGAGGAACATGCCATTTTTCTGGTATCTCCTAAGGATTCCAGTTGTTATAAGGAGTAAAAAGTCAAATGCATGGAAAACCCTTAGAGCAGAGCCTGGCATATTGTTTCTTACTATAATGAGTCTGGCAAAAATTCTGGCCCTCAGTGGTCCTGGGTTAGCTGGGATTATATGTATTATATGTATACTTCCATGTACCTATGTTTCTGTTGGTCAGATTTCATGTCAGGTGCTAAGGAGTGGAATCCAACACTCCAAGACCTTGTGAGATAGGAGAAAGAGAGGATCGGAAATCAGAGTTATATTATTTATTATTTTTTTAGAGTTATATTATTTAAAAAGAGGAGGAAAGTAAGTTACGCAGAGAAAAAAGAAGTGTGTGTGCGTGTGTGTGTATGTGCATATATATATATATATATATATATATAATATAATATAAAATCTCCAACATGGAGAGAATGACCACAGCCATTTGTGCAATTCTAAAAAACAGGTCCCAAATACAAGAGAAACTTACTCTCTTTATGAAACATTGACATAAATAGTAATGTGCATAGAAATGTACCAGTTTTTGAGCAACACTGCACTTCCGTTTCTGCTATTCCACTTTAAGAAGACTACATTACATTTTCAGGTAATGAGATTTCAGGGGATTCCATTATCTTTTGGCAGCCAAAATGAAATACACATTTCATCACCATGTTAAATCTGGAGGAAGCTAATGGCTGGATCCTGACCTTTTGTACTTGATGTGGAGATATGCAACGTCCTTTACACATATGGATGAGTATTTGGGGAATATAGTATATGTAATGGTAGCAAGAGTCAGAACACACACTTTATAGATCTGTTAGGTGCAGAGTTATCTTATGATTCAATAGTGATTTATGAAACAGAAGCAAAAATTTCCCTAATATCCTTCACAGGCATAACTGTCTTATTCTTCTCCAGTTACTGGAAAAAGTTACTTTTATTTCTATAAAGCAAATAAATGGCAGCAGTGTGATCATATTGATTCTGAATGCAACATTAGTGTGGCCAGAAAAAGAAATCTAAGTGTATCTTGTATCTATTTGGAGTGTGGTTTAAACTGTTAAGTGACTTTCTGTGTGTCATCATGGGAAATGACTGGCTATTTATGGATCTTGAAAAATATCAACAGAGTTTTACTTGAATTGACTTTGACATTGTGATGCTTATATTTATATCTCACTTTTTTATTGTTCAAGGCTGATACCAAATTTGAGCTTAGCTGTTTCCATTTTATTAAAATAAAAATACTACTAAGTACAACACTTGATAAAAAATGCATTTAATGGACTGAGAAGATAGTCAACGTTGATGTTAAGATATAAGTTGTAAAAAATTAAAGGCTTTTGTGAAAACTGAAATAGCATGCTGTCATAACCACTGATTATTATTTCAAGCAGCATTAAGAAAACAAAAGATTTATTGTTTTATCCTTTCCTATAAACACAAATTGCAGTGAAGGTATACTTTCATGTTAAGGAAATGGATTGTTACAAATTCCCTTTGATTAGGAGTTATTTTATTAAAAATACTATTCCCCTTTTCCCCTGTCTGAATTATTTTCAAGTATGCAACTTACTAAACACACATTAATCCTCCCCAAAGGTAAGTCACAACTAACTTTTAAATCATTGAAATAAAATAAAATTTTCACCATTAACCCCCATCAAGTCTAGCATATGGACACTCAGCATAAAACATTTTTATTAACAATTTGCAAAGCCCTTATATCTGCTGGGTTTTGGCTGAGTAACGGCTTTTATGTCTATAGTTCCTATAGATTATAAAACACTTTTGTATGTGTTATTTTCCCCAGCACCTGTGTCACTTCTGTGAAATTAAGTAAGTAGTTGAGGGGGTACATTGCAGGCTCATATTCCACATTACAGATTTCTGCCAGTCACGCGCGCACGGTTAAAAGAATCCATGTGTCTGCCTAAACATCTACCACAGAGTGACAGAAGATGGGACTCGAGCCTTGATTAATATACCCATAAGATACCCTATTATATCAGTCATTTAACTTAGTCTTCAGTGTTTCATACTGAAACCTTACACTTTGTTTCCCACTTAGGGTGACTGAGTGAAGACAGTAAAATTTATGTAGAAATTATTCATGAGAGAACATTGCTTTTCAAGACTTACTCATATGTCTGTTACACAATAATTGATGTGACTGTAATCTTCATATCACTCTACTAAGTGACTAGTGCTGTTTATGAGTAAACTATCATCTTCACATACTTACTGTAAATATTTTCAAAGATTTTGATTCTTTGGTTCTTCTTGGATGCTTAAGGAAATTTGTGTCCATTTTCTTTCAGGCACAGAGGATAAAGAGCTTCCTTATATCTGGCATCACAAACATTATCAGTTTTCTCTTTTCTCTCTCAATAGGATAAAAGCTATCTATAGATAAATATAGAGCAATAATGTATATGTCTTATCTGAGCTTCCATATTAAAATGATCAAATAGAGAAAAGAGAAAATCTTGCAAACTAAACTCATCTGCCATTAATAAACCCCATCTGCCATTTTATGGCACATATACAAACTGCTATAAGAAGATGCCAAGACAATTTAGAATTTCCTTCTACAAGAGCCTGAGCCAGAACTAATTTCATTCAAAGGATAAATGAGCAAAGTATTCCTTTGCCAACTGACAAAACGTAATGATTCATGATTAATGGAGCCTTGTTTTTTTTCTTCGAAGACCTCTTCTTTCGGCATGGCGATACTGTAATCAGTGCAGGAGAACCTGAAACTTTAAATGTGAGGGCAGCAAATCTGATCTATATTTTATGGTTAGGACTGGCTCATTATTAGCAATGAGAATGATTGATGATAGAAAATGTTGTCTTTTGAACCTTATAGGGCATATGCTAAAAATATTTTAAAACATTCATCCGCCCTATATGAGACAAAATTAACTTTCTTAGGAAACAAGTTTTTGCTGTTAAAATGTTTCTTCTCTGATGATCAAATCTAATTACGATACGATTAAGAGTTGTTGACTCAATCACTTATGATTTGTTTTTTTAATTATAAAATTGGAATCACTCTGAAAGAATTAGCGTGCCTTCCTAGTGTTAGCAGTAGAATAAAACAGTAGCTTATATATTGTTAAATAATTTAAAACAAAAGCACTCCTGATAGAAAACAATAAAGTGTACTATTTTTAACCCTAATAATGAAGGTAGACTAAATGATTGAGAAAAAGAAATTAATCAGCACTCAGTGCTTTAACATTTCTTTACTCATTTCCTCATTGTCCATGATATTAGCACCCATAATGTGTGAGACTGTTTCTCAGAACTATACCAGAGTAAGAAGGTAATTCTCATTGGTAATCTATCCGGAATTCTCCTTTGACCCTGGGCAGCTATTTAATGACACAGTATACTACTGTCAGATGATAGCCAGCATAATTTATAATTATCTTTCTGCTAAGTAATGGGGAGATTTTGTAAACATGAGATCAATAAAAATGTGAAAATGTGTTGATCACATTGTGAAAGGGTGTGAAAAGATGATTAGCAGCTTGAATAAAGTTATATTAATAAGCAGTATATACAATCTGATTAAAGCCAATAAAATGGCCATATTTAAAAATCTCTCATGAAGCAAAAATTACAAGATACATGCAAGAATTTTATTGGTCAATAAAACTCTTGCCTAAATTATTTTTATGGTTATAAAATGTATATTGATATGTATTTGTCTATTATGTACTTAATTACCATATTAAAAATCAAATAAAACTAAAATATATTGCATTTTAGAATAGACCATATGAAATTGAGTATTTCCAATGTTTTCCACTACAAAAATGACAAGGTTATTCAAAATATAGAAGGAGCAATACTATTTCCAGTTGTCTCTTCCAGTTCTGTTAAGGGAAAAGGGAGAAGACTCAAGTTATCAAATATATGTAAAGTTTTTGGAATAGTAACTGGCAAGAACTCTACACTCAGTATGTCAGTCCTTATGATTTTGTTATCATCATCATCAGTATCAAAGAGTTAACAGGAACAAGTGGCAGGATTTGCAATATAAACAGCAAAGGAATGGATGGAAAATCTCACAGAGTTTTCAGGGGCAATAAAGAAATGGCTATCCACACCTACCATATCTAGAGAGAAACACTGGGAGGAAGGCTAATTTACTTCTCAGTGATACAGGACAATAGTGTCTTCTTTTGAGGTTTTTGCATCCATAAAATGAGATCACAGATACAAAGCTACCAGGACAGTGCCCGGAACATAGGAAACTCTAAGAAAGAAAGATGACCTATTCTTTCATGTTGTTTATTTTTTATTTTTTTCATGTTTATTTATTGAGAGAGAGAGAGAGAAAAAAAAAAAGCACAAGTCGGGGAGGGGCAGAGAGAGGGGGGAGAGAGGATCTCAAACAGGCTCTCTGCACTGTCAGCACGGACCCTGCAATGGGGTTCAACCTCACCAACTGTGAGATCATAACCAGAGATGAAATCAAGAGCCAGATGCTCAATGACTGAACCACCCAGAAGCCCCTATTCTTTCATCTTTAATTATATTCATTAAAAGTTTCTTCTTCTCGGGACAGAGACATGTTAATAAGCTACATGCTAACTTTAAAATTTAGTGTGTATTGAAAATTGAAGACAGTCTCATTAAAAAAATAGACTAATTCATATTAAAATTCCTATTGAATTTGTAAGTTAAAATGGACACTACGGAGAAGTCAACAGGCTAATTCAAATACAAATAGTTCTCTTGTCTCAATAGTTACTATGTTTTAATTTGAGACAGAAAGTGGATAGTCTCTGGACACTTTCAGAATGGTGATATAACTCAAAAAATTAAACCCTAATGTTAAATCGTGTTAAATCCTAATGTCCCCTAAAAGGTTATCATTTTTGTGGGTTTTTAAATGTTTTTTTTATTAATGTTTAAAAGGAGAAGTTATTATTTTGCAATATGGCAGTGTCTTTAAAGTGCTTCATGGAGCAAAGCATGTGAATATAAAGAACACTTTGTGCCTGTGTGGATGTTTGAATAAAACAGTAAAGAATATTTCCTTTCCCTTTCTCTTTTTATTCTTTCACTTCCATTCCTTAACATACACAAAAGGGATTTAATTTTGGATTAGAGTTCCAAAACTTATTGTCATTCATCCAACATATTACATATATAAGCTGTTATTAGGAGCTCTAAATTTGTTGTTGGGTTAAATGACTTAATTATTCTATTCCATTTTTTTTACTTTTCCAACTACTTACCTAAGGTAATGACTATGATGACAGGGAACGTGGTCATTGTGAATATAACAGAAAGAGGAAAGAAGGAATAACTTTAATCTGATCATGACATTTTAAATATAAAGATTCTCAAGACCTATGCAATTCCATTTAATTCATGATGCAAATGAGTAAAGTCAGTGCTTCAGTACTGAGTGTATGTGTTGAGTGAGAATCTTTTGAGAAACGTTATGTGTCATATTAACTCACAAAATTTCAGAGAGCTAGCTCTGCTTTTCCAACTGTGAGTAGGATAAACATTGACTTTGGTGCCCAGTAAACAAAATTTCCCCTTTCTGGGTGGGCTGTGGTATTTTATTTTTCCACATTTTTTTTTTTGTTTTACGTTTTTTTCACAGTAAACATAAATTGAACATGCTGGTGTAATATTGTGGATTCAATTTAATATTGACTCATATTTTTCATTGCTTTCCATATTTGTACTGGTGAATAGATTGCCCTAATTCCTTCACAAAAGTAACTAAAGTCAAAAGACCAATCTGATACCACTCATGCCCAAAATGTTTCCTCTGAAGATGCCATGTCCTTTGACCAGCTGGAGAGGTGGATAGCTGATTTGTGTAGAGATACACTATACTGTGATAGATGAGAAAAAAACATCCAATAGGTAACCTCAGAATTTCAGGCGAACTAATTATTAACAAAGTATTCTCCTGAAAACCTTTTCACCTCAGAAAATGCTTCCAAAATCTATTCCTAAATACAGCCTCCCCAGGGACACTTCTTTCCCACACACTTCAAAAATACACAAAACTTTCCTTTATAACAGATTCGTGGATTGGGCCTAATGCATTCTGAAAAAGAAGGATGGAGATTAAGAAGAAAAGAATCCCTGCAAAGAGCATGTGGGCGTCTCCCCATTTAGCAAAACCCACAAGGCCCTGACACCTATCTTCTTGCTTTTTTTCCAACCTATATTCTTTTTTCTTTTTCCTTGTGATTTCCATCAGAAACCCCTCCTCTCTTCAGAGGATGTCTCTTTTGTTCACATGCGTGGTTGATCACATAACCGAGATTTAGACTGAAGCTAAGTGACAGTGCAACCGAGTCTGGGTTTTCAGTCTTCCATTTTCTACCCTCTGTTACCAGGTCTTTGATATGTTGGGGACCTGGTCAGAGAAATGAGTTACTTTTCAATATTTATTTTATTTTATTCTACAGCCTGTCAGACCAGAGGGAAAAATTTAAGCATGGGGGAGAAATAACAAATTGTGAATACAACATAAAACAGCAATAAATGAAGAAAAATTTCATTTGTATAAAACTTCATAAAGATTTTATGTTACTTCTTCATCCTTCGGCAGCTGCTGAGCTAAGTACTCATTTGTTCTGAATGTATTACATGCCAAGATACTTATGCTAACTCTAAAATATACAAATTAAGCCTCTTTGCAGAACTAACAGTACTCAAGGAGCACCTGATGGAACCATTATAATTTAATAAGCAATATGCTCATTATCATTAATACACAAGGCTTTTGTTTGTTTCTTTCAACAAAACTCCTTCATTAAAAGCACGTAAATGTATTTAGATTCTGTGAAAAAATGCTCTCTGTGCCACCCTGGAGGGAGAAAGTGACTTTATTTTTATCACTAAAAAGCTTGAATTGACAGACCAAACATTCACAAAACAGATGATCAAAGAATGATATAAATCATGTGAACGTTTGCTTTTCTTCACTCACTTATTTATTCTTTCATTAGTTATTAGCAGACTATCCACTGAATGGCAGAAATTGTGTTAAGGTAATTGTATGAGGTACAGAGTTCTTTATCCTTGTAAAAGTACTTCCTTGGACAGTCTATCATTTGATGCTAACTACTTTCTAGCAGTGGGACACAAGACATCAATCCGCATTTACTTTTTCAGTGCGTTTGGGGGACACATGTATCTATGTAGGGGTTCAGACGGCTGATAGCTAAGATTGGGCCAGAAGCTAGAGCTTCTTACTTTGGTCCAGTGTCAGTTTTTATTTACTTGGTAACCTTGAGGCGTTATGAACTTGGCCTGGTTACTTAAGTGTTTAAAGCCGTGGGAAAAAAAAAAAAGTATTTTGTTAAAAAAAAATAGAAGATTTGTTAAAGGGCAGACCTATGAATAAATTACCAAAAAGCATTCAAGTATCCTGTTTTTCCAGCTCTTGGCTGTTATTAATCACAATTTTAATATATATTATAATTTGTGTCTCCTCCTATACCCAGAATATAAGTTCCAGGATGTGAAGGTTATTTGTATATTGTTCAATGATGTATCCCAATTTCTTAGAACAACATCTGGGACTTAGCACTGAATAAATACCTACAGAATAAAAATTAAATGCAATCCGTCTGTGAGATTTGGTGCCTGTAGTAGGACATGTTGGGTGTTAACAGTTTTATTCTCTCAAAGGATCCCAAATAAGAACCCAGACCACCAATTTTTTTCTTTTCAAACCAGTTAACGGTAGTTTAAAAAAATACCATTATGCCTTACAATGCCAATTTAATAAAATAAAACTGGTTCATCATTAACTTATAACTATTTCCTTTAATAATAGAACAGAGAAAGAAAGCACGACTCATTCTAAAAAGAAAGTACAACTCATATACTAGGACAATTTCAAAGCCTTATTTAAAGCTATGTTGTTAAAGCCCTCCCAACCTGTTCTTTTGCTGTTTATACAAAAAAACACTAACTCTGGGCTGCCTCTATAATCTTTTGCCCGTTCTCTGGGATGGCTGATTAATAGAGAAATGGATACAGATAAAGTCAGGAGGGTAGAAGCAAAGAATGAAAAGAAATCTCAATTTTACTATTTGCCTTTGAAAAAGGTTTATACCAAACTCTAGAAAAAGAGGCTATGGAGATCAATGGGATTTTTACACTGACATTGTGTATGTGTATGTGTATATAGACATTCTTTATATATTTGACCTATCCTTTTTGGAATGATGTCTATGCCTTAAGCTATCAAAGGGGGGTATTTTTGTTTGCTTTGTTTCCTAAAAAAAGTACATTCCATCTGGTAAACAAAAAGTGAAAATTCAAAGCAAATGTAACTAGGAGAAGGGCTTAGCCAGGAAACTTTTAAAACACACAGACAAGGCTATCACCTACTTCTCACTCTCTTCTCCAAACTCCTTTCTCATGACCATTTATTTTCCCTTGCATAATGCTTCATACAGCATGGTAGGGTATGTTCTTGTGGAGTACCTCCCTTCAACACCTAGGCTTAGAAACTTAGCTTACTCTTCAAACAAGGGCATCTACATTTGAAAAAAAAAGTTTCTAGATTGCTCCTTCTTGGAAATATACAAGAGAGACATGTTTCATCCCTATTTTGTGTGTGTGTGTTTAAGTAAATCCACCATATCTATAAAACATCCTTGCTAATACATTTCAGAAGAATTAATGACACTCTAGTATCTTTTCCCAAATGTTATTGACGTAATGGTGTGAGGAATCCGTTAATCAAGTTTTCAAAGCAGACACAAAAATAAAGGAAATGATATTTTTACATGGAAATTACTTTTCAAGTAATTCTTTGTGAGTGTACAAGGTAAATAATCATAAGGATCCTAATCTCCAGAGCATTAGGATATAAGATGTTCCGTTATTTATTTTATTTTTCATGTTTATTTGTGTTTGTTAATTTTTTCTTTACTTTTGGTAACGTATAATGATAGTGGGCCCTGTTTTTGCAGGACTTTTTCATTTGCAGTATTCATATCTTTGAACACTTTATACTGTGGCAGTGGCTTTGAGTGTGCACACTGGCATTTTCAAGTCATGACTTGATGAACAGAGGGCACTTGATAACTTTCTCATCTAAAGGATACCTCAACTTCAGAACGTGAATGGAAATATGTACTCACTGGATGACTAAAACAACTAACCTGTGTCTTTAAATATGGGTTGGGGGAGATAATTATCTAGGGGACCAAAAGGGTGCAATATCTGTGAAGGAGATTTAAATAGATGCTTTGCACCTCACATTCAAACAACCATCTCAGAAAATTTTAAGGTTGGTGTTTAGTCAAGTGGAAAAAACCAGAGTACTTAGAAATGCATGCCCACACTTCAAATCCTAAATTCAATGTATTAATTTAGATTTCTCCTTTCTTCTTTCCTTCCTTTTTTTCCCTCCTCCCTCCCTCCATCTCCATTACTGTCACATTTCCATCTACCTACAGACGTTGATTGAGCTAGATATTCTTCTACTCTAGCAGCTGAAGAATATGCAACTGAATAAGTCAACCATGCTCACTGCTGTAATGAAGTGTGGTAATTTTTTCGGTCAAATATGAGAGGAAATGTGTACCTGATGTAGTTATTTTTCATGATAAAATAAGCATGATGTTTGAAAGGACCTAGCTAAATATTTATCATCTAGAATAAGACCTGAAGGAGTAGTAGTTCCTTCTTAATAAATTGGTTTTCTATTTTCCATTTGATCTGCTGTGGAAGCGACTAATATCCCCATTCCTACTTTACTTTCAAGTCCTGGAAACTAGATGGACCCTTGACTACTCTCTGCTCTAGCCCAATGGGCCAGCTGAAACAAGGCTCTTTATAATCCTCGGTCCTTAGGTCTGCTGAGAATGGCTGACTTACTATATGAATGAAATATGACTGGATCCCCTTCCTGTTCAGTTCTCAGGCTCCACAATGCTCAGCAGGCAGTAGTCAATTTAGCAAGGTCTTATCCATCACAACTGAAAAGATACCAGGCATTGACTTGATGAATGGAAGATAAATCATGAGAGGGTTATCCATTCAGGCAAAGCTGAATGACACTGACAGAGCCCTGCGTGAGAGCTCATTTTGTGTGTGCCCGTATAATATCTCATTTGTCGTGAGCTTCACTTGCCCATGATATCGGTGGCTTCCCCTGTATGAAGCCTTCTCTCTTTATTCCCTTCAACAAGTCATCCAGTTGGTAAAAGGAAAGAAAGAAGAAATACCAAGGAGACAAAATGCTATTATGATCTGAAAATTCAAGTTCAAAACTGTATGTTGTCTTTGTCCTTAGCTACAACAAAACTAAATGCACAAATTTTTCTTGTTATTGTGTGGAAGCAGATGAAATAGCTCCAATAGGTGGGACTTAATGTTAAGGGGGCCTTAAGACATTACTCCGTATTTAGTCTTAAAATTCTCACTAAAATACATTTGATCACCATGCTATTCTGCCTGGAATGTAAGAAAGAATCTCTTCTATTTTTTGGAGCTCTCTGAAACCTAAGACTAATATTGGGAAATAAAATATCTTGAGCATTTCATTAAATGGTTCCACAATCCTCATGTAAAATGTTAAAATGAAATGAGAACATTTATTGTGTTTCTCTCACATTTTCATAGCGGTCTGTTACATAGTGACAACTGGTGGAAGATTCCATAATAATGTGAAAGTCATGTGAAAAATTAAGTTAGTTTTGCATAGCGCCACATTACCTGATACAAAAATATTTTCACATCATAATGTAGGAATCTGTAGAGACCACACAAAAGACACCTCAGGTATTGAAACCAAACACAATGTTAGTGTTTTATTTTGCACTATGGATAATATTCAAAGGGCTTGACATGGTTCAAAATGGTGAATTATTAATGACTCTTCCACACTTGATAATGCAAATGGGAAACTTAAGCCATACGATTGTCGCCAATTTTACCAAGATGGGGGTAAATCAGCAAAATACTCTTTGAAGTGCCAAAGAATAAGAGAAACTAAGTAGCCCATTATTGCTGCCTTTATATTTAACACGTGTTACAGTGCCAGAAACACTAAAAAAAATATAAGAGTATACCATTCTAGCATAAGTTTGGATGGGATTAAGTTTTGAGATGAACTTTAAGGTTTCTGTAGTATTCATCAGAAAGAAAGAAAATTTTTAAGAGTAAAAAAAAATCAAATATGCAACTTGACACTACTTTTTTTATAACTCACTTTTATCTTCAAAATAAGACACTCAGCTGCTATCAAGTTATGTTTACTAAATTCATAGTTAACTCTAAGAGACTTTTAATGCATACTCCAGTTTACAAATCGTAGCAAATACGATAAAAGCCACTTTATTTGTGTGTTTGTTTATAACTGCCACTTTAAATGATCATTCTGTGAATTTGGAAAAGAAAGGGAAGATTAAAAAATTCTGTAACTTCATTCTAAAAGGCATCAACAATTGCTTAATTTCAGTATAGAAAAAATGAAGGAAATTCCATTCAAAATGGCCTTATATCAATGCTGAGGAATTTTATTTATATGCTGATATCTTGAATAAAAGAACTAAAAAGTGGTAGTCTTTCATTTGGATGAAATAACAAGAAAGAGCATGAAATAAAGTATCCATTAAAAAGTAAACCTTTCTTTCTGTTCCAAGATGCCTGAGGTATTGTTTCTATGGAAAGTTTGAGGATAATCAATCTATCCATCTCATACCAAGCTGCTTTCTGTAGTGTCAGAAATTAGAGATTTTATGAATTTCATTATAAAGTTATATGTTATACTGATCTAAAATACTATTGTAATAAATGTCGTATCCTGTAACATATCAAAACAGAAGCATTATTTCTTTATGGAAGCACCGTATGAAGATAATGTGTTTTCAAAGTCATATTCCAAAGGCTGGTGTATGGCACAGTATTTGTCCACATTTATATTTTTAGTGCAGGCATAATTAAAATCTAGGGATTATCTGAGGAATATTTTCCATTTTCTTATTTTTAAAATATTAACTTGGAAATACATCCCCCGATGTAATAAATTGTATCCATTATTGAAAACGACCAGTTGATTTAAAGGATATATTGATTTTTGCCACTAAAAGGCAATATAACTATTTTTAATTTAAGAAAAGGAAAACAATTTTTCACCAGATAACTGTTGACAGTATATCTTTTTTTACTGTTAAGTTAAAAACACTTGGTATCTCTCTATTCTCATGTATCAATGTATTCAATGTTAATTTCATGTTAGTATGGGGAAGGAATGTACTATGTATTCTTGGGAATTACAAGACACGGTTTGACTATGCAAGTATTATAATAAGGTACTGTCCTGTTTAGCATTAGGGACAAAGAAATTTCAGAGGCACTGTTTGTAGGTGAGGTCTGGGCAGATGTCATAGTAAAAGTCACACTTCAAAGTTAGTAAATAGAGATGCAGAGAGGTAGAGGAACAGATTCCAGTAGAAACGAATGGTCTAAATAGTGGAACATAGTCATGATACGGCAAAACCATGGAATAGCAGCTCTCTTTGGTAAGGGTATCCGTATGTGCAGAATAATAGAGTGAGGATGCGTTTGGAAAGGATGCTTGGTATAGTTTGGATGCAAAGGATACTTTGGAGAGTTTGGACTACTTGCTGGAGAAATGCAAACCCTTTTCAGAAGGCAGTAGGGAGACGGGAAAGTTTCTGAGCACAAGTGAGACACGATTGAATCTGAACATTAGGATAATTAATGTGACAGCTCTATACAGAATGAGCTGTTCAGGTAAACAGTGGAGAAAGGGGGGAGGGATTTAGAGGCTGCTGCAATGTCAGAGCAAAGGGAATGAGATGGAACTGAAGCAGCAGACATGAGAGATACAAGAGGGAGGATCTACAGGGATTAACATTTTGTAGTGGAGAGAGGAAGGGAAATGCATGTGTCAAAGGGAACAGCACTTCCGAAACTGGATGAAATGATAGCACATAGTATATGGAATTAGTTGAGAATTCCATTTAAGCATCAGTGTGACTGAAGATCTCAACAAGCTCCCATTTTCAGTGACCAGTCTCATCTGGTGATCCTTTCCAGTTTCCAAATTGTCTGTAAAAAATTATTTTAAAAATAGATATTGTATGAGACATGTTTATTATTATGTATTATCTTGGACACATACTTTTGCAAAGTATTTGAAATCAGTTTCCACATTCTCCTTTATGAACTAATACTTCCCTTAATTTTCTCCACCCTGTGCAGTAAAACCTTAGATTGTGAGTAACCTGTTATGCGAGCATTTCACCAGACGAGCAAACATTTCTAATAAATGTTAACTTGATGAACAAGCAATGTCTTGTAATACAAGTAGTATGAAATGCTGAATGTCCCAGGATCACAACTGAGACAATGTTATGCCCAGAATTCGTGATCCCCAAAGACCACTAGGGAGCCGAGTCCGATGCAAAAGCAAAGAGCCTTTATTCGAGCTAGCTCGAGCTCAATCCCCTACCTGCACCGACGCAGCAGTGAGATACCAGGGAAAGAGAGCGAGTTTCAAAAGGACAAAGGTTTTATTGGGGCCTGGGGGCAGTTGGTGAGGTAATGGCTATGGCCTCAGCCGATTGGCTGGGGAGGGGTCCTGGGGAAGGGTCCGGCAGGTGAGGGAGGGTTTACTCAAGGGGAGGAGGTGTGGTCAAGGTGAAGGACACAGAACAAGATGGAGTCGGCTGGCGTAGGCCCGCCCTTTCAACAATGGTTCTTGAAATTCCCTTTGATAGATGAGTGCTTTGGATTATAAGTGTGTTTCTGAAACAAATTATGTTTGCAAACCAAGGTTTTACTCTACCTAAAACATATAATATATGGCTTAAAGACTACGATGATCCATCAAGTTTGTTTGCATGGCTTTTTCAAACTCAGTATTATCATTAACTTTTGTCATTTTTTTTCTCCATAGAAATGTATTAATAGAGCTTTGAAAAGCTCATTGTCTCATAAAGTCTGTTTCAACTACAGGTTTCCCTGTGATGAAACAAAACACCTCATCTAAGTAAAGCTTAGATGGAATTAGGAAGTAGATGAAATGCATCACTGGCAAAGCTTGGAATTTTTCTGGAAGTGAATACAGGGTTATGAAAATCATGAATTTCAGTGTTCATATTAGGGAGGCATGAGTTTCCTTTCTCTCCCTCCCCCTTTGTTTCTGCCATCCCCCCCCCCCACTCCCCTGTCCTCACTTGGGCTTCTTCAATTCTCTCAGCCTCTCTACCCACTTCCTTCTTACCCTCTCTCTCTGTGACCTTTTTTTGCCCTTGTCTGCATTAGTTCATTCCTTTCCTTTATACATTTATTTTTATTTTTTGTCTTGAAGTATCACTAAAAACATATACTTCCTCTTATTGCAACATCAATATCCTATGCAGTTCACATTAGGACAGCAATTGTACAAATTCATTATAGTATTCGTTATCACTCAGAAACTTTTTTTACTTTAAATGTACACATTTTGCTTCAAGGGGAAGATAACATCTTAAAACACATATATACAGAGGCATACATGAAAACTTCTATATGAAAAAATTTACATTGTTCAAAAAAGAAACTGAGGAAAGGCTATATTCTTTATTCATTTATTTAGTTTCTTTAAAATTCCCAGTGATGTCTTTTTTTTTCACTGATTGTTGGGTTACACAGAAAAGATAATTATTTATTATTGTATATTATAAAATGATTAGCATTTGGTAAAGTTTGAAAATTAAATTGATTTTTTTTTAAATCACAGATTACTTGGGGAACCTGGGTGCCTCAGTCAGTTAAGCTTCCAACTCTTGATTTCGGTTCAGGTCATGATCTCACAGTTAACGAGTTCAAGCCCTGCGTTGGGCTCCCTGTGCTGACAGTGCAAAGTTTGTTTGAGATTCTCTCTCTCCCTCTCACTCTTCTCTTCCCCTGCTCATCCTTTCTCTCTCTCTCTCTCGCTCTCTCTCTCTCAATAAATAAATAAATAAATAAACATTAAATTTTTTTAAGAAAATAAAATAAAATCACAGATTATCATCTTTTGCAAAATGTACTTCATTGATTATAAGCAACGTTCTTCTGAACAATTCTATTTCCCTTTAAAAGACTTCAAATCATATTTGGTCTAGATCAAAAGTGCACAGCCTTTATAAGTAGTAGGCTATTATGTATATACTATATTTAGTAAACGATGAAATAATTTCATTAGATTTATTTACCATCTTACTAGAAAAGTGTAGGAGATAAGCCATATGCAGTTATTTAAAAATAAATTTATATTATAATAACATAGCTTAAGCAAATATCTTAATAAACAAATAATAAAATCTTTACAATTTTGCAACAGCACAGGCATATTAAAATAAATAATTCTATATAGCAATTAATTGAATATAAGAATAGCATAAGTTTAGTTAGTAAGTTGTGGTAATAGTCTTTTAAATATCTTGAGTTAGTGTCATAAATTTAATGTGCAAAATTTTAGTAATCTTCACCTTTAATTTTTTATTATTTATTTTTCATCTAAGGAAATATTAAAAATTCACTCTGTTCCTTTGGTGTAAATTGTCAAAATCTATTTTCACTATCCTGATCACTGAGTGAATAGTTTAACTACAACACATGGCAGTAATCCTACAAATATGAACCATCAACACTTTGCTGAATGAAGGACATTGGAGGTTTACAGGCAACATGACCATAAAACACAATAGAGCCTTAAACCTAAATACGTATTTTTTAAAATGAATAATTAGATGAATGTGTGACTTCTTGGCTCTATTATGTTGCACAACATTTAAAAAATGTGTTTTAAGCTACTTGTAAAAACAGTCATATTGTAAAAATTCAGATTAAATATCTGTACTAATTCTCAAGTGATACAGTGTACATCTCTTAATATTGCCACATTCCCAATGTAATTAGGCTATAGAAAAACAAATTATTGGAAATAGTCAACTGGTATGTTCAAGCAATGAACTAGTGGATTATTAAGAAGTCAAAACTACATTGAAAAGTTTAAAATTCAGTTGTAATTGAACGCTTTCAGGTCCACAGTAGCATATGATTTTGTTTCACTGAATTAAGTGAGCTTACACTTAAAATTTCTGTAGTTTGCTAGATACTAAAGGTGCCATTTACATCATAGAGTCAATGGTAATATTTTTAAAAATCTGTGACAACTTGAGTGTGGAAAGAGTATGAATATGCCAGATAATTCTAATGAAATTTAAGTCAAAATGCTGAATTAAATACTTATCTTTCATGTGATTATTGCTACATATAAGAAGCATTCCTCTTTAATAAATGCTTGTGTCCTAAATAAGGAAGAATATGATCTTTTCCTGTATGTAGTAAATACAGAAGTAAATAAAATACATTTCTGAGACATCTTTTATTTTCATACTCATTTTTACATATGAAATTTGAGTTTACTCTCAAGGCACAATATTTCACTAATATAATAATTAATAGATGCTATAACTTCATGTGATCACTTTCTCATGCTAATTAAAACAATTTTAAGGTTGATGGAGAAGTTGACATTACTATGTCAGACAACACAAAATTAAATTTAAAATCAAGATCATGAATAAGTCATGAACATGTTCCAGCAAGATTCTATTGCCTCGTTTCAGATTATGACTGTTTCCTTTTATTTCTTTCGTGATCTCCCAAAGAAATGTTTTGCCATGTTATCTGCTGGACATCAAGTATGAAAGGTTTTCCCAGTGGTCCCTAACATGAAGTAGAAGATTAAGTACCCACAATATTTTGTTTGGAACCAGGAGTGCATGTTTAGGAAACCAATGATGTTCATGATTACAGCTGCTTGGGATTAGGGCACCATACTGAATTAAATCCAAGAAGCATTTTAAATATTGCAGCACCATTTTTCTGTTTTACTGAATAATTGGTAACACTAGATTACAAGATTTGCAGGCTCCTGAGTTGCTATATTTTCATAGGGAAAAGGTTCCCTTTCATTGAAGCTTAATAAGCTTGGCCTATATCAGCTTTTCTCACATCAGCCCAAGTGTCACATTTGGGCTAGGGGAAGCTTGTTAGCAGTAATTACCAGCAGTAGGTTCTATTATTTGCCAAAGTAATTTTCACCGCTAAGTACCACCAAAACTGCCTCAAGCCTTTCATTTTTTTCCCTTCCTCTTGCCTTCCTTTGCTTTCTTTTAAGTTAGTGCATTTTCCCATGATACTGCTCTCTGTGGTGTGGGACAAGGCAGAGGCAAGGCGCTGGGTATCAGTGCGCTCTTGAGACGAGGGGTCAGGCCTAGCGAAAGCCTTTCACAAACAGAGCCTGAACTCTATTAGAGATGCAAATCCACTCTCTGAGTAAGGATTGTTTCAGCCACATAATGGAGGCCAAGAAATTCCACTGCAGCTCCCCTTTCAGCATGGGCCCTTTGTCTGCGTCTTAGCAAATTTCAGCAGCCTGTTTAAACTCCAGCTATTGTCCCCTAGGCTTCATTGATTTCTCTGCCTGCCACCAACTCACAATGGGCTGATATGAACATCTTTGTTACTGCTTTTGTACTGTATATCAGAGTAATGTTTCAGCAGATTGAGGCCTAGGAGGAAGAATTAAACCTGTACTACACAGGGCATGATGAATTGCAGGATTTACATATCATTTTGAGACTTTGGGGGGCGGGGGGCGAGAGGGAAAGGTCGTTGCTGAATGCTGTTGTGTCTCAAAGGATGTTGTCCAAAGACAGAGTGACAGAAAAGGAAGTGATTTAGATAGTCCCTGACAGCTTAATACACAGAATACGGACAAATTGTGGAAATTCACAGGCATTCTATCCTTTTCCTACAGAGACTATATTTGATTCTGAATCTCAGTGTGGTTCACATGAAGGAACTTTATATGATAGTTCTATAAAGTTATCTGTTTCAGAACTTAGATGGTAGAAATACTCATATTTTAGATCCCATTAGTCTTGGTTGACATAAAAACTTCCATGATTTTGAGACTTGCTCTCATGTTGGAAGCAAAGTTTTCAATGTTAACAGCAACGATGCTTTCCAAAACGTTATCATCACTTCATTTATACAATCAAGCGATCTGCACCTATTTTTAAGGTTTTTCTGTGTATAGGTTTTTTTAAGGACATATTCAAGAGATCTATAAACTCTGAAATAATTGTCCTTCCAATATTGAAAGAAATTATAAAGAAATATTCAGTTATACATACTTCCACTTGGCCAATTTCAACTTGCTATTGAGAGGTCACTTGAATGTGGAATTGACAAAGGAATATACCCTATTGGCTTCTGTGAACTTTACAACCCAGCTCCAGCTCAAAACCGGAAGTATTTGATTGCTTTTTTGTTGTTGTTACTATTTTGTTATAAAACATTAGCCTTCTTAATGATCTTACAAACTTGGGTGAATGATGCTATAGAAATGTATAGATGGGTAGATAATGGTGCTTAAGATATTGTAATTATAGTGGGTTATCATCTAAGAGCTGTCATTTGTATGGTTGGCATAATTTATGGATACATTATTTTTTTCCTTTCTTTTTTTTAACCAGTATCTTTGGGCTGTATTATGGTATGTGACTAGAATCAAAATGGATGGGTAGAAATGAATCCGAATAGACTCATTCTATATGCTTCACATTTTCAAGAGGTAGACAGGACAGAAGAATTTTTTCATTTCTTGGTTAAAAGAGAAGAATCATTTATTTGATGAGTTCTAGTAAACATACTTAAAGGCAAAGTGTTATAACTTCTATTCATATGCATATTAAGACCATCTTATCCCATTTGGATATCTACTTATAAAAGAATAGGAGATTAAGAAAAATGTTTTTTTTAATTGGTTATGTTTTGTATTCCCAAATTACTGAATTGTTTATAAATCCCAGAATATACAATGCAGTTTCATATTTCTGTACTATTTCATCCGTTATTCTTTCTTTTCCTTTAATTTTTTTTTTAATGTTTATTTTTGAGAGAGAGAGAGAGACAGAGCACGAGCACGACAGAGAGAGAGAGGGAGACACAGAATCAGAAACAGGCTCCAGGCTCTGAGCTGTAGGCACAGAGCCTGTTGTGGGGCTCGAACTCACAAACCTTGAGATCATGATCTGAGCCGAAGCCAGATGCTCAACTGACCCACCCAGGCACCCCTTCTGATATTCTTTCTACTTGGAGTGCACTACCACCACATTTATAAATGCTCTAGTGAGCGCTCACCTATTTTGTACCTAGATCTATTTTGATATACCTTTTACATTATTTGAACACATGCCTTTCTCCCTGTTAGGTGGGGGGCTCACTTAAGAGAAGCCTAATGTGTTATTGAGCTTTCTCTATCACCCAACGACATGGGACAGTGTCTTCACAAATTGTAGTTGAACCAAAATTAATTGAATCATAAAGTACTGGCCTCTTTTTCCCATTTCTATGCCTTCACACTTTTTGTACTGATTCCTGGTTTATTTTTCCTTTGCAATGTAGTATTTTAAATATTTCTATCAATTCCCTGCCAAAGTGATATTGTCTGAATAAATTTTAACAGGGTTCAGCCAGGCTCTTTTTATCATCTGTGTTTCTAATTTTCTCAATTTGTGTTTTCTTATGATATGGTATATTGACTGCACCCAGAGCCTATAAAAGCAGTTGTCTTAACTTCCTCACGTTCATACCTTTAACCATGTCATTGATTGAGCAGCAAGATGTGTGTCCTTTTGGTAATCAGCATTATATACCAATTAGCACAGTTTAAAAAGATATAGAACATCTAATCATATTTTTGTCACTGCTTGGCTTGTTTCATGAGTTTTTTAAAGTATACCAAATCATTTGTAACATCAGATGTACAAGACTCACAGATTTTATTATCTCACATGCCATCTACAGCTAGTCCTTGAAAGGAACACAGATATAGGCCTTATACATTACACAAAAGTTAATTCAAAATGGATTATAGGTGTCAATGTAAAATGCATAGCTTTAAAACATCTAGAGGAGGGGCGCCTGGGTGGCACAGTCGGTTGGGCGTCTGACTTCAGCTCAGGTCACGATCTCGCGGTCTGTGAGTTCCAGCCCCGCGTCAGGCTCTGGGCTGATGGCTCAGAGCCTGGAGCCTGCTTCCGATTCTGTGTCTCCTTCTCTCTCTGCTCCTCCCCCCTTCATGCTCTGTCTCTCTCTGTCTCAAAAATAAATAAACGTTAAAAAAAAAAACTTAAAAAAAAAAACATCTAGAAGAAAACATGTGAGAAAATCTACACGAAACTGGGCTTGGAGATTAGTTTTTAGATATGATACCAAAAGGATGATCCTTGTAAAAAAAAATTAGATAAGTTGGATTTTATCAGAACTAAAAACTTCCACTAAGAAAAGATACTGATGAAAGAATGAAAAGGCAAGCCACAGACTAGGAGAAAATATTTAGAAAAAAAAAAATCTGAAACAGGATTTATATGCAAAATAGACCAAAATCCCATAAAACTCAACAACAGGGAAATAAACAAAGTAAAAAATGGGCAAAAGTTCTGGACATGTATCTCACCATGGAAGATATATACATGGCATAATAGAAGATATATATATATATATATATATATATATATATATATATGATGCCTAACATTACTTGTCCTTAGGAAAAGGCAAATGAAAAGAACAACAAGATTACACTATAGACCTATTCAAATATTTAACACCCCCCCCCAAAAAAAAAAACCCTGACAATATTTTGCTGGCAAAGGTTCAGAGCAATAGGAACTCCCATTTATTGCTAGTGGAAATGGCAAATGATAGTCACTGTGGAAGACATTGAGGTAGTTTCTTATAAGCTAAACATACTCTCACCATGCAATCCAGAAATTGTGCTACTAAGTATTCACCCACCTGATTTGAAAACTATGTACACACACACACACACCCCAGTGGAAAATAAAATTTATAAAAGATTTATTTATAATAGTCCAAAAATGGAAACAGCAAAGATATCCTTCAATAGTGCGTGGATAAATAAATTGTGGTGCATCCACATAATGGGATGTTCTTCAGTAGTAAAAGGAATAAGCTATCAAGTCATGAAAAAATATATATATACATATATGGATGAATCTTTTTTTTTTTTAATTTTTTTTTTCAACATTTATTTATTTTTGGGACAGAGAGAGACAGAGCATGATCAGGGGAGGGGCAGAGAGAGAGGGAGACACAGAATTGGAAACAGGCTCCAGGCTCTGAGCCATCAGCCCAGAGCCTGATGCGGGGCTCGAACTCACGGGCCGCGAGATCGTGACCTGGCTGAAGTCGGACGCTTAACTGACTGCGCCACCCAGGTGCCCCATATATGGATGAATCTTAAGATTCATCCTTGCTAAGTGAAGGAAGCTACTTTGAAAAGACTGCATGCTGTATGATTCAAATTACATGGCATTCTGGAAAAAGCAAAACTGTACAGAAGTTCAAAAGATCAGGGTTGCCTGGGTGGCTCAGTCAGTTAAGCACTTGACTTTGGCTCTGGTTGTCACTTCATCATGGTTCTTGAGTTCAAGTCCCTCATCGGTGTCTGCATAGACAGTGCAGACGCTGCTTGGGATTCTCTCTCTCTCTCTCTCTCTCTCTCTCTCTTGCTGCCCCTCTGCATCCTCTCTCTCTCTCAAATAAAAATTAAAAAAAATAAATAAATTTGGAAAAAAAAAAAAGAAGTTCAAAAGATCAGTGGTTCCCAGTAGTTTAGGGAGTGGGAAGAATTGAATAGATGAAGCACAGGAAATTTGTAGGGTAGTGAGATTATTCTGTATGATATAACACAATATAAACATGACAATGCATTTGTCCAAACCCCAGAACTTTACAGTACAAATCTTGAATCTTAATGTATGCAGGGTTTTTTTTTTAAGTCATGGGGAAGTTGAGGGATTCCAGGACAGAATTCAGATAGAGACAAGAAATAGAACTGTACTAAAAATGTATTTAAATAACCTCACTGTGTTGGTTGGGGAAAGGGTGCTGACCTAAGTAACACTGGAAATGAATGGAGAGTATAATACTAAAGGCAAAAGTAGATGTACATAAGAACTATGCCTTAGTTGATAAAACTGTTTTCCATGGAGGACAGGTTAATAATTCTGACACCACTATACATACTATACATGTGCATTAAACTATTAAGTAAAACAAAAGAAAACAAAACAAACAATTAAGTAAATGTGTAACAAATGACAATGGCAGGGTTTCTTACAGTCAGAGCAAAAGGTTTTACTTTAAGTTTAAACGGGGTAACTGCAATCATTAAACTCCCAGATATTTTGTCTCCTAGAAAAGAAACACCTTGGTCCTTGACCTATGTTTTAATAGCTCCAATTTAACCTTATTTTCCTGTATTTTCTCTAGAATTAAAAGTTTCTTGGTAATCAGATCACCAGTTTCAAAATACCTGTAACTAAGGATCTCGAGGAGAGATTTGGCACCTTAAAGAAAGCAATCCAACTCCGAAACAGCAGTTCTATTTGTTCCTGAAAATGAAAGTTCATAGAAGAAAATAGGAAAATGTTGCATTTCAAAAATGTTTTCTTACATGCTTGCAATGACCTTGGCATTAGTTCAGTTATAGCTCAAAAATACTATGGATGGTACACTGTATTGAAGGTTTAGCTAAGCTACCCCGTGGTACTGATACCTTGCCTTCCATTTTGTTCAGCCAATCAGCCTACAGAGACCTTGAATGGACACTAGCACCTCCCATGATAACAGCCTGCAGAGTCACAAGCGAATGTTAAGTTTCTATTATGAGCCACCAACAGCCTTTGTGATCAACACTCTCCCCTGCCTTTCAGAGCCTTCCCCGCATGTGCTCCTTAGATAAGAGTCCTATGGGGCTTATTAAAACTCTGCTCTTTAGGTTTGAATTGACCAATCTGGCTTTAGTTCAGGAAACCCAAGATACTCTTCTTACAGACCCTAATAAAGGCATATGTCTCAAGTCTTGCCTCTCTATCTGCACTCTACCTTGACCTCCCTATGTGACCCCTCAAGACATGCCCTATACTTCCTCTAAGACTTGTAATAAGCTTCTCTATTTCAATATCTCTTATGGCTCACAACCTGGCCACCCCAGTTCCACTTAACAAGTGTTAATTGACAGATTCATAATATATCAAATATATATTATAGCTATATTATGTTTAGATATAATCAAGTACAAGATAGAAATACATGTCATTATAATTACTCCTGCTATGGTTTTTTAAATCATGTTAACCTTTTTTAAAAATCCTATAAATGCTTAACAATAGGAATTACTTCTTATACAGGTATTTACTCTTCCATCCTGCACCCCACCTCACAGCCCCTGCCCACAGCACACATTACTATGTGAAGCATATTTTTAAAAAACATTTTTAATGTATACACGATTCTTTTCATTTCATCAAGAGAGGTAAGTCATGCACATTTGGAAGAGCCCATTAGTAGAGAAGGAAGTTACTGATCACCTTTTGCTTTAGAGAGTTTTAAAGTATTTGAGCAACCTGTAGAACTTAATTCTACAGGCACTGCTAATATTTGCATTACTTGACATCTTAATGGAAATCTCTTCACTCTTTGTCTTTTGAGTTCATTCTCCTCATTGTTAGCATTTCTTAATGCTTCCTTTTTAGCAGTATTTTATGCGGTTGTCTTGGCACCTGATCAGAAGAGGAAGGCATAAAATTCATACAATTCTCTAACCTTGTTCTCATTCCAGAGACAGATCTCTCCTTAAGGACCAATTTCTGAGAAGTCAGACACCTGGTTTCTTGAAGAGAACCCTGGAGGACAGCTCCTAATCATCTTTCAGTGTTCACATACAAATGGAATATGATTTTAAACTTTTAAAAATATATTAGTATTCATGCTCATAGTTGAATGTTTATATAATATTCTGAAGAAACCTAGACTCTTTGAGGAGAATATGCAGTAGAATCCTGAAACTGTAAAATACTGCCTCTCTAATGAAAGAATTTCAATGTCCTTCCTACTTTGGGACCAAATAGGCCATGTATTACCTAGGTTCATGCAAAATAGTTTTGTAAAATACAGCAATACCACATAATCATAATCCCATAGCATTTATAGAGTGGCTTCTATAGGTGAGGTACTATGGATGCCACAATGAATATCAGAAATTAATATAATTGGTAAAAATATCTAGAAAGTTATTTCGTCTTGTGTTAATGACAATATCTATAAAAATAATTTTGGAGTCTCTTTTACTGGTTGAAAATAAATTGCACTTTGAGACCGGTTAAAATGAGGAGCCCATTTTTTTTTGCTTTTGATGCGAAAGAAATGAAGGGTCACCCATACCTTCCACAGCCTCTCAGCAAATAATTATCATGCATTTGAATATTTCCCTATTTCTCTTCCAACAACCATACTCAGACTGCCATATCCTTCTTAGCAGAATCCTAAATCCTGACATTCTTCCATTTACTATAAGTCGTCTTCTTGTTTATAATGGTCTCCAACTTCCCTAGTAACCCTTACAGGTGATGTATTAGCATGAATGTGTCTCCTAAGTTGGATTACTCAGTTTCATATAAAAAGAAATTCAGTCCTATGCATTGACAGAGCTTTACCCATTTGTCTTTTTGTGTGAGGTTGTAAAAATAGGGAAGGGTCTGAGGAAATTTAATTCTTAGGCTTTGGTCTCCACAGCTGGATACATCATTGAGCTCTCCAGGGTTATCAGGCATCTCTGCTCTGTGGCAGAAAACTCAAAAGCCAACTTTAAGGAAAATAATCTTACTTTCCTTTTGATGTGACTACATTTTCTGCTCTGCTGTCCATTGGACAAATGTATGTCCTATGATGCTTGCCACAGTGAATTATTTAGGTGAAAGTTTCTAAACTTCTTTGAGCTCTTCAGAATAAATGGCACTGAATAAGGACACTATGGTAATAATTAGCCCCATCTTCATCATCTAGTAATTATACAAATGATAATAAGGAGCCAAACCTCTTAAATGCAAGGCATTTAAGTTCACCCAAATTCTTTGTAAATATATTCAAGCACTATAGCAGCTTTCCTTGGGAAGACTCAGTTTCAATTACAGGAATGAATATATTTATTCATCAGTTCACATAAAACTACCAGATAGGTTAACCAGTAAATGACATTTCCTTTCTTGGAATATGTAATCAGCTTCTCACGAAAAGACCTGTGCAGCCCTTCATGATGGATTTCCTTGTCATTTTGTAGCTGTATCATCGTCTTTTCGTGAATTTGATATATCTACATTACACGACTATTGAGGACGCATGCTTTGCTGTGGCGACTGGCACGTACTTGATCTCACATTTTACATCCACAGAACTCTAACTTTGAAAATTCCCAAGTTAAGATAAGTTTATGTCCTACTAAGCGTATATCTACAGGGAAATAATAAGAATTTTTCTTGAGATACAGACAATAATTAATTATCAGGCTCTCTCTTAGAACAGATTTTAGGAAAACTCCACATTTAGTGTCACAAACTTAGTAATGTATTTGAGGCTGTACCAATAAAACCCTCTTCTTTTATGTCTTCTATTTGGTAACTAATATGAAAGTATACCATAAATATTATATATTTATAATTATCAAATTTTATGTGGATTATCTTCTCCAGCACATTTATTATTTGATTTTACCCATGCCAAAGTAACGCATTGATGTAATCTGTTCATAATCAAATACTAAAGTAACTGAAATAATCACTTGATAAAGTGCTCTGCTTTTTTTAAAATTAATTTTTAATGTTTATTTATTTTTGAGAGAGAGAGAGAGAGTGTGTGACTGGGCAAGGCGCAGAGAAAGAGGGAGACACAGAATCCGAATCAGGCTCCAGGCTCCAAGCTGTCAGCACAGAGCCCGATGCTGGGCTTGAACTCGTGAACCGCGAGATCATGACCTGAGCCAAAGTCAAACGCCAAACCGACTGAGCCACCCAGGCGCCCCAAAAGTACTCTGCTTTTTATACTCTACTTAGACAACAGCCTCAGATCTTAAGTCCTAACTATATAAAGCTACTTTCTCTTGCTGAAAATTTGCTCTCTAGTTTCCTATTCAATCCCTTGTTACTTAATATGGATGTTTTCCTGTCTTTTCAACTCCTTGTCACAGAGCAGTGATGTTTTCTCATTTTGTCACTAAACTCTTTCCTGTGTATTTCATGAAGTTTGCAATTAGATTTAGATGAGAAGTTTCTCATTTTGGAGGGGATGGAAGAGTGAAATGATGGGTCAAGGAAAAATTATTTTTTCATTTTATTATATAGTAATTTTATTATTTCCCTTAGTATGTCTTAAAAGTCACTTATAATCATAAATTTAGTCCTGCAAATGCAGACATAATCTACTCACACTTCACTTCATGATGTCAAAAACTTAATATTTTAAAAGCAGTTCCAGAAAATTACACAGCTGTATATTGGTTTTTATGCAAAGTGTAATATGTTTTCGGAGTAGCAAAAATTTTAATCAGCGGGTTTAAAAAATAAAAAGCAAGCACAACTATTCTGTAATGAGATAAGAATATTTTAATACCAGCCATACATACATTAATATTTCATCAATAATTAAAACATCAAAGGCCTTAGAAACAAGTGCAACAGCTTAAATAGAAATCCTTGTAACAGATGCTTCTTTTTACAGGGTACAATATGGGGTGCCTCAGTAATTAAGAGAAGCTATTGTTTGAGCTGGGAGGTGATTCTGACTGTGGCCCTGACACATTGCTGTGACATGCTAGTATGGGGACCACTTTGGTTTGCAGAGGGAAACAATGCTAAGAGCACAGGAGATATCTCAGATAGCGTCTTGCCAAACCTTCTTACTTTATGGATGAGGAAGCCAAGGATCCCAAAGGTTAAGTCTCTTATTAGACATGTTCTTTATCAATGACAAAGACTATATGGGTAAGAGGGTCGTGGGGTAGAGAGAAACTATCTTCTATTGACCACCTACATTTGTTGGGCGTTGTGCCAAGTACTACATGTGCTTTATTTCATGTAACTTTACAACTCAATGAGGTAGGGCTTTTCTTCTGATTTTACAGAATAGGAAAACCTGTAAACATGGTCAGCTGTATAATTTGTGGGCCCTTCCACAAATAAAAATGGTAGGCCCATTGTTCCAAAGGGAAGAAGTTTTCTTTTCTCTTGCAGTTTCTCTGTTGACCTGCCATGGTGTTTTTTTTAATTTGCTGTTTAGTGTCACATTCCTCAGGGTTTCCTTTGTTTAATTGTTTAATGTCTGACTTACCTCTCTAGAATAAATTCCAAGAGATCAATCGTAGGTCAAGTTAAATTTTTATTTTTATAAACATTCCTGGGACAGATTCAGAGCAAATCAATTTAAGTGAGGTTCCAGGTCCTGATATATTTTCACTTGACTTAAGCACTGCCTCCCTGGCAGCTAATGCCGGCACTTATCTCGTAAGACAAGTTTCTCAAATGTGTTGTATCTTAAGACTCATTTGATTCATTTGTAAAACCCATTCTTATTTTCCATGTCCCAGCTCCATGAGGTTTTAATAAATTTGGTCAACAGAGGGTCATTTTCAAACAGAAATCATATCAGAATACTCTCTGAATAAGCCACTCTGATGACTTCCTATTCGACACAAAACAAAATGTAAATCCCTTGCTCTGGCCTACAAACCCCATATGTCAGTTCTTTTTAACTTTCTCTCCCACCACCTGCTCCCCTGCTTGTATGCTCCATCTACAGGACTTTTAAATGTCCTGTTCTTTATAAATGCCAGGCTTGTTTCTGCCTTTGTGTTTGCAAATCTGTGTGGCTGGAAATATCTTTCCTCTGATCCCTTCATGGAACCCACTTTCTAATCAGTTAGGTCCCCTTCCGTTATTATCTCTTATAGAAACCCTCCCTGAACACACAAATTGAAACCATCCCTTTCCTGGACATCTTTGTCATACCACTCTCTTTCATTTTGTCCTGGTAACATGTTAACATATAACCATCTGAATATATCTTGCTTGTTTATTGCTTAATTACTTAATATCTTACTCTAGAATATAAGCTCTAGGATTATCACGGAGCTTTGATTAACCTCTGTCAATCAATAAATACAAATGCGACTTTACCCCATTCCTGGCTTCCATGCCACCCTTTACACTCACTCACCTTAATATTTCTGGGTTTATATAGAGAACAAACTGAGGGCTGTTGGAGGGGACATTAGTGAGGAATGGGCTAGATGGGTGACAGGTGTTAAGAAGGGCACTTGTTGTGACGAGCACTGGGTGTTGTATGAAAGCGATGAATCATTAAATTCTACACCTGAAACCAATATTACGCTATATATTAACTAACTGTAATTTAAATAAAAATTTCAAACAATAAAGATACTTCTGAGATTAACTTTGAAAGAAAGATCATCACATTTTCTGATCAACATCTCATCCCCACATGGCTCTGATTAGAATGTTTAAATACTGAATGGTCAGGGCGCCTGTGTGGTTCAGTCAGTTGCGTGTCCAATTTTGGCTCAGGTCATGATCTCACAGTTGGTGAGTTCGAGCCTCGCATGGAGCTCTGTGCTGACAGCTCAGAGCCTGGATCCTGCTTCAGATTCTGTGTCTCCCTCTCTCTCTGCCCCTCCCCTGCTCCCACTCAGTCTTTCTCTCTCTCTCTCAAAAATGAATAAACATTAAAAAAATGTTAAATATTGAATGGTCTAAACTATTGATCAATTTTGCTCCTAACCGTATCACACTCACGGTAAAATATTCAGTGTTCTTTATTATCATGATTGAGTTTCAAAGGGCCAGGATTGAAGAGTAAAGATGGAGTGAAGATCAGATATTCGATCAGATTATCCACTGCATAAATTGCTTGCTAATAACTGCCCACGTAGCTTGCTGGTACTTAGGAGGGTTGGATTCATTTTGCTATTGTCTAATTTATATCTTTTACATATTCAATATCAGAAGTTTCAAAATTATATAGATAGACATAGATAGAGATGAGAGATAGAGACATAGATAGAGATAAAACACCCTATATAAACTATGCTTCATATAGAGAGAGAAAGATTCTCAAAATCTAAGTGTGTTCCTGACGTTATCATTTGAGAAGCTCAACTCTGCAATATATGTAAAAATTTCTAAAACTTGGGCTGTGTCATCCGTGCATAATGTTCATGTTATCATTTATTTCTCTGAGGTGCTAACTTGTAATATTTTAAAATTTGGGCAAACTGCATTTAAAAACTGAATTAACTGACCTTTTATATTATATAATTAATACAGGTTTATCTGAAGTAGTTAACAGTGAAGGCAAAAAAGAGAAGAAATTTTAAATGCCTCATGTTCTCACCCAATAAATATAACCACCACCGACATTTTCATGTATAATATATACACACAAAGATAAAGTAAATGCCCATGCTGGGGAAGTTTTATAACTTTCAGCTTTCACTTAATATGCAGTTTTTTTTAAATACATAGATTTTCTCTCCATGTAAGTAATTCTATTTCATACTAATATTTGCATAGAAATCTACCATATTATAATGTAATTATAAGAAGTGTGCTTCCAATTGATTTCTTTACTTCAATTTATTTGACTCAGAATGAATATTTATTACTCCCTTGGGTCCTCTTTATAAGTCTACCTGGACTGTCATATAATAAAATACCACAGACTAAGTAACTTAAGCAAAGAAATTGATCTTCTCTCAGTTCTGGTAGCTGGAAGTCTGAGATCAGCATGGTTGGGGTCTGCTGAGACTCTTCCTAACTTGCAGGTGGCTGTCTTCTCATTAGGTTTTACATGGCAGAGAGAGAGAGAGAGAGAGAGAGAGAGAGACGGAGACAGAGACAGAGAGGAAGAGGGAGGTAGATAAAGAAGGAGAAAGAGCATGAACATAAACTGTCTGGTGTCTCATTTAAAAGTACACTAATCCTGGGGCGCCTGGGTGGCGCAGTCGGTTAAGCGTCCGACTTCAGCCAGGTCACGATCTCGCAGTCTGTGAGTTCGAGCCCCGCGTCAGGCTCTGGGCTGATGGCTCAGAGCCTGGAGCCTGTTTCCGATTCTGTGTCTCCCTCTCTCTCTGCCCCTCCCCCGTTCATGCTCTGTCTCTCTCTGTCCCCAAAATAAATAAATGTTGAAAAAAAAAATTAAAAGTACACTAATCCTATCGGACCAGAGCCACAGCCTTATGACCTCATTTAATCTTATTTACCTACAAAGGTCATATCTGCAAATCAATATAATCACATTTGGAGTTAAGGCTTCAACATATGAATCTGGGGAGTTAATTCAGTCATTAACATTTTCATAACAAACAGAATTAAACTAATGCCTCTCTGTACTGGTTTTGAAATCTCATAAAGTGAGATTTACATTTTTTCTAATAGTTTGAAGAGCATGGGAGAGTAGATTAATAAGACTTCTCTAATACGAAGCAAGTAATATTTATAGGAGGTTTTGTGGGGAAAACAGAGGTTCAGGGAGTCGTAGAGGTTTGCCAACCTCACAAACTATTAGCGAGGAAACACAGAAAACCAAGGTCTGTACAATGATATCTAGTTTTGCCACTTGTAGAGTAGATCCACAACAACAAATGCATGAGATGAGTTCAAATAAATAAAATACTATTACATGCCTTTATGGAGCAGTAAATTGGTTTGAAATACAATTGTCTATTGGCACCAGGATATCTCATCGTTTCCAGAGGTTATTATTCAAATATTCAAGGGCCTTTTTTTGTAACTGCACTGTCCAATGTATTCAGTTGAATTTGATAATGATTTCAAACCTTACTGCCATAAACCGTTCTTTGAGCATCTGTATGTTGTGCCTGACTTAAATTGATACAGAGACTGACTCTTTCTCAAAATAATTAGCCAGGACAAAGTACTGTGCTAGTTTCAGAAAATAAACTGCAAACTCTGTCCTGTATCCTCTTGTATGCATATCTCCCTAAGCTAGAGGTCAGCATGGACTAAGAATCAAATCACCACTCTCATCATTCTTGACAAATGTCGGACTATTGAAGTGAAGAAAGTTTCTGGACACATCATCTGAGAACCAAATATCAGTGTCAAGGTTTTACCTAATGCTGCAAGTGTGCTTGTACTAAAGTGTGATCTAATATGTGGCTTATGTGCTTCATGGTTTTCTTAAAAAAAAAAAAAAAAGAGAGAGAGGTTTCTGTTTTTATTAGTCTGCAGTGATATTCTTGACGCTATAATTCTCAAATGACACACAAAATGGAATATGTGATTTCTTCCCAGAAAATAAATCTTCAAAACAATTAAATGAAACTTCTGAAAGGCTCTACATTTAGTAAGCTCAGATATGATGGTGGTTGATTATTGGCTCTGCCCTAAAGAAGATGAGCTTATTTTGAGGGAAGACATAATCCTCTTAATATGGTTGCTAGATGGAATTCTAAGTATATTTAAATGATATGATTTTAAACTAGATAGCAACTGAGAATTTAAATGGATTTTGTTCTACTATCTTCCTCCTAAAGAATAAGACTCAGTTGAAAAAAAAAAAGTAAACTCTTTCTAAGCATGAATATTAAAAGAAATAGAAATGAATACAATCTTACAGTTCTTTGAGGATTACATTCCTTGTAATTGTATATTTTCTCATAAAAATGTTACTATAATTTTATTTATATTTCTTAAGTAAAGAGCCTAATTATACTAATGAGCATTCATAACAAGCAGTACTAAGTTGGTATAGCAGCATTTATACAGATATTTAAAATGATTAAAGGATGAGCTTTTCTATTATTCATTTGTCTTGCTGTAATAAAAATGCTTGGCTGTAATTATTCCATATAAATCACTGAGTGTAAAATACAGTAGGAGAACACAAATAAAACCAATACAAACTCCCTATCTGTGGATAATCTAGGACAGTGGGAGACCTGAAACATGCTTGTAAACTATACTAAATGGAAAACAATGCCTATCACAGGAAGTTTAAGAATTAAGGGAAGTGGAGATGGGGAAAAAGGAGAGAGAACATCTAGCTTGAAAATAGGACAGTTTATAGAGTGAGTGGCATTCATATTTGGTCTTAAAAATGGAGAAAATGTGAACATTCAGAAATTATGGAAGATATAGGACATAAATGTGAGGAATGGAAGTGGAAAAATGATAATTATTTTCTCTGCTTGAAGTATAACTATAAAGTTTCATAGTTCCACATTCTTGAATTTAGAGTATAGATAAAGAGAAATAAAGTGAACTATGTGGATAGAAAATGTAATCCTTGGCCTGGGTTAAAGAGGAACTTGAATCCAAATATTGGTTGTTCTGCGATTTGTGACCAGAGAAACAGCATGATCTCATGTGCGTGTTAGGAAAATTAAACAGTAAACACAGTGCTGATCTTATTTATTTTTAAAAAAATTTTAATATTTATTTATTTTTGAGACAGAGAGAGAGAGAAAGAGAGAGAGAGTGTGTGAGCGAGGGAGATGCAGAGAGAGAGAGAGAAGGAGACACAGAATCCGAAGCAAGCTCCACGCTCTGAGCGGTCAGCACAGAGCCTGACACAAAGCTCAAACCCACGAACTGTAAGACCTGAGCCGAAGTCGGATGCTCAACTGACTGAGCCACCCAGATGCCGCAATGTTGCACTTATTTGATAAAAAGAGGCAGAGCAGACAAGGTGGAAAAATATGGAGTCATCCAGGGGAAGATAATGGCAGTGTGATCTCTTGTGGAAGCAATAAAACTCAGGTGGGATGTATGGCTCTAACAGATAGCTCACTGCCAAACATCATGGTACCTACCCATCCACTGGATATGAGGGATAATAACAAAAAAAGCTAAGGTTAAGGTCAAGGTTCAAGAAGGATTCGAATCTCTTTCACAATGAGTAAATAAAGAAGAACAAACTTGGGAGAAGGATGATAGATCCTTTTTAGAGAATAACACCTGATATGGCTTTGTTCTACCAAACAGCAGCCACCATATATGAATAGAAGATTGAACAATATTATATTTATGAATGTTATCTTCTTAAAAAGACATGAAAGAACAAAAGGATAACTATATTCACAGTTGTTAATGATACATGGGAAAATTATATTATAAGCAGTCTTCACTCTCAGTTAACCGTGTTAACTGACATTTTGTATGTATAGGAACAGTGTCTTTGCTCTGCCTGGCTACCATATACGTGAGTTGCACTTAACACAGCTCTGTGCAAAGCCATGACTATCTATTTATGGGTGAATTACACACAGTTGTTACAGACATTAATTTGCTTATTCTGACCAAGTATATATATACTGCCCTGCTATCAATTAATACCATAACTTGCCAAAGGGCAATTAACTAGTGAACACAAAGTATGTATTGCTTTGTCCGAATCAAGTGGGAAAGAAATGAAGACGAGATAAGATTAAGCTTATTTAATGCTTTTTGTTTCTTTTCTGAATTTCCACACACTTGTAATTTTTAATTACTATTTATTGGGTGTTTACTATGTGTCACAGAACCTCATATATATTCTGTGTCATGTGTTTTTCGAAGCAATTTTGTATAGGAGATATTGCAATCTCTATCTTACAAACATAAATGCTGTGGTTCAGAGAGCTGCGGTTGTTAAGCATCACACAGCTATACAGTAGTGGGGCATGACTGGATTTACACGGGTATTCACTTATAACCCACAATTAAATATCAATTGCCTTGAATTGCTTCTTGTTCCTAGAGGGACAAATTTAGTTCACTGCTGAGGGGAAAAACTGATCTATCTTGGAGACAAACAAGCTACCATCTAACTGGGCATCCAGTTTTACTGTTTTTCTCCTAATGTACTATCAATGTCTAGATTTTGCCACAGAAAACAATATTTAGTAGGCTGACTTCAAAGAACTGTCAAGGTGGCATTGTATTACTTCCGTGAATTTATCAGATGCAGGATCTGCCTTTAAGCCTTGGATGCTCTGAAGCTGGATTTTGTTAATATAATGTGACCTGGCTTAATACCTCTCTTAGGAATGACAGAGGGGCACACATTAACTGAGCCCTAGAGATTTTTACATGAAGTCAGGATTCCAACTCACTAATTCATAATGAGAAATTATTACATGACCTTACTTTTCTGGTAGACAATTGTGGGGAAAAAAATCAGTCATGAGAAGTTCAATTTTATGTGCATGGAATCAGAGTTAAGGGATTTTGATTATTCAAAGATTTTATAATTGACTACATAACTTCGTCTATCTAATTCACAAAAAAGGAAGGTTCTGCCAAGGGAACTCAATTTTAAAGACCCAGTGTCCTCCCTATACGTGTCCAACTGGAAACTTCTATTTCTGTGATTTTTCCCCCCTTGTCTCTGTTTTCATGACTGACCAATCTCCCTTTAAATATTACCTTTATCTGTCAGTCCCTTCAATCATTTCTCTTTTTTTAATGTTTATTTATTTTTGAGAAAAAGAGACAGAGTGTGAGTGGGGGAAGGAGCAGAGAGAGAGAGGGAGACACAGAATGTAAAGCAGGCTTCAGGCTCTGAGCTGTCAGCACAGAGCCCAGACGCAAGGCTCAAACTCGGGACCAGCAAGATCGTGACCTAGGCTGAAGTCCGACACTTAACCAACGAGCTACCCAGGCACGCCTTCAATCATTTCTTAATGGCATTTTGATGGATATTATGTGTTGATTCTACAGGGTAATTTTCAGATTTCAACTCTTCAGTATGTTATAAAATTGCCAGCACAGACTGATTTAACTCATACTTAAACTTGCAACTTTCTATTACTTGCATTAAATTTTATACTATAATACTTTTTTATTAAGAAAAGGGAAGACACTAAGAGACACTGTCTCTCTCTCTCAAAAATAAATAAAATATTAAAAAAAAACTTTTTAAAAGGAGGAAAGGGTAAAAGGTCTATTGGTATGTCTCAAAAGAATTTCAAACTCAAGTACAAAAAAAAAAAAAAATTGTTACTTTCTGACCCACGTGCTCAAGACTTCCAGTGTGTACTTCATCAGCGAATGAACCATCATCCATCCAGTTGCACATACCGTAAAACTGGGACAAGTCCTCTTTGACAATTTCTCTTCTTTCATCAGGAAACCAACTCCCCTTCACTTATCTGACAAATATATCTTAAATGGCCATACCGTTTCAGTTGCTAGAAAAACAGCCAAACGCAAGGATACCCCTTGCAATCATTAAGTTTAGCTTGTAGCGGGGGAAGAGTGTAGACAGACTGTAAAGACTTAGATAAATTAAAAATGTAATATGTCAGCATTTGGTAGATGCTAGTTCCCCAAGTAAAACTATGAGAGAACAGAATGATGTGTGAGAAGAGGTGATTTCACAGGATGGTCAGGGAAGACAGCTGTGGTAAATTGGCATTTAAACCTTTCTAAACTCTTATAAGTGATATTGACTTTAATTTTTCAATCTGATCGTATCCGTCTTCTAACTTGCATGCGTACTTTCAGCATGGCACCTCCTCCATGAAACCCCACCCACCTGATACATAAACCCCACCCACCTGATACATAAACCCCACCCACTTGATACATAAACCCCACCCACTTGATTACACAAACCCCACCCACCTGATACATAAACCCCACCCACTTGATTACACAAACCCCACCCACTTGATACATAACCCACCCACTTGATACATCTACTCTGCTGAGTGTGTTTGACCAAAGTGCGTGGTTGACAGCTGACAGCAGCCCCAGCTGCGTGCTCTGAAATCATCACCCGCTATGAGTAGGCCCCACTTTCCAGAGAATGCCCCCAGCCAGCAACTGAGCATGGCAGGAGTGCCAAGGTAGGCCCATTCCCAGGAGACTCAGGACTCGGCTGAGAGAAGACTTTAGCCTAAGAGCGTCCCATCAGTGGTGTGAACCGTGGGCTAAACTTCCCCACTCAAATGTCCTCCTGCGCTCCCTCCCTCACAAAGGAGAGTGGTCTCATGACTCCCACTACCTCTCCCAGCTCTCTTCCCATTTTCTTGCACATCTGATCTCTGCTTCTCGTAGGGCCTGGCCTCTGAGGGCCGTGTCCCAGCCATGGCTTCACCTGCATCTCAGACTTCTCTCCCTCCCCCTCTCGGTGCTCCCACTAACCTGTCCTGCTCTGTTGGAGGTGCCCCGCTTTCTTCCATTGGACACAAGCCTCTATACAGTCTGTTCCTTTGGCCGGGAATGCCGACGCCCCATTTCTCCCACCAGTTTTGAGCAGGTAACTTTTATCTATCCCATGTGTTTTCTTGCCAACCTTAAGCTGACCACCCTTCTCCTTCATCTAAATCAGATTCCTCTATCTTATCCTTTCAACTTCCCTGAAGAACATTTACACATTCATTAGCTTGATTGCCTTCAGAGACTGTCTCAGCTTGCAATTATGCTTTTATTAACATGATTATTTGATTAATGCCCGCTTCCCCTACTGGGTTATAAGTTCACTGTTTTATCACTATTCCATCCCAGCATTTAGCTTGGCATATAACCTAAAGTAGGCATATACTAAAGAATCCATTAAATCAAAGAATGAATAGACAATCTTTCTTCCTAGGAAGTCTGATCCAACGGCCTATCTTCTTAAAGCTTGATTTTTCTCAATTCTAAGTAAGTGGAAACATTCTATATTAAAATAAACATCTACATCATGGAGAATATAAAAATACAAAATTGATGTAAATTTTAAAATGGTATCTCAAACTGCAAAGACATAAAATTGGTTTACTATGTATTGAGTACTGTGTTGTAGGCACTGCTGGGGACTCCATAAGCATAAACTCACTTAATTCTCAGAAGAGCACCCGAAGGAGTGTAGTGTTCCTATGATTTCCCGCTTCTTGATGCGGATTCTGAGGCTGAGAGATGCTGAGCACCGACATTTACCAGTGCTTACCATGCAACAGATCCAGGTTCGATGGAGGGAAAGCATCCAACTCCAGAACACCTTCTCCTCCTTGCTGGATGTGGACCCTTTGAAAGAAATTTTGTGTCTTCCAGTTATGCTCCCAGACTTTTAGGGGAAATAAAATAACCTTCTGCTTCAGGAAGAACTTTGAAAAGCACAGTATGCTTTAAAATGCTTGTGAACTCTGGCAACATGGCATGAGGTGTTCCACACTGCTTTTCTGTAAAAATCAGCTTAGATGCAGTCGTCCTGCAAGCCTCGCCTGAACCTGTGTGTGGCTGAGACCCCACTCTCTGCTTTGCACAGCATGCTGGGCATAAGTCTATATTCGCTTGTGACACATTTTATCATTTATTAGTATTTTCTCTTCACTGGTCTGTTTTTCCTTAGACTGTAAATTCCCAAGGGAAGTAGCATTGTCTTAATGAGGGCAAATATTTATGAGGGCTTTTGTAGGACCAAATACCATATTAAATACTTTAATAAACCATATTACACCCAAGACAGCTAGTGAGTTTGATTTCAAATTTGTTCAGTTTGAAGTTCATTCCCTCACCCATTCAATAACGTAGACCAGATTTGGGATTTTCAAAAATAATGACATAAACAGATAATCTCTCACTTTCTCTTTTTCTCTCTCTCTCCTTTTTCTGCCTCCAATCTTCCCTTTCCTTCTTACTCCCTACTGTGTTGGGTGGGGGGTTGGGGGAGGAAGGAGAGAGCGGTATTTTTAATTAAACTTTTTCTTTCTCAGATAGCCTTGCAATTTTCTACCAAGAGAATTAATCTGAAAATTTTCTAGCACAGGAGATCTACAGAAAAAAAAAAATGCTCATATATAGAAAGAAAAGTAACAGGAGATACCAACCTGAAGGATGGAATATATTGTTAGAATTTTTAAAAAGTACAGGTTGATCAGAAAAATATAAGGGCATTTGAAATTATGAAGCACTGGTAAGATTGCCTCTTCATGAATGAAAAACCTAGAAAACCACTGGTTTACTTTTGTTTTTAAGACCAACTTTAGATTAGAAATTTGTTTTAAATGCTTGTTGAAATGCGTGGCTTCTCATAGCGTGTCACTGTTTTCAACACTCTTAGAATATTTCTGATTTTCATTATATTTATCCTATCTTATACCAAAGTAAATATTACGTGGACATGAAGACCATAGGAAAGTTTAGGGTAATGTCCTGTTTTTTCCTCCTAGAAACAAATGTAATTTTGATGTAGTAGTAGAAAAAAAAACCAGGCACTTAAATGTTCTTATGCTAACATATCATGTTCTTTATATCATTGTGACTGGAGGAATCAATAGTTTATTGCAGGAAGAATTTCTCATCGATATCATTTACAAGTGACGATTTATGCCATGTAAAGCATGGAGATGTTTCCTGTGTCTTTCATTTATTGGTGAGCTGATTTCAAAATGAACAATTTCAGTAAGAGATAGATTTTTCCTCATAAATTTTATATTACTTTTTTCTTTGTGCTGAACAGCCTCCAGTATTTGCCAAGTAAATGGAAGCTTCCAAAAAAAAAAAAAAGCTAGTTGCTTTTCAGTTTAAATAAGCATTGCCTTATTATGCATCTAATTATGAGGTGTATATGTGTACATCTCTCTGAAAACTAACTTCTGGTGAAGCTGCTCTAGATGGCTGAAATAAAAAAAAAACAAAAATGTTTCCTTGAGGAAACTTGTATCAAAAAGATTAGAGTATAATTCAGTCAGAGTAAGAACACACAGCACACTGGACTGGCTTGTCATGTCACATAGTAATGGCATTTGAACACCTATGTAGCGGTCTGGGTATAAACCCCACAGAGATGGGAATTGTGAACCTCTAGGACCTGTGTCACCAGGATGAGAGATGCTGAATTGGACTATTTCACATTTTAAAAGTATATGTCCAGGATGATGTATTTCTAGTAAAATTAACGGGTACAAAGAAACAGGAAGCGGTGACTTATTTGAGAGGCAAAGCTACTACAAGGTAGTAATGTTGCCTTTAGTGCATTTATTTTATTTTATTTTATTTATTTTATTTTTATACTTTATTTTTTTTCTTGAAAGTAAATGCATTTTTTAAATGCCAGTAATATGAGTCTCAGAGGAGCGTCTATATACACATGGAATCAGGAGCAATAGATGATCCTGGAGTATTTAGGGTGCTTATCTGCAATGCCATGACTTTGAAAACTTTAGGAGGTAGGCAGCATTTCTAACTAACTTGTGTGGAAAACTTTCCAGAGAATTAGCCAAGGAAAATCCTTATCTTTCGTGGAGGTCAGATGATCCCAGCTACTAAGGTTAAGGAGACACAATATGAAAAACAGGAATAGATGTGTCAAGTAAACACCACAAGGAAATATAGATATTTTTTATGTATCAAGTGTGTATTCAAATGCCAAGAAACTTCATCATTCCTCCTGTTGAACTGTCAAATCATTCTAGAAAGAGAGCTTCCAAAGACAAAATGTCAAGAGATGATGGTATAATACTAGCAATGGTATTCATCCAGAAAAAAACCACATAAGTTGTCAGTACCTTCTGGGTGCTTCTATAAGCAACTCAAAAATTTACTTCCAATATTGTCATGAAAATTGGACAGCATAACCTCTCCTTTCACTCTCTATGACTGGCAAATAAATATTTATAGCTCTATAGTGATGTATCATAGATAATAGGAGTTTTTCATTATAAATGACCTTAGGAATGACTGGATCCTTCCTTGTGAGTTGGGAAAAAGTGAAAGTCAGACAGATCAAGTGACTCACTCAAGGTCACCACACAGATTTTTAAAGATGGGAGCAAAAATAAATTGTATTTTTTCTCCTTCAAGTTCAGTGCTTCTTTTTGTACTGTAAGATGCAAAGTTAATTTTCCAAATGGAAAAGTCATTTTGGTCATGTAAATGTAAAGAATGCTGAGATGAACACGAAAATGTAAAGAATGCTGAGATAAAAACAAATGAAATAGATAAATTTAGGAGTATTATATATAATTAATTACATTATATATACTTCTCTCAAATTATAGATAATATATAATCTATGGACAGATTATATATATATATATATATATATGTGTGTGGATGTATAATCATTATATATATGTAATATAGCCTGTTCCAATGATGTGCAGATAAAAAGCTATCCTTTGTTTTTATTTAAAGAATGCACGGAGAAGTATAGGGGTAGAACTTTGGTTAGGCAGGTGTACCAGCCACCAATGTGGCAGTTTGAAACTAGTCATTATTTGGAATCCTAAAAGACTATTTCAAAGCCAAAATTGCATACTCTAAGCTATATTTATTTCTGCCTATGATAATTACAGTAGACTAGACAATGTCAGGGTCTTTAACTCCTCAAATACGTATGAAATATCTATGGTATTTCTCATTTTTATTCTAAGATATATGCTCAAATTTCTCTTTCATTTATTTGGTTTCTGATTGGGTCCATACAGTAGTGAGTTAATGTTTTGTTCTTTCTTATGTTCTCATGACCAATGTTAAACATACTTTAAGAAAAACATGCGAACCAGGATATTGATATCAGGTGAGAAAAATATGCTATTATTTATAGAGGAGCAGAAAATAGATAAATTAATAATATAGTTTTTCTCTCAAGAGATTCTACATTTCTCTCTGAAGGATGGTACTCTTGGGGTCAAGGTCATGGGCAAAGCACTATGGGAGAAATTCCTTTGCAGCTGCTTGTTCTGGGCAGGCATGTGGAAAATAAGCAGATGACTTCAATTTGCAGTGTCATTACTCACCCCATTCCTGACATTGTCCTAGCACAGACATACATACCATGAACAGCACAAGAGCTATATTCCCACATGCCTGAACTACAATATGTCAAAATAGATTTGGAGAAGAAGGTGTTTGCTGATAGATGGCATATATTCATTTTAAGTAAAGATGGGTAGGTCTTCACCTCAGTTTTCCTAAGGTAGCTGATCTCTGCCTGGCTGCTTCTTTCTCTTCTTCTTCTTTTTAAAAGATACACCCTCCAAACTGTATGATGTTAGCTGATATTAAAAATGGGACTTGGACAATTATATTGATCATATTGGCCATCTGGCAGTGAAAAGTCATTATAATTTGTAGTAGATTTTTGAGAAAATTTGTCTACACATGAAAAGACAAGGCATTGGAAATTTAGGGTAATTCTCCATGAAAATATAGCAGGAAAGATTTAGACCTGAGATGTCAAGGTTTTGTTTTTGTTTTTGTTTTTTTTCATATAACTCTGGTTATAGATCCTACAGTGCAAACAATTCTATGACCCTCTACTTTTTCCTCTGGTTATAAAAAGATGATTTTTTGGCACCTTTAAATGTTTATTTATTTACTTTGAGAGAGAGAGTTGCGCACTCGAATGTGCATGCATACAGGGGAGGGGCAGAGAGAAAGAGAATCTTAAGCAGACTCTGTGCTATCAGCACAGAGCCCCAGGTGAAGTTCGATCTCATGACCACGAAATTAGGACCTGAGCTGATATAAAGAGTCAGATGTTTAACCTACTGAGCCACCCTGGTGCCCCAAAAAGTTTTCTTGCTCTATAGAATGGTCTTCAACTCTCAGTTCAGACCATGGTCCTCTAGATGCCTTCATTATAACCTGCACCAGTTTTTTTTAATTAATATAAATTAAAAGTTGTCCATGATCACACAACATAGTCAAGATAATATTTTTACGAGAGTAGTTTTTCTGCTACATATTTATGGAGTTTTACAGAACTATTTAGTTCCTTTTAAACAAACTTTATTAATGCAACTTTTATAATAAAAGTCACCCCTTTGAGTATATAACTTTAAGAGATTTGACAAATATATATGCCCATATAACCACCAGAATTAAGATGCAGATTATTGTTTATTTCACAATTGTTTACAACAGGGAAATCTACTTATTATTAATGACTAAAATACATTCATATCTGGGGATGTTTAAAAACATCAGTCAAAGCATCAGGATTTCTTCACCTAGGGCCTATGTATCCAGAAATGTATCCATGGGAGGAATTAAGAATGTCTGAAGACTCCCTGAAATGATATGCAAAAATATGTGAATGTGTAAATGTGTACTTTTCAGGCAAAAGTGTTCATACATTCCATCACAATCTCAATGACGGCTCTGACCCTCTAAAATGAACACTTGGCTGAAATTGGCTGAAGGCCATCATGAAAATAAATAATTCTTGACTTTTAAAATTTCTCTTTCATGCTCTGGCTATGGCAGTATCTCTTTCCTTGGAACTTCTTTTCTTTCTTTTTTTTTAAATGTTCATTTATTTTTGAGAGAGAGGGTGCAAGCAGGGGAGGGGCAAAGAGAGAGCAGGACAGAGGATCTGAAGCAGGCTCTGCACTGACAGCAGAAAGCCCGATGCTGGCTCACACTCAGGAACCGTGAGATCATGACCTAAGGCAAAGTCAGAAGCTCAACCAGGTCAATCACCCAGGTAGCCTTGGAATTTATTTTCAATATTACTCATATGATAATCATTTACCCATGAAACGCATATTAAATTTCTATTATATGCAAAACACAAGGGGCTAAGTTCTGAAAATAAGAAGATAAGCAAGAAATATCTGCATCTGTAAAAAATCTCACAGTCTAGTAAAACTTATAACATCTTCGCTATTGTATTATGACAAATTTATTAACTGGAGGAATCTTGCATGCATGTTGTAGTCACAACAGAATGGAAAGCTAATTGAAATCAAGGACCAAAGCAGACATTTATTTTATACTTGTTTATAACAGAGAAATCTATTTTACTCTAAGGACTAGGATGTATATTCATATCTCTCTGAAGGTTCGTCCATGTCTAAAACACTTCATTGCATAGTGATTGCTGAATTAAAGTAAGTATAGATTAATTCCTGACACTTGACATTCAGTGTTCATTGTGCATCAAAATTTTTGAAGTATGAAATAAGTATAATTTGATAATAGGAGTTGTATTGCCTCAAAGGGGACAGTATCTTTGGTCTGGTGATACTTGTGTGGTAATCTACAAATGTCCAATAAATGAATTAAAGAAGAGGGGGAAAACTGAGGAAGAATGGCCTTCCACCTAAGAAATTTTGTCTTGTGACTTTACATTTTTTTCTTTTAAGTGTTTTTCCTTAATAGTAAACCAATTTTAAAGGACCTTGTGCAGCTTTAACCAATGATCTTATAAAAAGAAAGAAGAGGTTGTATATTTATAAAGATATGCTTTCCCTCTGATCTTCCATAAAAGTGTGGGCATTGAATCCACAAAAAGATGCATATATATAATCGCAGGCCTATATAAAAATACCTTGTTTCGTCCGCAACTTTATGTAACTTGCTGTCTACTTCTGGAGTCATTTGGCCCTGACAGAAGACTCAGCTCTGCTTATAGTCTAAGTCCAAGTAGGACTTTAATTAGAAGAAATTTCAAACTCTATTCCCCCCAAAATGGAATCAAAATCCCATCACTTACTATAAGATATATTCAGGCTCTTAACCCGATTACGTAACTTAACCATGGCTACCTTTTAAAAAATCTGATCTCACTTGCAGTTACAAATTCCAAAACATTTCATTTTGAGACACTATATTCCATTTCGGGGTTCAAAATGGAGGTGGCTTCAATTTTTAAAAAATAATTGGTGGTATCCATAAATGAAGGGGATGCCTAGTAACTTAGTGTAGTTCAGTCTCTGCTAGAAAGGGAAATCTAGGGAAAAAGATCAGCTGTTCAAGGTTTGGCCTGAGTGACTTTCAATGAGTTTAAGGCAAAGAGAAGTTGTGTCTACACAAAAAATGGACACAAATTTTTCCTAGGGTGGAAATCGACTAAGGTGGTCATTAAGATTCTGAAAATACTTTTAGATATTTATCTTAAACATTTTCATATCTGGAAAACAACACATATTTTTTCCTTTCATATGAGTAACAATAATATAGAGCAGTACCACAGTCCTTTTAGAAAAATGAATTATGAGGAAAGTACCCCAGTTTTTAAGTTGTTGAATTAGCAACCAGAAACAGAAAAATTACATATGCAACATATTGTATTCATCCCAAAACATTGAGATCAATGGGGATGACTGTGCTAAAAAATATTGGCTTGCATAAGTCTGGTTTTTTTTAATCTGTTGAAGAGAAGCTCTCTTCTCTTTGAGAAAGATCTTGCCCTTAAAATTATTTTCAGACACTCTTCTGACTCTTTCCTTTTTCAAGACAAGAAAGATTCTGATACCAGTCATTCAGAGCAGTTGTTTAATTGATGCAATTGCATTTAGAATGATTTTCTGTCTTATGCTGCTTCATTAAAGTTTTCATTTTAAACCAATAATTATTGTTGTTGTTATTTCTGTAACAGAAAAGTTTCAGACACAGCAGGCAGGATAATACAAAAATATGAAGAAGAAAATTAAGCAAAAAAGAAGGCATTTTGACAAATGCTTAAAGACCAAACACTCTTTCTCACTACTATGTGTTTCTGTGTCATTCTCCACATTGCTCTGTATAGAGCAGATGCAGACAACATAGCACTGGTTGGTCTGGCTTAGCCCACATTAAAAGATAGAAAGTCTCAATCTACTGATTCCATTATTCTGGACCTAGTGAATCAGAATTTTCATATATGAAACCCGGCACATGTATTTTTATAGAGATCTACTGGTAGCCCTAATTTATTCTTCTGAGTAAGAAATACAGAGTGATATGTGGACTACATAATATTCAGTTAATCTGCATTGGGGATGAAAGTAGGACATATAACATAATTTGCTAAATTAATGCTGGAAAGTTCAGTCATTTTCAATTCTGAGTACATTGTAGAAACTTTTTTTTTCTCAAGTAGGCTTCACGCGGAGCGTGGAGCCCAATGTAGGACTTGAGCTCACAATCCTGAGATCAAAACCTGAACTAAGATAAAGAATCAGATGCTTAACTGACTGAGCCACCTAGGCCCCTTTGGCTACATAGTAGAATCTTTTTAGGTGCTTTTAAAATATTGTAGTAATTAGATACGAAGATTCAGTGTTTTATAAAAGCCCCCAAGTGGTTCTAAAGTAAAACTGAGATTGAGAGCTACTGACATAGACAAACTATTCCCCATGTAATGGAGAACATAGCACTTTTTATTTGTCTTCATTCTTCTTATACACTTCTGGTTGTTCATGAGTGTAAAATTTATTTCTGTACTCCTATTTAAAGTACATGGATGATGTGTATAATATTTAGTCATCTTTCCTTCACCACAGAGATTAATAGGAGCTTATTATTATTAATATATTACAACAATTTTTAGGAATTTAAAGATGTCTTTAGTATATACTATTCATCAAATTACTTGGATTTTATATCTCATTTTTAGCAATTAGATAGTGATGATAATGCTAGCCACTACTAAGAATAGGCCAAAGATATATAAAGGTTCGAACACAATAGAATTTTATTTCTTCTATTAAAATATTTGGTGAGTTTACAAGTCAGCCAGATCATGCCATGTATGCATTGATCCAGGAAGTCAGGAAGATAAAGACTCTATTTTTTTCAACATGTGATTTCTAAGATGGTTTTGGATGTTTCAACTCTCTATAATAGAAAAGTGCTTAGGTAGACTTTATGTCTCAGGCTTGGTAAAGGTATATGTTAACTTCATTTACATTTCATTAACTAGAATCAGTGACCATGTCTAGCTAAAAGGGAGGCCTAGGACTTCCTGGGTGGCTCAGTCAGTTAAGCACCCTACTCTTGATTTCAGCTGAGGTCATGATCTCACACTTCATGAGACTGAGCCCCATGTCAGGCTCTCTTTCTCTCTCTCTCTCTCTCTCTCTCTCAAAACAAATAAACATCTAAAAAAAATAAAGTGCAGGCCAAGATCTATAATCTTTCTGCACAACAAAGAATAATATGAAATAACTAACATTTTCTGCCATAGTCTACACTTGTGCCTTCTGAAAAATTATTTGCATCTTATTTCTCATAAAAATAATATATCCTCATCTGTCCCTATGGTAGATAACCCACAGCCCCATCCAGATGCTGTGTTCAACTCAGTGCACAGGATCTCTGTTCAGCCTTTTCCATAAAGTCCAGAAGTGCTTCACCAGGGGCTAAAAGACAAGCTCTTTTCCTACCCTCGGTGACACATCTAATAAACATAGATGGAATAGGGGCAATGGAAGCACAATAAAAACTTTCCATTCAGAAAGGGAGGAAGGGAAGACACACAACAGTCATTGGTCAATAGCAAGGATGAGTTAATAAATGTATACGTGTGTGTGTGTGTGTGTGTACACATGCTACAGGACCTTTAATTGCTATTCTCCCTGCAGCATTGCACCCATCCTTGTTCAACTCATGGATGAGCTCAATTCATGGATGTGATCCCACAATTTGGTCTGATTCTAGGCCCTGAAACTGGGCACAGGCCATGACCTCAGGAAATATTATAAATAACAAAAACCGTAAGTCTGACCCAGAGAAGTGACTTGGTAGTTGTTGGGTGGTAGTGTAATGTTTTATAGTATAACCTCTATGTATTAAATTTTAATCCACAAGAGAAGAAAATCATACTATGTGGTAAATAGCTCATTATATAGCTCCTTTGTATCTATACATTTATAATGCCTTGCCTATTTATTTTCTAAAGCTTCTGCGATGACCAGATTATGTGTATCTCTGATAGCATTTTCATTGACAGCCAAAAATTATGTTCTCACATCCAACTCATGCTCAGAACAAGGAATCTTAAAATAATACCAAAACATGAGCCAAAAGTGTGTTCTTATTTCAAATACCACTCCAGTTGATGGATGACAGCTATAATAGAGCTCCTTAGTGTTAACTGAATATCTCATATCTGATTCTGAGTTTTACAGAAATTTCCCCAAATCTTTCAGAGATATTATTTTGATTTCCTTATATTAAGAACTAATAATGCTTGATGGTCTTGCACATAATTGGTATAAAACTTTAAACTAAAATTTGTATTCAAAGACATAAATGAGTTTAGGTAACAAAAAGAGTTGCCCTTTCCCCAAACATTAAAAATAAGAATTTACATTCCCTTATTTAGACAAAATATTCCCCTAATAAATTTGTGGTCTCTATTTAACACCTATATTTTACTTTAATTTGAACTTCAATAACTTAATAGAAATTAGTACAAGAGCATTTTTGAAATCCATATAATATGTTAGAGTTACCATATTTCAAAATAATTGTTTACTTTGAGGGTTTGTTTAAAAAGAAAGAAATATGGGGGCGCCTCAGTGGCTCAGTCGGTTAAGTGGCCAACTTGGGCTCAGATCATGATCTCAGTGGTTCATGAGTTCAAGCCCCATGTCAGGCTCTGTGCTGCTAGCTTGGAACCTGGAGCCTGCTTCAAATTCTGCATCTCCCTCTCTCTCGGCCCCTCCCCGACTCACACTCTGTCTCTCTCAAAAATAAATAAACGTTAAAAAAAAAATTTTTTTTTAAAAGAAACAAAATGAAGCCTCAAAAATAGAACTGTCTCCTAACTGGTCTTATTTACTCTGTATGTATTATGATTTATTTTATCTAGGATTCCTTCTGATTCTCTGGTCAACCATGTTTACAATGTTATTTAATCTTCATATACTGAGTAATAAAAGTTGAATGTGGCTTGATTAGACTGAACTCTGAATAGACAGAATTCACAGTATTATATAACTTGTTCAGTAATCAACTTGAAACATGTCGACACAGTAAAATCAATTCTGGTAACATTCTAACATTTCAGATAACCAAATTGGGTAACCTCAACAAAATTATATTACCTTTAAAGAGTATGCAGTGAATGCTGGCATAGATGACAAAATTTGTACAGAATTATTCAAAATCCTATTCAAAATCCTATAATAAAAAATGGGAAATCTGAATTTTAATAAAATAGTGTCAAAATATAGTAAGTTTGTATATGAGAAACACATTTTCTTTTGCACTTAGTGTTTTCCATTGATTTTTTAAAAAATATACTAAGCATACTAAGTACCTCATATTCCAAGCATTCTTCTAAATTCTGGAATGTTACAGTGGACAAAAATGAATGGCTCTGCCTTGAAGTTTGAGTTATGTAGGTCAGATAGGTAATAAACAAACAGAAATACAGTGTAATTGCAAAGTATGCTACATAGTATGAAATAAGTTAAAATTAATATGCTGTTACTGAAATTTAACTGAGATCTTAAGAATGAGGAATAATAATGATAAGGCTATGGACATTTCAAATAGTGGGAATATACAAAGGTAAAATGCTTTCTGGAAGAAAAGAGTTTGGTGATATCAAAAAGCTTAAGCAAACTATTGTCACTGGCTGAGGGGAAAGAAATCATGGAGCCACATGAAGGTAGAGAGATATGCAGATGTCAGACAATACCAGGGTCCTATAAGTCATTGTAATAATTTGCAATCCTGTCCTAAGTGTAATAGGTGGTTATTAAAGCTTTTTCTTTCTTTATCTATTTAAGAAGGCAAATCACATGACTTGATTTCTGTGATTTAAAGATCATGGTGGGAAGGGAGCACCTGGGTGGCTCAGTCAGTTAAGCATTGGACTCTTGGTTTCGGCTCTGGTCATGATTTCACGGTTTGTGAGTTCGAGCCCTACATGGGGCTCTGTGCTGACAGTGAGAGTCTGCTTAATTCTCTCTCTCCCTTTCTCTCTGCCCTTCCTCTGCTCACCTCTCTCTGTCTCTCTCTCTCAATAAATAAATAAATAAACTTAAAGAAAAATTTTTTAAAGATCATTGTGGGGATGCCTGTGTGGCTCAGTCAGTTAAGCATCTGACTTCAGCTCAGGTCATGATCTTGCAGTTCGTGGGTTTGAGCCTCACATTGGGTTGTGTGCTGACCACTCAGAACCTGGAGCCTGCTTTGGATTCTGTGTCCCCCTCTTTCTCTGCCCCTAGTCTGCTCACCCTTTGTCTCTCTCCCTCCCAAAAATAAATAAACATTAAAAAAATTAAAAAAAATAAAAATCATTGTGGTATTTGAAAGACTGGAGGAATGATGGCTAGAAGAAGAGAGAAAGCCAATTCATAGGCAGAAAATTGTTAACGATTTCAGTAGACAAAAATATAGTGTCATAGTATAAGGTGGTGAAATAAAGAGACATAGTAGTAGACAGGGTATAATATACTTTTCAGATAACAATGATGGCACTTTGCAATGCATTGCATAAGGGTAGGCAAAGGGAGGTAAAAAAGCAAAACCTCAAACATCTGAGTTGAGCAATGGGGTCAATGTTATCTACTAAAATGTGAAAAATAGTGGTGGGATGGTTATGATGCAGTGGTTGACTAGGTCATGTTAATTTTGTGATGCATGTGAGAAGTCCATGTGAGGAAATGTGTAAAATACTAGTGTGGATTTCAAGGAAGACATTAAGATTCCTCAACATAAAAATATTAATTAGAGCTATGTAATCTGGGTGAGAAAAGAAAGGACCTGAGGGCTAAATTCTAAAAATTGTGACATGTGGAGTACCTCCTTAGTGGAAAACCTAGTGATGATGCCTCCAAATGAGTACCGACAGTGACACAGGGAAACCAGGAAAGTGTGACATTGTGAAAGCAAACAAATACATTTTACAGAAGGACTTTTAAAAACTATATTCAGTGTTAAAAGGGAATTGAGGAATATAAGGCTGAAAGGTTTGCATCATATTTAAACAATAGGAAGTCCTTGGTGATCTTCACAGGATGTTTCCTGAGAGCAAGTGTGATTAGAAGTTAGACAGTTGTGAATAGAAAATTGCACTGAAGTTGAGAAGTGGATACAGAGAAAGTTTATCTTTGACAAGAACTTGAGTTTGGGAAACAGCTGGAAGAATATTTGGTGTCAAGAGAGATTTTAGGTTTGCTTGAATTGTTTTAAAGATGATTCTAGATCATGCTGAATGCTTGTAGGAATGATCTCAGAGAAGAAAGTTAAGATTTACAAGAGTGTGACAAAAAGTATAGCAAAGACTTATCAAGAACAGTGAAGGGCTGAGATTTCTATCTTGGTTGCAAGCCAATGTTATAACCCACCACCATTTTACTAATGCTGGAGAAGAGATAGACTACTGGGCCAGAAAACACACACACACACACACACACACACCCTACAGAAAACCTTTATGACTCATGGAACAGCTACCTTAAGTTTCAGGCTTCTGCCAACTTTTTCTCGCCTCCCAAGTTTTATGAGGGTAAAGCAAACTGGCCCAGACTGATGCTGAAGGCAAAGGTGTTCTTTACAGCTGAGAAAAACTTAGGCTTGGAACTCTAAATCCTTTACATAATAGATAGAAAACAAGTCTTCCCAATCTTTCCAGTGGTGGAAAACATTGTCTTTATTTTACAGGATGGCAAACACATCTGCCCTCTGCCCAGAGGGAAACGCTATTTTATCCTCAAAGGATGTTCACTATAAAAATGATCTTGAGGGGCGCCTGGGTGGCGCAGTCGGTTAAGCGTCCGACTTCAGCCAGGTCACGATCTCGCGGTCCGGGAGTTCGAGCCCCGCCTCAGGCTCTGGGCTGATGGCTCAGAGCCTGGAGCCTGTTTCTGATTCTGTGTCTCCCTCTCTCTCTGCCCCTCCCTCGTTCATGCTCTGTCTCTCTCTGTCCCAAAAATAAATAAATGTCGAAAAAAAATTAAAAAAAAAAATGATCTTGAAAAGATAGCCCAGAACAAATAATGCCAATGTCTCTATTTGCATTGTGCAGAAACATGAGAAACCCCTGGTGAATTATCTTCCAACTGGGTTCTAAGATGGCAAGAAGGCATTTGAGGGATTATGTTTTGCAAGAAGAAAGTATATTTATTCTATTTCAACAAAAAGTAATAAAGAGAAGATCTGGGTAAATGGAAGTAATTTTATGGATTGATTGTTTGAATGTAAGTGTCCAGTTTTCTCAGTGAAATATAGGCTAAGGCATAGCCAAGATTGAAGTGTGGAGGCTTAGACAGCGGAAACATATGAGCTCACATTGTAGAAAGTGAGAAAGTAAATTAGTAGGCAAAAGACATGCTGGAAGGATCATCGCTTTATGGGTCATGAATTCATAGCGATAAAGTCCACCTGGCTATATGATTTTCTTCAGATATCTGCTGTACCCCAAAGTAGTTATTTCTCAGGTTGGAGAAATAGAAATCAAGGAGTCAGAAAAATGTAAAATATTGTAGGGGAATAATTACATTGATAAATTATAGCATCTAATCTGGAAAAGGAGAAAGGTGTTGAGAGGAGGTGACAAATGGGTTGAAAGGATGTGAAAAGGTCAATGAATGGAGTCTTAATAAGTTTCAAGAACCATTTTTCTGGAATACTGTAGCAAACAAATCTTAGAGAGCTTTCAGCAGAGAGTGGAATGTTTGAATTAATTATTTCAGGGGTAGTGGAGTGTCTAGTAATGTAAAGTGTGATTGAGGAAGTGGGTGAATTAGAAAGAGTGAAGTAAGCCATCATTAGAATAAGAGGGTCAAGTAACAGAAAGGCAAAGATAACAGATGGATTTTCATGATAGTTGTTGAAATTATCTAGAATGTTGGAAGAGGTAGGTATGGACAAGGAGTATGATCAAAGAGTCAAAGCCTTCACTGGTTTTAGTAGGATGAAGAAGACATTGATATATGAGATAAATGAAGAGAAGAGAGGGTGATGTGGCATCATGATATGAGTTCAATGGACCAGGGGGGTATTAAAAAAAGAACACAATAAGTTCTTTATTCCGTTTTTACTATTAATTAGTAATATATTATAATATCACAGATTAATATTTAAACTGTTTAATATATTGAAATATAATCTGTACATAAAATCATTTTATTTTTATAGTAAAATATTTATGAGTTCCTCATTTCAATTCATAATATTTTAATTACTCTATAAATGTTTTTACTTTAAACAGGGATTTGCTATTTCTAGGTATCTAGAAAATGGCAACAAACAAGTCAGAGTAAAAATATCTTCAATGTACTTATTTTAAAATGCGAGTGACTACAGTCATCCTATCGGTAGTTAATTTTGCAATAAGAACACATTCTGACTACTGTCTTTAATTCTTGTTGCTGTATTTATAGGAAGGACACGACTAAGATTGAAAAGGTCAAGCAAAATGACAGTAACTAATTCAGAAGTGAGATGTCAAGAATTGAAGTTATAAAGCAGGGATTAACCTATAAGCAATTCAAGTGCATTTATATAGAGAGAAACACACACACACAGAGGCACACACAAAAGCTAGTTAAAACAGTATTTGAAAATAAATTGACAAGGTCAACAAAAGCAGCAAATTATGGGAGCTGAAGAGTGAACTTCCATAAAAAAGGGAAATTGAAGAAAAACTGTGAAGTCTAGGAAGTACCCATCTATTTTAGAAATAAAACAGTTATACTACACGTACTACTCTTGAACTGTAGTTATACTTAAGGGAAACACACACTTATATTATTGATACAAATTAAGAAACGAATCATGCAGCTAATTTTTTATTTTTTTTATTCTGTGTTTATGATAATTATTGTTTTGATTTCTGGATTGTGTGGCAGTTTGGGATTTAAAAAAGAGATCTTTCTAAATTGAAAAGGGTTATTAAGAATGGATCTAGACACAGACCTTATACCTTTCACAAAAATTAACTCAAAATGGACCACCGACCTAAATTTAAAATGCAAAACTATAAAACACCTAGGAAATAGCACAGGAGAAAAATCTAGATGACCTTGGGTTTGGTGATGACTTTTTTAGATACAAGTCCAAAGTAATGATTAATGGAAGCAAGTACAGGAAGCTGGACTTCATTAATTAAAACCTTCTGGTTCTATAAAAGACGACATTATCAACATAACAAAAAGACAAGCCACAGACTTGGAAAATATTTACAAAAGACATATCTGATAAAAGACTGTTATCCAAAATATACAAAGAACTCTTAAAACTCAATAGTAAGAAAACAAAATAACCCTCTTAAAAAATGGGCCACTATTTGAGAACTCTCTGTGCCTCTGCTCATTGCTGTGAACCTGAAACTGCTTTAAAAAATAAGGTCTATTCTAAAAAATACAAAGGATCTGAATAGGTATTTTTCCAAAGAAGATATGCTAATGGTCACTAAGCACATGAAAAAATGCCCTATATCTTTTTCATAGGCGGTAGGACAACGCAAATAAAAATCACAGTGAGATCCCACTTCACCCACTTAGTATGGCTGTAATCAGAAAGATAATAGCAAGTATTGATGAGTTGTGGAGAAATGGAACCCTCATACACTGCCAGTGAGCATGTGAACTGGTTCGGTCGCTTTGGAAAACTTTTAGGCAGTTCCTCAAAATATTAAACAGAGTTTCCACGTAACTCAGCAATTTCACCCCTAGGTAAATACCCCCAAATAATAAAAATATGTCTATGCAAAAAATTCATACATGAGTGCTCGCAATGTCATTATTAATGATAGCCAAAGAATGTAAACAAACCAAATATCCATCAAATTATAAGTGAATAAACAAAATACGATATATCCATATACTGGAGCATTATTTGTACCTAAAAAAAAAATGGAGTACTGATGCATGCGGTAACACGAATGGATTTTGAAAATATTATGCTAAATGAAACAAGGCAGTCATGACAGACTACATATTGTATGATTCCATTTATATGAAATGTCCAAAATAAGCAAATCTATAAGGGGAGAAAGTAGATTAGTGGTTGCCGTGAGCTAGAGTTAGGAATTGGAATGCCTACTTATAGATACAGGATTGGTTTTTGTTTTTGTCTTGTTTTTTGGCTCTTTCTTTCTTTCTTTCTTTTTCTTGAGTGATGAAAATATTCTGAATTAGATTGTGGTAATCATTGCACAACTCTGTGAACATATTAAAAACCGTTTAACTTTAAATGAGTGATTTCATGGTATGCAAATTATATCTCAATAAAGGTGTTCATTTTTAAGAAAATGATCTAAAGGCCTTAACAGATATCTCATCAAGAAGACATACAACTTGGCAAATAAGCATATGAAAAGATGCTCCGCATTAAATATCATCAGGGAAATACAAATTAAGACAATGGGATACCACTATGCACCTATTAGAATGGCCAAGATCTAACACACTGTCAACACCAAATGCTGGTAAAGATGTAGAGCAGGAGCTCTCATTTATTGCTAGTGGAAGACCATTTGGCAGTTTCTTACAAAATGAAATAAACTTTTACTATGTAATCCAGCAATTGTTCTCTTCAGTATTTAACCAAAGAACTGAAAACGTATGTACACACACACACACACACACACACACACACAAACAACAACAACAACAAAAAACCTGCATACCCATGTTTACAGCAGTTTTATTCATAATTGCCAAAACTTAGAAGTAACCAAGATGATCTTCAGTAGGTGAATGGATAAATTCTGGTACACCCAGATATTGGAATATTATTCAGCACTAAAAAGAAATGAGCTAGCAAACCATGACAAGACAGGAAGAAAATCTAATAGATATTACTAAGCGAAAGAAACAATCCAAAAAGGTTACATGATGTATGATTCCAACTATATGACATTATGGGAAAGCAAAAACTATGGAGACAGTAAAAAGATCAGTGGTCGTCAGGGGCTGGGGGAGAGGAAGGGATGGATAGGTGGAGCCCAGAGGATTTTTAGGGTAGTAAAACACCATCATATGATATTACAGTGGTGGATACACATCATTTCACATATGTCCAAACCTACGAAATGTATACCAAGAGTGAATTTTTTCGGTGATAACAATGAACTTTGGGTGATAAGGATGTGCCAATGTAGGTCCCTCAATTGTAACAAAGTTATACACTGGTGGAAGATGTTGATAATGGAGGAAGCTGTGGATTGTGGTAGGCAAGGTATATATGGGAAATCTCTGTACCTTATCCTCAATTTTACCATAAACCTAAAACTTATCTTAAAAAAAAAAAAGTCAGGGGCGCCTGGGTGGCGCAGTCGGTTAAGCGTCCGACTTTAGCCAGGTCACGATCTCGCGGTCTGTGAGTTCGAGCCCCGCGTCGGGCTCTGGGCTGATGGCTCAGAGCCTGGAGCCTGTTTCCGATTCTGTGTCTCCCTCTCTCTCTGCCCCTCCCCCATTCATGCTCTGTCTCTCTCTGTCCCAAAAATGAATAAACGTTGAAAAAAAAAATTTAAAAAAAAAAAAAAAAAAAGTCTCTGAAAAGTTTCAGCGCGCGCACACACACACACACACACACACACAATCAGAGTAACTGCCACAGTTCTGTGCAAATGTCTCAGCATTGTGCTGAATGCCAAGCCATGGAGAGATCTCTCTAAATTTGAGGTATAGGGATTAGTGATGAAAAACCTGATGTCTGGGGCTCTTGGTTCTTTGGCTCTGAAATATAGGTTCTTGCTTGGGTCATGAGAATCTTGGGTGAGATTGAGATAGCCTGGGCTTAGGATCTAGCCTTGCTAGGTCTTGGTTATCTCCTTTCAGGTCTTTCCAACTCGCTGGGATTTCCAAAGCAGACCTTTCACCCTCAAGTTTTTCACTCCTTTCCTAGCACATCCAGTACATTGCTGTTGCCCCTCCCAGTCTGAGCTGTCCAGCACAAAGTCTTCAGTGAGCTCAAACATTTCTAAAAGACAAATGCATCTGATTTTAACCGCCATTTTTTATTTCTTCTTCTAAACTTCCTAAGGAAAGAAATGAAAAATGTCTCCTTATCTGTTTGAGTTTCTTTTCTTAGCAGGTCTTTGATAAAGCAACCACAACAACAGAACTCAAGATACTTAATGAAGACGTCATTTATCTTGACAATTATTCAAAGAGGTAAAGAATTCTGAATGTTTGAACATTTATGTTCTATCACTGCTATTGACTATCACTGCTAATTGAACCTGAGTAAATTAAACCCTATAATTTTCCAAGTCCCTTTGGGGTGGTCTCATACTAATTCTCAAAAAAAAAAAAAAAAGGTGGGGAATGGCTGTATTTTGCAGCTTAAAGGGATTGCTGAGATTCAGTTTCCGAAGTTTGAAACTGGGTCTTCTACCTTCTGCTAAAGTAGTTCTTTATACTAACTCCCACTGCCTTTGAGTCACAAATAGAATCCACTTTTTAGAAAGAAACCAAAGAAGTGTTTAAGTACTTCTTTGCTGTTTCCCTTAGGTGTTTGTTAAGCAACCCAAACCGTCTTTCAGCATATCAAGAATTCAGGTTTAAATCAGTTAATTCCAAAATCTCTCCAATCAGTCAACAAGCTTGTATTAGGAGAAGTCTTTCTTCTCATTAAGAATTTCAGATTCTGGGTGGGAAACATTTCCACTGTGATCTCTATTTTACAGCTATGAAAGAAGGTCAATTCCCACACTATCTTGTATGGAAGATAAGTGGACACTCCTTGTATTGTAAGCAACATCTGGAAATCATTGTATGACTATTATTAGCTAATCATTTGAAGATCTCTGGTAGGAAAAAGGGAGAATGCTTTCTATTATCAAACTAAGCATACTGTCCAAACCTATGGGACCAATGGATGAAATTCTTAATAATGAGAAACAGGTTGTGTTATTACTAAAGGGTTATATAAGTATTCAGCTGAGCATACTTATAAATAAGGAAGCAGGTCCTCTTTCTTGCTCTTTCTCTCTCTGCTTTGCTTTTTGTCTCAGGTCGACTTACCTAAAGCGAATATAAGTATTAATAATAATTAAAGGTATTCAAAATTTGCATGTTACAATATCTTTTATTCATGCGTTCAGTACAGTGTTCCATAAAGACTGTGCTGATGTTAAGGTTGAATTCAATTATCAGAATAGCAACGCTTAGAAATTCAATTGGTAACGGTAAGCATAAAAACAATATGTTTGAGAGTTTTCTTCAACCATGAATTCTAGAGGATAATTGTGTATTTATTTACACACTCTATTTAGTCTATTAAATCTCTTGATTTTATTCATGTTTACAGTTACTAAGATACTGCCAGAAATACATGATTATTGAGGTTTTGTAGTTTTGCCAGTGACTCGTAAATCATAACCATCAATCTTTTGACAATGAGTGCCTTCATTTCTTCACATTTAATGTTGTGTTAAACTTTAAAACTTAATATTGGAGCTGTAACTATAGGATCTAAGTATGTAAAAGAAAAACTGTATAAGTAAAGTAAGTAAATGTGATAAGTGGAAAAATGCTTTTGATTTCTAAGTGATTTTTTTAGTAAACCAATGAAATCTTCAATTCCTGACATTGTGAACATTTTAAATCATTGACATTAGACCAAAGTCTACTCTATTTTATAGATTTTAAAATAAAAACATTTCATCATGGTAGTTTATATCTGGTAGAATAGTTTTTGGGTTCTTTAACATATACTATCCACACTGATACACATTTCTAATATATCTAGAACATATATGACCACTAGAAAATGACAAATAAATAAAAAAAATCAGCCAAGAATTTATTAAACTATGATGTAAAGAGTAAAATGTTCAGCATAATAATTATGTTTTTGGTCTTCAAAAAATTATTTTGGGGCCAAATAAATTTTACAAAGCCTAATTATTATAATTATAATTTATTTGATGTTACTAGAAATACATTCAGTGTCAAGAGTATCAGAGTAATTGGTTTGGGAGATGTGTTTCTGCTGAGCAATGATTTACAGGGCAACCATGAGGGAGGAGATTCTCCTGCTTACTGTTTCTATAACTAATGGAAGATACATATGCATGTAATATATAAACACGCATATATGAATGTATATATATGCATGTGTGCATATATGTGTGTGTGCGCATGTTTGTACACATGTACACATACAAACACAAACTTCTCACCTTTAGCAATGCAGGTGGAAATGAAAAGGGTTTGTCTTCCCTTATCGAATCATCAAACTTTACGTTCAGTTATGTTCTTTTCCCTTTAAATCTGTCTTTGACATAATTTTGCCTTCTTCAAATGTCAGGATAAGTGAACAAATTTCAACACCCCCCAGTTTCTTTCTGAAGCACTGTCCTGAATGTAATAATCTCTTAGATGCTGGAGTGCTTTGCTTTAGCCAAAGGTTTTCCTTGCTCTCCTTCACCTATGTTAAGCGTAATTAAAGTTGTAGAACTCCTCACTCTGTAAGTGTGCAATTCCATTATTATATAATTAGCTGACTGTCAGGCTTCTTCTAACTATTTCTTTGAAAGTAAATGATATAATAATATCCAGGGACCTTGCTTCAACTATCCATATGACCAGGTGGTTTTCAGCTCTTTATATCCAGAACCTCAGTCTTGAGTTCCTGTCTCTTATTTCTAGTAACTTTTAGAATTTATTTAACTGGTTGTCATAGGCACTTGAAACTCAAATCTTCACAGTCTGCCTCCTTTTAGGTTCCTGGACCCAATTCCAATGTGGGGGCAGAGGGTTCCTCTATAGCACCAAGCAATTATTGGACATCAGCTCAGTGTCTGAGAATTTAACTCAACTCTGACACACTATCTACCCAGAGATAGCATCAGATTCCATAGGTTAAGAGTTCAGTCCTATAGGACTCCTTCTTGCCCCATTTCAGATATCAGTTACAAGCCCAGGTTGTTACCTGTGCTTCTGACTGTCTACAGATTGGAGATACCAAAGACCCCCTCCAAATCAAGATGCCAGTCACCAAGTCTAGGTTGTTACCTCTTCTTTTGACTGATTGGCTATAAATTAGAGGTTCCCAGGATCTCTTCCTTCAGTTCGATGAATTCGCTGGAGCAGCTTAGACCTCAGAAAAACATTTCACTTACTACATCACATGTTTATTACAAAAGGAAATAAATCAGGAACAAGATGGAAAAGATGCATAGGGCATGATTTGGGGAAAGGGCATGGAGCTTGATGCCCTCTCCAGGAACGCCATCCTCGCTACGTCTCCAGGTGTTCACCAACACAGAAGTCCTCTGAACCCCATCTTTTTGGGTTTTTAAGCAGGTTTCACTATATAGACATGATTGATTAAATCATTGGCCATTGGTAATTGAATACCATCTCCAACCCGTCTCCCTTCCCAAGAGGTCAGGGGATGGGACTGAAAGTCTTAATCCTGTAATCACAAGGTTGGTTCTCCTAGCAAGCAGTCACCACCCTTAGGTTACCCGAAGGCTTTCCAAAGGCACAATTAACATAAAAAAGTCACCTTTGTTGCTTTCATCATTTAGGAAAGTCCAAGTGTTTGGGAAGTTCTGTGCCAGAAATGGGACAAAGACTTAATATATACTTCTTATTATAATCACAATATTACACTGCCCATGCCTCTTTCCCTTCCTTTTATTTTTTTAAAATTATTTCTAAATCAGTAAACAAAGCCACTTACTACCCAGTTGCCCAAATAGGAAGGGTAAGGTTTATCCTTTACTTGTTTTTGTCCTTCATTGTTCACATATCTTCAGTTTTTCAATGTCTTTTAATTTAGATTGGAATAGCATTTTAAAAACCCATCCATTCTTTTCCATTCCTATTATCACTATCATTGGATGAAGTATAGAAATAACCTTATAGTTTTCTCTTTGACAGTGGTTTCTCTTTCTACACTATGATCAGAATGGTATTTTTAAAATATAAAACTGTTCATTGACCTTCTTAAAATATTTCATTTTTTTCTTTGTATATAGGACACATTCCAGATTTCTTAACATATGAAGTGGTTCTGAGTGTTCTAAATCCTGAATTAAGTATTCAAATACGTGATTTATAAAATTCCCTATAATAACTTTATCTTTTATTGTAAGCACTATCACTTTCTGACTTAGTTTGGTGACTACTTAAACTCAGGTAAACTTAGCCACCTTAAGATTTAAACTTGGTCAACCAATTATTTAAACTGTGAATTTTGGATACACATTTCTGGAAAAAAAATTTGCAGCACGAAAAAGCCTACCTTTAATATAAATTGACTTTTCATTTTCAATAGACATGCAAATGGAATTTCTTTGAGATCTTATAATTCAGATTATGGTTTCTATTGTTTCTATAAGAAAGTTGAAAACTCTTCTGATAGCAGATGTATTAACTGTGTGTGGAAATAAATACACGTATAAAATGTTTGTGAGTCTACTTTTATTAAGCAAATTTGTAGCCAGTATATAAAGTTCCATCTTTACTTTAGAACAAATATTTGCTTTAATATTCACACAGTAAATATTTATCTGTGTCTTTTTTAATTGTAAATAAGTAGATGTCATATTTTGTAAAGTTGAAATAAACTTGTACTTAGAGAAAGATCAGTTCCAACTGGGATGATCTGTGAAAATTTTACTGGAAATGCATTTGAGCTGGTCTTGGGAATCTAAGTGGGAACTGGACAAATAGGTACGGGGAAAAGGCATTTTGTATTTTTGTGAACATGGAAAAAAAGACAAGTTATGAAACATCTAGAGTGAAGGTCAGTTTGTTAATGAGTTTTAAAAAATGGTTGGCAAGAGAAAAGAAAGAGTAAGTATAGACCGATAAGTACAGACTGATAAGTATAGACTCTTTAACTTGCTACTGAGAAAACTTCAAAACGTGGTTGCCTTCTATCTTTCACTCTTCTAGATACTGTATGAACCTATCCAGAGCCCTACTGCCTCTAAACTTTTGTGATTTCATTTCTTTCAATGCTTTCTCTCTTGTTTGACTTTTAATACCAACTGTACTACAAGCCCTATATTCCTTTATCATTAAGTAAACACTGAGTTTTGAGGCAGTCTCTGTTCTGGACAGGGGCATAATAAGTTAAGAAGAGTTAAGTGCTATGCAGACTCCTTGGAATCTATTATGTACTCAAAAACATATTATAAGGATGATAATGAGAGAGTTATATTCTCAAGGAATTTGTCTCATATGGAAAAAACAATAAGGAAATACGTGAAATTGCTATGTAAGTTGATATTGTTATTATTACAAATAATGCATCTTCTATGACATCTTCTTGGTATCCACAAGCAGATGTGATGCATGTAGTAGCATCCGTATCCCTTTACACCATAAATTTTACCAGTGGTAGACCTGGTCAAGCCCTTGACGTATCCCCATCTATCGGACAGCGTATGCTTATTTATCTTTATATCCTCTGTGAATTAAGGAACACCTGTACACATAATAAATATATTTAGTAATACGTTAACTTAAAAAAATCTGGGGGATGTGCTCAACAACATCAAATAAATGTTAAAGGTTATGGAGACTGAGAACGTAGGCAAGACCATTGGTATTAGAATGGCCATTGGTGACCTTAGAGATACCAGTTTCAATAAAATCGTGGGCACCAATATCGGATCAAAAAGAGCTAAAGACACAGCAGAACCCATTCTGCTATAACCCAAGTCTTTCACTCCTAAACATCACCATGTTATGTACAACAGAGCAGTCAATTCTATAGCACTTAAAGAGAAAATGGGGTTAGGATTGTAGCACTCAAAAACTCTGGCAGTGACACATTAAAGCAACAAAATGAAATAGAAAACTTTGGGAAACGAATAAAAACTATAGCACAGTTTTAAACCTATTAAATGGTCTAGAAATATATAAAATATAATGTATAAATATACCAATAAATGTATAAAACAGTTAAGAAACATGTGTAATAATAAATATGGCACTTAACCTTGAAAAAATCCTGGGATTTACCGATGGAAATGGACATGGGAAAGGTTGTAACAGTCTGAGAGTTATGGTGAAGTGATAGAAGGAAGGTTATCTGAAATCAGACAGAAAGTCCTAACATCATATGAGGCTGGGTGTGTGCTCATAACACATACAACTAACACACACAAGGGACAGTAGTCCCCGCAGAAGTTTGAGGTCCTGGCGGCTGTGCGTATTGTGTATTGTTATGTGGCCAGTCTCAGGTAGGTGCAATTTTCCACATTCACCTGGTGTTTCTCATGGATGAAATCATGTGTAAGTAAACACAAAATCTGCATTTTGTTTAAATTGTTCCTTAATATATCACTCTCATTGGAAAACATTCTCATTTTCAAAACAGAAAAGAACAGAAGTGACTGTAGGTGGTGAGAAAGTGTGATGACTTTGGCAGTACAAGAAAAGAACGAGAGCGAATGTTGCAAACGTGTCAAGAGAAGGAGAAAGTATTTACAACCAGATGAGACCACATTAAGAACTATACGATTGATAAAGTGTTAAAATAACCTATCCAGGAGAATTTGTGTTCTATCAAAAATCAAAACTTAGATTGTAGAAACCAGGTTCTAGGGATTGCATGCAAAACAGAGGGAAGAATACGCTCAGAGACTATATCAGGATTCTTTCTGAGGGGCCCTGCAGGGCCATTCTAACTTGGCATGCTCTATACCAACAGGTAAAACCATTCTTATAATAGAAAGATGCTTATATTAAAAATATTAGAACTTTTCCAAAACTTTCTTTTAATTCTCTTTATGAGACTGATGATTCCTTCTTCTCCTTTCCCTTCCCCTTCCCCTACCCCTTCCCTTCCCCCTCCGCTCCTTCTCCTTCTTTTTCTTCCTCCTTCAACTTCTCCTTCTCCTTTTTTTCTCAGGCTGTGTCAAAGGTGCTAAAATATTGACAAGTTTAGAATGTCTTATTTGGCAGGAAAAGCTATATTCAGTTTTCCTCTGTCTGCTTCCAGATCCATTTGGGCAGGAAAATAATGTGTTACCTTTCCCACATCTAGGGCTCTGTTGATTTCTATTTTAACAAGGATAAAATATTTAACCTAAATGGAATTCCAGACATTGCTTTTTGAAAGAATCAGAAACCACTGACTCTTCTGGAATAAAGAGTTCCCTTCTTACCAAAGCCAATGCAGGAACATCCCTTTTTAGGTCCCCATAGGAACTCATTTATCTGCAACTAAATATCATAGAAGAGAGGAGAGTGTGATGGACAAATGTTTTTTTGACAAATTTGACTGAATCATTTCTCAAGAACATATTGGAGTTTTAAAGAAGACAAAGATCTCTAGCTAATGGGTCATTTGTTCCTCTTGCTAAAATATCTCACTTAACAGAAGTTACTTGGACATAGCTACATCATAGTATTCTCAGAGCAAAGAAATACTTTTATGTAGGAAAAGTATGAAAGTCAGAAGATTTAATTCAAGTAAATAAAGAAAGACACAGGGATCAAATAAATTTTGATTTCTTATAACAAGAGACTCCCAAACATGCATATGTATCCTCAGGTTCCATACAAATTGCATATTTCTATTGTACATAAATTCCAACACCATATCCCCAGTGCCTTCATAATCAAATAGGCAAATTCTCCAACTCAGTCTTATTTTCCATATTTTGCTTAAGAGATTTTTCCAGGAAAGCTAGTCAAATTCACCTCTAGTTAGGTGTTTAATGTGTCACTAAGAGGCCCTAAATAATTAATTCACTAATTCATCCATTCATTCATTCATTCCTGAAAGCTGTGGGCCTTGTTCCTTTCAAAGCAATAATCAGACATTTATTCTCTGTTCTAATATCTTATTCACTTGAATGTTTTAATTGCCAGAATTGGTTTGGAAATATATATATATATATATATATATATATATATATTCCAGAAGATCTAGTGGCATGTATATATTATGTATATATAGAGAATTTTAGTTTATTACACACATAGAATTTCTTAAAAATCCTATCCCTAGTAAAATATGAAAAAGAGGTCACAAAAATCCAGTGACTATAATGCATAGGTATACAAAGGCAAATTTCTGCTCTTATAAAATTTTGCACGGCTTTAGGCAGGCACATTTACATATCTAAATCCCTTGGCAATATAATTCAACCACCACTAGAGTTATTAGAAATGAACTAGGGCATATGCTTATCAGAATATGTTAAATTCTTTTTTACTGATAGTCTGTTTCAGCAAAAGCTTAATTTCAGATTACTGTAAATGGCACATGGAATGTATCTGGTGATGTATTACAGTAATGACAGAATAAGAGAAATATGCAAAGAAACATTTCTCACAAACTGAA